>NC_092377.1:51001951-51626951 GCF_030028105.1 Mobula birostris
ACAACTTTTTTGTGCCATGATTGTCCTGGTCTCCCTCCCCTCCCCTGGAGCCCTCCCCTCAACTCTTAGTGCTTTTATACTAATTTTTTTCACAGTCTCCCTTTCGATGAAAGATGGTCAGTTGTCTGTTAACACTCTCTTTTGCTCACCTATCATGGTGCCTGAACTGCTGAGCATTTTCAGCATTTTTACTTTTAATTCAGATTTTATGCACCTGGCATCCTCTATGGAGGGGATTAAACAGTCGACCTTCTGGGCACAGACCCTTCATGGCCTGAAACATTGACTGTTTATTCCCCTCCACAGATGCTGCCTGACTTGCTGAGGTCTTCTAGCATTTTGTGCATGTTCCTCAAATTTTTCAGCATCTGCAGAATATTTTGCATTTATGATTTGCAGAATTTTTGGGGATTTTTTGGCATTTAGATTACTATTAATAATGGACACCAGCCTTCCGTTCTTTAAGTTATGACAGATTCAGAAGTAACACATCAGAATATAACTTTCTTTTTGGATTTCTATCATTTTGATTATAATTTGGAACCATGGTAATAATTCATAACTTGGCACATTTCTTATAAATATCATTGTTGAATTTCTAATTCAAAACACTTTACAGTACACTATCTTTTTTCAGCATTAGGACTACATTAACTTGAGAGAAACGTTAAGCTCTAACTCATTGACCAGTACCTCAGATCTTTTAGATATAGGTTTTTAACAATTTTTTAACAATGTAAACTAAGATACTGTATATCTCTGATGCCTGTTATTGAAAAATTCAGTCTAAGTATTATTTTGCCTTGACTTCCAACTATTTAAATCCTAAGCAGTTGTCTAATAAATTGGATAGCCAATTAAATTTGTATCATAAATTTAAAAAAAACTGTGCCAGGTTCCAGAAAATAAACAAATGGCTTCATGACCTCAAAATAGCCTAAAACATAATGTTCTTTTGATGTATGGTTATTTTTTAATGTAAAAAACATAGCAGCTAATTTATGCACTGCAAGACTCCACAGTAAACTGTAGGAAAAAGTCCAGATATCCCATGTTATTAATATTAATTGCATAGAATTACTTGGAATCCAGAGCTTAAAAAATTTCACCAAATTGATCCATGCTAGACTTTATACTTCCTGTGAGTATCCTCCCAGTTTAATGAGCTATTTCTACTTTTTTTCTATATCTCTCATTTTCCTCTTTCATTGAGCAGATTAAAAATATTTGTCACTCAAAAGTAAAATTAGGCAAGGAAGTAGAAGCTGAAATTGCTCTGTTCCGTCATACTGCAATCATGCACCCAAATTAATGACTTACATCTTCTCTCTTGAGAAATACAGAAGCCAATCAGCTCTAAACTGCCCGTTATCTTCCTCTGCACATGACTGCTTATCATTGCCCCAGTCAACTCTGGTTTTCTGGAATTATATAGCCACTTGACTTGAGTTGCTTGAGGTAGAAATTCAGCTTTGTATACATGTAATATGCAGAAGTGCTGCAAGACTTCATGTGCCTCAACTGGGAAACCCCAGCAGGGTATTTGCTTAAATTTGAGGGCATTTTGAAAGACAGGGGCATGAATATGTACCCCGAAAAGTACAGGTTAAATTTCAGGGCCCATAGTCATGCTAAACCTTCCTTCCACAGAACTCAGAGATAGAGATTTAACCATAGAACCATAGAAACTACAGCACAGAAACAGGCCCTTTGGCCCTTCTTGGCTGTGCCGAACCATTTTCTGCCTAGTCCCACTGACCTGCACACGGATCATATCCCTCCATACACCTCCCATCCATGTATCTGTCCAATTTATTCCTAAATGTTAAAAAAGAACCCACATTTACCACCTCGTCTGGCAGCTCATTCCATACTCCCACTACTCTCTGTGTGAAGAAGCCCCCGCTAATATTCCCTTTAAACTTTTCCCCCCTCACCCTTAACCCGTGTCCTCTGGTTTTTCTCTCCCCTTGCCTCAGTGGAAAAAGCCTGCTTGCATTCACTCTATCTATACCCATCATAATTTTATACACCTCTATCAAATCTCCCCTCATTCTTCTACGCTCCAGGGAATAAAGTCCTAACCTATTTAACCTTTCTCTGTACCTGAGTTTCTCAAGTCCCGGCAACATCCTTGTAAACCTTCTCTGCACTCTTTCAACCTTATTAATATCCTTCCTGTAATTTGGTGACCAAAACTGAACACAATACTCCAGATTCGGCCTCATCAATGCCTTATACAACCTCATCATAACATTCCAGCTCTTATACTCAATACTTTGATTAATAAAGGCCAATGTACCAAAAGCTCTCTTTACGACCCTATCTACCTGTGACTACACTTTTAGGGAATTTTGTATCTGTATTCCCAGATCCCTCTGTTCCACTGCACTCCTCAGTGCCTTACCATTAACCCTGTATGTTCTACCTTGGTTTGTCTTTCCAACGTGCAATACCTCACACTTGTCAGTATTAAACTCCATCTGCCATTTTTCAGCCCATTTTTCCAGATGGTCCAAGTCCCTCTGCGGGCTCTGAAAACCTTCCTCACTGTCTACTACACCTCCAATCTTTGTATCATCAGCAAACTTGCTGATCCAATTTACCACATTATCATCCAGATCATTGATATAGATGACAAATAACAATGGACCCAGCACTGATCCCTGTGGCACACCACTAGTCACAGGCCTCCACTCAGAGAAGCAATTCTCTACCACCACTCTCTGGCTTCTTCCATCGAGCCAATGTCTAATCCAATTTACCACCTCTCCATGTATACCTAGCGACTGAATTTTCCTAACTAACCTCCCATGCGGGACCTTGTCAAAGGCCTTACTGAAGTCCATGTAGACAATATCCACTGCCTTCCTTTCCTCCACTTTCCTGGTAACCTCCTCGAAAGACTCCAACAGATTGGCCAAACATGACCTACCACGCACAAGGCCATGTTGACTCTCCCTAATAAGCCCCAGTCTATCCAAATGCTTCTAGATTCTGTCTCTTAGTACTCCCTCCAATAACTTACCGACTACTGACGTTAAACTCACCGGCCTATGATTTCCCGGATTACTTTTCGATCCTTTTTTAAACAACGGAACAACATGAACCACTCTCCAATCCTCCGGCACTTCCCCCGTAGACAGCGACATTTTAAATATTTCTGCCAGGGCCCCCGCAGTTTCAACACTAGTCTCCTTCAAGATCCGAGGGAACACCCTGTCAGGTCCCGGGGATTTATCCACTTTAATTTTCCTCAAGACAGCAAGCACCTCCTCCTTTTCAATCTGTACAGTTTCCATGGTCTCACTACTTGATTCCCTCAATTCCATAGATTTCATGCCAGCTTCCTTAGTAAATACAGACGCAAAAAACCTATTTAAGATCTCCCCCATTTCCTTTGGTTCCGCACAAAGCCGACCACTCTGATCTTCAAGAGGACCAATTTTATCCCTTACAATCCTTTTGCTCTTAATATACCTGTAAAAGCTCTTTGGATTATCCTTCACTTTGACTGCCAAGGCAACCTCATGTCTTCTTTTAGCCCTCCTGATTTCTTTCTTAAGTATTTTCTTGCACTTC
This sequence comes from Mobula birostris, assembly GCF_030028105.1. Classification (NCBI taxonomy): domain Eukaryota; kingdom Metazoa; phylum Chordata; class Chondrichthyes; order Myliobatiformes; family Myliobatidae; genus Mobula; species Mobula birostris. The sequence goes on from NC_092377.1 coordinate 51,005,534, forward strand.
TTATACTCCTCAAGCGCCTGATTTACCCCCTGTTTCCTATACATTTCATACAACTCCCTCTTCTTCTTTATCAGAGTTGCAATATCCCTTGAGAACCAAGGTTCCTTATTCCTATTCAATTTGCCTTTAATCCTGACAGGAACATACAAACTCTGCACTCTCAAAATTTCCCCTTTGAAGGCTTCCCACCTACCAATCACATCTTTGCCAGAGAACAACCTGTCCCAATCCACGCTTTTTAGATCCTTTCTCATTTCTTCAAATTTGGCCTTCTTCCAGTTCAGAACCTCAACCCTAGGACCAGATCTATCCTTGTCCATGATCAAATTGAAACTAATGGCGTTATGATCACTGGAACCAAAGTGCTCCCCTACACAGACTTCCGTCACTTGCCCTAATTCGTTTCCTAACAGGAGATCCAATATTGCATCCCCTCTAGTTGGTCCCTCTATATACTGATTTAGAAAACTTTCCTGAACACATTTTACAAACTCTAAACCATCTAGACCCCTAACAGTATGGGAGTCCCAATCAATGTATGGAAAATTAAAATCCCCTACCACCACAACTTTATGTTTCCTGCAGTTGTCTGCTATCTCTCTGCAGATTTGCTCTTCCAAGTCTCGTTGACTATTGGGTGGTCTGTAATACAATCTCACTAACGTGGCCATACCTTTCCTGTTTCTCAGCTCCACCCATAAGGACTCAGTAGACAAGCCCTCTAATCTGTCCTGCCTGAGCACTGCTGTAATATTTTCCCTAACAAGCAATGCTACTCCCCCACCTTTCATTCCTCTGCCTCGATCACATCTGAAACATCGGAACCCTGGAATATCAAGCTGCCAGAATTTTCTACAGCATTGTATATACTGTAAGTGCCAGTGTGCTTTTAAGAACTAAGAGCACCATGTTGCATCATTGTGGTGCTGCCATTACTGCTTTAATAAATGATAGAACAAAGAATAGTACAGCAAAAAAAAACAAGTCCTTCATCCCACACACATCAAAGTTGCTGGTGAATGCAGCAGGCCAGGCAGCATCTCTAGGAAGAGGTACAGTCGACGTTTCGGACCGAGACCCTTCGTCAGGACTAACTGAAAGAAGAGCTAGTAAGAGATTTGAAAGTGGGAGGGGGAGGGGGTGATCCAAAATGATAGGAGAAGACAGGAGGGGGAGGGATGGAGCCAAGAGCTGGACAGTTGATCGGCAAAAGGGATATGAGAGGATCATGGGACAGGAGGCCCAGGGAGAAAGAAAAGGTGGGGGGAAACCCAGAGGATGGGCAAGGGGTATAGTGAGAGGGACAGAGGGAGAAAAAGGAAAGAGAGAAAAAGAATGTGTGTATATAAATAAATAACGATGGGGTACGAGGGGGAGGTGGGGCATTAGCAAAAGTTTGAGAAGTCAATGTTCATGCCATCAGGTTGGAGGCTACCCAGACGGAATATAAGGTGTTGTTCCTCCAACCTGAGTGTGGCTTCATCTTGACAGTAGAGGAGGCCATGGATAGACATATCAGAATGGGAATGAGACGTGGAATTAAAATGTGTGGCCACTGGGAGATCCTGCTTTCTCTGGCGGACAGAGCGTAGGTGTTCAGCGAAATGATCTTCCAGTCTGCGTTGGGTCTCGCCAATATATAGAAGGCCACATCGGGAGCACCGGACGCAGTATATCACCCCAGCCGACTCACAGGTGAAGTACCCCAGCCGACTCACATCAATTTGTCCTTCCAGAGTGTACCACCTCTCACTTCTCCGGGTTGAACTCCATCTGCCACTTCTTAGCCCACTCCTGCATCCTACCAATGTCTCTCTGCAATCTTTGATAATCCTCTAAATGCCCCCAACAAGTCCCTAATAAATCTGACTCTACCATCGTCCCAGGCAGCACATTTCATGCACCCACCACTCTTTATGTAAAAAAATTATGTTCCCTTGATGCCTCTACCTCTGTTTTTGCCTTAGAAACAATAATGAGTCCAGAACCACTACAGTCTTGGGCCTTATTTCCATGTAGCAGGCGAGATATAGACTAGTAGCAGCCCTAAAGTAAGATAAATGTAGTGGGGACTGTCCATAGACAGGTTTCGGGTATGGGTAAGAGGAGTGGTGATTGCTACTTGAAGAATTCAACTTGGATTTGTTTTCTAATTATGTATCCAGATTTTTTTTTGTGGAGTAGAACAGTCTATTTCATTAATTAGCATTAAGAAGCATGAAGCATGGGTCTGAAGGCAATAACCTTCCTTGTTCTATAATAGTTCCTGTACTTTCCTGTGCTGAATTTAACTATTGGCTTACTTAACATTTATCTAATGGACCCTCTTCATTGGTGAAAAATCTGTTCCCCAAAACTACATTGCTGTCAAATTAAAACTCTTAAAACATTGCTACTTTTAGTGTTAACATCTAATACAGTCTCAGTGAAACAATGGCTCTTCTTTATCGAAGTAACTAAAATTATTAGCTGAAGTGTATGCTGCATGATATCCAGTATGCAATCCCCACTTCTTGCCTGGGAGTGTTAATGAAGAAACTTTCTCCTAGCGATCATTACTGATATATGTGTTACTAAGAGTCTAGTGCATTCTTTTGGCTTCCTGTAGAGAGGTTATGTTTAAAATTATTGTCCCTTAATATCTTTGTCACCAGTTTAACAGGCAGGAGAAATTGATGAAATATTTACTGGCCTGCCAGCTGGAGCAAGAGAAGTAGGTATGATCTCCTCTCTAAATTCAGGGATCAATGGGAATCAACAAGAATGTTTATTAGGAATTAAATGAAGAAAATCCAAGCACAAAAGTTAATGTGACGAAGTATTGTCGTGATAGTTCTAATTGAAGAGTGTAAAGCGCCATCTTCAGAATGTACAAAACAAATTCCCAACAATTAAAGGGAAATAGGTCAGAGCGGACAGCCTGAAGGTAGCCAAGACACACAACCCCACCAGCCACCGCATCCAGCACATCATCCTTCAACATCTCCATCCAGAAAACAACATCTTATATTCTGAATGGATAGTCCACATTGAATTCTTCATTTTTAGGTAATTTGATTCCCTTCTGCCCCTTTCTTTCTCCTTCTGAACTACCCAGTCCCTCTCTTACACACACTTCTTTTAAAGCCCCATCCCTCCATACTTTCACCTGCTCTACCTACATGTATCTCCCAGTGGGTTCCTTCTACCCTACTGTCCCCATCTGCCTACCATACCTCCCTTGGTTCAATTTACCTTACTTTCTTATCAGATGGCACAATCTACAACCCTTTGTTGCCCCATTTATCACCTCCCAGTCTCTGTCCTTCAACAGCTCATTTTTAGCATGTGCCTCATTAAGACTAAGGATCAAATAAGGGGAAGGTTTTACTAATTTTCTTTTTCCATTTCCTGAGTAGTGGTTTGAGGAAGGATCACCTTTGGCCAGAGGCTGCAGACGGATGTGATTGGGATTGGCTTCCTCATTGACCAGGGGGGTAGTGGAAGGCTAGCTGTTGGGTCTGTTTCTGGATAGGGAAGCTAAAGCATCCTCGACAGTTTTGGGGAGGCAGAATAGCTCATTTGGGTTGAGAAAAAACTTTGAAACAAGTTGGAACATGTAGCATTTCCCTTTCATTGCCATGCATCACATACACGGATCATCCTAGCACCAGCAAGCCAGTTCAACTGTACCATACAATGGGAGCTCAAGTTGAAAATGTTAATTAATTGCCTTTCCTCTAGGTGGTGAAGTAGCTTGGGAAGGAATTCCATGACTTTACAAGATATGTCAAGGTCAATCCTCTGACATTTTGAACAGTACCTCACCTAGGCTGACCTGAGAATCTTACAGCTGCAACACTCAAACTCCTTGTACTTCAACTGACCATGCAGGCACCCATTCCATCATGGCAGTCATCTTTGCAGCAGCCTTCAAGCACTCCTTCCTGTCTGTAATCCTTCGCAACAATTCACTCAACTCAAAGTGCACAGAAACATTCGAACCATGGCCACAGTATCATTCCAGTACTTTGAAAAGTACTTTTTCCTTTGTCTTGGAGTATAAATATCTCCACTCTCGGAATTTGTCACTATAGCTATAGGGAGTTAATTCCAGACCCAGCACATCACTAAGATAGAGGAACTGTTCCTCCAACTTGTGGACATTCAATTAACACAGCTTGTAATCCTTACTGCAGGTAAGAATGTAACTGGTACAGAAGATCTGCAAAACAATTCTTAAATACCTCCTTCCTTCATAGATATGCATGTTTTGGCTACATATATGTAGAGTACATTTCTATTCAGCTTCTAAGAGCTTTGTGCAGTTTTCATGAGTTTCCATTGACAATCAGCGTTTCCAGCACCACCATACCATTAAATTAATTTTAGCACCATTCCAGAGAGGACAAGGACAAAGTGGAAGGCAGTGACAACAGTATTATAGAGCAATATCTTTCAGGGTCGATGTGGAGTAGGTCATATTCAATGTAATGATGAGCAACAAATCAGATTAAGGTAACAGTGTCAGGACATTATGGAATTAGTGACAGTAATATGGATGAATTTGTTACTGGACTTGTGAGTGAGTGTCAGAGGTGATATTATTATATAGAACATAGAACATAGAACAGTACACCACAGTACAGGCCCTTCGGCCCACAATGTTGTGCCGACCCTTAAACCCTGCCTCCCATATAAACCCCCCCACCTTAAATTCCTCCATACACCTGTCTAGTAGTCTCTTAAATTTCATGAGTGTATCTGCCTCCACCACTGACTCAGGCAGTGCATTCCACGCACCAACCACTCTCTGAGTAAAATACCTTCCTCTAATATCCCCCTTGAACTTCCCACCCCTTACCTTAAAGCCATGTCCTCTTGTATTGAGCAGTGCTGCCCTGGGGAAGAGGCGCTGGCTGTCCACTCTATCTATTCCTTTTAATATCTTGTATACCTCTATCATGTCTCCTCTCATCCTCCTTCTCTCCAGAGAGTAAGGCCCTAGATCCCTTAATCTCTGATCATAATGCATACTCTCTAAACCAGGCAGCATCCTGGTAAATCTCCTCTGTACCCTTTCCAATGCTTCCACCTCCTTCCTATAGTGAGGCAACCAGAACTGGACACAGTATTCCAGACGTGGCCTAACAAGAGTTTTATAGAGCTGCATCATACCCCGCGACTCTTAAACTCCAACCCTCGACTTATGAAAGCTAACACTCCATAAGCTTTCTTAACTACCCTATCTACCTATGAGGCAACTTTCAGGGTTCTGTGGACATGTACCCCCAGATCCCTCTGCTCCTCCACACTACCAAGTATCCTGCCATTTACTTTGTACTCTGCCTTGGAGTTTGTCCTTCCAAAGTGTACCACCTCAGACTTCTCCGGGTTGAACTCCATCTGCCACTTCTCAGCCCACTTCTGCATCCTATCAATGTCTGTCTGCAATCTTTGACAATCCTCTACACTATCTACAACATCACCAACCTCTGTGTCGTCTGCAAACTTGCCAACGCACCTTTCTACCCCAACATCCAGGTTGTTAGTAAAAATCACGAAAAATAGAGGTCCCAGAACCGATACTTGTGGGACACCACTAGTCACAACCCTCCAATCCAAATGTACTCCCTCCACCATGACCCTCTGCTTTCTGCAGGCAAGCCAATTCTGAATCCACCTGGCCAAATTTTCTTGGACCTCATGTCTTCTGACTTTCTGAATAAACCTACCGAGTGGAACCTTGTCAAATGCCTTACTAAAATCCATGTAGATCACATCCACTGCACTACCCTCATCTATATGCCTGGTCACCTCCTGAAAGAACTCTATCAGGCTTGCTAGACAAGATCTGCCTTTCACAAAGCCATGCTGACTGTCCCTGATCAGACCATGATTCTCTAAATGCTCATAGATCCTATCTCTAAGAATCTTTTCCAACAGCTTTCCCACCACAGACGCAAAGCTCACTAGTCTATAATTACCCGGACTATCCCTACTAACTTTTCTGAACAAGGGGACCACATTCACCTCCCTCCAATCCTCTGGTACCATTCCCGTGGACATTGAGGACATAAAGATCCTAGCCAGAGGCTCAGCAATCTTTTCCCTCGCCTCGTGGAGAAGCCTGGGGATTATTCCATCAGGCCCTGGGGTCTTATCTGTCCTAATTTATTTTAACAACTCTGACACCTCCTCTCCCTTAATATCAACATGCTTCAGAACATCAACCTCACTCATATTGCCCTCACTGTCATCAAGTTCCCTCTCATTGGTGAATACTGAAGAGAAGTATTCATTGAGGACCTCGCTCACTTTCACAGCCTCCAGGCACATCTTCCCACCTTTATCTCTCACTGGCCCTATCTTCACTCCTGTCATCCTTTTGTTCTTCACATAATTGAAGAATGCCTTGAGGTTTTCCTTTACCTTACTCGCCAAGGCCTTCTCATGCCCCCTTCTTGCTCTCCTCAGCCCCTTCTTAAGCTCCGTTCTTGCTACCCTATATTCCTCAATAGACCCATCTGATCCTTGCTTCCTAAATCTCATGTATGCTGCCTTCTTCCACTTGACGAGATTTTCCAACTCACTTGTCACCCATGGTTCCTTCAGCCTACCATTCTTTATCTTCCTCACTGGGACAAATTTATCCCTTACATCCAGCAAGAGATCCCTAAACATTGAGCACATGTCCATAGTACATTTCCCTGCAAAAACATATCCCAATTTACACCCGCAAGTTCTAGCCTTATAGACTCATAATTTGCCCTTCCCCAATTAAAAATTTTCCTGTCCTCTCTGATTCTATCCTTTTCCATGATAATGTTAAAGGCCAGGGAGTGGTGGTCACTGTCCCCCAAATGCTCACCCACTGAGAGATCTGTGACCTGACCCGTTCGTTACCCAATACTAGATCTAGTATGGCATTCCCACTAGTCGGTCTGTCAACATACTGTGACAAGAATCCGTCCTGGACACACTTAACAAACTCTGCCCCATCTCTAAACCATTGGAACTAATCAGGTGCCAATCAATATTAGGGGAGTTAAAGTCACCCATCATAACAACCCTGTTATTTTTGCACCTTTCCAAAGTCTGCCTCCCAATCTGCTCCTCGGTATCTCTGCTGCTACCAGGGGCCTATTGAATACTCCCAATAGAGTAACTGCTCCCTTCCTGTTCCTGACTTCTACCCATACTGACTCAAAAGAGGATCGTGCTACATCACCCACCCTTTCTGTAGCTGTAATAGTATCCCTGACCAGTAATGCCACCTCTCCTCCTCTTTCCCTCCCTCTCTATCCCATTGAAAGCACTGAAATCCAGGAATATTGAGAATCCATTCCTGCCCTGGTGCCAGCCAAGTCTCTGTAATGGCCACTACATCATAATTCCATGTATGTATCCAAGTTCTCAGTTCATCACCTTTGTTCCTGATGCTTCTTGCATTGAAGTACACGCACTTTAGCCCTTCTACCTTACTACCTTTACACCCTTTATTCTGTTTCTCTTTCCTAAAAGCCTCTTTATATGTTAGACGTGGCTTTACTCCATGCACTATTCTTGCTGTTCTTGCATGACCTTTATCCTCCTCCACCTCACTATCTGCTCTAACACTCTGTTTCCCCTCCTCCTGCAAATCTAGTTTAAACCCCCCCGGAGCAGCATCTAAGTAATTATGTCCTTCCTTTCTCCTGGCACTTGACTGCTACTGAGGCAGGTGTAATGGAATTTGTGGCCATTACATGGAAAGCTATGAATGTTCAACAATTACCAGCAGTACAGTGTCACATGAAGGTTGGATAATAAGTTTTAATTTGGGCCCAGCCAAATCCAGGTGTCTATTGTAGTACAATATTGCTTTATACTTGAAGATGATTTTGCCAAACTTCCACGGAGTTCTCTGCTTTTATGAATTTTTGAACACTACAGTCAGGTTACTCCTGACCTAAGGTTTATGGCTTATTTTATGGCAAATTTTCAAATAAGCCTATATTTGAGTGCAGTGTAGTGGCTATGGGCAACATATTATGATATATCACTATTCACTCTGACACCTTTAAATTAATTTTAGTACTTGATAATGTTATTGCAATCTGTGCCAAAGTCCAACATAATGGATGTTTTCCTGTTTATAGATCTTAATTTATAAATGGCAGCCCATTTTTCAATCATTCTACAAATGAACACATTTATGACTATTGAAATGAGTAGCTAATTTTTTTAAGTGCTATGTTTTCCTGGAGTTTAATACACTGCCTCTGATTTTCCACTGCAGGAACAGTTTCTTTTACTCAAAAATCTCTCAAAATCCACAAATCAAATTTATGTGTCTAAAGGGAGATTGCTGCTGCAGCTGCTTCCAGAGGTATGAACAGGATCTGCGGCGCGAGTATAATGGAGTTAACATAGTTGGCTTTCGTTACTTTTTTTGGACCAGGATGGAAACAGTTTTCGTTTAATATGATATCACAAGAGTGTTATGCAAAAATGTGAAGTTCATAGTATTTCAATAACAGTGGATATTTAGGAAGTGGTGACAATGTGCAATCAGCAAAAAAGGAAGGCAAGAATGTGTTGTGGTATTAATGCAGTTACTTGAAGCACATTTAAGTTACAAATATCACTGTGGTTTCTTGCACTTGTGCCCAGATCCTTAGTCATTCCGAGAAACACTGCTGAGCTCAGGCTGCTTTGGAAATGGAAAAGTTTCACAGGAATGCATTGTTAAATCTCAGCTAAAAATAAAATGATATGATCACTTTTATTTTTTGCTTAAGCAAATGGTAGGTTTTGCAAAAGGTTGAACGCCATTCATAATGTTTCATTTGGAAAGGAAGTCTTAGCTATCAGATCCGTCGGTCACTGTGTGAACAGCCCAAAGATCTTGGCACTCAAAGCCAATAAAAATTGGGGAAGTAGCTCACTCCAGATCAAGCCAGCCTGTCATCACATGTGCTAAAGTGGTGTGTGGTATTTTAGGTTCTAGCATACAAATCATAGGCTTTGGTAGTGGGAAGCAATGTTTGCAAACCTGTATTGAAAACCTTAAAGAAATAGGAGTTCCATAATTCACAAGATTTAACATTTTCCTGATTAGCTAGACTTAATAATCTACATTATCGATGTTCCAATTGAATGCCATGATTTTCCACTGTTCAGATCGATTGGTTTGCTGTTGGCCTAACCTGGGAAGATATACCTTTTTATACATATTTACAAGGCCTGTAGTTTTTTATCTGACATGAGGAGGTTTTCATAATGGCGCACATTTCTTGAATTCTAACAAAATATCTTATTCACCTTTTAGTGGACTAATAAATTGTGATCTTGAAATGATTAAAATAAATGCTGATTGGAGAGAAAAATCCACTCACACAAGCAGTTTCGATACAACAAAAGCAGGAACTTCCCAGTTGAAACATTTTTAAAATGAATTAATATCATTATAGAATTCTGCTTCCTATTTGGATTAGTGAGAAGCAAAGGTCACATATTTCAAATGTGACTGAGCTCAGTTGTTTATAGTATTGCAGATTTTGCTCATAGAGGTCATAAGACGTGGCCACAGGCCCAGATGTGAGTACATATTTGAACAGTTTCTGCTTCCTTTCCTTATCAATAGCCTATCCAGTACAGTAGGCTATTTTATTGAATCAACTATATCATGCATGATGACCCTACCAAGAGGCAAACCTGAGAAAATATTCATCTCTAGAAACCACACTGAATAATGCCAGGTAGCAACAAGATTAGCACTTGTCAAAGAACTCCAGGCATTACGCTTTGATGTCATAAGATCATGAGACCATTAAACATAGGAGCAGAATTAGGCCATTTGGCCCATTGAGTCTGCTCCAACATTCAATTATGGCTGATCCTTTTTTACCCTCTCAGCCCCAGTTCCCAGCCTTCTCCCTGTAACCTTTGATGCCATGTCTAATCAAGAACCTATCAAGCTCTGCCTTAAATACACTCAACAACCTGGCCTCCACAGCTGCTTGTGGTAACGAATTCCACAAATTCACCACCCTCTGGCTAAAGAAATTTCTCTGCACCTCTGTTTTAAATGGACACCCCTCTATCTTGAGGCTGTGCCCTCTTGTCCTAGACTCCCCCACCATGGGAAACAACCTTTCCACATCTATTCTGACTAGGCCTTTCAACATTCAAAAGGTTTTAATGAGATTCTCTTCCCTATCCTTCTAAATTCCAGCGAGTACAGACCCAGAGCCATGGAATGTTCCTCATATGATAATATTTTCATTCCTGAAATCATCCTTGTGAACCTCCTCTGGACCCTCTCCAATGCCAGCACATCTTTTCTAAGATGAGGGGTCCAAAACTATTCATGATACTAAAGCTGAGGCCTCATCAGTGCCTTATAAAGCCTCAGCATCACATCCTTGCTCTTATATTCTAGACTTTGAATTGAATCCTAACATGGCATTTGCCTTCCTCACTACTGACTCAACCCTGCATGTTAACTTTTAGGTTCTGCACAAGAGTCTTTGCATCTCAGATTTTTGGATTTTCTCCCCATTTAGAATATAGTCCGCACATTTATTTCTACTACCAAAGTGCATGGCCGTGTAATTTCCAACATTATATTTCATTTACCACTTTCCTGCGCATTCTCCTAATCTATCTAAGTCCTTCTGCATCCTATTTGTTTCCTCAATACTATCTGCCCCTCCGCCAATCTTCGTATCATCTGCAAACTTGGCAACAAAGCCATCTACTCCATCATCTAAATCATTGATAATCAGCATTAAAGAAAAACGTCCCAACACTGACTCCTGCAGAGCACCACTAGTCACTGGCGGCCAAACTGAAAAGAATCCTGTTATTCCTACTCGCTGCCTCCTACCAATCTGCCAATGCTCTAAACATTGTAGTAAATTTCCTGTAATACCATGGGCTCTTAACTTGGTAAGAAGTCTCATATGTGGAACCTTGACAAAGGCCTTCTGAAAATCCAAATATACAACATCCACTTCATCCTCTTTATCTGTCCTACTTGTAATCACCTCAAAGAATTCCAATATGTTCGTCAGGCAAGATTTTCCATTAAGAAAGCCTACTGACTTTGTCCTATTTTGACCTATGTTACCAAATAGTCCATAACCTCATCCTTAATAATTGACTCCAACATCTTCCCAACCACTGAGTTCAGGCTAACTGGTCTGTAATTTCCTTTCTGCTACCTCCCTCTTTCCTTAAATAATGGAGTGATAGTTGCAATTTTGTCAATATGTCAGAATCATAATCAGGGTTATTATCACTGTATTATGATATGAAACTTGTTATTTTGTGACAACAGTACAGTTCAAATACATAAAAGTATTATAAATTACAAAATAAGTTATGTAAAAAAAGGAAATACGAGGTAATGTTCATGGGTTCATGGACCATTCAGAAACCTGATGCTGGAGAGGAAGAAGCTGTTTTTAAATTATTGAGTGTGAGTCTTCAGGCTCCTGTACCTCTGCCCTGATGGTAGTAGAAAGAATGCTACTCTGTTCATATGGTAGGGGTCCTTACTGATGTACACTACCTTCTTGAACCTAGTCTCTTAAAGATGTCATGTTGAAATGGAAACTTTTTAAAATGCCTATTATTGGAAACCACTCAGAGAAGGTTTACAATTTTGGTTTGCACTTTGGGTTTTCAGTTTAACGTTGTGTAAAGTTAATTGATTTGAGATTTCAACACATTCAAAACTCAGTACTGCACTCTGTGCTGTTCTTTTTGCACAAAACACTTCAGAATAATTGTTGTTATTATTAATCATTTATTACCCTGCGTCACTTAAGGGCACTTCTTGATATAGGAATGAAAAAAAATGCAGTCCTCAGCACATAATATGAAAAATCACTAATTAATCTGGAAAAAACAGGGAGAAATGCAAATCATGTAAACTCTCGTGAGATAATTTATTGCTTGTCGTACCGGAGAACTCAAATTCTAACATGTATATCAGAAAATTGTTGGTATGGTTTATAAATAAATATATATTCAATAGGACAAATATATGACATTTATGAAGGCCTCATATAGTTTGATTTTTCCACACAATATTCTACCTTCTATCAAACAACAGCAAAATATGAGAATGTCAAAACAGTAAATAATAATTGTCTAAAGTGGTACAATTTTCATGTATGATTTTAATTTTATTGAAATATCTGTACAAAATTTGCAGGCACTTACTAAGATATGACACACAGATTACACTTGCCAGATTTGTGTATGGCATTGAGCTAATAAACTTACCAATGATGGTGTTAAACCTACAAATAACTTGTAATTTAAAAATACAGTTAGACTACAAAAAAAGCTAAAAGAAATTTATGTTTGGTTGTTAGTGCCAGCACATATGCCACTCTTTGTGGTTGCAGCTGTGGGGAGGAGGGTGCTCCTTGCCAACTCAGAGCTGCTTTAGTAGCGAAGCACTTTGGTAGATTTTCAAATTGGATTTTAGATGTTCTCGATTGTGGTAAAGGTAAAGCTATTGAATATTGAAAATTAGTAGTTCGATATTCTCCTGTTGGAATAGTTATTGCCTAGTATGTGTGGCATGAAGGTTACTTAACAGCAATTATTCTTGCTACCTATCAACTTCTGCCTAAATGTTACTGCCAGAACAGACTATTTCATTTGTTGTGGATTTACAGATGAATTGCTGATAAATGAGAATAGACAGATGGTATGGTAATTTCATGATTTAATTTAGTCCTCATTTTGTGGATTGTAAGCAACTGGCCAGCTTTCCACGTTGTCAGATAGAAACTGCAGTTTGTAATTCTCAAACATGAGGAAATCTGCAGATGCTGAAATTTCAAGCAACACACAAAAAAGTTGCTGGTGAACACAGCAGGCCAGGCAGCATCTCTGGGAAGAGGTACAGTCGACGTTTCGGGCCGAGACCCTTTGTCCTGACAAAGGGTCTCGGCCCAAAACTTCGACTGTATCTCTTCCTAGAGATGCTGCCTGGCCTGCTGTGTTCACCAGCAACTTTTTTGTGTGTAGTTTGTAATTCTGCTTGAATAGCCGAGGTAGTTCTAGAGGGCATCTTCAGCTGGGATGTTGCCCAGTCCTCTGGCCTTTATTGTATCCAAACCACTTAACTATACCATGATATCAGTGAATTGAATTGAATTGACTTTATTACTTACATCCTTCATATACATGAGGAGTAAAAATCTTTATGTTATGCCTCCGTTCAAATGTGCAATGAGCAATTATAGTAATTTATAATAAATATTATGGACAACAGGACAGTCAATATAACATAGAAATACAGTTGTGTCAGCATGAATTAATCAGTCTGATGGCCTGGTGGAAGAAGCTGTCCCGGAGCCTGTTGGTCCTGGCTTTTATGCTGCGGTACCATTTCCCAGATGGTAGCAGCTGGAACAGTTTGTGGTTGGGGTGATTTGGGTCTCCAATGATCCTTCAGGCCCTTTTTACACACCTGTCTTTGTAAATGTCCTGAATCATGGGAAGTTCACGTCGACAGATGTGCTGGGCTGTCCGCACCACTCTGTGCAGAGTCCTGCAATTGAGAGAAGTACAGTTCCCATATCAGGCTGTGATGCAGCCTGTCAGGATGCTCTCAATTGTGCCCCTATGGAAAGTTCTTAGAATTTGGGAGGCCATACCAAACTTCTTCAGCCGTCTGAGGTGAAAGAGACACTGTTGTACCTGTTTCACCACACAACCGGTAGGTACAGACCACGTGAGATCCTCAGTGATGTTTATGCCAAGGAACTTAAAGCTGTTCACCCTCTCAACCCCAGATCCATTGATGTCTATAAGGGTGAGCCTGTCTCCAAGCCTCCTGTAGTCCAAAACCAGCTGCTTTGTTTTATGCGACATTGAAGGAGAGGTTGTTTTCTTGATACCCCTGTGTCAGGGTGATGACTTCCTCTCAATTAGCAGATTGGAGCAGTGGATGGCGATATAGTCATGGGTATACAGAGAGTAAAGGAGGGGACTTAGTACACAGCCCTGAGGGGCACCTATGTTGAGGGTCAGAGGGGCAGAGGTGAGGGAGACCACTCTTTTCACCTGCCAGCAATCTGACAGGAAGTCCAGGATTCAGCTACTGAAGGCAGGGTGAAGGCTGAGGTCTCAGAGCTTCTTGTCGAGCCTGGAGGGAATTATGGTGTTGAATGCTGAAGTGCAGTCTAAGAACAGCATTCTCACATAAGCATCCCCCTTCTCCAGATGTGTAAGGACAGTGTGTAGAGCTGTGGCTATTGTGTCATCTGTTGGTAGGTTGTGTCAGCAGGCGAATTGTAGGAGTCCAGTTTGGATGGTAACAAGCTGCAAGTGTAGTCCTTGACCAGCCTCTCAAAGCATTTTCTTATTATTGAGGTGAGTGTGACAGGATGCCGGTCGCTCAGGCAGATTACCTTGGTCTTTTTAGGTATAGGGACAGTAGTGGATGTTTTGAAGCAGGAAGGCACTCTACACTGGGAGAGGGAGAGGTTAAAAATGTCTGTAAACACACCTGCCAGTTGTGCTGTGCACATCTGGAGTATTCGCCCTGGGATGGCGCGCGGTCCCGCGGGCTTGTGGCTGTCCACCTGTTGGAAACACCTGCGTACTTTGGCCTCAAAGATGACCAAGCTGCTGGTTGCATCATCTGCAGGTCTCCTCAGGGGCTCAGTGTTGGCGATATCAAATCGAGTATAAAAAAGATTTAGCTCAGCTGGGAGAGAGGCATCGATGTTGGAAACTCCACTGCGTTTAGCTTTGAAGTCTGCGATAGAGTGCAGATCTTGCCATAAGCTATGTGCGCTGTTGCTGGAACATTGAGTCTGAATCTTGTCTTTGTGTTGTTGTTTCACTGCCGTAATGACCTTGCGCAGATCAGAGCTGCATTTCTTGAGCTCCTGCTGATTACGGGCAATGTAAACTCTGGATAAGTTGGGAGATGTTACTCCTGGACAATTAATTTTGCTGAAATGCAAACAGAAAATGCTGGAAGTACTCAGCAGGCCAGGTAACATCTGTGACAAGTGAATCACAGTCAATGTTTCAGGCTGATTTCTACACCTTAAATTTGTTTCACTCTTTGAGTTCTGATAAAAAATATTTAATCTAAGATGTTGACTCTGTTTCTTTTTTCACAAATGCTACATGATTAGCTGGGTATTTCTTGCATTTTCTATTTGCATTTTGCACTTCCACCATTTGTAATTTTACTTTACTCTTAAAATAAACTGGTAGCAATGGAGTTTAATATAATGGCGACTTCCCCCATGGCAAGAAGACTTGTGCCTCTTTTGAGTTTTCCTCAGGAGTTTAATCCTCAGGTAGAAGCATGGCATTCTGAGGATGCCCTGAAGCAGGGGTTCCCAGCCTGAAGCCCATAGACTCCTTGCTTAATAGTATTAGTCCATGGCATAAAAAAGGTCAGAAACCCTGCTCCTAATGACCAGTTGGCAGTAACGGAAAGCTTTCAATGTTTCACGTACTGTAGTTATGCCGCCCGTGGAGAGCAGCAAGGTGCCTGACATGACTGCCTGATTGCCTTTACTCCTGCACAAGCAGTTTATCTTGCTCCAAAGTGCCTTACAGCCAAGTTACAGGTCAAAAAACACTCCCACTCTGTTTAGTTACAGTGGAAAGCTGGTATGTCAAAGAAGTGTTGATTGAAAGAGGAATTGTGGCAAATGGCATGGATGGTTGGTTATTGAATGTTGGTGAGGCAACAACTCACTCAGCTTATCACATCAAAGGTAGCAGTGAGGATCCAGTCCCAGCAATGATATTGTACAGACACTTGATAAGGGATATGGTGGTGTAGGGGTTAAGTAAAAGGATCAGCAGCAAGGGTTCTGGGTCATTGATCCAGAGATACGAGTTTGCATCCCACCATGGCAGTTGGGGAATCTAAATTCAAGTCGTCAAAAAACCCGGAATTTAAAAAAAAGCTAGTCTCAGTAAAGGTAATCAAGAAACCTCTGGGTTGTTGTAAAATCCCATCTGGTTTGCTAATGTCCTTCAAAGAAGGCAATCTGCAGTCCTTATCCAGTCTTCTCCACCCAAGTTCAGACCTACCAATGTGATTTACTCTTCCCTCTCTCATCAGTTCAAAGACAAAAGGGGATGGGCAACGTCCCCATCTTGTGAGCAAGTAAGAGCAGCTGTTCTATGCAATATTATTTGCATAAATTTTTAATAATTTCAGTGCACATAAATAATACAGCTTTAAAAAAACTTAATGAGAGTTTTGCTTCTACGTAATTGGAATTCAGTATTTGGTACCATGAGATCCACCCCCAGTACAAATCCATAGGCCACACATACAGTAATGCTAGAAAAAGGCTACTTCTTGAGATTACCACTGTGCAATAGGTTTATATGTCTAACAGAATTCCAAATCTATTCATGATGTTTTTCCTCCTTTTCTCAGTTTTACAGCTTGAGATTGCATTTACTGATGCATCATAAATAGTGAACAGATAAAATCTTGATGAATGGATTTATGGAGTTATTATAGAGGAATTCACATTCTTTGCTCTAGAAATTCAGCAAATCGTGATGTATTCTTGGCTAAATTTCCACAAATCAACTCCTAAATCCCTTCATTACAGCCATTCTATTGCATATGTGTATGTCTTCTGGGCTGCTAAAAACATTTAGAAAATATAATTTTTCCCACAGGAATGAAAAATGAGTGGAAAAAATTATGAAAATTGAGCCCACTATTTCCTGCAGTGGATATATTTACACTGAATCTTTTAAACTGTCAAAATGAAACTTGCTTAGCCCCATTCTTTCTGCTTACTGGATTTTTGCCATTAAGGTAAAGACATTTCAGATCTAACAGAATGTGACATCTACAGAACCCAGTTGTGATTTGTGTCATGGGTGAGCAAAATAAGAAGTACTATGGTTATTAGTTAACCTCTTTTAGATTTGATTTTGAAAGTTAGTGCATGTTAACGACTTCTTCTCTCCTCCCACTAGATTACAAGGAAATATATGAATCTCTCAGTAGCACATGGAAAGACACAGACACATCACCATTCTGCCAAGAACACTACATGTAAACCGTGTTTGTCTGCTCAATAGATTTCTCTGGATTGAAAATAACACACTTCAGATTTGTTCTGTTATAAAAAGTGTGTTACAGTGCTGACTCTGAAAATGAGACAACAAGAAAATAACTGTTTCCTTTGTAGAATGGAAATGGTTAACATTTTTGTTTTTTCTTATGAATTTGATCTTAAAAATAGTTAGTGATAATTATTCAAAGTGCCAGAAAATGTCAATTTTTTTGTGAAAGAATCAGAGCATCCGAGTTCCAAAATGACAAAAAAGAAGTTTCATATGTGGGAATACAGATTCAAGCTAATCTTAGAGAGCTGAAATAGATGTTATATAAAGTGTAGCCAGCTGATCTCTCAGAGGGAATAAACTATGTCAATTGTACCAGAAATTCTCTCTTGGCTTTTAAATGGTGAACACACAGCAATCACCCAGAGGCTGACACTACTGTCTTCTGCTTTTGAGGAAGAGATTGCATCCTGGGTGAACTTTTTTAAAACTTAGGTATATGCAGTGCACTGTATTCTGATTAAGTTGATTGGGAAGGAGGTACAGGAGCCTTGGGTCTCACAGCAGCTGATTCATGAACAGTTATTATACTTCAACCATTAGACTCCTGAACCAGCATGGAGCCACCTCAACTCTGACTCACTCTACAATTCATGTTCTCAGTATTATTTATGATTTTATTATTATTATTACTATTGTATTTGCAATTTGTCTTCTTTCAGTTGTTTGTCAGTCTTGTTTATGTACAGTTTTTCTTTCATGCTGCTTTATTTCTTTGTTCTTCTGTGAATATCTACAAATAAATGAACCTCAAGGTAGTTACGGTGATATGTACTGTGCATACCTTGATAATAAATTTATTTTGAACTTTGATCTTTGTGACTACTATCTTCTCTGAGTATCTGAATTTGTGTATCCAAATGGAAACTAATCAGCACATAAAAAATACTTAAGAAAGGCAAGCTATTTGGGATGAAAGTTGGATGTTGAAAGCAAACATTCAATCCATCAAACAAATGTATAGCTTCCTGGAAGCCTTCCTGAAGGTGTATGTGGAAGAGCTGATTGAGGAGAATTTGACTCGTTTGCTATGGATTCGGTACGAGAACAATGAAGTAGGAAGGAAGAGTACAGCTTTTCACTTAACCTGTTCCCTCTAAAATACAACACAGAAATCTTACCATCTTCTCCATTATTTTTGAATTATTTTTCATCATCCCTACCATTACTAGCACAAAATAATGATTCCTTTGTTCTCATTCAACATGCACACACCTTTTTACTCCTTCTTTCATACCAGTCCCACACACCATTCACCTTGCACTTGTTAGCACTCGCACTCTAACTTCCCCGTTTCATGTTTCAAAGAAGTCCCTTCAACTTAATCCTTATCTTCCCACTTATCTCCTACTTGTCTCATGCACTATTAGCTCTTCGCCCACTAGCCCTGGTTCATTAGGAGTTTGAGGAGATTTGGTATGTCATCAATGTCTCTTGCAAATTTCTACCGATGTATGGTGGAGAGCATTCTGACTGGTTGCATCACGCCTGGTATGAAAGTTCCAATGTACAGGATTGAAAGAACCTGTAATCGGTTGTAAACTCAGCCAGCCCCAACACAGACACAGCCCTTCGCAGCATTGAGAACATCTTCAAGAGGCAGTACCTCAAGAAGGTGGAATCCATCATTCGAGACATGTAGCTCCATTGTGGGGGAGGTACAAGAACCAGAGGACACACACTCGTTTCATGAGCAGATTTTTCTCCTCAGACATCAAATTTCCATGCACCCATGAACACGACCTCATTATTCCTCTTTTGTACCATTTAATTTTGTTCTTGCATTTAGAAATTTTTATGTCTTGCACAACACTGCTGCTGCAAAGCAACACATTTCATGATATACATCAATAATAATAAACCTGATTCTGGTTCTAATACTTTATACTTTATTATCGCCAAACAATTGGTACTAGAACGTACAATCATCACAGCGATATTTGATTCTGCGCTTCACACTCCCTGGATTACAAATATTAAATATTAAAAAATATTAAAATTAATAAATATAACAAATTTAAATTATAAATCATAAATAGAAAATAGAAAAATGGGAAGTAAGGTAGTGCAAAAAAACCGAGAGGCAGGTCGGGATATATTGATTCTGTCTTTGATGGCAGAGGGAAGGGCAAGTAGAAAGCCTACATGTTTTTGCCATAATCCATTACTCGGACAGAACTAAATAATGATGAGGATTGGCCTTACTTAGCAACAGTATTAAACTGCAGTTCTGCATGCACATTGGTGTTGTATAAACATCGATCCATGTAAGTTTTGTATTTCAATGGAAGTACAAATAGGTATGGGATCTTTTGTTGAAGTCAATGCCAATATATTTTAAGTGACCTTAATCATATTTACCCTACAGCTATCAGGTTCCTAAACCAGAATGGATAATTTCACTCACCTCAACTCCGATCTGATTCCACAACCATTCCAACTCTGCAATGCATGTCCTCAGTATTATTTACTTATTTTCAATTTGCAGATTTTTTTTTCTTCTTTTGCAGATTGGTTGTTTTTCAGCCTTTGTGTATAGTTTTCATAAATTCTATTGTATTTCTTTATTTTCTTGTAAATTCCGGCAAGGAAACAAATCTCAAGGTAGTGTGTGGTGAAATGCTGTGCATGTGCTTTGAAATAAACTTACTTTGATTTTGTCTTTCAGACTTTGGACCCAAGAAAATTTGTATTAAAAAAAGCAGAGAAGTTCTGCGAGTTGTGCCAATGATTTCAGCTGGTCAGGGACGTTGATGTTCTCTCCATTTGATGCTGTCAATGTCTTTTTGTCCTCACTCAGAGGAAAATTTGGCTCAATATGGAAGGCATCATTGTGAATATCAGTTAGGAATGACATAAATGATTAGTGAAAGTGATAGAACACACAAGCTGATTCAGATATATGTGGTCATGAAAAACCCCAATTACCAAGGGTAACATTTTCTAATGCTATCATCAGAGTAAAACATCACAATATGTGTTGATGATATTTCTGACATAGGACTCTGTTTATATTTTTTGAGCCGCATAAATCATAAGTGTTCCTTCTTGGCATCTAAGATTAGTGACTTCCATGTGAACTTAATGATTCTTTTCAATTCCGCTGATGGTACATTCTACTTAATAGGGAACATTAATTTGCAATGGTATTACTCATTTTTTATATCTTTTGTTTAGGTGTGAGTACTGTCACAAGAGAAATAATAACTATATTTTTAGTAGGGAAATGGTGTCCGTTTGAATAGATTTATAGATTAGGGGCAGCTAGCTGTATTTTAGGCAGCACTTTCCCAGGTCTACATGGAATGACAGTACAATGGCCTCTAGTGGACTGCTGGTAATTGACAGATATAGCTCAATCATTTCCTCAGCTGCTTGCTTCCAGCTACAGCTGGCTTTGACATTAGAGAAAGGCCTGACTAACAGAGACTCGGCCTTGGGCTGTGCTCATGAGTGTAAGTAAGTACATTTAGCTCCCTTTTAGGCTGTTGATTTACAGCCCCTGATGATCCATGACCCTCTCAGTTTGCTCTTGGGGCACCCTGCAATCATCCTGCAGCCACATATTTGGTTTATGATTTCCTTCAGTCTGCAGAGAGAAATGGAACAATGCTGTTGTGCACCTGTTACCTTGAAGGAATCTTAATAAAAATACAGATATAAAGTTGAATCTGCAGTCCTGTTGCTTTAGAATTCTTTCATTGCAGATTTTGGAACAATATGAAAAGCAAGCAACGGATAGAAATGTTTGCTCAATCGCTGTCAGAGGAACTGACAGATGGAGACTTTAAGAGGTTTGGGGGAAGGAAGAATCTTGATCTTTTAACAAAACAGCCTTGTTACTAACTGAATGTAGGCAATGATCACCACTTCCTCAGCTTTCCAGTTCATTGATGATTATGTGAGTAAAACCAATGAGCTAAACGGAGAACTTCTGGACACAGGGGACCAATTAAGGCCACATGATTTCCTTAAAGGGTTCCATGAAAATAACTGTATTACAATGGCCTGTGATATTAATACCAGCTTTGGGAAACTTAGGCAACGGTTCCACTGGGATGGAAGATGAATGAGCAAATATTCAGGAATGTAACTAGCATAGCGGACCCTGAGAATGGATTGTAGCTCTATCTGAACCCTCATAAGATGGATTTTGCCAAGTACTGTAAATGTTTTTTTCTTTCTGACCCTTTTGAATTTTTACTAGATCTCCAAAGCAGGATTCATAGGAAAAAGCGAAGGACCATTTAACTTATCTGTCCACATTTTATGCTTCAGTACAATGGAAGCACCAAGGTTTGAAATTGGAGAAAAACATCCTTCACTTCAAATCGCATCAAATTCCCTTCCATATGTTACTCTGGTATTAAAATGAAAACAGCAGAAAGATATTGTCATGCTTTTCATGCCACCTCCTCTATGTGCATTCTGTTACAGACCAATACATTGCTGTCTCCATTTCTTTCCATCTCTCTCCTGTATACAGTATTTCAATCCTAAATGAACTGCATAATCTGAAGTGACAGATATTCTCTCAAGGTTCCCTTCAATAATTAAATCATAATACAATATCCATTCAAAATGCCACTTAAAATATCCACAGAAGAAATTAAAAGCATAATTTTGACAAACAAATGACGCCATGCTGCCAAGTTATAAAATGGTGAGCCTTTGAATTGGAAATCTCAGTAGTATAGTTTATTGGTGCCGATCATTGTTCTTCCATTATGGTGATAAATATGGTTCACCCAGTAGACTTTGTTACAGAGCGTAAAATGCTACCTCTTGCTTTTCTGTACAAGAATTTATAAATTGTTAGCGAGGCATCAGCTATCAAGTTACTACATTTTACATGAGACATTTAAGCCACCTAAAAATTCAATGGGAATATTGCATCAGATTTCTGCTCAGCAGACATTAGGAAATGTGTGAAAATGTCAGGGAAGATCTAGAAATGTTAGAGAGAATATTTCCAGTGATAAAAAATTCAGAGTGCAATGCTAGACTGGAGTGTTTTCCTGTGAGCAAAGAAGTTTGGAGAGAATAAATGCAGCTGTAAAAATCATAGCTAGTTTTGATAGGACTAAGCAAGAGATTCTCTTCCCTTTAGTGCATCTTTCAAAGAGCTGTGGACACAAATTTAATATGATGGGCATAAGCAACCCTGCAGATTTGGGAGGAAATTTCTCTTACTTAGAGAGTACTTTTAAGCTGGAATTCAAAACGTGAAGTGTGAGGAAAACAGAATTAACCAAAGGGGATTTGAACAGGTACTTGAGAAAAAATAATTGGCATATACCAAGGGGAAAGGGTGGGTAATGGAAGCCATGGGAGATTCTGCAGATGCTGAAATTCTTGAGCAAAATGTTGGAGGAACTGAGCATGTCAGGCAGCATCTATGGAGGGAAATGAACCATTGAGGTCTGAGCCAAGACATTTCATTGTGAAAGGAAAGAAAGGGAGCAGATGCCAGAATAAAAGTTGGGGAAAGAAGGAAAAGTACTAACTTGCAGGTGATAAATAAGTCCAACTGAGGGGGAAGATATGTGGGTGGGAGAGGAGAGATGAGAGGGAACGATATGAGGAGGTGATAGGTGAAAGAAGTAAAGAGCTCAAGAGGAAGGAATCTGATAGTTCAAAGTTCAAAGTACATTATTATCAAAGTATATATACATTATACAACCTCGAGATTTTCTCCTTACAGGCAGCTACAAAACAAAAAGACCCAAAAGAACCCATTCTTTGAGGAAAGAGAGGAGACTGGACCATGGTATAAAGGGAAAGAGGAGGGGAACCAAAGAGTAGAGGTAGGCCGGGGACAGGAAGAGAAGGTGTGAGAGGGTCAGCAGAATGAGGAAAAAACAAAAGGAGGTGGGGAGTGGTTACTGGATGTTAGAGAAACAGGTTGGAGACTATCAAGGCAGAATATGCAGCCTTGCTTCACCAATCTGTGTTTGGCTTCACCGTGATACTAGAGGAGGCAGTGGAGATGTTGGTGTGGGAATGGGAAGTCAATGGAATGGTGGCCATCAGGAGACTCTGGTTGTTACGGTGGATGGTTTGACAAAGTAGCGCCCCACCCCCATCTCTATTAGGTTGCAGTGATGTAGAAGAGGCTGCAAAGACTGTAGACAATAAATGAGCCTATAGACTCACAGGTGAAGGGCTGCCTCACCAGGAAGGACTGTTAGTGGCCCAGAGTGATGGTGGGGAGGAGGTATTGTGGCAGGTGTTGCATTTAACACTACTGCAGGGTTAACTGCTCAGGGCCCAGAATGTCGATGTGGGAGGAGGTGCAGGGGCATGTATTCCAATGGGATCCCACTACTAGGCATATCTTTCCCCCTCACTCCCTCTGCTTTCCATCAGTTTTCCACAGAGATCGCTTTCTCCATGACTCCTTCGTCCACTTGTCCCTCTCCACTGATCTCCCTCCTGGCACTTAATTCTGCAACCATGCTAAGTGCTCAAAGTTTAAAGTGCAAAGTAAGTTTATTATCTAAATACGTACATGTCACCATATATTACCCTGAGATTTATTTTCTTCCAGGCATTCACAGTGAGGCCCCATGTGCCACCTAGGCACTAAGGGTTCAGACGATGACAAGGCATTCACAGTGGAACAAACAAAATACAATAGAATCAGTGAAAAATACACATAACAAAGACTGACAAACAACCAATGAGCAAAAAGAAGACACATCATGCAAATATTAAAAAAATAAGCAAATAATACTGAGAATATGAGTTGCAGAGTTCTTGAGTCCATGGTTTGTGGAGCCAGTTCAGTGTTGGGGTGAGTGAAGTTATCTATGCTGGTTCAGCAGCCTGATGGTTGTAGGGTATTAAGGGTTCCTGAACCTGGAGATTTGGGACCTAAGACTTGTGTACTGTAGGTTCTACCTGATGGTAGTAGCACAAAGAGAACATGGCCTGGATAATGGGGGTCCTTGACGATGGATGATGCTTTCTTGTGGCAGCGCTCCTTATGAATGTGCTCAATGGTGGTACTTTCCTGGATCGCCAGTCTGGATTGGCACTGATCTAGCTCTCAGGAGACTGCAGATCTCTTGACTTATCCAGGGCTACTGATGGTGGAAGACCCTGAATGATTTTGTGTGTACACTCGTCCGCGAGTGTCATTATAAAGTCCCTAACAACCACAGAGTAACCATTCAGGCCCTCTGATCATTTCTTAAGCAAGTCTCAGTCCACCAACTCAAAGCAATCTCATAGCTGCTCCTTTGCCTCCCATGACCACTTCTTTGTTGTCCTTACCTCTGGTGCCTTGCTCTTTAGCCTCTGCCTATAAAAAGAGCTGCCCCTACACCTCCTCCCTCACTACCATTCAAGGCCCTAAAACTCCTTCTAGGAGAAGCAGACACTTCACCTCTGGCTGTTTTCGTGTCATTTATTGCATTGGGTACATTCGGTGTGCCCTCCTCTCCATTAGATTAGGTTAGCGTGGCTTGTCATGTGTACATTGAAGCATCGCAGCATTCCATGAAATGCATCATTTATGTCAACAACCAACACAGACCAAAAATGTGCTGGGCAGCCCATAA
Source organism: Mobula birostris (assembly GCF_030028105.1). NCBI lineage: Eukaryota > Metazoa > Chordata > Chondrichthyes > Myliobatiformes > Myliobatidae > Mobula > Mobula birostris. The sequence goes on from NC_092377.1 coordinate 51,030,217, forward strand.
GTGTTGCCATGATTCTGGTGCCGAGATAGCATTCCCATCTCTTACTAACCCTAAACCATTCGTCTTTTTTTGGAATGTGGGAGGAAACCAGAGCACCCAGAGGAAACCCACACAGTCAAGGGGAGAATGTACAAATTCCTTGTAACAGCAGTGGGAATTATACGCCAGTCTTCCAATTGCTGGCGCTGTAAAGTATAACGCTAACCATTATGTTACCATGTCACCCTTAATTAGTGAGACCTGACGCATACTGGGAGACTTCCTTGTCAGGCGAGTTCAGTCCATGGACTGTATCAACCAGGATCTCCTAATGGTTACTATTCTGGTGACTTCCCATTCCCACAACAACATGTCTATCTGCAATACACACAAAATGCTGGAGGAACTCAGCAGGTGAGGAAGCATCTATGGAAAGAGTAAACAGTTGACACTTCGGGCCAAGACCCTTCATCAGGACTAAATCATTCAGGGTCCTGATGAAGGGTCTCGGCTGGAAATGTTGACGGTTTATTCTTTTGCATAGGTGCTGCCTGGCCTGCTGAGTTCCTCCAGCATTTTGTAAGTGTTGCTTAGATTTCCAGCATCTGCAGATTTTCTCATCTTTACGTCTTCCTCTTCCCCTCACTGACTCTTAAGACCTGCCTATCTCTGCCCTTTGTTTCCTCACCTCCATGGTCCACTGTTGTCTTCTACCAGATTGCTTCTTATTTAGCATTTATCTTATCCACCTATGCCTTCCTAGTTTTCTCATTTTATTTCCTTCCCCCCCTCCCCCCAACCTACCTGGACTCATCTATCATCTACTAGCTTCTACTCATTCTTCTCTCCTCACCTTTTTATTCTGGCTTCTGTTCCCTTCCTTCCCAGTCCTTATTAAGGGTCTCAGTCCAAAACGTCAACTGTTCACATCCCTCTATAGATGTTCCTTGACCTGCTGAGTTTCTCTAGCATGTTGTGTGTGTTGCTGGGGGAATGGAACTCACTGGATCGCTTTGAAAAGAAGCAGCTTTATTGGCCCAAAGGACTCTTGTTCTGCCTTCTGACAACTCTGCAGTTTGGAACTTGAACTGTTTTTTCCCCTTAAATTTTAAATGGTCCTTCATCAGTCTTAATTTGTTCGAACAAGTACATCAGGCTTGTGGAATGTCAATGCGTTCAGAATTGTACTGCAAAAATGAGATGAAGCAACATAAACAATGTTAGCCATATGGCTTCATTAACAGGAAAAGACAGTGCTTTGTGGATGCATAAGAATAATTGTTGAGAAAAAGGGTGAGGTTGGGAATGGTGACAAAAAGCTTCAGTAAAGTGGATCTTAAAGAAGGGAAGGCTGAGGGGTGGCAGTATGGAAGATTTAGTGTTACATCTTATTTGCTGAAAGTACAAAGCAGGGAAGATTGCACAGAGGAAAGTAATGTTGGGTTAGAGAGTGGTATTGGTAGGTCTATGAAGGGGTTGGGAAGATCATGGAAGGATTAACACCACAAGGATAAGAATTTTAAACTGAGGCATTGGAATGCACTTCTGGCTCTGTACAAATGCTATACTATAATAAATAACCTGACTGCATTAAAGGCTAATTGACTAATCATTGGCTGCAAATTTGCTACAGAACGCGAATGTCAATTACAACTGAGACTGCTGGACCTTCCAGCTCAAGCCAAAGTTTGTTGGGTGAACTAATATTCTCCACAATAATGACAATGATAATCTATGAAGCACAACTATTTAGAGTGGAGAAAACGTATAAATAAGTGAATATCATCCAGCCTTGCTCAGTGCTTCAATTTTGGAAAGAAAATAATAAATAAACCACAAGATAAACAAGGCAGCTCTTACCAAATTCAGAATTAGTTGATTTTTATACTGTTGTTGAATTACCCTTTCAAGTATTTTTACAAAGTTATTAATATATGATATTGTATTAGGCTATTTCAACTGAACCAGAATATTTAAAAAACAACTTTGAATTATGAATGCCTTTTTCACCCATAACTTTTGAGCTGATTTGGCATTGTCAAGATATATCTTGTACTCCTGAGGTGATATTCCCAGCCTGTAGATTCTCCATCGAGAGGAACCATCGAGATGAGCCTATCATCTGCTCACCCTGCCATTTCTTCTTAGAATCTACAGTATACCCCTCATGATTGTCCTCAAGCATTGAAAACTGTGGGAAAGTAGGTTGTCACAGTATAGTACTGTTGCATTGCAGATTGGTCAATTAACAGATTATCAAAATTATGTGTTAGAGAGGGGGTAAATTTCTGATGTTCCAACTGAAACAGACTTAAATGGCACTTCAAGATCAAGCTAAATTTCTTCTTATACTTATGCTTGCAGCCAACAAGCCACTCAAGCTTTAAACTTCTGAAGCTTGATTTGGACTTTCTATTATTTATTCTGGGTGCTTCATGCACAGCAAGTCTTTGAACATTACTTTAGATTTGATTAATTGTGAGGCATTTTCCTATTGTCCTCCGTGAATGAAAAAAAGATAATTAGGTTGATGATCTATTGAATTCCAAATCAGACTGAATGGTCTCTTTTTGTTCCACTGGCCTTAATACAATTCAAAATTTCTATCCAAGGTGAGCTGGGAAGTAATTTCTCAAAAATGGCGGTAAGGATATTTAACGTAGTGTACATCAGTGCTTGTTGCAACCTACAACAGACTGAATTGCTCCAGTGATAATCCTGAGGGTTTTATAGTAAGTTCCCAAATCTAACAGCAGTTCCCTCGGGAAGGAAACCTCTAACAGTTGTATTCAGAAATGCAGGCATCTCTGACACATTTTTCAGGATTTTTTTTCTGGATATCCATGTAGCAATTGTGATTTCGTGTGTACTTTTATGTTTGTCTTTGTGCTGACGATATGTTTGCTGAGCTTTATGCTGTTCATGTGATTCCAAGTATCCCTAACGAGTGAAATAATGGCATTTTGATAAAATCATCATTACACAATGACCAAGGCTGGAAATGAACATTTCCGGGATACTTAACATTTTGAAGTGAAAGGAAACGTAGAAAAGATGACAAACACGAGAAAATCTGCAGGTGCTGGAACTCCAAAGTAACACTCACAAAATGCTAGAGAAACTCAGCAGGCTAGGCAGATTTATGGAAAAAAGTAAACAGTCAATGTTTCAGGCTGAGAAGGTTCTTGGCCTGAAACATTGTGGTGTCTGTTTACTCTTTTTCATACAAAAGACAAAGTAGTTCTGACTTTAAGGAATTGGATTACTGTAGAAATAAAGAAACTTAGTTCAAAACTTCAGACGTAAAATAGTTAAACTAAGGAACAGCAAGAGATGGAAAACATTGGTGACAGCCTTAAGGCCAATTTATACCTCTGTGTCAAATCTACGGCGTAGCTGCGTACCCTATGCCGTAGCCTGATGCGCACCTCCCCAAAAATGTAACTATGCGTCGTGGCGACGCAGACTGCAACGACTGTGATTGGTCTGCTTGGTAGCATCGCATTTCCTCCTTCGCTGCAATTGCTTCCCATTGAGGGACTGAAGAGCAGGGAAGGAACTCTGGCTGCAAAGCTTTCCATAAAGCTTTAGAGACCTCCGAAATTATGGAGGACCCTGTGCTTGACATCAGTTTGTAGTTAGCTGCTACAGCCTGTTGACTTCCACCTGAAGCTAAAACTCAAACGGTGATTGCTAGTCTCTGAGTATACTGTGCGTACACTGATGCAAAATAGATGGTTGGAGACAATGAACCCAATTGTCAAATCTACCTGCCAACATCTGAAAATATTTGAAATGCATTTCCTCGTCCATGCCTCTCGGTGGCTGGACATGCACAGAAAATTCGCCCTCCTTCAGTTTCAGTCGCTATTGTTTGAAGATTGAGTTTCTTCGTGTTGAGTTTGTATGAATCTACTAAATAATAGGAATCTATTCTTGTATGAATCTACTAAATAATAGGAATGTAACTGTCGAGTATGAATCTATTCTTGTATGAATCTACTAAATCATCTCTCTTTGGCAGGTTAGATATATCCTCCACCATGAAGACCGTCAGAAAATAGTCATTCAAAACCTCGGCCAGTTCCCAATATCAATTCCCCCTTCTCGTCTTCCAAGGGACCTACTCTCACTTTAGTCACCCTTTTCAGCTTAATAGAATTATAAAAACTTTTACTATCATTTTTATATTTCATGCAAGTTTATTTTTATAATCTATCTTCCCTTTCTTTATTGATCACTTAATGGTTCTTTACTGCTTTTTAAAGTTTTCCCAATCTCCCAGTTTGCCACTACTCTCTTGGTGAGAGAAGTTAAAGATGGCCGTTAAAGGAAAGATAGCAATGTAACCCCAATATTGAAGAAAAGAGGGAAACGGAATAATACATGAGGCTGCCTGATATTAGCAGAAGCCAAAATGCTGGGATTTACTATTAGAAAAGTAATAACAGAGCAATTAAGTAATAGTCAGAATGAACAACATCAACACAGACTTATGAGAGTCCTGATGCAGGGTTTTCACATGAAGTATCATCAAATCTTTTCATCACACAGGAGCTGCTCAACCTGCTGTGTTCCTCCAGCAGATAGATTGCTGCTTTATGAAAGAGAGATCTGTTAGAGACTGCAACTGGAAGAACAGTGCATGTATTTGGGCTAAATTATAGATTGGCTAGTAATTGTACAGAGTAGAAATAATTGTATTGGTGGTTGTAAACGGTGGGATTTCATAGGGATTAGTGTTGGATCCACAGCTGTCACAGTTTACATTAATGATGTCGATGAAGGGGGTGAGTGTTACAGATCCAAGTCTGCTGATGTTGCAAAGCTAGGTGGCAGTGTGGGCTGTGAGGAGGATGTACAGAAGCTTAATGGAGAATATGGGCTAGATGAATGGAAACATGGTAAAAATAAAATGAGACTAGTGTAAATGGATTCTTAATGGTCGGCATGGATGTGATGGACTGAGGGACCTGTTACCGTAATGTATGACTCTGACATAGTAGAAGGAATATAAAGAGGAAAAAAGGAAGTTGTGTACTTTGGGAGAAGAGTAGAAATACAGGTTATTTTTTTTAAATGTAAGAAATTGAGAAGTGTTCATATTCAAAGGGACTTGGCAATCTTTGCACAGAATCACTGAAACTAAATGTAAAATAAATATGACAGCAACATGGTATCTTGCATTTTATCATGAGAAGATCTGAATACATGATAGAGACATCTTGTGAAATTGCATAGCGTTCTAGTGAGACTGTACATGTGATATTGTTAGCAAGTCTGGTCTCCCTTCTTAAGGAAGGATATTTTTATGACAGAAGGAATGTAGTGAAGACTCATTCAACTGATTTCTGGAATGACGTTTGTCTTATTAGTAGGTAGTAGCAGATTAGACCTGTGATCTCTTGAGCTTGAAAGAATGAGAGTTAATTTAATTCTTTGAAACTTATAAACATTTTCAGGGCTTGATAGGGTAGATCTAGAGTTTATGTTTCCTCCATCTGGGGTATCGAGAACAAAACAAGAATCACAAAATAAGGGTTGGCCACTTGGGCCTGAGGTGAGAAGAAATTTCTTTACCCAGAAGATAGTGTATCTTTGGAATTCTCTATCCAAAAGAGCTGTGGAGGCTCATTCACTGCCTTTTGCCAATGCAGACATTAAGCAATTTTTGGATTTGAAGGAAGCCAAGGAAATAGTGTTAGTGCAGGAAAATGGCACTTGGGGAAAAGACAAACTATACTCTTGTTGAGTAGTGGAGTAGGCATGAGGTCCAAATAGCCTACCTTTCTTTCTATTTCTTTTGCTTATTTTAAGCCATGCTCCAACTAGGGAAAAGAAGCAAGGCCATCGCCAAAATAAACAGAGCACCCTCGCAGAGCAGTTGTCAGGCAATGAACGTGAAATGGAAGATGGAAATTGTCCTTTTAAAATCATACAACTAACTTTCAGACCATCCTTTTTTTCTGGTTGCCTCCCAGGCTGAAAGCACCCTTTCACAAGAACATTGCACAACTAACCCATTGCAGTGTTTTCTGACTTAACAATTTGCCACGTCGCTTCCTATTTTCTATCATAAAAATCACTTAGCTGAACTCCCTATATCACCACTTCCTATAATTAAAAGACCATTAGCCCATATCTCCTACTTGCTGCAAAGTCTCTAACTGACAGACTTCTTTTCATATTTTTCCTGCAGATGGAATTTATACACAACTGGAAAGGCAGTCAACTGGAAGGAATATCCTGATGTTCAATTCTCCATGCCAAATGAGAATGCATCAGGGATCAAGGATCGGTCACAGAGAGGAATTGGCCTATCTTATTGCAAATGGAGAAACAGAGTGCGGAATAGGGCACCAGCTGAATGTCTGAGCACTTACACTGTTGCCCTGATATTTCTGACAATCCTCAAAGAAGCAGCTATTTGGAAAAACTATAGAAATGTTAAATGATAAAGCACTGGTGCAGAAAGCAGAGCTCATTTATTCATGTGCCATTCTAAGTGCTTATTTTTGTCAGCAGCATTCAGATGGATAAATGACATAATACAAGGTAAACACACATTTTTCTCCCACTTTGTACTTATGTAAGAGCAAATTTGGGCAAAATCTTAAACTAAGAAGTTCATTCTCATGAAAAAAAAATGCCACCAAAATATTAGAATTGCTGCTGGAAGTTTGTATGGAAACATTCTTGAACTGTATGGAAAGATGTAGGAGTGTTTACCAGAGTGTGTACAGCTTCTTTACAAGGAAAAATATATTATGGTAACAGATGAGTCTCAAGAGACTGCAAAATGCTTAAAATTGCAGGGCCATTTCCACGTGTCATGAAATCCATACACTTGGTGCAATAAAACCATTCTTGTGCATTCAGAGCACAATAAAATGGAGAGCGTAATATGCACTCTTAGGCTGATGATGACCTTCTTGTGCTGGTCCAGTTGTAGACTGCATCTGCACTATGAAGATTGAGGTCTCCATTCAAATTCCTTTGTAAATCTTTTGGTTCAAATTTTCCTCAGTTATACTAGGTTAGTCATACAGAGATGTCCTTCAACTTTCAAAGCAGAATAATTCTGATCCTGAGGACAAAATAATGGATAACACTCCCTTGGAGACATTAAATTAAGTCTTTTCAAACTTATCATTGACTTGAAGTAGATTTAGTTCAAGTCATTATTATATAATAAAAATTTAAAAACAGAAGATGCTGAGAGTACTCAGCAGGTCAAGGAGCATTAGACTTACCGATCATCTCAGGCCTAGACATCTCTGCAGGAACTACTCAAGGCATGTACTAGACCCAATCAATTTCTGCTATTTCATCAAAAACCTTTCTTCCACTACAAAGTCAGAAGTAGAGAGATTCATTATGAGCACAATGTTAAGTTCCTTTTTAAACAAAGTTAAGTTGCATTTGCAGACCAAGGCAACATTTGGGATAAAGCTAGAAAGTGAGAGATAACATTCATACCTCTAAAATGCCAAGCGACGACTATCTCCAGCAAGAAAGACTGCAATTATCTATCTTAGACAGTCAAAGACATTGCCATAGCCAGACTCCTCATCATCAATATCCTGAGGACAACCACTGATCAAAACATCTCCTGGACAAGTTATGATGAAAGGTCTCTTGGCCAGAAATGTCAGCTATTTATCCCTCTCCATAGATGTTGCCTGACCTGCTGAGTTCCTTCAGCACTTTGTATGTGTTCCGAGACGAGCTGTAAACCTTATGGCTACAAGAGCAGATCAGAGACGCTGGAAGGTTGAACTTGGAAGTGGTATACAGGGTTAATGGCAGAATTCTTAGCAGTCTGAAGGAACAGAGGGATTTTAGGGTCCCTAAAAATAGATTAACCATTATTTATCGCAAAGTGGTTAAGAAGGTCTATAGTGTGTTGGCTTTCATTAGTTGGGGGAATGGGTTCAAGAGCCATGAGGTAATGTATCGTTCTATCAAACTTTGGTTAGACCACACTTGCAGTATCATGTTCATTTCTGGTTGCCTCATTATGGGAAGGATGTAGATGCTTTAGAAAGGGTACAGAGGAGATTTACCTAGGATGCTGCCTAGATTAGAGAGAATTAGAGTGAGCTAGGGCTTTTCTATTTGCAGCTAAGTAGGAGGAGAGCTGATTTGATAGAGGTGTATAAGTGGTAGAATGGACAGCCAGAGACTTATTCCCAGGGCTGAAGTGGCTAATATAAGGGGGCATAATTTTAAGGTGATTGGGTGAAAGTATAGGGGATGTCAGAGGTAGTTTTATTTTACACAGAGAATGGTGGGTGTGTGTGGAACTCACTACCAGGTGTCGTGATAAAGGTAGATACATTAGGGACATTTAAGGCTTTCAGGTATGCACATGGATGAAAGACAAATGGATGGCTATGGGGGACGAGAAGGGTTAGATTTATCCTAGAGTAGGTTAAAAGGTCAGAGTAACATCATAGGCTGAAGGGTCTGTACTGGGCTGTACTGTTCTATGTTCTATATTAACCATTGGCACAATCCAGATCAAAAGATTGCATTTGATTGGTATTCTGTCAGTCAGTCTAAACATTTCATTCTCACCACAGTTGTGCAGCATGTAACATTTATGAAACCCAGGATGCTCCAAAATCCCTTGTAAAACCTGATACGCTACCTCCACATAGGAGCATTGAAACTATGAAAAAAGAAGGTTGTTTCACTAGAAGCATGTCCCTTTGCAGCACCAGAAATCAGAGATACTAAGGGACCTAAGTCTTTATGCCAAATTCCCTAAAGGTTAATTTGCATGTTGAGTCGGTGGTAAAGAAGGCAAATGCAATATTGGCATTCATTTCAAGATGACCAGAATATAAGAGCAAGGATGTAATGCTGAGGCTTTATAAGGTATTGGTCAGATTGCACTTGGAGTATTGTGAGCAGTTTTGGGCCCCTTATCAAAGAAAAGATGTGCTGGTATTGGAGTGGGTACAGAGGAGGTTCATGATTCTGAAAATGAAAGGGTTAATGTATGAAGGGCATTTGATGGTTCTGGGCGTGCATTCACTGGAGTTTAGAAGAGTTGGGCAGGGGAAGGATCTCATCATTGAAACCTATCAAACATTGAAAGGTCATAGTCATAGTCATAGTCATACTTTATTGATCCGGGGGGAAATTGGTTTTCGTTACAGTCGCACCATAAATAATAAATAGTAATAAAACCATAAATTATCTATTAATAGTAATATTTTAAATTATGCCGGTAAATTATGAAATAAGTCCAGGACCAGCCTATTGGCTCAGGGTGTCTGACCCTCCAAGGGAGGAGTTGTAAAGTTTGATGGCCACAGGCAGGAATGACTTCCTATGACGCTCTGTGTTGCATCTTGGTGGAGTGAGTCTCTGGCTGAATGTACTCCTGTGCCCACCCAGTACATTATGCAGTGGATGGGAGACATTGACCAAGATGGCATGCAACTTGGACAGCATCCTCTTTTCAGACACCACCATGAGAAAGTCCAGTTCCATCCCCACAACATCACTGGCCTTACGAATGAGTTTGTTGATTCTGTTGGTGTCTGTTACCCTCAGCCTGCTGCCCCATCACACAACAGCAAACATGATAGCACTGGCCACCACAGACTCGTAGAACATCCTCAGCATCGTCCGGCAGACGTTAAAGGACCTCAGTCTCCTCAGGAAATAGAGACGGCTCTGACCCTTCTTGTAGACAGCCTCAGTGTTCTTCGACCAGTCCAGTTTATTGTCAATTTGTATCCCCAGGTATTTGTAATCCTCCACCATGTCCACACTGACCCCCTGGATGGAAGCAGGGGTCACCGGTACCTTAGCTCTCCTCAGGTCTACCACCAGCTCCTTAGTCTTTTTCACATTAAGCTGCAGATAATTCTGCTCACACCATGTGACAAAGTTTCCTACCATAGCCCTGTACTCAGCCTCATCTCCCTTGCTGATGCATCCGACTATGGCAGAATCATCCGAAAACCTCTGAAGATGACAAGACTCCGTGCAGTAGTTGAAGTCCGAGGTGTAAATGGTGAAGAGAAAGGGAGACAAGACAGTCCCCTGTGGAGCCCCAGTGCTGCTGATCACTCTGTCGGACACACAGTGTTGCAAGCACACGTACTGTGGTCTGCCAGTCAGGTAATCAAGAATCCATGACACCAGGGAGGCATCCACCTGCATCGCTGTCAGCTTCTCCCCCAGTAGAACAGGGCGGATGGTATTGAACGCACTGGAGAAGTCAAAAAACATGACCCTCACAGTGCTCACTGGCTTGTCCAGGTGGGCGTAGACATGGTTCAGCAGGTAGACGATGGCATCCTCAACTCCTAGTCGGGGCTGGTAGGCGAACTGGAGGGGATCTAAGTGTGGCCTGACCATAGGCCGGAGCAGCTCCAGAACAAGTCTCTCCAGGGTCTTCATGATGTGGGAGGTCAATGCCACCAGTCTGTAGTCATTGAGGCCGCTGGGGCGCGGCGTCTTCAGCACAGGGACGAGGCAGGACTTCTTCCACAGTACAGGAACCCTCCAGAGCCTCAGGCTCAGGTTGAATACATGGCGAAGTACTCCACATAGCTGAGGGGCACAGGCTTTGAGCACCCTGGTACTGACACCATCCGGTCCTGCAGCCTTGCTTGGGTTGAGACATTTCAGCTGTCTTCTCACCTGTTCAGCTGTGAAGCCCACCGTGGTGGTTTCATGTGGGGGAGGGGTATAGTCATGAGAGCAGGGTGGGGGACTGTGAGGAGGGGTAGGAGGTGAGAGCGGAATATGCGTTGGTTGGGGGCCGACAACAGATGGCTCATGTAGGGGATGGGCAGGGGCCACAATGTCAAATCTGTTAAAGAACAGGTTAAGTTCATTGGCTCTGTCCACACTGCCTTCAGCTCCTCTGCTGCTAGTTTGCCGGAACCCAGTGATGGTCCTCATCCCCCTCCAGATTAGTCTCATGTTGTTCTGCTGGAGTTTCCACTCAAGCTTCCTCCTGTACCTGTCTTTAGCCTCCCTGATCCTGGCTTTCAGGTCCCTCTGTATTGCCCTCAGCTCCTCCCTATTTCCATCTCTAAACGCCCTCTTTTTAGCGTTCAGGATGTCCTTAATGTCCTTTGTCACCCATGGCTTGTTACTTGAATAACAAAGGACAGTTCTTGTCGGAACATTGCAGCCCACACAGAAATTGATGTAATCAGTGATGCACTCTGTGAGCCCATCAATATCGTTTCCATGTGGCTCACAGAGTGCCTGCCCGTCTGTCACCTCAAAACAACCCTGGAGCACCTCATAAGCCTCCTCCGACCATTTTCTCACTTTCCTCGAGGTTGCAGGTTTACACTTCACCAGAGGCATGTAGCAGGCTTTTAGATGCACCAGGTTGTGACCTGACCTTCCCAGTGGTGGGAGGGAAGAGGAGCTGTATGCACCCTTAACGTACATCAAATCCAGAGCACAAACAGAGAGGATGTGGAGAAGATGTTTCCTATAGTAGGTGAGTCTAGGACCAGTCGACACAGCATCAGGACAGAGGGATAGTCATTTAGTACAGAGATAAGGAGATATTTCCTTAGTCAAAGGGTAGTGAATCTATGGAATTCATTGTCACAGATGACTGTGGAGGTCAAGTCATTGAGTATATTTAAAGCAGAGGTTGATAGGTTCTTGATTAGTCAGGGTGTTAAAGGTTACAGGGAGAAGGCAGGAGAATGGAGTTGAGAAGGATAATAAATTAGCCATGATGGAATGGTGGAGCAAACTCGATGGGCTGAATGGAATAATTCTGTTCTTGTGCCTTATGATCATATTTAATAAGATCATGGATGATAGACACTTCTGTTCCCTGCTTTGCTTCCCTTGATTCCTGTACACCAAGGACAAAGGCAGCTGGTGCATAAGAACAGCAACTGCAGGTCCCTTTCAAACAATACAGGATTGTGTCTTGGGAACATGTGTCTGGTCTTTTATTATCACTGGGTCTAATTCAATGACTCTTTGCCCAAAAGCATTATGATATGAGATTTAAATTCAGACCTGCACCACTTTCTCATGTACATTTAGGGATGGCAAATAAATGTCAGCCGGGCTATTGTAGCCCAGATCCCAAATATAAATATAAAAAAGACAGCAGCAGAGAGGGAAATAGTGTTAATGATTTTGGTGGATGACCTTTCACTAGAATTTTCTTCAGTGCTTGGCATGAAACATTTACTCTGTTTCTTGTTCCACAAACATTGCCTGACATTTCCTGTATTTTCTGTTTTTATTTCAGATTTCCAGCATATCCAACTTCTGCTTTTATCCCCCAAAGCACCTTATTGTTTACATTGATATTTTCATCTGGATGCTTCCTGCGTAGATCGGCTCATGGAGACTGCAAAACCCTTGAGATGATTGCCTGCCAGTGGATTAATTGATGACCCCTTAGTGTGGGTAAGTGACAAATGAATCAAAGGGGATTTGATGACCATGTGAGAGAAAATATATCACAGGGCTACAGGGAACTAGGATAGGCTGGAATGACAGATGGGCTGAGTGGCCTCATTCAGTGCTGTAGTGAGATAAACTGGAAAGACCTTGAAAAATTTTATTTTTTCATGTTTAATTTTTCTCCACCAGTACCCAAATTTGAATAATCCACATCGAGTGTGACAGAACATTATTTACAGTGCTTTTATCAATTTAGTCAGGCTCAGTAGTGATCTATTACCATTGGTGGAGAACCTTCCTTTTGATGTTCCCAATCAAATGTAACACCTATGCACTCATAGAATATTATGCATAAACCTTTCTGTTCTTACAAACAAAGTAATTATTACCTTTCATTACGAACAAGAGAAAATTTGCAGATGCTGGAAATCCAAACAACACACACAAAATGCTGGGAGAACTCAGCAGTCCAGGCAGCATCTATGAAAAAAAAATGAGGAGTAGATTTAAATGGTGGGAGAGGGAAGAGAGAAACACAAGGTGATAGGTGAAACCAGGATGGGGGAGAGATGAAGTAAGGATCTGGAAAGTTGATTGGTGAAAGAGATACAGGGTTGTAGAAGGGGGAGTCAGACAGGAGAGGACAGAAGGCCATGGAAGAAAGAAAAGTGGGAGGAGCACCAGAGGCAGGCGATGGCACCTACCACCCCACCAGCCTCTATGTCCAGCACATAATTCTTTGGAACCTGCGCCATCTCCAATGAGATCTCACCACCAAGCACATCCTTCCCTCACTCCCACTTCCAGCTTTCTGCAGGGATCGCTCCCTGTGTGACTCCCTTGTCCATTCTTTCCACCCCACTGATCTCCCTCCTGGCGCTTATCCTTGCAAGCGGAACAAGTGTTACACCTGCCCCTACAACTACTTCCTCACTACGATTCAGGGCCACAAACAGTCCTTCCAGGTGAGGCGACACTTCATCTGTGAGTCCATTGGGCTTATATACTGGTTCTGACCTCCTGGTACATCGAACATAGATTGGGAGACTGCTTCGCCAAGCACCTATGCTCTGTCCACCAGAAGAAGCAGGATCTCCCAGTGGCCATGCATTCCACTTCCCATTTCCTTTCCAATATGCCAATCCATGGCCTCCTCTACTGTCGCTATGAGGCCACACTCAGGTTAGAGAAACACCTTATATTCTGTCTAGGTAGTCTCCAACCTGATGGCATGAACACTGATTTCTTGAACTTCTGGTAATGCCCCCCCTTCACCATACCCCATCCCCATTTCTCTCTCTCACCTTATCTTCGTGCCTGCCCATCACTCCCCTCTGGTGCTCTAACCCCTTGTTCTTTCTTCCACGGCCTTCTGTCCCCTCCTGTCAGACTCCCCCTTCTCCAACCCTGTATCTCTTTCACCAATCAACTTCCCAGCTCTTTAATTCATCCCTCCCCGTCCCAGTTTCGCCTATCATCCTTGTGTTTCTCTTTCCCCTGCCCTACATTTTAAATCCTCATCTTTTTTTCTCCAGTCCTGCTGAAGGATCTCTGCCTGAAACATCGACTGTACTTTTTTTTCATAAATGCTGCCTTGCCTGTTGATTTCCTCCAGCATTTTGTGTGTATTACCTTTCATCAATTTTAAAATTATCACTCACATCTCTTTAAAATACCAGATGCTTTAATTTCCATTGCAAACCTAGTTAAAGCAAATGGATTAATGACAACACAAAAAATGGAATCAATGGGAACTCAACACCATACTAAAAATAGTTTGAAGAAAATATTTGTGTGTTCCTCCAACTTAACAAACTTTGTTGACTGGTCACATTGAACTGCAGCTAGCAGTACAATCAGCTGAGACTCCTGTTGGGCTATTTCATGTTCTCTTATTAATAGATTTGGGCAGTTATTATATTGACAAGCACGTCTGTTTCCGCACCAAAAATAAATCCCTACTGCTAGTAACAGCAGTGGAAATCTGGAATTCTGTCTTTCAAAAATGTGATGAGGATAATTTAAAAAAAAACTGGGATTAATAAGATTTATTTTGTGAAGCTTGTAACTGTTTGATGGTAAATAGATCAACAGAGTTAAGATGTGAACCAGCTTTGATCAATGTGTATGCCAGACATCTCGTGTTCATGTTCCTACTCTGAGTGGAAGCTTTAAGGTATTGGCTTTGGTAACGTGTTGGCACACAAAGAGTTAGGGTGATTTCCTTCTGTTCACCTCATAAATATTGTCTTCTCAATGATTTTGCAACTAAATAATACAACTTTAGAATTTCCTGTGTGGTTTTTCTGATGGTTGATTCTGCCCAAAGAGTGTGCTGTAATATATATTCCAAGCAAACAGACACCAATTGATGTCCCTTAGGTATTCTCCCAGATTTCCTCTAACACTGGATGCAGTGTAGGAGAAAAGCTCCCTCTTTAATAACTCAGGGTCACTGTTTCCTGAGCTGCTGTTTAGCTACTTGAAGACTGTTGGGTCAGGTTACTATTGTCATGAAAATCTTTCAGCCATTGCCTTTGGTACTGAGAATGGTTTTGTTTCTCCCATTTTTGTTGCTGGTCTGTAATAATTTCTGCCAAGCTCATTCCTCTGCTCCTTCTCCTTGTTCTGCGATGTGGTTTACTCTGGCCAAGTTGAAGACTGGAAATCACTGCCACAGAAGAAATCCATCCCACCATTTTCCAAGTCACAGACAAAGGTTTCCCTGTCAAAGGTTCAAGCCCTCTGCTGCACCTTGATAAAACGATAAATTTCACAATCTACCCAGCATTTTCAGCCCTCCACTGCCACATCATTCTTCCTCCACATTCCACATCCACAGCTTTCACTGTGCTGGTTATCATAAAACAGTTGTGCACACCGTTGACAGAAATGAGGTACTGTGGCTTCTGATCTTAAAACGGGAGGTACACAGCAGGTTAGGCAGCATCTGTGTCAAGAGATCCTGAACTAATATTTCAGCTCAATGGGCTTCATGTGATCCACATATTTATGAATAGAATATGGGTGTTGCCAGAAGTTATTGCTCATCCTTATTTGGTGACAATGTGGCTTTTATTCTTGAACTGATTATAGCAGTATGGTCCAACTAAGTTTCCTCAGAAGGCAGCTAAGAGTCAATAACTACTTTTTTGCACTAGTAAATAATTCTAGGTCTCAGAAACGCAGCATCTATTTTTAAGGACCTCCAGCACCCAGAGCATGCCCTTTTCTCACTATTATCATCAGGTAGGAGGTACAGAAGCCTGAAGGCACACACTCAGCAATTCAGGAACAGCTCCTTCCCTTTTGCCATCCGATTCTTAAATGGACATTGAACCCGTGAACACTACCTCAATTTTTTAATATATATTATTTCTGTTTTTGCACTTTTTTAATCTATTCAATATACATATATTGTAATTGATTGATCGATTTATTTTTTTCTTCTATATTATGTTTTGCGTTGAACTGCTGCAGCTAAGTTAACAAATTTCTCAAGACATGTTGGTGATATTAAACCTGATTCTGGTTCTGGTTCTAATTCCTTCCTAAGATGAAGCCCGTAAATTTTTAATAACTATACAAAAAAATTGTAGATCATTTGGTTGGTTAGATTATTATTTTTCCAAAAAAATGCAAATTCTCAAACTTCTTTGGTAGGAATTGAGTTTGTGCTTTTTGAGATTGTTCAAAATGTTATTCGATTACTAATCTCGTAATATAACCACGGTACGACCAGATATTTTCGCTGGCATCAGTCTATGCCTAAGGTCCCTGCCTTTACTCCTGATGTTGATACTACTCTCATTCCACATTTTGTGGAGCAGCAAGAACTTATTCAAAAAGGGGGACAAAAATAGAAACTGCAGGATGACTAAGTAAAACATTGTGAAAGCAGAGTTCGGTTGTCATAAATGTACAATTGAAATTTTGCCCATTTTCTGAGTGATTCTATCCTTTATAAATTACTAAATCTTTCCTGCTTCACATTCCAAAATAACAAGTTATTGCTTAAGTGCCTTAAGTAGATTTCAACAATCCAAGATCTGGAAGACATGCCAGGGTTGACGACATCAAATTAATCTTGAATTTCCTTTAAGCTAAAATCCAGGGAACTAGTGGATGAAACACTGTCCTTTCACCACTTACATCTGGACACACGGCTACTCCAAAGGGAATGCCAAATAGGTTTCACTTTCCCAAAATCTATAATGATTTGTCATATAAATAAAGCTCGGCATTTTAACCACTGGCATTGATTAGGCTCTTTAATTTGGAAAGACTACAACATGGGCTGCATGAGAAGGAGTTAGTTTACATTGCTGTAGTAGGAAAATCAAATAATTAGCACCCAGGAAGTAGTTAAGAGACGTGGTTACAGTACTAGTTGTTAATGGGGTTCACAAGTGAGCTAATGTCGGAAGAATTTTTCATAGCTATTTATTGAACATGGGCTTTGATGTTTTGGCATAAGACTGCTGTGGCTCTTCACACATATTGTGGTAAATCATGTCACAGAATTTATTTTATGTATGAGAATGGATAATCTGGAAATGATACAGACCTCAGAGAATGATATAATTCTTGTTTGAAAATTTTTTTTGGCAGTTTTGGATTGAAGGACACTCTAGACAGTTCTTTTTTTCAATTTTCAGTGTATAAAACTGAGCTGTTAAGGGTGAATATCTGAATTGTAACAACATTGCACCACTAGCACGTTAAAATACTCAGTAAACAGTTAAGCTACTCAAATGTTCAAATGGGTTGATAGGGCTAATTTACCACATAACACATCTATCAATCAGCTCCATGAGTAAACCCAATTATTTTCTCCTATGTGCTCAGTTTCATCCCTACTACCTCTGGTGATATGAACTGCTGCCAATGTTTAAATGTAATCCATTCTGTCACCGTTTGAAATGAACTCCAGTTTTACTCCTCGAAATTGCAATTTAAAAGCATTTAAAATACATAACTTTACTTATTGGGGATGGCCTTAACCTAAAGTAAGTTCACTATCCTTAAATAAGTACTAATTAAGGAATTATATTTAGTGTAATAGAATTACAAGTTTTTTGAAAAGGAATATCACATTATTTTAATAATCAAAATAGACTGTCCTCATACTTTCAGTGACTTCCTCTGACTTTTGTGCAAACTAATTCTTATGCTCAGTTGACCCACTCTGCCTTCTGAAATTGCCTTAAATGTTCTCCTTCCTACAGGACGCTTCATAGAAACATGGAAACATAGAAAATAGGTGCAGGAGTAGGCCATTCGGCCCTTTGAGCCTGCACCGCCATTTATTATGATCATGGCTGATCATCCAACTCAGAACCCCGCCCCAGCCTTCCCTCCATACCCCCTGACCCCCGTAGCCACAAGGGCCATATCTAACTCCCTCTTAAATATAGCCAATGAACTGGCCTCAACTGTTTCCTGTGGCAGAGAATTCCACAGATTCACCACTCTCTGTGTGAAGAAGTTTTTCCTAATCTCAGTCCTAAAAGGCTTCCCTTCTATCCTCAAACTGTGGCCCCTCGTTCTGGACTTCCCCAACATCGGGAACAATCTTCCTGCATCTAGCCTGTCCAATCCCTTTAGGATCTTATACGTTTCAATCAGATCCCCCCTCAATCTTCTAAATTCCAACGAGTACAAGCCCAGTTCATCCAGTCTTTCTTCATATGAAAGTCCTGCCATCCCAGGAATCAATCTGGTGAACCTTCTTTGTACTCCCTCTATGGCAAGGATGTCTTTCCTCAGATTAGGGGACCAAAACTGCACACAATACTCCAGGTGTGGTCTCACCAAGGCCTTGTACAACTGCAGTAGTACCTCCCTGCTCCTGTACTCGAATCCTCTTGCTATAAATGCCAGCATACCATTCGCCTTTTTCACCGTCTGCTGTACCTGCATGCCCACTTTCAATGACTGGTGTATAATGACACCCAGGTCTCGTTGCACCTCCCCTTTTCCTAATCTGCCACCATTCAGATAATAATCTGTTTTCCTATTTTTGCCACCAAAGTGGATAACTTCACATTTATCCACATTAAATTGCATCTGCCATGAATTTGCCCACTCACCCAACCTATCCAAGTCACCCTTCATCCTCTTAGCATCCTCCTCACAGCTAACACTGCCACCCAACTTCGTGTCATCCGCAAACTTGGAGATGCTGCATTTAATTCCCTCATCCAAGTCATTAATATATATTGTAAACAACTGGGGTCCCAGCACTGAGCCTTGCGGTACCCCACTAGTCACCGCCTGCCATTCTGAAAAGGTCCCGTTTATTCCCACTCTTTGCTTCCTGTCTGCTAACCAACTCTCCACCCACACCAATACCTTACCCCCAATACCGTGTGCTTTAAGTTTGCACACTAATCTCCTGTGTGGGACCTTGTCAAAAGCCTTCTGAAAATCCAAATATACCACATCCACTGGTTCTCTCTTATCCACTCTACTAGTTACATCCTCAAAAAATTCTATGAGATTCGTCAGACATGATTTTCCTTTCACAAATCCATGCTGACTTTGTCCAATCATTTCACCGCTTTCCAAATGTGCTGTTATCACACCCTTGATAACTGACTCCAGCAGTTTCCCCACCACCAACGTTAGGCTAACCGGTCTGTAATTCCCCGGTTTCTCTCTCCCTCCTTTTTTAAAAAGTGGAGTTACATTAACCACCCTCCAATCCTTAGGAACTAGTCCAGAATCTAACGAGTTTTGAAAAATTATCACTAATGCATCCACTATTTCTTGGGCTACTTCCTTAAGCACTCTGGGATACAGACCATCTGGCCCTGGGGATTTATCTGCCTTCAATCCCTTCAATTTACCTAACACCACTTCATAACATGTATTTCGCTCAGTTCCTCCATCTCACTGGACCCTCTGTCCCCTACTATTTCTGGAAGATTATTTATGTCCTCCTTAGTGAAGACAGAACAAAGTAATTATTCAATTGGTCTGCCATATCCTTGCTCCCCATAATCAATTCACCTGTTTCTGTCTGCAGGGGACCTACATTTGTCTTTACCAGTCTTTTCCTTTTTACATATCTATAAAAGCTTTTACAGTCCGTTTTTATGTTCCTTGCCAGTTTTCTCTCATAATCTTTTTTCCCCTTCTTAATTAAGCCCTTTGTCCTCCTCTGCTGAACTCTGAATTTCTCCCAGTCCTCAGGTGAGCCACTTTCTCTGGCTAATTTGTATGCTTCTTCTTTGGAATTGATACTATCCCTAATTTCTCTTGTCAGCCACGGGTGCACTACCTTCCTTGATTTATTCTTTTGCCAAACTGGGATGAACAATTGTTGTAGTTCATCCATGCAGCCTTTAAATGCTTGCCATTGCATATCCACCGTCAATTCTTTAAGTGTCATTTGCCAGTCTATCTTA
The DNA here is from genome assembly GCF_030028105.1 of Mobula birostris. NCBI lineage: Eukaryota > Metazoa > Chordata > Chondrichthyes > Myliobatiformes > Myliobatidae > Mobula > Mobula birostris. The sequence continues at coordinate 51,050,028 of NC_092377.1, forward strand.
GCTAATTCACGTCTCATACCTTCAAAGTTACCCCTCTTTAAGTTCAGAACCTTTGTTTCTGAATTAACTATGTCACTCTCCATCTTAATGAAGAATTCCACCATATTATGGTCACTCTTACCCAAGGGGCCTCTCACGACAAGATTGCTAATTAACCCTTCCTCATTGCTCAAAACCCAGTCCAGAATAGCCTGCTCTCTAGTCGGTTCCTCGACATGTTGGTTCAAAAAACCATCCCGCATACATTCCAAGAAATCCTCTTCCTCAGCACCTTTACCAATTTGGTTCACCCAATCTACATGTAGATTGAAGTCACCCATTATAACTGCTGTTCCTTTATTGCACACATTTCTAATTTCCTGTTTAATACCATCTCCGACCTCACTACTACTGTTAGGTGGCCTGTACACAACTCCCACCAGCGTCTTCTGCCCCTTAGTGTTACGCAGCTCTACCCATATCGATTCCACATCTTCCCGGCTTATGTCCTTCCTTTCTATTGCGTTAATCTCTTTAACCAGCAACGCCACCCCACCTCCCCTTCCTTCATGTCTATCCCTCCTGAATATTGAATATCCCTGAACGTCTTAAAGATGCATCTTTTTGACCAAGCTAACACACCCAAAATTTCTTCTGCGTCATTATCTATGATTTCTGTGAAGTGCTTTGAGGAGCTTTTCTAAATTAAAGTTGCTATAGATTGTTAAAAACTTGGCCGATAAATTATAATGCACCAGGTTATGTGTGCTATATGTTCCTTATGCAGCTGTCAAGGTACGTAGTGCTCAAGAAAAATGGCGATGTACTTTCTCCTTCAAATAGAACAGAAAATGTGCTGTCAGAACTGAGGCTGGATCTCGAGGTTAGGGTGGGGAGGAAATAAGTTCGTAATGGTGGAGCCTCATTTAAGGCTTGAGAATGTTAGAATTTTAGTTTGGATCTTGAAAGGATCAGGATCTAAGGGCTCAGGTTGGGTCACTGGTGGATTGGGGCCTGGTAGACTGATGTTAGGTTTCACCTTTGGAACACTTAAGTATCAGTCCACTGAGACAGAGGTAGTGCCTCAGAGGCTCCATTGGGGAGTTTGGATTTGAGGATGGAGGTTTGAAATTGGAAACTTATGGTTAGGGCAAACAGCTTTTGACTTACAAGGTTAATTCTGTTTTCTTACCACAGATGCTGCCTAACCCGCTGAGTGTTTCTGGCATTTTCCTTCTTGTTTTAGCTTTCCAACATCTGAAGTTTTACTTTTTGATGTTCATTTCCTTATGGTCAAAACAGTATGGGATCAGAGAGTTTGAGCCAGTGGTGAAATAGAAAATAGTCTGATTTACTCCAGGAAAGATGCATTTCCGGTTGTATAGTGCTGAAATAATGAACTCACTGAGATATGTGACATTCTGCATTTTGTGCTTGGATTGCTCTGTCCACGGAGATCAAGGTCAATTTGATTCATAAACTTCCTTGTCACAGCATAATTTCAAATGGTTCTGAGTGATCTTTGCTATGGTTTCCTAATTCACTGTACACCATCATACTAGAGAAGTCACTCAGGCTAATAAATGATTTAATCTATTTTGTGAGGAGTAGTTCATATGTATTAGGCATTGGGATTTGCCAGCATTGCTGACTGTCCACGGTCATTGCAGAACTCTTGCCCTGAAAGCTCCCCTTATTTACCTGGATCTGTTTACCAACTGCAATGGTGTCTAATCTCTCAATATACAGATCACTGAGGATCCCATGAGGAATTTCTTCGTGGTGAATGCCATGTTGCTGGAAAGTGTACTTTATTCCATCATCCTGTGGGAATGTCTACTGCTGGGCTTTTTCAACAACTGTTAACGGCCTAGATGAATGGATTTGGGAGGATATGGAGAAGCCTACCCTTCCCTGGCAACTCTTGCCAGTGCACTTCCCCAATTCAGCCATTAAGCTCCACTGAGAGCCACACAAGTCTAGAGGTTATTATGGGAAATGCCACAGGTTTCACTAAGACTGGATTTTGATGCCTGCCATGTGAGACTGCATCTTTTGCTTTCTACACAATCTAGTAAACTGTGCCGAACAGCTGGTATCAGAGGAAAATAAACGAGGAGACCTGAAGCCTGAGGGGTTCGAGGAGTAGTCTGAAGGCAGCAGAAGTAAAAGGGGCAGGAGGGAGAAGATCAGCAAAATGTCCCTGCTCAGCCTCCGCAAACTCATTTGCCAACTTTGCGGAGGAGGCAAGAATTGAATGCAAGAGTATATAATAGACAGTAATAAGAGAGACAATTTTCAGAATCTTAATACAACATAAATACGACATAAGCCAAGTAAGTGTCCCGAGACCACTATCCTTAACATCAACATAGCACAATAGTAATCAGCCAGAAGAACTGGTCATGTTTTGCTGTGCATATCACTGTCTTAAATTAATTAATCACTCCGTCAGTGAATTTAATAGTTTGCTACAACATTTCAATTTTTCTACCTATAACAAATGGACCCTTGATAAAAGAACTCAAAGCTCTCTATATATGGGTGTCACACTGGAAACAAGTTTCGCTTGCTGTAAGTTGCCACTCTACAGCTAAGGGAAAAATTGCAGCAGCCATGGGTGTGATTAACAATGAAAATGTCTCCTTCACTCTTAAATATATTGTCAGGAAAATAGAAGTTTGACCCAAACACAGAGCAGTGGAGAAGACTGCATTGAGCAATCACTTTAATACTAAACTGCCCCAAGGGGCAACAACACAAGAGAGGATGAATACTTCATGCGACAGGGCAACAAAGTAACTGAAAGCTAGGAGCAACTGGCTGAGGCTGGCTGGCTGGATGGGTGAACAAGGACTGTGGATGAGAGCTGTGTTTAAGTAGGCTGCAGGGTATGATTTGGAAATGAGTGGCAGGTGACTCCTGTGAGCCGGGTGGAAACTGGGAACTGTTTGCCTGTGCAGGCCTGACAAGAACCACCCCCCACTCCCACAGCCAACACCCGAGGGCCCAGGATGATTCAGATGGGTCCAGTAGAACCTCTTGATGAGCGACAGATCCAAGTTGAAACCAGAGGACACGCAAGACCTCCCCTCTGGGCTGTACTCTTAGCTGTGTCTGAATGTTGATCAGGACTTGCTACATGCATGGATAGACTGCTACATTTTCTACATTGACCATTATGCAAACACTGCTGAATTTCCCCACAGTGAACTTTATGATCAAGAGGCAAATATGAGGAAATCCGCAGATGCTGGAATTTCGAGCCACACACATAAAAGTTGCTGGTGAACGCAGCAGGCCAGGCAGTATCTCTAGGAAGAGGAACAGTTGACGTTTTGGGCCGAGATCCTTCGTCAGGACTAACTGAAAGAAGAGCTAGTAAGAGATTTGAAAGTGGGAGGGGGAGGGGGAGATCCAAAATGATGGGAGAAGACAGGAGGGGGAGGGATGGAGCCAAGAACTGGACAGTTGATTGGCAAAAGGGATATGAGAGGATCATGGGACAGGAGGCCTAAGGAGAAAGAAATGGGGGAGGGGGGGAACCCAGAGGATGGGCAAGGGGTATAGTGAGAGGGACAGAGGGAAAAAAAGGAGAGAGGGAAAAAGAATGTGTGTATATAAATAAGTAACGGATGGGGTACGAGGGAGAGGTGGGGCATTAGCGAAAGTTTGAGAAGTCAATGTTCATGCTACCAGGTTGGAGGCTACCCAGAAGGAATATAAGGTGTTGTTCCTCCAACCTGAGTGTGGCTTCATCTTTACAATAGAGAAGCCTGTGGATAGACATATCAGAATGAGAATGGGACGTGGAATTAAAATGTGTGGCCACTGGGAGATCCTGCTTTCTCTGGCAGACAGAGCGTCGGTGTTCAGCGAGATGATCTCCCAGCCTGCATCAGGTCTCGCCAATATATAGAAGGCCACATTAGGAGCACTGGACGCAGTATATCACCCCAGCCGACTTACAGGTGAAGTGATGCCTCACCTGGAAGGACTGTCTGGGGCCCTGAATGGTGATAAGGGAGGAAGTGTAAGGGCATGTGTAGCACTTGTTCCACTTACAAGGATAAGTGCCAGGAAGGAGATCGGTGGGGAGGAATGCGGAGGGATGAATGGACAAGGGAGTCGCGTAGGGAGCGATCCCTGTGGAAAGCAGAGAGAGGGGGGCAGGCCAATTCCACGTCCCATTCCCATTCTGATATGTCTATCCATGGCCTCCTCTACTGTAAAGATGAAGCCACACTCAGGTTGGAGGAACAACACCTTATATTCCGTCTGGGTAGCTTCCAACCTGGTGGCATGAACATTGACTTCTCAAACTTCCGCTAATGCCCCACCTCCCCTTCGTACCTCATCCGTTATTTATTTACTTATTTATTTATATACACACATTCTGTTTCTCTCTCTCCTTTTCTTCCTCTGTCCCTCTCACTATATCCCTTGCCCATCCTCTGGGTTTCCCCCCCTCTCCCCTTTCCTTCTCCCTGGGCCTCCTGTCCCACGATCCTCTCATATCTCTTTTGCCAATCAACTGTCCAGCTCTTGGCTCCATCCCTCCCCCTCCTGTCTTCTTCTATCATTTCGGATCTCCCCCTCCCCCTCCAACTTTCAAATCTCTTACTAGCTCTTCTTTCAGTTAGTCCTGACGAAGGGTCTCGGCCCGAAACGTCGACTGTTCCTCGTCCTAGAGATGCTGCCTGGCCTGCTGCGTTCACCAGCAACTTTTATGTGTGTGGTTTATGATCAAGAGAATGGTTGGATCTAGGATATTACACTTCACAGCCATCTTGAGCATTCGCCTCCCCAGCATCGAGGACATCTTCGAAAGGAAATGCTTCAAAAAGGAGACATCCATCATGAAGGACCCTCACCATTCAGGACATGCCAACATCATTGCTACCATCAGGGAGGAGATAAAAGAGCCTAAAGACACACACTCAATATTTTAGGCTGTTCCTAAATTGTGAGTTTAGGTGTGTTTTTTTCCCTCTCTGCTATCAGATTTCTGAACTGAACCCTTGAACACTACCTCAATTTTTGTTCCTTGTTTGAATCACTTATTTGTTTTAAAATATTCCTTATTATAACTTATTTTTATGTATCTTATTTTTAGGTATTGCACTTTACTGCAAAACAACAAATTTCATGATGTATGTCAGTGATATTAAACCTCGTTCTGATTCCAATTAATTGCTTTCTGGCCTTCTTGTATACAGTAACTTTGGCCACTGAACCAATGCCAGCTTTCAGAGCATTCCCATCAGTTCCATTCACCTATTATTTCCTTGTAACCTACTCTCTCACATGCCCATCAACTCCTAGTCCCTAGTACTCTAGGAGAAATTTACAGTAGACAAATAACATTTGTGATATAAAATGAAACCAGAACACCTGGGAGAAACCTACAGTACATATCCCTGAGGAAAAAAATGCAAACTCTGCTCAGAGGGCAGAGGTCATCATTGAACGCAGGTTGCTAGATTTGTGCAGCAGCAGAGCAGCTCCAGCTGATGTCCCGAGGAAGTGTTGGAGATATTCCAACACTGTGATTGGTCACTTCCAGCGAACTGCCATCTTTCTTTGTGTGAAATATGACTCCGGTCAACGGACAATTCTACCCAGATTTGATTTAGCAGGACCTCTTTATGTCACTCCTAGTTAAAATCTGCCTGGATTTTAAGACCAGCTAATTGCACTTTGCTCTGAAATTTAGCTTCTTTGGACCAAGACTGTAATGAAGTTTGGATCAATGTGATCCTAATTGAATTCAAGTAGACCATTGTTCAGTTGTTCATTAATGAGTAGTTGTCATTTGATTGCTCTTCCAATTGCAGGTTCCACTAAAGTGTTCGCCATCAGCTCAGTAATGTTTTATAGAGACACAGAATGATCTTAGCCTTTTTAACAACCAAGTTGACATCAGCCACCAGGCACATTAATCCTACATTAATCCCATTAGAAAAATCCTGTTTACTCTTCCTGAATTCTGGCACTCACCTATACTCTTCAGGCAATTCACAGTGGCCAGCTAACCTACCAGTTTGCAGATCTGTGGGATGTATGATGAACTGGATCATCTGGATGAATCCTATGAGGTCAAAGAAAAAACTTTTAAATTCTACACACAATCAACCCTTCATTTTACATTGAAATCGATATTTTGGAAAATTCTTGCTAGTTTTAATTTTCCGTGGAATTTAACTGTTGGATCCTTTCCCTTTAAGCAAGGATGCACACCCCCAACATCTCTTGTACCTCCAAAATGTGTTTCTCAAACTTAAGCAACATTGTAGGTTATAACTAACCATTGAGATAACCCAGAAAGCCAATAAATCAGGGACAATTAGGGATGGGCAATAAATAGTTACTGGTGAAACATATTAACTCCTGCCTGAGAAGTGAGTTGGATCTGCTCCAATTTGCCTCCCAGCACAACAGGTCCATAACAGATGCCATTTCATTGGCTCTTCACTCAATCCTGGAACACCTGGACAGCAAGAATGAACTTTATCAACTACAGCTTGGCATTCAATACTATCATCCCCTCAAAGCTAATCAATAAGTTTCAAGACCTTGGCCAGAATACCTCCTTGTGCAACTGGAACCTCGATTTCCTCACATGAAGACCCCAGACAAGTTTGGACTAGCAACAGCATCTCCTCTGTAATCTCCATCAGTACAGGTGCACCACACGGCTGTGTGCTTAGCCTCCTGTTCTAACTGCTTTACACTTATGACTGTGAGGCTAAGCACAGCTCCAATGCCATATTTAAGTTTACTGATGACAACACTGTCGTAGGCTGAATCAGAGGTGGTGATGAATCAGCATATAGAAGGAAGGTAGGAAATCTGACTGAATGGTGCCACAATAACAAACTCTTACTCAATGTCAGCAAGGCCAATGAGCCTATTATTCACTTTAGGAGGAGAAAACCAGATGTCCATGAGCCAGTCCTCATCAGAGGATCAGAGATGGAGACGGTCTGCAACTTTAAATTCCTCAGTGTTATCATTACAGGAGACCTGCTCTGGGCCCAGGATGTAAGTGCATTAACAAAGAAAGTGTGGCAGCACCTCTACTTCCTTAGAAGTACTTCCTGTTGTTTCCTTAGAAGTTTGTTAAGATTTGGGATTACATCTGAAACATTGACAAACTTCTATAGGTATGTGTTCGAGAGCGTACTGACTGGCTGCATCACAACCTGATCTGGAAACACTAATGGACTTGAATGGAAAATCCTACAAAAAGTAGTGGATGTGGCCTAGTCCATCATGGGTAAAACCCTCCCCACTATTGGGCACATGTACACAGAGAGTACTGTTGCAGGAAAGCAGCATCACCATTAAGTATCCCCACCACCCAAGTCATTTTCTCTTCTCGCTGCTGCCATGAGAAAGAAAGTGCAGGAGCCTCAGGACTCACACCACCAAATTCAGGAACCATTATTACCCCTCAACCATCAGGCTCCTGAACCAGAGGGGATAACTTCACTCACCTTTACTTGCCCCAGCACTGAACTGTTCCCACAACCTATGAACTTTCATGGACTCCTCATCTCATGTTCTTGATATGTATTGCTTATATATTATTATTTCTTCTTTGTTTTTATACTTGCACAGTTTGTTGTCTTTTGCACACTGGTTGGTGCAGACTTTTATTAATTCTATCAGATTTATTGAGTACCCTTTCAAGAAAATGGATCTCAGTGTTGTGGTAACACACATCAAAGTTGCTGGTGAACGCTGCAGGCCAGGCAGCATCTCTAGGAAGAGGTACAGTCAATGTTTCGGACCGAGACCCTTCGTTAAGTCCTGATGAAGGGTCTCGGTCTGAAGCGTTGACTGCACCTCTTCCTAGTGATCCTGCCTGGCCTGCTGCATTCACCAGCAACTTTGATGTGTGTTGCTTGAATTTCCAGCATCTGCAGAATTCCTTGTGTCTCAGTGTTGTGGTGACATGTTTGTATATTGATAATGATTTACTTTGAAATTTAAACTTTGGAAAGATAATTAGTGATGCTCATATCATGTGAAAGGGATTATGAAAACTAAACACTGACTTACCATCTTTGGTCATGAAGTAAAAATCCAGCTCAAACTGTCTGGATCAAAGCCTCTTTTATTTCCATTTTTCATTCAAGATGCAGGATGGTTGGTTTATGTGCCAAAAGTGTCACATTGTTAGATGGGTATTGTTCTATTTTGCTCCATTTAAGGATACTATTCTGATCAGTGACCTTTGATGCTGAAATTTGGATCTTAAAGTTACACAATGTGCTACGATGGATGGATGTTTAGCATCAGACGTTGCTCTTTTCAGCAATTTTAGTGCAATCAATCACCTTACCTCAGAACTAGCTATCAAAAAGAAATTTCACAGATTTGGCATAAGTATTAGATTGACAATATTTCAAAACATAAGAAGGATACAGGAAAGGGTTTAATTCTTCTTTGCATTAATTAATAAAATGATTTTTCCATTATCTCTGTAGTTAAAAAAAGTTATGTACTGTAGAATACTATAGAATTTTTTAACATATCCTGTAGGTCATTCAACAAAAGCAATCTGTATTTATATTCTTCATGAACCTACTTCTTAACCATTTTATATAACTCTGTCTATTAATTTTTCCTTTATATTTATATCCGGACTTTTGTTAAAGGCATTGTTGTGGTTTGCATCAAATATTCCTTGCGGCAGTGAGATTCAAATTCTAGTCATTTGCTGGTAAAGAACTTATTCAGTAATTCAATCTGAAAGGAAACTGAGTCCCCTAAGCAAAACAATGTGTAAAATAATTATTAGGTTCGTATAATGCCCATCAAAGTGGACCGACTATAAGTAAGGACAGGCATGATGAAACATTATTTTATTCTACAGATTTGAATCTGCTATTCAGTGTTATGCAAGGAATAGGAATTGCATGAAGTGGTTCTAATTGGTCTATTGGGATTCTCTGCTAGGATTAGGTATTTGAAACTCAAATAACTTCACATAATGATCTTCATTGTAATGAGCCTCTTGTAGTTATAATATGAGGGTGATCTTGAAAAACTTCATGATTTTGCAAATTTAATTTGATTAAGTATAGCATTTGGAAGCTTTCATGTTTTAGTTTAGTGTTTACAGAGTTTTAATTTCAGTGAGTAAGGGAATTTGGGCTTATAAAGGAAGCCATAGAGCAATACGCATAGAAGGATTCCCCTTTGCCCAACACATCCATGCTGATCAAGGTGCAAAAAAACTGGTCCAATTTACCTGCATTTAGAAAATATCCCTTTAAACCCCTCCTTTCCATATAGTTATCCCAAAGTGTTAAATGTTGCCATTGTAATTGAAAATGGTGATGATTGATCTTAAAAAATGAACAAACCGTTTAAATTTAGAACATTACTTAAGTTAAGATGGCATAGAAGGGCAGATTAGATGATGGAGATGTAGTTCTGGGAATAGATGGATCCACTGTGTTCTTTGGCAATCACATCGACAGCAAACATCTGCAGTTTGAGCAACTGTGGCTCAGTGTTAATTCACCAGGGACAAGGAATTGTACCTGGACATAATGTTTCTAGGAGTTACAGGACTTCAGCTAAGTATTGCAGATCTCACTTAAAAAGGAACAAGATGTAACCATAAGTGAGGCAGGCATAGAAATTGAAGCTGTAACTCAGTAGGAACCTCAGCTTTTGCACTTGAAGAAAGAGGTGCACAATTCTAGCTGAGGAGGATATAGAAACTAACATAGACTTATGTACTGGGGGGTCGTGAAATGCATTGCAGTATTCGTAGGGGCATATACCTAATTCTTGTAGCCAAAAGCTTGATACTGAAAAATTGTGAGGTCTGCTTGTCTCAGGGTTAATTTCACCTCATTGGGGTTGGAGAGGAACTTGGAACAGGAGGGGGGAAACAAACAAACAGACAAAACAAAGAAAGAAGTCATGTTGCAGAAGTTGGAGCAGTTCAAAGGTTCAAAATAACAAGCAAATCCACAATCTCAGGACTGAGCCACATGCAAATTGCCAAAGAATAAATAAGAAAATAGTATTGAATGTGTAACTGAAAGATAGGTATGTGAGAAATGGAGAATTAATATCAGTAACTTGAATTTCTTCAGATGCTGGAAATCCAGATTAACACATACAAAATGCTGCAGGACCTCAGGAGGTCAGGCAGCATCTATGGAAAGGAATAAACAGTTGATGTTTCATGCCGAGACCCTTCATCAGGACTGGAGGAAGAAGTCACAATAAGAAGGGAAGAGGAGGGGAAGGAGTACAAGCGAGAAGGTGATAGGAGAAGCCATTTGGATAGTGGAGGAAGGATGAAGTGAGAAGCTGTGAGGTGATAAATGGAAAAGGTAAAGGGCCAAAGAAGAAGGAATCTAATATCAATAGTGGGGAAAAAACAAATTGTTCTTTTGGGATGGGCTTCACATGGGTCATTAGTTGGATCAATGTCCTAGTGAATCAAATAGCTTGTGATGTAGGTACAAGCCATCGGCCAGAAAGAACTACAGTCTGCAAATCAGTGAATTTGAGTGATCCAAGGACAGTGGAAGCAGACAGACCAGGAATGGAGGCTGCCATTTTGTGAAGTTGCTCTGCATCCTCCATTTTGTGAACTAGAGTTGCTTGGCTGGATTAATGTTTTAAAGTAGACACAATGATGCTCCAGGTAATCTGCTGGACTACAGATAATTTCCAAATAAGAAATTATTTGTGAAGTGTTTTTTTGTTAGATATAACATGCATATTTATGAATAGTGGGGTATGTGTCTGCTCTGAGAGATTCCAGTTGGCTACTGGTTTGGTAACTGATTTAGAACAAGGAGCGATAAATTCTTAGTTGTCATTTGCAGAAGAAGTCAATGAATGGATGCTTGCTTGAACCAGAGCCAATAAAGGTGTTAAAGGTCAGTCACTTGACCCACAGCAAATAATACTGAAGTGCAACATTTGAACTGGTAAGGAATGAACATAAAAACAGATGCTTTGAATGCAAAAGTAGTGATGACTCTCCAACCACCAGAAACCCATGGACTACAGGGCCACGAAGAACACATGGCCTGCGTAAACTCCTTTTACTGGCATTACCTTTTCTATTCTTTGACATGTTCATGGAGGGTCAGGAAAACTTAGTATTCACACTGGTATTCGGTTTGTAAATTCACGTGCTCTTCCATTGAGACAAAAAAGGTACTTGTCAGTAATTACAGATTCTCTCTGTGCCTCTCTGATTATTATTACTAAGGGGTAATGCTTGTAATAAGGCTTAAACTAAATAATAAAATATGTGGCAGTTGTGCAAGGTGTTGGTGGCAATGGGATTCAGAGAATTTAAGAGAAAGGAAAAAATGATAGAGCGAAGCAACAAAATACATAATTCACCAACAAACAGAACATGAAACATAATAAATTTGGAGACGGGTATGTGAATAATCTGAAATGTATCCAAATTTAATAAGAAGCTTGTTAAATGTTATGGAAGGCATAAGGGTTGATAATTCACCAGGGCCAGATGAGATCAATCCCAGCTTGCTATAGGAAGCAAGGGAAAGATTGTTGGGTACCTCATGGAGAATTTTGCATCTTTGTTAGCCGAAGATAAAGTGACAGATGTTTGGAGGATAGCTTATGTTATTCAAGAAGAATTGCAGGGAAAAGCCAGGCTGATGAGCTTTATATCTGTAGTAAGAAAATTCTTCAAAAAAATCCTGAGGAAGGTAACTTATGTACACTTGGAAAGGCAAGAACTTGTCAGGGATAGTCAGTATGGGCTTGTGTGCGAGAGATCCTGCTCACTAATTTGACCGATACTGGAGCAGGTCTTTATGGACTGCATGGTAGACTAGTCCAGAAGGTTAAGGCATATGAGATCTGAAGCAAACTCTCTAATTTGATAGAGGTGAAAGGATGTCTTTCTGGTTAGAAATCTGTAACTAGTGGTACACTGCAGGGATTGGTGTTTGGACAGCATTGAATCAGGTCATTTGACTCAATTTGTCCACATCGACCAAGTTGCCTACCTGGACCAGTTCAATTTCCCTGTAGTTGCCCTAAATGCCAATAAACATTTCCTCTCCATGTACTCTCTAAATATCTCAAACACTGTAAATGTATCTGCTTCCTCTGCCTGCTTGTTCCATGTTATCCACCACACACTGTGAAAAAGTGATTCCCCTGGTCCCCTTTAAATCTGTGCTCTCCAATTTTATATTCCTCACCAATAGGAAAACGTCTGTGATCATTCACCTTATCTATGCCCTCATGATTTTATAAATCTTTATTAAGTCAACGTTCAGCTTTCCTCCCTAGTTCAGTGCATAGAAATAAAAAAATGTGGATATTATATTGCAACTTTACAAAACACTGATTAGACCACATTTGGAGAATGGTGTACATTTCTCCTCACCAAACTGTAGGACAGATATGATTACACTCGAAAGAGTGCAGATGTGATTCACCAGGGCTTCTCTAGACTTGGTGACTAGTTATGGGAACAGATTGGACAAGTGGGATTTAATTTCCTTGGTCTAGTGGAGGCTGAGGGTGATCTGACAGAGGCATCGGGGCATAGATATAGATAGTCAGCATCTTATTTCCTATATCATTGGTATCAGAATAAGAGGTTTTAAGTCTAGGTGAGTGGAAGGAGTTTTAAATGGGACATTTATAACATTGACAATGGAAAGAATCAGATTGCCATTTTAAACATTGACCTGTTCTGCTCCTTTCATTAGTCTACTTGTATTGGAAATCTGCAGTTTTAATAATGTAACTACTTAATTTAAAGCTCAAGTGTCTCAATCTTAAATATGATATATAATAACATTATACCTGCAGAATGTCAGTGTTCACTACTGATATATATTGTGAAATATATAGGCAAGATCTAATCAAGCATTAACTCATATCTTACATTACAGAGATGTGTAATGTAGATAGTATCGGAGTAGAATTCAGTTGTATTTTGCTGCACTTGGCAGACAAAAATGCAAGGAACAACTCTTCAGCTAAAAGAAAGATGCATTCATGTTGCCAGCCATTAATCAGACGTTTGTACAAACATTATTTAAGACCTTCTCAAATATTTGTGAAATTTAATATCTTGCAAGGTAGTTCTATGATTTTATAAGGATAATAAAATGTATGAAGTTATAAAATTTATTACAGGACAATTCAGCAAACTGCTGTAGGCTTGTCAGAATGATAATTTTTAAAACCATTTCTCAGGTATTTGCTCTTCGTAAGGAGTAAACAGACATAAGAATTTAAGGTAGGCAACTCTCTTGCTCTTTCTCAGACAGCTATGAAAGTGGCATATTGAGGACATTTGGTCAGATCTTTAACCTGAAGACCTTAACCAGAGGTGCAAGGGCTCAGTCTGTTCCTTCCTAACAGGGCTCCGAGGAGCATACCATTAGGCCACAGGGAGGAGAGAACCCGTAGTGCTCCGAAATAAAGTTATGTCATATCCATTCCTTTCTTCCTGCTTTCTTTCCTCTTTTGTAATGCAACCACCTTCCCCATGGGGTAAAGAACATTACTGGCCATTCACCCAGTATGAATAGACACGAACAGGCTTTTTCACCATTTGAATATTGCAACATTCACAGACACATCCTGTAGGTCATCAGCAACAGCCTTAATTTCAATTTAGTGTCTCCCAGTGGAACAATCTGCCCTCGCGTCAGCACAAACTTAACAGTTAGCTTCTTTCAGGTCACAAAATTAAACTGGAGCTTTATCTGACATGATTAATGTTTCCTGGAAAAGTTGTATATAAAGAATAACACCCTTAATGAAACAAGTAGGGCTGAGGATTATGAAGGGGTCATACTTAACACTTTCAAATTCTCAGATGAGTGGGTCTGTGGTTTGAATGAGACAGATTTATTTAAAAGTGTAAGAAAATACTCTGCTGACACTATTTAAACTTCAATTAGGCAGGAGAGAAGAAGTGTGGATGACTAGAGGTAATTATCCTGGTTTTCTCTGACAGTCCCTTCCTGTATTCACAGTCTTTGCAGGTGATTTTGAAATAAGATCCAGCAACAGCTGCAATGTAGGCAGTAGTTCAGAGACTGATGTATTTAACCCTTCAACCACTGATGGTCAGTTCCAGTTTGTTTATAATATCTATGGACAATTTACCACACAAAATGACCATTCAATTCATCTTGTGGAATTATTATTGGTGCTTCAAAGTCTGAAGTCTGGTTTTGGAATTCTCTTTTTATAAAAGTTTGCAGAGGTCATCACCATAAATAAATAACCTTGGAAGAATAATAATGCATTTGACATCATTATTTTGAATCCATTTCTGTATTTTAGTAGTACTAAATTTTATGAACTGGGTACTTAGCACATACTGAGCCCATGCAAGTAAGTTATTGCTTATGGTGAGGGCTCTCTTGATGTGCAACCTGTGATCACAGGATTAACACTAGATTTAACTACCGGGTCAGCTAATTGGGATACAGTAGGGCTAATACTTGTGGTATCAAATCCCAGAGATGAAAAGCAGAGTTGTTATTGCTGATCTCTGTTGGGGAACACAGCTATACTAATGCCAGCAGAGACACAGTTGGGCTCAATTACAATGCCTTCCCAATCAAAGTTTTCCTATACTGTAATCTTCCCTCAAATGGCCCCATTTAAAAATATAATTTTGTAAAAGTGAAGGGAGGAAAAATAACTATAGCATTCAATTGTTACACACAAAAAGAAGAACTGGCCCAACACAAAGGAACACCTTCTCTTGTATCAGGTGATTACACCATGAAAGGCTCTGACAAGAAAGACCACTTCAAATTTACTGGTCCAAGTATTTTTTGTTGTTTCCCCTCAGACCACTAATCCTACCTTTCTTTGCATGCAACTGAAGGTAAAGAGAATCATCACCTCTCTGGCTAATTCAAGATATGGCTGAAACCAATAGTAAATTAATCCTGTTGTAATTTCTGCCTTGGCAGTACTACTTAATAGAATAGCGAAGAAAATTGGAGGCTTTGTGTTTAGGCATATACATAAAAATAGCCATGTAGTTGAAGTAAAGGATTTTACTTGGATCTTCCAATTTATGGCATTGTCTGAGAGAATTTAAGGAACAGGATTCATGAAATTTTATCAAAGAACCTGCCAATCCATTGTATGGATTACAAAAAGCTTTATCCATGTGATCCATGTGGGCTTATTCCAGAAGGTGATATTTAGTTCTGTAGGGTCTTCCTGCAGGCCAGTATAAGTTAACTGATATATTTTAGTTTCTGCTAATAGGCTAAAACCTCCAAGAGGACCACAAACTTGTTGGGGTTTGGAGGCTTACGCGCCTCAATGACCTGGAGAGCTGTGTTGGCTGGTGTCAGCATGACCCATGTCAAAGGGTAGTCCTGATGAAGGGTCTCGACCCAAAACATCGACTGTTCACTCTTTTCCATAGATGCTGCCTGGCCTGCTGAGTTCCTCCAGCATTTTGTGTGTGTTGCAAAGGGTAGAGGCCAAACTAAGGGTGGTCCAACCATCCTCCAGCTTTGAGGGTTCATCTCAGGGCTAACAACCCTAACTGGTAAAACAAAATTGTTACTGAGACAGCAATAAGGAGTCATTCTACATCTGAGTGCGATGGTGTTCCTGAGATTCCACCTAGGACTTGCATGACTGACAATGGTAAGAACTGACAGGAAGCTATTGACATGATGAAGAAAGACCTGAACACTCCCAGGGATGAAGGTCCTTCATTGCTGCCTTAAATCAGTAGTCCCCAACCTTCGGGCCGTGGTCCGATACCGATCCGTGAAGCATGCAGGGTGCAGCGGTATCCGGAACGCACCCAGCACATCCTTAAGAAGAAGGCTGAAATAAGCAAGCTAATTAATTAGGCACATAATTAATTAGCTTGTTTATTTTGGCTTTTTTCTTAAAGATGTGCTGGGTGCGTTCTGGATACTGCTGCACCCCTGCATGCTTCAAGGATCGGTATTGGACCACGGCCCGAAGGTTGGGGACCACTGCCCTAAATGGTTAAAGGCTATGCATTATGGCAATGAAATTCATAACTGATCAAAATTAAATACAATGGATAGGAATAAGTCCTGATGAAAGGCCTTGGCTCAAAACAGTAATTTCCCTCCATAGATGCTGCCTGACCTGCTGAGTTTCTCCAGCATTCTGTGTGTGTTGCTCAAGATTTCCAGCATCTGTAGAGACTCTTGTGTCTAAGACAGGACTGGATCATGGTTTGAATTTTGGTGCTTGCTTGTGGGAATGGAAACAATGCTGACACTTCAGGTTGAAAACCCTTTCTCAGAATTGGAAAAGAGTGAAATTTTGATGAAGGGGTTTTTCACCTGAAATTTAACTCTGTTAGACCCTCTCTCACTGCTCCCCCTCTATGATCTCCGCTGCCCTCCGATGCTTTGACCAAATGCTCACCCTGCATTGCTACTACAGCCATGTATCTTTCTTGGGAAATTGTCTTTGCCACCATCCTGTTCCACATGGCTTCCAGCTCTGTTTTCCGAGGACTCCAGGTACCTCTGTTCAATTGACTGCTTTCCCCTCTGTATTCTTTGTGCCATCCTCACCATTATGTAGAGATACCTGTGGGTTCTGTCTAAGTCTCTGCCACAGATCCGGGTCTCACTCTCCTCCGCCTGCCATGGACCTCTCCAACACTTCATCCTCCGCTGGATCCATGCCTTCAACCATCAGTTCTTCTTCCTCACATCCAGGAAGGTCACTCATCTCCAGATCACAGGCCCTGCCACTTGGACGTCGACTCGAGCGGATGACTCCAGACCGCAGATGCCACTATCGCCAACTTTGGCTCCAATGACACAGTGTTTTCAGTGTCCTGTGTTTTTATTTCTGATTCCCAGCACCTGCAGTTGCTTTGATTTTTGTTTGCACCATGCTGTGAGATAAGCTCCTCAAACACTGCTCCAGCAAAGATGAAGAACAGATGCTAAAATTCCAAGACAGGACAATGTGTGTCATGGCTGCATAGGTAGTCCACATTGTACTAATGTCTTCTCAGGTTCCAAGTTTTGGGAAAAGCTGTCAAAGAACCTTTGGCATGTTACTCCGGTGCATGCTGCGGATGGTACATGGTGCAGGCATGTTAGACAAGCAAATGGGTTGTTGATTAAGCAAGCTAATTAATCTTGGTTGTTGTTTAGGATTCTAGAGTATTCTTGAACCTACATGATCAAAAGGAACGCTAGCAAGTAGAGAGTTAGAGTACTCTGGTACTTTACTTTTACTCAGAATACGTTCCCATCAATGAGATTTTGAGTGGAATTAGTGCTAACATATGTCATTAAGCACTACTGACAGTGCTATTATTACAGAAACTGGTGCAAAACAACAAACTCCTTCCCCCACCTACTCATCGAGCACTGGTGCTCTTACAGTGGTGAAGTAGTTGAAGTAATCTTATTGCATATAGCTGGGCATGGAGTGCATCATCAAGGCAATGTACAGTGGTTGTTAGCCAGGCTGTGATGAATAGTGCAGATGTTTCAGCGCTGAGATGCGCTGCTCAGAGTTGCACCTTGGTAGCACAGACTGTGCAGCCGTTGCTGTGGGCTGGTGGCACCTGCTCTCCAGGTGTTGACAGATTGTCTAGATCCAACAGGTTCTCTCATCGCCTCCTGTTGGGTGTAATGAACACACTTGTCTCTCCTTCCCTTTTTGCCTGGCTGCACAGAATCTAGAATTTCATATTTAACGGGCAGGAACCACCCTTGAGTTTGTTACTATAGCGTGACATCCAACCTGCGATGGATGCCCACAGAGTTGTCGTTTGTTATACTGCCCTGATTTCTATTGTTTTAGAACTCAATGTCCTGACTAGCTTTCTCCCTTAATCTCACACAGCTGAGCACAGGATCAACAACCGGAAGAACCCTTGCCCCATCGTCCCTAACCCTCTCCTTGCCATCATTAAAAGTTTACTTCCATGTTAGCTGCTGATTGATTTCCACAGGCTGTTGCTGTAATTGTGCAAACCTTTGGCGCTTCCTGGAGTTCTACAAAGTTCGTAAAACCTACAGGGACTCATGTGATAGGTGATGAAAGATTTTGTCCTGACTTCAAGACTTTTGCACCAATTGCTTCCAGACATCGGCTGCATTAGTTGGTGCTCCCTTTGGAGTTGAGGAGGACTGGAGTGCGAACAGAGGGCACACAGAGCAGGAGAAGTGACTGGGAGTGGGGAGAGTAAAAAGGGAGAAGAACATGTCCGCCCAAGGAACAATTTTCCTACACAAACTCAGTGAGGGCCAATCTGTCAGACTTCAGTAAGGATCTTCCCATGAGATCAGCCAGCTGTTCAACATAACCATTACCTCAGAGCAAGAAAAGGACTGCATTGGGTCTGCTGGCAAAGGTCAACAAGGCTGAAGCTGAAGATATTCTCAGCATCTCATAATTTTCGATCTACTGTCACAGCAGGGAGATCACAATTCTCTCTGTTGAAAGGGCAATACTTACATTTCATTCTTTCCCAGCAGTGAGCAGGAGGTAGAACGAACACGTGGTTTTATAGGATTACATGGTGCTCCCATGGTGCCTAGTGTTATTCCACCACACCTCAAAGTTATGCTAGTGTTACTCCAGGCAATAAGTCATATAAATTCCTGCCTTCCTGGCAGCATTCACTGGACCTCAATTTTTGTGGAATTCAATGAGACATTAATACTTGGGTTATCAAGACAAATCAACGGGTAGCTTCTGAGTGCAAAGAGTTCTCTTTTGGTCACATCGCTCTTGTCTTAGTTTATATTATGTGAAAATGAGGAAACGTGCACACAGTCAGTGCCTTGATCCTACATGATATGAAATAAAGCATGTGCCTAGACTGTTGTAGAGGAACCATGCAGCTAAACTTAGAGATAGCTTGTTGAACATTGCCAGACTGCAGCACCACAGCAGGGTGGTGAGCTAGCAGAGAAGGACAAGGAAGAATAGGAAGGGGAATAGTATGGAGAGACAAGTTAATAACCTTTCTCTCCATGTTAACAAAACAACAGAACTGGCCATTGAATTCAGGAAGGGGGCAATGCTCCTGTTTGCATCATCAGGAGATTAAAGGAATTTAGCATTTTCCCTTTGATCCTCACCAATTTTTACCAATGAAAGCATAGATAGCATCCTATCAAAACCTAAGGCACAAGGTTAAGGTGGATGGAGTTGACTGTTCTTAAGTTGCTCATTGTTACAAATGTACGAATTAATGATCACATCAATTGCAACTTCGTTTAGAAGAGACTGCGAGATCTGTGAGAAATGAGATGAGGAGACAGGAGTGGATAATAAACTGATCAAAACATAATTTGTTGGAATTTGATTGTCAAAGGTTAGTCATAAGTTATATTTCTTTCAAATTTGACAGATGTAAAATATCACTTCCCATTTCTCAGATATTTACTGCCAGCTAAGTTTTTTTCCCATTTCCTTCATTAAAGACATGTACTGCAAAGCATGTGGACTTTGAAGTTAATATTTATAAAATAAGATTAGGTTTCTGTATGAAGAATCTTTTTCTTGAATAAATAGGTAACAAAACAATTTGAATTACTGAAGAGACATCCTGTTTTCCCAGCTGTGTATTTGATTGTTCCAGAGAAATGACTGGAGTGAGTGTTCCGGTCAGCCTTTTTGTTCTTTGATTACTCATTGTGCACCATTTTGCAGCTTGCCTTGAACTTTGAGAGATGAGCAGCCCATGTTTTTCATTCAGCTTCCTCCTGCCATCTTTAAGCACTTGGAATCTTTACTTGAACATCCTAATTAAGAGCTTTCGGTATTCCTCTGGGACTCGATGGTTAATGAGCACCATCCGGTAGGTCAGCTATGAGCTATTTGCCCTGAGATAAGGGGCAAACTGTTGAAAATTCCCATGGATATAATCAGATGAACCTGTTAATGAGAGCAGACTATTACAGAGAGCAGGAAAAATAATGTAAAATAGGTTCTTACAATATTTTAGTAAATAAATGCTTTAAGTACCTCTTATTTTGTAGTGAGCATGAGCACCTATTGCACCAATCAGATCCAACAACAGGAGAAATCTTGGTTTTACTTAAATTTCAAATGTAAGTGTCTGTATCAGAGATATTATTTCTCTGAGTTTTAGAAGTGAGGTCTTGGGAGGTCTGTCCAAGGAATGTTAGGCTATAAAAATATGATTGTCAGTATGATGTAGAATTAAGTATTAATAGAGTATTTTTCACTGATTACATTTTTTACGTACTACCATAAAAGACAATGAAGTTCCTTGATCTCAACACAGTTATCTGGCTTGTGAGCTGGTGGGATGGAGATAGGAGGGATGTTATCGGGTGTGCATGTCACCGAAATTCTAAATGGAATTTGTTCCTGTAATTCTTAAAACACTGTCCAACATGTGCAATTTTGTATGCACTTAGTGGGTACTGGGATGCTAAGAGGAAGCATCAACAAAGTCTTGAATGATAAGCACTTACAATAATATTACTCAGCTTTTATAATGTTATACTCATGATAGCAAATAGAAAATTGTACAGCTTCTGAATAAAACAAAGGGTGAATCTGATACTTGCTTTCAGTGAAAAAATGAAAATCTCAGCATGAGCTGCAGCAATCTCTGCTTGGTTTCAGAGCAGCATGGGATAAATCTTGTGGATTTATTCACTTTAAACCTCCTTATGCATTGAGGACTTCTTTATATATGAAGAACTGCATGAGATTCTCATATAATCCTTCACTAAATTCTGTGTAATCCTAGATCCCTTTCCTTTGTGAATAGTGATGAAAAGCATCCATTTAAGGTCTCAACCACATCTTCTCGCTTGATGCGGAGATTAGACCATAAGACCATAAGACAAAGGAGCAGAAATCAGCCATTCGGCCCATCGAGTCTGCTCCACCATTTTATCATGAGCTGATCCATTTTCCCATTTAGTCCCACTCCCCCGCCTTCTCACCATAACCTTTGATGTTCTGGCTACTCAGATACCTATCAATCTCTGCCTTAAATACACCCAATGACTTGGCCTCCACTGTTGGCCGTGGCAACAAATTCCATAGATTCACCACCCTCTGATTAAAAAAATTTCTTCGCATTTCTGTTCTGAATAGGCGCCCTTCAATCTTTAAGTCATGCCCTCTCGTACTAGACTTCCCCATCATGGGAAACAACTTTGCCACATCCACTCCGTCCATGCCTTTGAACATTCGAAATGTTTCTATGAGGTCTCTCCTCATTCTTCTAAATTCCAAGGACTACAGTCCAAGAGTGGACAAACGTTCCTCATATGTTAACCCTCTCATTCCTGGAATCATTCTAGTGAATCATCTCTGTACCCTCTCCAATGTCAGCACATCCTTTCTTAAATAAGGAGCCCAAAACTGCCCACAGTACTCCAAGTGAGGTCTTACCAGTGCCTTATAGAGCCTCAGCATCACATCCCTGCTCCTATACTCTATTCCTCTAGAAATGAATGCCAACATTGCATTTGCCTTTTTCACCACCGACTCAACCTGGAGGTTAACCTTAAGGGTATCCTGCATGGGACTCCCAAGTCCTGTTGCATCTCAGAACTTTGAATTCTTTCGCCATTTAAATAATAGTCTGCCTGTTTATTATTTCTGCTAAAGTGCATAACCATACACTTTCCAACATTGTATTTCATTTACATGTTGTCCACAACTGACTCTAATTAAGGAATCTGTTAGTCTTGCGAGACCATGGATCTGCACCTGGAGAGTCTTCACTCTCCAGGGTGTAGGCCTGGGCAAGGTTGTATGGAAGACCGGCAGTTGCCCATGCTGCAAGTCTCCCCTCTCCACGACACCTATGTTGTCCAGGGGAAGGGCAAGGGCCAATACAGCTCGGCACCAGTGTCGTCACAGAGCAATGTGTGGTTATGTGCCTTGCTCAAGGACACAACACGTTGCCTCGGCTGGGGCTCGAACTCGTGACCTTCAGGTCGCTAGTCGAATGCCTTAACCACTTGGCCATGTGCCCACTGACTCTAATTATAATGTGGTTATTCTCTTTCCCTTACTTATAAAATGTGTTTTGATTTATTTTAATTCTGTGTACCAGAAGCTTTGTGACTTCCGTTAGCCTTCCCAATGTAATTTTTGAAGTGCCTTTCTACATTTGTTAGGTCTCGATATGCCTCTCCTGTCATCAATCTCTAGATCTCCCAGTACAGATCCATGTTCCATGCAGAATAACAGAGTCTACTTGATGTCTGCTTCTCATAATCATATAAACCTCTCAACTTCCCCTCAGCCTCTGCCACTCCAGAGAAAACAACCTAAATTTATCCAACTTCTCCTTATAGTACATGGCCTCAAATCCAGGCAGCATTCTGGTAAACATGAACTGCACCATTTCCAAAGCTTCCACATCCTTCCTCTAATGGGTGCAGAACTGTATGCAATGCTCCAAATGTGGCCTAACTAGAGTTTAGTAAAGTTCAGCATAACTTCCCAACTCTTGAACTCAGTTCCTCAACTAACAAAGGCAACATTGCCATATACCTTCTGAATCATCCCAATAACCTGTGTGTCACTTTTAGGGAATTATGGATTTGGATATCAAGGTCCCTCTGCACATCAACACTGTTAAGGATCTTGCCATTTACAGTTTCTTTATATTTGATCTTCGACTTCACATTTGACTGGACTTAAACTCCATCTGCCATTTCTCCTCCCATATCTGCAACTGATCTATACCCTGCTGTATCCTTTGCTAGTTTTCTATGCTAGCCAAAATAACATTAATCTTCATATTAGCTGCAAAATTACAAGCCAACCATCTACATTTTCATCCAGGTCATTTATGTATATCATGAAGAACAAAGGTCCCAGTACAGATCCCTGTGAAATAATACTAGTCACAGACCTCCAGCTGAATAGGTCCCATCTGTCTACTCTCTGTCTTCTATGGGCAAGCTGTCTGATTTCACATGGCCAATCCGCAATGAATACAATACACCTTAATCTTCCAGATGAACCTCCCATGAAGGACATTGTCAAACACTTTACTAAAATCCGTTTAGACAATATCCAAAGCTCTACCTTCATCAATCATCTTTGTTGTGTATGTGGCCTGGTTACACAACAATGCTATTAATAAGAATGCTGGAGACGGGAGCTGAATTTCATGGTTCTTTACTGGCAGAATCCGAACTCGGCACACATGTACAGATCAATATGCGCCTAATAGCACATGCAACGACGTGTTACTAAAACATAAAGTAGTCCCTTATTATAATGTAGGCTATACGGTACACTCCTCCCCTTTTATTTTAATAGTGTATCAACTTTTTTTTAACTGGGACACTATGCTAAACAAATATGTTTAAACTTAACATACAAATGCCTACCAGTTGTTTACTTAGCAACTTGATAATATCAAATTATAACAAGCCTTTTTTTTCACTTTTGGTCTAAGACCCATTTATAACTCAAGTCTCTGGCTCTTGTCTTGTCTTGTCTTCTTGTCTTATCTCTTGTCTTCTCGGCCTCTCCGGGTAACGTCTGTCCTGAAACATTTGCTTTGAGGAATGAGTCTCCACAGGTACATCAGGTGGATCCTCAGCATTGATGACAGGTTTATCTGTAGGTGAGGCTGATGTGGTCACATCAGGAGTGTTTGCTTCTATGTCTGGGGAGTCCGGGCGAGGTGTTGTGTTTTTCACCTGAGCATCCAGGATTTGGTCCACATGACGTGCTTCTATGTCATGAGAGTCTGGGCAAGGTGTTGTTGCGCTTTTCACCTAAGCATCCAGGATTTTGACCACATGACATCTCCATACGTTCTCTCCCACCTGTACTCTATACATCAGTGGCCCATCTATGGCAGAAATTGTACCCAGCTGTCACTTTTCAGTCCGGTAATCACATGCAAGAACTGACTGTCCCACACTGAAGCTCTGTGTTGACTTAGCATTCAAATGTTTGAACTGTCTGTTCTCCACACCACGCCGTACATCTGGTTTGAGAAGATCCATGCGGGATCTCAGGTTCCTGTTCAGAAACATCACCGCTGGAGTCTGGTTAGTGGTTGCATGTACTGCATTACGATAGGCAAGGAGGAAGTTGTCTATCTTGTTTTGCAGTGGTCGATTTTCACTGTCCATTGCCTTGATGACTTTCTTGAATGTCTGCACAAATCTTTCTGCCAAGCCATTTGCGAATGGATGGTAAGGGGCAGCTGTAAAGTGCTTGATTCCATTGTTCTTCACAAAACTTTGGAATTCTTCAGAGACAAATTGTCGTCCGTTGTCTGTGCAAATTTGTTCTGGTATTAATAAAAACGCTGGAGACGGGAGCTAAATTTCATGGTTCTTTACTGGCAGGATCTGAACTGGCACACATGTACAGATCAATATGCGCCTAATAGCGCATGCTCAATACACTCCTAATAGTGCATGCAACGATGTGTTACTAAAACATAAAGTAGTCCCTTATTATAATGTAGGCTATACGGTACAATCTTTGTCATCTCTTCAAAAAAACAAGTCACAACTTGCCCTGTGCAAAGCCATGCTGACTGTCTCTAACTAGGACATAGTTTTCTAATTGATCATGAATCCTAACCCTAAGAAACCTCTCCAGTAGCTCCCCTACCACTGATGTGAGACTCGCTGGTCTATAGTTTCCAAGATTATCCCTGGTTCCCTTGTTGAATAATGGAGCTACATTAGCTACTTAGCAGTTTTCCAGGACCTCCCTTGCAGCTAATGAGAACATAAAGTTGCAGCAATCTCATCTGTCTCTCTCAATAATGTGGGGCATATCCCATCAGGCTCTGGGACTTGTCCATCCCATACTATTTCCTTTATTTTAAAATGCCCACTTAAATTAGCACTGATTTCCCTACCTTTCACATCCTTCTCCTCAGAAAATCATCATCATCACGTGCCATGTCCATTCTGAGCTTTGACTGCCATGGCCCACGTGGATCAATTCATTGGTATTCATTTCCAGTTCTCTGGCTGCTGTCTCCATCATCATTTGTCTTTGTCTTCGTCTTGCTTTCTTCCCTTCAATCTTTCCCATAATTACCGTGCATTCTAACTCCTCTTTCCTAATCACATGTCCAATGAAGTTACGTTGCCTTTTCATACTCTCATACATTATTTCTCTTTTTGTGTTTGCTCTGTTCATGATATCCTCATTAGATATTCATTTCATCCATGATATTCTTTGCATCCTCCTCAAAAACCATATCTCTACTGCTATAATTCATTTCCTCATGTTATTAGATATTGTCCAACATTCTGAGCTGTATAAGATAACTGGATAAACGTAACATTTCAGTACTCTGAAGGGGGTTGTCATGCCTAGTTTAGTTCTGGTCAGTATACTCTTCATTCTCGTAAACGTGTCTTTTGTCATCCCTATTCTTCTTTTGATGTTCATGTCGCACCTGCCATCTGATCTCACCCAGCTTCCTAAGTAGCAAAAGTTCTGTACTTGTTTTATGTCTTCCCTGTTTATTCTCAGCCTGCAGATAGGATTCTCCTTCTTTTTGGATATCACCATACATGCTGTCTTTTTGCAATTGATAGATAGACCCATTTTTGCACTTTCTTCAACAATTATATCAATTAAGTTTTGTAGTTCTTCCTCCGTACCTGCAATTAACACAGTGTCATCTGCATACCTGAAATTATTGATGTTTTCACCACCAACTTTGATTCTCAAGATGTCTCTTATTTTTTGTAATATTGTTTCACGTACACATTAAATAAATCGGGGAGAAAAGACACCCTTGTCTAATGCCTCTCTTGATTTTCGTAAACTGACTCACTTCTCCATCTATTCTTACAGCGGCAGTTTGTTCCCAGTACAGATTTCTGATGAGGCAGAAGTCTTTTAAATCTAGGTCTAGAGCTTTCTGTAATATTTCAAATAACTTATTGTGCTTCACTTTATCAAATGTTTTTGTGTAGTTGATAAAACAAACAAACAAATCTTTTTGCACTTGAATAGCTCATTCTGATAGTATCCTTAACATCAATATTGCGTTTCTTGTACCTTTGTCTTTCACAAAACCACATTGTTCTTTGCCTATTTCATCTTGTATCTTACTTTTAGCTCTTGTCATCAAAATGCTTAGAAGTATCTTGGTGATATGACTCATTAAACTTATGGTCTTATGTAATTCACATTCTATTGCTTTAGTTTTCTTAGGAAGAGTGATAAATACAGATTTTTTCATCTCTTCTGGTATTATTCCGGTCTCATAAATGTCATTGATTAAATAATTTCCTTTTGTGTTACTTGAATTTTATGAGCAGTAGCTTGATGACGGTCAGGGATCCCCTGCTGGTCAGAATCAACCCTACCGAGCGAAGCATCTTCAGAGTTGTCTTGAAGATCCTCTTGACGCTGTTGTTGTGTGATACATTTTGTGAGTTTGACCATAGTTTTCTTAGCAAGTAGCAACGGTGGTTTGCTATTGCCTACCGTTTGGCAAACAAAAGAAATCACCATTTCTCTTCCCAAATGTTCATCCACCTATACTATAGCCATTGACATCTGAGGTCGTAGCTCATCCGCCTTCTCTGTCATAAATTCAGTTACTGAACCTGCCGGATCTGCCGTTGGCCTTCACTCGTATCCTGAGCAGGAACCCTTGCAGGTGCTACTGTTCCAGGTCAGAGTGGCCCTGGGAGCAATGAATGACTAAGGGGTAACTCCATTTTACCCAAAGCTCTGAAAGCCCCCAGTCAGAGCCTGATCACCACTTACAGTTTAGAGTCATACCTAGAACTGCCTCAGAAAATATTGATGCTAAATATTCACTTAGGACCTCCACCTCCAAGTACATGTTCCTTCCTTCATCCTTGAGTTGTCTTACCCACCCCCTAGCTATTCTCAAGCTCTTGAAGTATGTATAGAATGTATAGAAATTGGGATTTTCTTTAATCCTACTTTCCAAGGATATTTCATGGTCCCTCCTGGCATTCCTGCTTCCCTTAAGTGCTTTTCAGACTTCGTTTTAATCCTGAAGGGCTCTGTTTGATCTTAGCTTCCTAAACCTAGAATATAAAAGCAAGGATGTAATGCTGAGGCTTTATAAAGCACTGGTAAAACCATATTTGAAGTATTGTGAACAGTTTTGGGTCCAATATCTAAGAAAGGACATGTTGCATTGGAGATTATCCAGAAAATGATCCTGAGAACGAAAGGGTTAACTTTTCTGATGTCTGTAGTTTCCTGAAAGATCTAGTGAACTGGACTCTCAAGAATGCAGATATGGTCACGGCAGACATTGCTGGAGGGGACTTGGGGTCAGTGATGGGGCCCGAGCCAGAGAACAAAAAACGAATTGATGTTTGGCTAACTTGAGTGCTAGGCCAGATGTAAAAGATTAAGGCATCAAAGCCGAGGCGAAGGACAAACTGGTGTTCAGCTCACTACCCCGTGAGATTCACTCGCTTCAGCGCTGAACTAACTCTGCAGTTGTGGCCTGCAAATGGCACCATGGCTGTGGCCTGCAGCCATCAGGATCCTTGTCTGGCTGCAACACTGAATTGGCTCTGTGGCTGCGGATGCACTTTGGGACTCTGTAGTTCATGTTCTGTGTGTTATTTGTTTACTTTCTTATTCTTTGCATGATTTATTTTCTTTTTCACACATTGGGTGTTTGACAATCTTTGTACCTTTAATAGGTTTCTTCGTTTTGTGGTTGCCTGCAAGAAGACTATTCTTAAGGTTATACGTAGTGTACAAAATTTAATAGCAAATGTACTTTGAATTTTGTACTTATGAGGAGTGCTTGATGGCTCTGGGTCTTCACTCATTGGAGTTTATAAGAATTGGGGGGGTGATCCCATTGAAACATATTGCATTTTAGAAGGTCTGCATAGACTCGATGTGGAGAGGGTGTTTCCAGTAGTGAGAGTCTAGGACCAGTCGACACGGCCTCAGAATAGAAAGATGTCCATTAGAACAGAGATACGAAGAATTTCTTTAGCCAGATGGTGGTGAATCAGTGGAATTCATTGCCACAGATGGCCATGGAAGCCAATTCATTGGGTATATTTAAAGCATAGGTTGATAGGTTCTTGACTAGTAAGGTTGTCATAGGGAGTACAAAGAAGGTTCACCAGATTGATTCCTGGGATGGCAGGACTTTCATATGAAGAAAGACTGGATGAACTGGGCTTGTACTCGTTGGAATTTAGAAGATTGAGGGGGGATCTGATTGAAACGTATAAAATCCTAAAGGGATTGGACAGGCTAGATGCAGGAAGATTGTTCCCGATGTTGGGGAAGTCCAGAACGAGGGGACACAGTTTGAGGATAGAGGGAAAGCCTTTTAGGACCGAGATTAGGAAAAACTTCTTCACACAGAGAGTGGTGAATCTGTGGAATTCTCTGCCACAGGAAACAGTTGAGGCCGGTTCATTGGGTATATTTAAGAGGGAGTTAGATATGGCCCTTGTGGCTACGGGGGTCAGGGGGTATGGAGGGAAGGCTGGGGTGGGGTTCTGAGTTGGATGATCAGCCATGATCATAATAAATGGCGGTGCAGGCTCGAAGGGCCGAATGGCCTACTCCTGCACCTATTTTCTATGTTTCTATGTAATGGGGAGAAGGTAAGAGAATAGGGTTGTAATCAAAAATATGTCGGCCATGAATGAATGGCAAAGCAATCCAATGGCTGCATGGCCTAGTTCTTCTCTTATGTACCTATTTTACCTTCACTATTTAATAGACACATAAATGCTTAACGTAACTCCATTTTTTTCCTCTGTATTTATTTGTCATGTATTTCATTGTACTGCTGCGGTAAACCAACAAACTTCACAACATATGCTGGTGATATGAAATCTGATTCTGATTCGGGTCTGTCATATGTTGTGAAATTCTGTCACTTTGTAGCAGCAGTACACTACAAGACATTAAAAATTGCTAAAAGTTACAGTAAATAAATAGTTGAAAAGAGGAATAGTGAGGTAGTTCAGAAATCCAGTAGCAGTTCTATCTGTGGGCAACTCACGTAGAAGTCACCTTTCACAATGCCTGTTTAATTGGGACTACAGTGGAACCTACCTGAGCAGTGTGGCTGCCCAACGTAGATCACTTTTCTTCAAGTTAATAACATACTTGGCTTTTCTTCATTCTCCACCTCAGAATCCATAATCCTCACCCTAATTCCAGCACTAACTAATCTGTTCATCTGTGCTGCTCTGTGCACCTGCTCACCTGACCTGACAATTTCCTTACTATTCACACATGTCTGCAGTTTGTAGTCCACCAGGAAGGATCAAAACAGCAGTCATTGTCAGAAAGTGGAATTAAATTTTCAGCTGAGCTGAATAGCAGGATGTTGAAGGAGTCTTCATGAATACATCTCGTGTTGTGCTGTCTCTCCAAGTCTATTTTTCCCCTGCTGGCTGGCACCCAAAACTTGGCTGCTATTACACTTAAATATATTCAAAGAAGGTTTGAATGTGAAAATTGAAAAGCAGAAACAGATTATTACCTGAGCCAAGTTTAAATTAGCAGAGGATAAGTAAGGTGACATATATAAACACATGATCAAAGATTACAAAATGAAAATGGGTTGTGATTCATGGAGTGCTGACACTAGCACTAGGAGAAGGGAGAACTGTTCATTTGGGATGGGTTTCACTTGTACCGTTCTGGGACAAATGTTCCAGCATATTGGACAGCTAGGGTTAACAAAATGGGTTTAAAATAGTTAGAATGGGTGACATTCAAATGACAGAAATTTAATAGATCAAAAAAATAAGGTAGTGACCTGTGGCATAAGATAGTGAAAGGGTGTACGAAAATCACAGCATGACAGGAAGAGGCATAATTTATAAGTGAAAGTATATTGAAGAAATTAGAAATACTGTATAAGTTAAGGTTATAAGAACTCAAAACTTAAGATGCTTTATATGAGTGCATGTAGTATTTGTAACAAGATAAAAGGCATAACAGCTCAAATAGAAGTTATTGAAATTTATTTAACAGTTATTACAGAGAAGTGGTGGAATATATGAAGGATGAGTTCTTAAAACTTACCCAAGGATTGCCTATTTTAAATTTGCGAATGCATAATGAAATAAGCTTATTAAGAGATCTTGTGGTTAAGAATCTCCCAGAGAGTAGTAATCACAAACATGGGGGTATTCCAGATACAGTTTGAGAAAGAGCACCTCAGATCTAAAATGGGTGTTCTCAGTTTAAAAGGACTGAGGTTCAAATGAAAACAGCAAAAACTTTGTGCAGATGGCTGATCCGTGAATTCTCCTCTTACTTACCAAAAGACCTACATAGAGTGGATTTACAGAGGATGTTTCATTAGCAGGAGAGTCTAGAAACCAAGGGGACAGCTTCAGAATAAAGGGATGTACCTTTTGATATGAGATGAGGAAGAATTTGTTCAGCCAGCTGGTGGTGAATCTGTGGAATCTTTTGCCACAGATGGCTGTGTAGGACAAATCCTTGGATGTACTTAAGGCGGAAATTGACAAATTCTTGACTGGAAAATGGATTAAGGGTTATGGAGAGAGGCAGGAGAAGGGAATTGAGAGAAAAAAGCCATAATTGAATAGCATTGGGGACTCAATGGGCTGAATGGCCTGATTCTGCTTCTGCATCGTATGGCTTTATCTCCTTCTATCTTGCCATTTCTTTCTTATTCCCCTTCCCCTTCACCCTCTCCAGGAGATCCACTGCTCTTCTCTTTATCCACTCCATATGCATCTCACAAGTTACCTTCCTTCTTTTCCATGCCAAGGCTGTTAAGTATTCCTTTAGGTTATGTAATTGCTCAAAATGTCAAATATCCCTCTCTCCCTTAATAAACATCCCATTTTTTATTCCAAGTACTGTTCACCTTTATCTAAGCTCATTTTCCTCCTGAGCACATTACCATTTCCACTTTGCCATCAACCATCAACTTTGCTTTAGGCAAAATGTATTACTTGATCAGGTGCTGTTGATCTGTTGACGATAACTAATCTGAGTAACAATGTAAGTCATCATTCTTTAACAACTGAAAGACAAATTCAGTAATGATTCTCCATATTTTGCACTGTTATTTTTTACGGCAAAATTTGTTAAAGGAGTGAAGTACAAGGACTGAGGGTAGAATAAATGTTATTGGACTAATCCTCAGGATATTAACAATGTACAGTCTCAAATTTGATCTGAAAATTATAGCTTCTCATCTGTGTTGATAAAAATATTTACTTTTGGTCAGATTTAAAAAGTATTTTCTTAAACAAGAAAACTGACATTAATTTTAAGGTTGAGTGGCAGAGACCATGTGTGGTATTTTACATGGCAAAGTGCCACATCCTGGAAAAGCAATCTGTTAACCAGTCAAAGTTAGACTCTTTAAAATTATACCTTGAGATAAAATAACGGTATTCTGAAGGAGTTGCTATAACATGTGCTTTCTATTTCCATGGTTGTAGATTAAATCCATACTGTAGCTGAATATAGAGTTCCCCTGTTACTCATAGTGGCGTGGTGGGTTCAATCAAATATCACCTATTTTGTCAGGTGGAACTGTCTTAGGTGTAATATTTCACTTCAGAGGAATGGAATCAGAACAGAAATCCCCTCCTTACTTTGCTTGCGAAGATACTAGTTATCAAAGTATTGAAGCTGTAAAGGCTGTTTTGTTTTCCACAGATAGCCTGGGCAGAAAGTCTTTTAGAGTGTGTTTTGTTAATTGAAGGAAAATTGCAAGTGAGGACTGAAAGTACTATATATTGTAGTGCACAAAGCCCAGAGCACCAGATCTAAACTTAATTACACAAATGCTTGCTAATGCTTCCCCTGTAATCTCTCATCAGAGTAAGAAGATAGAGCAGTTTTGATGGGGGAGGAAAGAGGTGCAAGGATTGATTGGGAGAAGGATATGGAAGGCAGAGGTTACTGAAGAGATCAGTGGAGATGATGGAGAGCGGGGGAATGATCAATGCAGGAAGCTTGGTGGGGAATAACTGGGAAATAGGGAGGAGATCAAAAGAACCTAAAGGAAAGGGCAGGGAGAGTTCTGAGAATGACATCAGAAAATTGAAGATAATAGTGAGAAAACCATAATGGATTGGGTGGGGATAGGACAGTGAAGAATAGAAAGGTTTAAGGAACCATGTAGGATACCTGAAAGCATTGGAAAATGATACTATGATTTGTGAACAGAAAGTGTAGTGGTAAGTTGAGTTTGGTGGAGAAAAAATTCCAAATGTGAAGGTAAAATGGAAACTTACTGTAGAGAAGATCAATGTCTTGGATTTGTTAGCAATGTATCGGGTAGGGATTGGTCTGGAGAGGGACTCAACCCTTCATCCTACATATGTTGTTAACCAGCACTATGTGGTGAAATGATCACTCACGGTATTTGAATCCACGGTTTGTGTTTTGATTGACATCTTTGTGATTACTCAGCACCTTCAGTCCTCCCACCACCACAACCAACTCCAACAGCAACGAACAAAGGACCAGGGTCAAAATGAAGCTCAGTGGATGCACTGTCAGGTATCTAGTTCCTTTAAGTGATCATATTTTTGCATGAATTAAATAAAAGCAGCAAATGCTGGAAATACATAGCAGATCAGGGAAAAAGAACTTAGATTTCAGGTCAATGACCTTTCATCAGAGCTAGGAAAGGTTAGAAATCAAACATGCTAAGTCACAGGGAAGATGGAGAGGTAGAGCATAGGAAATGCCTGTGATAAATTGAATTCTTAGGGAGATTGAATGAGGTAGGAGCTAACAGTGGTGGCTCAGGGGGAGGTGAAAGAATATTAATCCCAGCAGATTTGTCTGAGGGAGCAGCAATTAGAAAGATATGAATGAGGATTAAAAAACAAAGTAGTTCTGGAACCATGGGTTACAAAATGACTGCAGTTTTTGGGTAAAATCCATTTGCTGAGCACTTAAAAATTTCATGCAATTTGAGCAAATTTCTAGGTTCTTATCTTCCTGCTAATAGAATTCTAGTACAATTTAGGTAGAATAAATTAAAAAAAAACTTTCCAAAAAGATTCATTTGGTTAATGCATGTTTCAATTTGGAAGTAAATTTTAGGGAATGAGGGAGATTCTAGATTTAACACGCATTAAGTACTGGAGCTGGTAGTAAGAATAATACAATTAACTTCAGCTGCTAGAAAGTATACAGTAGATGTGTAGATTAACAAAATCTGGTAGAATCTCAATTTTAGTAACTCACTGGTCATCTCAACTGGAAGGTGACTTGGGCTTGGGCATGCAGCAAATAAGACAACCCTGCAGTAGTCATGGATTAGTCCCCTGAACATCAGACATAGTCTAAAATAATACATATGAACTAGACTCAATGAATTATCAGAAGGCTTATTATAACTGAAAAGGGGATGAAATGGGCCAAAATACACAATGTCTTCATCAATATTTATTGATGAATATGATGTTTGACATTTGAACTATATGAATAAAGAGGATCTCAGATTAAAAATGAAAAGTAATATATTTATAAATTCATAATCTTCTGTTACTGTTCTTAACAATGATTCAGATCTCACTGCAGCAGGTAACTCATGATGTTTCTAATTTAACCATTTTTATATTTTTGAAATGTCACTGTAATTTGTCAGAAGTGTGAACTGATAGGGAAAAGGAGAACCTAGAACCCCTGAGTAATAATTTACAAGTCTCCCAAATTTCTGAATCCCTTAACTTGATTATTGACATGTACTGTACTTGCTCACCAGTGTTAATTACTATCAAAAAGTGTAACATGATACAATAAGGTATGCTTTATTTGAGGGAAGTTTCAATTAAAACGTGTTTAAATGATATTGTAATGGGAATTTAGTCTTAATTTTTTAAACTTGCTGATAACTGAATATTTCTTGTATCATTACATATTATCAATTGTTCCTTTTAATGAAGGGTCACACATCCATATCTTCATTGATATTACTATTACAAATACTAACTTTCTTGGTTTCAGAAATAGCTATAAATCTGTTAATTTCTCTTGAAAATGATATTGGTCACATCCTGAAAGGGATTTGTTATTACCCAATGCTTTCAAATACCATCTTACATTGCATTTGACAAAGAGCCAGACTGACAAATTTACTTAGATTTACATAGCGGTGGCCACCATGCCTATAGGATAATTAGCTAATTCTTCTGAAGTTTGTTGATTGAAGTATGCAGGAGATTACCGCACCTCAGCTGTGGGTGGTGACTGAAGCTCCAGGTGGTTGGTATGCAAAAGGGGGATGGGAGGGGTCACAGGGAGTGCTGGAAATGAGGGAACAGCAATGCTGTAGTAAACATGGGCCCTGATGACAGATGTTACTTTATGAGATAGTTCTCCTGCAGCCAGTGATATGAGCCAAGGAAAGAGAGAGTGACACGAATGAATAACAAAGTCAGAATTTCAAGGCTTAAGCTTAAAAAACTCTGCTTTGGAAAGATCTCCCCTTGGGCATTATTATTTAGGACTCAGAATACAAATGGGAAATGCTGGAGGTCAGACTAGCAATGTTTAAAACTATTTTCTGATCCTGCTAACAGAATTTAATACCATATGCTTTCTTAAGGGCCAAAAAGTTTACTAATAAACATAGCTTTTATTTCAGTCATGTAGTCAAGAACTCATTAGTTTGGAGTTTGGGGTATTTCCCACCCATAGTACCATCACAGCTTCCTGACGTGATGATGCAAAAATGCCAACAACCTTTTTAAGTTCTATAGATACATCAGCACTGCATTGATTTAAAAAGAAACTATGATAATTAGTTGGGGTGGCTAAATGCTGGCTTTTCCAGCAATCCTAAAGTACTATTAAATGAATGGAATACGTAGAGAAATTAATAAATGAAAACCTTATGTTTCCACATACAGTAAGTATAAAAATGACGAGGATGTCATTGTGAATGCAATTTAGAAGAGCAATTCATTCAGGAAAGCATTGTCCAGTTACTTAACTGCCTCTTTTGTCATAAAAAACAGATACTTCTCTTAACAATGAGAGCAAAAGTAGTTCTCAACTATAAGGATCGAAACAGGAAAGCTTAATCTATTTTTAAATTTCCTTTTAACCCTGATGGAAAATTATTTTCTATTGTAACTAGACTTTTGTGTCTATCTTTGAGACCCAACATTTTCATCTGCTTGGACAATAAAAAGCAACAAATTATTCTTACTTGAAATGGAAAAGTAATCGCAAAACAGGATATATGGGCCTGCCTGTCTTAATTATCCAATCCAATGCTTTCCATTCTGTAAGAAGAAGCTTTCAAGATTTGGCTGAACTGAGGAGAAACAAGTTGAAGTTCATCTTGAAGAAGTGAAAATCTGTTCTTATTGACTGCTCAGAACTATTAAGTAGTTTTAGCACCGCAGTGTAGCAGCTAGGCTAGAGCTGCTGCCATGTTGAAGCAGGTTGCCTTAAGTTCATTTTAATCAAGTTGACCCTTACAACATAACAAACCACCTATTTCCAGACACTAGGTGCCATAGAAATTAACACAGAAGATAAAGGTTGGTTATTGTCGCCAGAATAAAGAAAACAGAACTGATTCCACTTGCCGTATTAAATAACTTTCTCCAGGTACATTGTTACAATCTCTCTGCTTATTAAACTTGTTTTAAAATAAAGCCTACTCAAAGTATGCTAAATGAACCATTTGTTTCTGGAAAAAATACTGTTTGATGATTTCAAAGACTAGATATGACTCTTGAGAATAATGAGATGGAAAAGGTACTGTACCTGCCATATTCCTCATTGGCCATATCATTGCAGAATGAGCTTGCTTTCTGAAATAGCTTGTTACAAATAAATTAATTCATTACATGAAGTTGATAAATGGAAGCTAATTTTAAAGAGCAATTTGTGAATTTTGGAGGGCCTATTGCATTAGAAATATTTTAATGTGCAAATATAATTGCTGCTATCATTGTCAACTGAGTATGAAGCAGAAATTAAGGTACTTATAGAAAACAGTAACAAAAATGAATGATTGTTGCAGTTTGAATACTAATAATACACTTATTAATATAATTAGAATATGGATTTGATCACTATGTAACATTTTTTTAAAAATCAGACTGGTCATACCAATTATGAAATTAACTAAGACAGTGGTCATAATACTCAGCAGTATGTGAGGAAGCATTTAGTGTTTCAGGTAGAAGACTTTTCATCACATTTGGATAGGTTACAGATAAACAGGTTTTAGGATGCACAAAACTGAGGAAAATGAACAGGAAGCTCTGAGAGGGTGAAAAACAGTGCGGATTAAACTACAAAAGGAATAATAGATGCTGACTGAACTACTGATTAATGTCAGCATCTTCTGCCTTTATTTCAGATTTCCAGCATCTGCAATATTCTATTATTTGCCTAGAGCTGTCTGGAGCAAAATGATGTTTCAACAATTTAGCTAAAATTGTGACAATAGAATATTTTAAGAATTCATTGATTGTGAATTAAAACAGTTGTAGCATATCTTGATATTAAGTACCCTGACTTCCTGTCAGTCTGTGAGCATTTTGATTAGAAGTTGCTTGTCCTAATAGTAATAACTATTGCTAAGATTATTTCATGAGTTTAAAATGCAGTCTTATCTATCTTGGAAACCATATTTCAGTCAAGTTTACATTGAAATAATGGGGTCATTGATTGGTAAAGTGCTTAAGGGTTGGGGGAGAAGGTGGGAGAATGGGGCTATGATTGAATGATAGAGCTGACATGATGGGCCAATTGGCCTAATTCTGTTCCTATAGCAAATAGTCTTAATAACCTGGATTGACACAAGTCCATTGTGCAAATTTTTTTTCAGAATTAACAACATTGCCCCTGTGTCACTTGTAAACATCACATAGACTGACACTTTGGTATCAAAAGAGAGAATGGGACCGTCTCCTGGGTCCATTTGCAGGACTGGACATAAATTCTGCATTTATTTCACTGTTATAACCTTGAGATTAGAGTTTTTGATGTTTGAACAATACGAACAGTAGAACAAAAGTTACATTACCCAGAACTGTTACTTCTCACTTTGATGAGTAAACAAGAAAAAAGTATGAAACACAGCTTATGAAATAGCTATGAATGGTGAAGAATACTCGCTTTAGACTGCTTAATGTACACTCATAAAGTATTTACCAAAATGGTATCTATTATTGCCTCACTAATATAACTAATTTACCAAATCAGGAAGATGTTGCTTCTAATTTGCTTGTTTTGAGACTCTGTGCATGTTTACTTCAGATTTATTAGAGAATGCTTTGTTTTTAAAATGAATTTCCTGCCAGATGAAAGAAGGAAAAATCGAGAAGAACAGTCAAGGCTGTGGCCAAACAGGTGGTTAAGCAATTATTATTTTACTTTCTTTTCAGCCAAACTATTTAGGTAACAAAAACACTCCCCATATGTTGTTGAAAGATGATTAAAAATCTGCACATTGTGCAGCCACTTGTGGCTTTCCTATGGGATAGGTCATAACGTAACAGCCAAATATACAAGTATTATGGTTCATTAATTTGATCATTACTTTATTGACGTCCCAGTCTTTCATAGGCAAAAAATTGTTCAAGTTGCCAAGTTAAATAGACAATCACAGGAAGACTAAATTATGCATACATAGCATTCCCTGGGGCCCAGAGCCAAGTTCATGTCAAACCCATAATAATTGGAGTATCCTCACTAAAAACAGCTTCTGTGGGCGTACGTCAGAAGTAATTTAAAATTTACGTAGAGGATGTATCGATCTTCCTTTAGTTTCCTTTCTCACAAACACATAACAGTTGCAGCCACAATGTTTTTAAAAAAGTACCAGATTCCACCCTCCCCCATGCCTGCATATTACATCAAATCCAATAATAAATAAATTGATGTTTTGAGACAGCTTGAACCCTTTTATCTTGAACTTCAATTAAGTGCATAACATGCTGTGCGTGAGCAAGAGGCCTGTTTAGCTTAAAAAGGAAAATAACTGACACACATTGCCTGTGACATAAATAGGCAAAAAATAAAAGCAATAACAAATAGTTGATAACACCAGGCATTCTAGCAGAATGACTCATTAATCCCTTGAATTCATTAGCTTAGTAGCAAGATAACCAGAATTCCTGCTCTGCCAAATGCACAGTTTTCATTTCAATGCTTTGAACTGTCTCTGTTTTGCAATGGGTGAGCAGATGTTAAAAAGTAAATTGCACCGATGGAATCCTACCAGCAGAATCCCCGCTTCCAGCACCACGTCTGTTGCTCCGCAGGTAAAGATTAGCTTTATTTGTCACGTTTACATTGAAACATGCAGTGAAAAGTATCATTTGCATCAACGACCAGCATACTCTGTGGATGTGCTGGGGGCAGACCACAAGCGTCGCCATGCTTCCGGTGCCAACATAGCATGCCCCGCAACTTACTACCCCTAACCTGTACACCTTTGGACTGTGGGAGGAAACTGGGACACCCAGAGGAAACGCACATGGTCACAGGGAGAACATACAAACTCCTTACAAAGAACAGCGGGTGTTGAACCTCAGTTGCTGGTGCTGTGAAATGTTACGCTAACTGCTGCACTACAGTGTGATGATGGCTCTTCAAAAATATGTCCACCTATTTTTAAAAAAATAATATGAGGGTCATTGTTCTTCATCAGCTTTCAAGCACAATACACACAATCATTCTTGGGTTGAAAGTCTTCTCACCTCACCTTTAATCATTCTATTAATTTCTTCAAATCAATACCTATTAGCTTCTGACTCCATAGGATGTTGTCCAAGTTGCATGCCATCTTGGACAATGTCTCCCATCCACTACATAATGTACTGGTCGGGCACAAGAGTACATTCAGCCAGAGACTCATTCCACCGAGATGCAATACTGAGCATCACAGGAAGTCATTCCTGCCTGTGGCCATCAAACTTTACAACTCCTCCCTTGGAGGGTCAGACACCCTGAGCCAATAGGCTGGTCCTGGATTTATTTCCATCTGGCATAAGTTGCATATTATTATTTAATTATTTATGGTTTTATATTGCTATATTTATACTCTATTCTTGGTTGGTGCAACTGGAACGAAACCCAATTTCCCTCGGGATCAATAAAATATGTCTGTCTATCTATCTATCTAAGACAAATAAGTCCTCCTTCTTTATTGGTTTATGTACATACCTTATTTAAACCTTTCCTTTGCCCCCTCCATTTAAAAACAAACAACTCCAGCCTATTCAATATTTTCAGTCATAGGAACTACTCTTCACTAGTGAAAGCACATTGTTCCTGTAATGTAGTGACTGAAAATGTACATAGAACTTGAAGTGTGTCCTAACTCAAATTGTGTACAGTTCTAGCACAACATCTTTGCTTTTCTCTTCTATGGCTTGGCATGTGGATGCATCAAGCTGTGTGTAAACTCAGGCACACAGATGCCAAGTAACACAATGTGGTGAAGTTCCCAGGATTGTGAGGGTTGTATGTTGGCATATTGCTTGGGAACTTCCTTTCAGCTGACCTGTCACTTGTAGAAAGATTTGTGCATAAGAACACTTCTGGGCACATATCAATAGGTCAGGTTCTGTCACAGAATTCCATGAGACCCTGTGGGAAAGGAAATGATGGATCCCTTTGCATGATTTCCTCATAAAACACCCAAAAATTATAACTGGATATGGTAGTAATGAATGCTATCAAAAGCCTCCAAGACTGTTAAGAGCAATTACTAAAAGAGGTGCAAGGAAGAAAGAATGGGCCCCAAGCAGTCCTTCCAGGTGAGGTGACACTTCACCTGTGAAAATGTAGCGGTCATCTACCAGCTCCGGTGCTCCCAGTGTGGCCTCCCGGTGAGACCCGAAGCAGATTGAGAGACCTCTTCGCTGTGCACCTATGATCTGTATGCCAGAAAAAATGGGATCTCCCAGCGGCTACCCACTTCCCATTCCCATTCCAACATGTCAGTCCATTGCCTCCTCTACTGTCGCAATGAGGCCACACTTAGGATGGAGGAGCAACACCTTATATTCCATTTGGGTAGCCTCCAATCTGATGGCATGAACATCGATTTCTCAAACTTACGGTAATGTCCACCCCCCCCCTCAACATTCCCCATTCCCATTTCCCTCTCTCATCTTATCTCCTTACCTGCCAATCACCTCCCTCTGGTGCTCCTCCTCCTTTTCTTTCTTCCATGGCCTTCTGTCCTCTATTATCAGATTCCCCCCCTTCTCTAGCCCTGTATCTCTTTCTCCAATCAACTTCCCAGCTCTTTACCTCACCCCTCCCCTACTCCCAGTTTTACCTATCACCTTGTGGTTCTTCCTACCCTCCTCCCACTTTCTTACTCTGACTCCTCATCTTTCTTTCCAGTCTTGGTGAAGGGCCTCGGCCTGATGCGTTGACTGTACTCTTTTCCATAGGTGCTGCTTGGCCTGCTGAGTTTCTTCAGCATT
Organism: Mobula birostris; assembly: GCF_030028105.1. NCBI lineage: Eukaryota > Metazoa > Chordata > Chondrichthyes > Myliobatiformes > Myliobatidae > Mobula > Mobula birostris. The sequence goes on from NC_092377.1 coordinate 51,090,452, forward strand.
TAGTGTGTGTTGCTTGAAAGAAATGAAACTAGTTTTGTCGTACAGTATGTAAGGATGAATGTATGTATGCATAACAGCGTTGTGAATTTAATAATATTATGGGAGCTCGTTTGTATGTAGAGGCATACATATGTCAGGCATTTGAAATTCAGAGATGTTGGCATGCTGTAATGACATGTTAACAATTCATTGCTGTTGTGTGTGACTATTTCCCGCTGCGAGACTGAACTAACCATTTGAGCATGCTAATTCTGACAAGCAACAAGAATTGCAAGCACTCTCTGCTCTCCAATTGGAACTGCATAGATAGAGATGATGGCTAATTTGGAGACACTCACTTCATCTTGGGAATCCAACCATTTGTATATTGAGGGTTTAAGTTGATACAGATATCATTTTACATCTGTAAGAAACATCTCCAAATCTGGAGTCCATCTGTGGCAAAATATGTGGACTGAATTACACATTTTAATTGAAAATTAGGATCGTTTGAGAGGATCATCAATCTAACATTAAAATCTCTTCTTGTCAATGATGCTTGTAAACATACAGGGAAACTATTGCTGATTTGGCAACAGAATACTCTTCACCAACTTATAAGCCTTTGCCAACTAAATGAAATAGTGCCAGGAAAGTTATTGTGTGGGTTTATAACTGCATGACATGGCAGTTTAAATCATAATGACATTTATCATTGCATTTCCTGAAAACAATGTGATTGTGGAAGGTGACATAGGGGCTCATTGTTCCCTGCACAGAAAACTATTTCGTGAACATTTTAATGATACAGATAATTCTTTCATTGAGATCTTTGAGCTGCAGAACATCATAGAATAACAGGGCATTAAGGTATATTCTTACCCATTTTTGTGTTTTAACCAAGAAATAAATGTTCAGAAGTGCCACTCTTGTGGTAGCTGTAAATGTTTAGTCAGCAAGGGCAGGGTTAAATAAATTCTGCAAAATTGACTGCCATATTAATATAATTGTACGTGTCATTAAAGTTAAAAATAGAATTCCATTGAGGAACTTACCACTCAGAGAACAGCGAGTTTGATCAATGCACACATGGATTTTTCCCATTCATTTCTGGCACCAGATTTCTCTTATATACAAGCTGTTTCACTTATAAACAGTTTATAATTTGACTCCAGTGCACTCTCAGTGTTTCAAAGCATCCTTGTACACTTCACTTGTAGACTGTCCTTTAGTTTCCAATTAATAACCATAACTGCATAAAAATACTTGGAATATGTTTATGGTCCAAGTAAAAATAAATGAATGTACTAACAGTATCATCTCTATTGTGTTATTTTTATAGTTTTCTTTTGTGGGCTGCATGTCACCTATTTGAAAAGCTTTGTTGCTGAGACTAAATAATTGTGTTATAAATGTCCAATTAATTCTATTCCTTTTGGACATTGGGAACCTCTCATAAAGTTTGTTCAAATATGGAAGGCAGGCTGACTGACTCCTGGATACTGAGCAGTGATGATCATGCCTCATTAGCCACCTGAGAAGTTATAGGACCAGAGCAGAAGCAAAGCATTCTTGATCCCAAGGATGGGCACGTAAATATCAAGAAAAGTTAAGTATGTAGTGGTGGCTTTCAAGGCTTTGTGGGAAAAGAATAACTTGAAATGAAGGACAAAAGTCTGAATCATAATCAAAGAATTATCATAAATATAAAGCAGTGCTTTGAGTTATTGAGCCCATTCCAGGCCCCTGCAGAGAAATCTATTAATTATGAATTCCTATGATCTCCTTCCCCAGACACCCTTCCATAAATTATTTCCCTACATGATTTACTTCTGATATCACTCATCGGGGTTGTTATCATTATTTTCACAGGCACTGAGTTGCAGATCATAACTGCTTTCTGCAAAGTCTCCCTTCACATTGCTCTCTCGCCATGTCAATGGCACATTGCATTGTCCATATCTTCTCACACCACCAAATAAAAAGAATAATGTCCTCTCTATTTATTCATTTTAACCCATCATGACTTTGTACACCTCAATCAAATGTACCCTCAACCTTCTTTGCTTCAAGGAGAATATTCTGCCTAAGAATCGGATTTCTGTACAAAAGGCACGGGTTAAACCTGAACCCGAGGGCAGGCTGGCTAGGGTTGTTTGGGTGGGTTTAAACTAATTTGGCAGGGGTATGGGAATCAGAGTGATAGTGCAGAAGATGAGCTAGTTGGTTTACAACAGAGGCAATGTGAAGTGAGACTCCAAGCAAGGAGAGGCTGATGATACAGCAACTTTGCAGTCAACAGGATGAGTTGAATGTAAAAGAGAGACAAAATCAAAAACGGTGAACAGAGGACTGAAAGTGTTATTTTTGAATGTGCGTAGTATACAGAATAAGGTCGATGAGCTTATAACACAATTACAGATTGGCAAGTATGATTTTGTAGTCATCACTGAATCATGGCTGAAAGAAGTTTATAGCTGGGAGCTTAATGTCCAAGGATACACATTGTATTGAAAGGTCAGGCTGGAAGACAGAGAGGCTGGAGTGGCTCTGTTGGTAAAAAATGAAATTAAATCATTAGAATGAGGTGACATAGGGTTGGAAGGTGTTGAACCATCGTGGATAGAGCTAAGGAACTGCAAGGGTAAAAAGACCCTGATGGGAGATATATACAGACTCTCAAACAATAGTAAAGATGTGGTCTACAAATTAAAAAGGAAGATAGAAAATGCATGTCAAAAGAGCAATGCTACAATAGTCGGGGATTTCAATATGCAGTTAGATTGGCAAAATCAGGTTGGTGCAAGATTCCATGAGGGAAGAATTTCTAGAATGCCTATGAGATAGCTTTTTAGAGCAGCTCATGGTTGAGCCCACGAGGGGATCAGCTATTCTGGATTGGCTGTTGTGCAATGGAACAGAACTGATTAGAGAGTTTATGGTAAAAGAACCATTAGGGGAAAGTGATCATAATATGATTGAATTCACCCTGAAATTTCAGAAAGAGAAGCTGAGTTAGATGTATCTGTATTACAGAGGCATAAGAGAGGAATTGGCCAGAATTGTGGTCTGCATGCAGGTAGATAGATCTAGGCAGCAGACCATCATAGGACAGACTAGATGGGCTGAACGGATTGTTTCTATGCTGTTGAGCTTATGACTCAATGACCAATGATTTATAAGCCCACCATGTGGACAAAAACCATCCATGATACATCTATACTAGTCTTATTATAGTGAGCTCACTGGAGGATCAGCTATTCTGTTGTGCAGTGAATCAGAATTAATTATAGAGCTTAAGGTAAAAGAACCCTTGAGATAAAGTGATCATAATATGATCAAATTCACCCTGAACTTTGAGAAGGAAAATGTAAAAGTCAGATGTATTCATACTACAGTGGGGTAAAGGGAATTACAGAGGCAAGAGAGAGGAGTTGGTCAGAATTGATTGGAAAAGAACACTGGCAGAGCAGCAATGGCTGGAACTTCTGGAAGCAATTCAGAAGGCACAGGATATATAAACCCCAAAGAGGAGGAAGATGACACAACAATGCTAACAAGGGAAGTCAAAGCTAACATAAAAGCCAAAGAGAGGGGGGCATGTAATAAAGCAAAAATTAGTGGGAAGTTATGGGATTGAGAAGCTCTTAATTACCAATAGATGGCAACTGAAAAAGTAATTAAGAAGGTAAAGATGGAATATGAAAGTAAGCTAGCCAATAATATTAAAAAGGATACCAAAAGTTTCTTCAGATACATAAAGTGTAAAAGAGAGGCAAGAGTGGATATTGGACAGCTGGAAAATGATTCTGGGGAAGTGATAATGGGCGAAAAGGAAATAGCGGATGAACTGAGTAAGTATTTTGCATCAGTCTTCACTGTGGAAGACACTAGCAGTACGGTGGAAGTTCCAAGTGTCAGGGGTCATAACGTGTGTGAAGTCACCATTACTAGAAAGAAGGTTCTTGGGAAATTGAAGGGTCTGAAGGCAAATAAGTCACCTGGACCAGATGGTGAACATCTTAGGGTAATGAAAAAAGTGGCCAAAGAGATTGTGCTGGCATTAATAATGATCTTTCAAGAATCACTAGATTCTGGAAGACTGGAAAATTGCAAATGTCACTCCTGTCTTCAAGAAGGAAGAGAGGCAGAAAGAAGGAAATTATAGGCCAGTTATTCTGACCTCAGTAGTTGGGAGGATGTTGGAGTTGATTGTTAAGGATGTGGCTTCAGGGGACTTGAGGCAGGTGATAAAATAGGCCGTAGTCAGCATGGTTTCCTCAAGGGAAAATCTTGTTTGACAAATCTGTTGGAATTCTTTGAAGAAGTAACAAGCAGGATAGACAAAGGAGAATCGGTTGATGTTGTGTACTTGGACTTCCAGAAGGCCTTTGACAAGGTGCCACCCATGAAGCTGCTTAACAGGCTATGAGCCCATGGTATTCCAGGAAAGATACTAGCATGGATAAAGAAGCGGCTGATTGGCAGGATGCAAAGAGTGGGAATAAAGGGAGGATTTTCTGGTTGGCTATCGGTGACTAGTGGTGCTCCACAAGAGTCTGTGTTGGGACTGATTCTTTTTACTTTATATGCCAATGATTTGGATGATGAACTTCAAACGCAAACAACAGGAATTCTGCAGATGCTGGAAATTCAAGCAACACACATCAAAGTTGCTGGTGAACGCAGCAGGCCAGGCAGCATCTGTAGGAAGAGGTGCAGTCGACGTTTCAGGCTGAGACCCTTCGTCAGGACTAACTTCGTTGCTTGGCCTGCTGCGTTCACCAGCAACTTTGATGTGTGTTGCCTGGATAATGAAATTGATGGCTTTATTGCAAAGTTTGGAGATATATGAGGATAGGTGGAGGGACAGGTAATTTTGAGGGAGTAGAGTCTACAGAAGGACTTAGACAGATTAGGAGAATGGGCAAAGAATTGGCAAGTGGAATACAGTGTCAGAAAATGTATGATCATGCACTTTGGTAGAAGAAATGAAAGGGTTGACTATTTTCAAAATGGAGAGAAAACACAAAAAGCTGTAGCACAATGAGATTTTGGGTGTCCTAGTGCAGGATTTCCCAAAGGTTAATTTGCAAGTTGAGTCTGTGATGAGGAAGGCAAAAATGATGTTAGCATTCATTTCAAGAGGACTAGAATATAAAAGCAAGGATGTAATGTTGAAACTTTATAAAACATCACTGAGGCCTCACCTGGAGTACTGTGTGCAGTTGTCGGCCCTTTATCTTAGACAAGATGTGCTGAAACTTGAGGTGGTTCAAAGGAGGTTTACAAAAATGATTCCAGGATTAAACGACTTGTCACATGAATAGTATTTGATGGCTCTGGACCTGTATTCACTAGAATTTAGAAGAATGAGGGGTGACCTAATTGAAACCTATCGAATGGTAAAAAACCTTGATTGAGTAGATGTGGAAAAGATGCTTCCTATGGTGGGCAAGTCTAAGACCAGAGGACACAACCTCGAAATAGAGGTATGTCCTTTTAGAATGGAGATGAAGAGGGGTTTCTTTAGCTAGAGAGTTGTGAATCTGTGGAATTCTTTGTCACAGACAGCTATGGAGGCCAAGTCTTTATGTACATTAAAGGCAGAGCTTGATAGACTCTTGATTGGTTACGACATGAAGGGATACAGGGGAGGGGGAAGGCAGGATATTGGGGCTAAGAGGAAAAGTAGATCAGACATGCTAAGGCCTAATTCTGCTTTATATCTTATGGTCTTCTCCAGCTGCTAAAGTCCCTCTGGAATTTGTAATTTAACCTCTAGAAGTACTCGAGTAAACTTCTGTAGTTTCACCAGGACTTTTACAGTTTTTCTACATTGCAGTACTTGGAATCAGATGCAGTATATTATTTCAAGCTCATCCTGAGTTTTAGGCGACTTCACATTAACTCTCAGATACTGCATTCTAAGCTTCTCTGTTGAAAGCCTAAGATCCCTTATATGATGTCATCATTAATATCATTGTTGTGTTGTAGAGATTTTTGCTTTTGGATGAGGGTTGTGTTATAAAAATATCAAACTAAATAAGAGTGAAATTGGTTCTTATAAAGGGAATAGAAAACTGGCAGAAATTTTACACAATCCACTCATTTTATTTTGAAGTTACTTGAAAAGAAAATGGTTATTATTAACTTTAGTTATTAATTAACTAATAATTATTTTTCTCTGATTTTGGCTCCTATATAAGGTCTGAATCTGTTTCATAGTGCACTTCTTGATTTTAGTTACATCTTTTGAATATAATCTTTTAGATCAAATTTTGTGCTTTGATTTAGGCTCAAATGAATGATGGATGCATGAAGTGCATGCAAGGGTGTGAATGCATTGCTTTTAATTAATATAAAATTTCTTATGGAGTTCTCCTATGCATGGCTTTGGGTCCCCAACCAATCTTATGTAATGGACTCCTGCCATTAACTGAGGGATTCATGGACCCAGTTTGGGATCCCCTGCTATAAGGAAAGGAATACTCCTGGGGTGAGGCCTGCGGAGTAACAGCCTTGTGGTAATATCTGGTTAGTTCTTATAGCTGATGAATGTGGAAAGATCTGAGCCCTTTCCAAAGTAGTTGGAATTTGGGATGAACCTTGTTCAAGTAGATTTCATCATTTCTTAAACTAGAGTGATTGGTCCATGAGATAATCTTCAAGGGGGTGGCAAAGTAGATTTCCCGAGAATTCCCTTTCTTTGCAGACCTCCAATGAATTCAGACTTACTGGCAGTTGAGCAGGGATTAGCCCACTTGTCTTTTAGCACTTTCAGATGCAACCTCAGTATTATTATTCTTTTCCACCAGGAATAGAAATCCTTCATCCATATTTTGACAGTCTAACACCTGATAATATGAATATGAACTGAAAAGTAGCTTGCATGAACTAAACACAATTACAACTTAGTTACCACTGCAAGTGGACACTCAGCTTCCTCATCAGCGGACCTTCATCACTGGGGATTAGAGGCAACATCTTCTTGCTGCTCATTAACACAGGTGCACCTCAAGGCTACCCTGCTGTACTCTGTATACACATTTAATTGTGTGGATAAGCACAGCTCCAATACCATCTTCAAATTTGTTGATGATGCTGCTGTTGTTGGATGAAACACAGGTGGCGATGAGCCATCTTACCAGAGTGACATATGTTGCGTGGTGATTCAACAACTTCTCACTCAACATCGGCAAAACTAAAGAGCTGGTTAGTCACTTCAGGAAGGGGAAGGAGGGTGAACATACACCAATCTAAATTGGGGGATAACCAGTGGAGAGAGTAGACAGCTTTAATTTCTTGTGTGTTAACATATCAGGTGACCTGAACTGGGTCCAGCAGATAGATAAGGGAAATGCACCAGTATCTTTACTTTCTTAGGGGCTAAGGAGTGTTAGATCAGCACCAAACACTCACGAACCTCTACGGATATAAAGTTGACGATATCCTGGTTGCATCATAATCTGGTACGACAATTCAAATGAACAGGAATGTATAAAGCTGCAGAGAGGAGTGGACACTGTCCAATATATCACAGACATATCCCTCCCATTATTGGCAGTACTTGCAGAAGGTAAGAACCATTATCAAAAATCCCCACCTTCCAGGCTGTTACCACCTTTGCACAGTTCCCATTGGGTAGGAGGTATAGAAACCGGAAGTCCTACACCACTTGATACAAGAAATGTTACTTCCTTCAGGCATTCAGTTCTTTAACCAAATGGCAAAACTATAGTTCAGCAACTACACTTGTGATCACTTCGCAATAAAATGGACTTTGTTCATTTTTGTTTTAATTGTGTTCTTTCTTGTAAAATTGTGCATTATTTGTTTAATTTATGGTTCTCTTGTGAATACTGCCTGTGTGATGCTGCTGCAGGTACTGTAAGTTTTCTTTCTACCTGTGCATACATGTACTTGTACATTATGACCATAAACTTGAGTTATAAACTTATCCATTTATTTGATGTGCTGAAACTGGCCAGGGTTCAAAGGTGGTTCACGAACATGATTCCAGGATTGAATGGCTTTTCATATGAACAGCATTTGATGGCTCTGGGGCTGTATTCACTAGAATTTTGAAGAATGAGGTGTGACCTCATTGAAACATATCAAATAGTGAAAGGCCTTGGTAGAGTGGATGTGAAGAGGGTGTTTCCAATGGTGAGAAAGTCTAAGACTAGAGGACACAGCCTCAGAATAGAGGGGTGTCCTTTTAGAATGGTGAAGAGGACGAACTACTTTAGCCAGAGAGTGGTGAATCTGTGGAATTTATTGCCACAGGCAGCCATGGAGGCCATTTTTAATGCATATTTAAGGCAGAGGTTGATAGATTTTGATTGATCAGGGCATGAAGGGATAAAGGGAGAAGATAAGAGATTGAGGATGAGAGAAAAATTGGATCAGCTATGATAAAATGATAGACCAGACACAATGGGCCAAATGGCTTAATTCTGCTCCTATATCTTATGCATTCTAGCTCTGCACTAGAAATGCTCATTTGTACAATCTGTGTCCTTATTGGTTTGGCGTGTTGAAAATGTTCACAGGTTGCTACAGTGGTTCTGATATATAACAGATTCTCAGGGAGGGAACACAAAGGTAGCAAATCCTAATGTGCTGTGGATAGGAAAGTGAGATACAATCATGAGATTCAACAACAGGAAACGAGACTGCAAAAGGAGAAAAGAGAGCTGTATTTATTCAGCTTCCTCAGGGCATCCTAGAACATTTTCTTGACATTTTTTTTAAAAAAAAAGTTAATTACATTAGTTTCTTTGAGAAATGCTGAAAATACTTATTTGTGGGAAGAGAAATAGTACTTGTAGATATTTTCTCAGATTCAGTGATGTTACCTATTCATTTATTTAGTCTAGACATAAAAGCATAAGAAAAATGAGTAGGAGTAGGCCATCCAGTCCTGTGAGCCTGCTCTGTCATTCAATAAGATCGTGGCTGATCTAGCCGTGGACTCAGTTTCACTTTCTTGCCTTTTTCCATAATCCTTAATTCCCTGGCTGTGATAAAATCAATTTACCCATACCTTAAATATATTGAATGAGGTAGGCGCTACTTCTTCCCTAGGCAGAGAATTCCACAGATTCACTACTCTGGGAAAAGCAGTTTTTCCCTCATATCCATCCTAATCCTATTCCAGAATGAGGGGTCACAGTTTGAGGATAAAGGAGAAGCCCTTTAGGACCGAGATGAGGAAAAACTTCTTCACACAGAGAGTGGTGAATCTGTGGAATTCTCTGCCGCAGGAAACAGTTGAGGCCAGTTCATTGGCTATATTTAAGAGGGAGTTAGATACAGCCCTTGTGGCTAAAGGGATCAGGGGGTATGGAGGGAAGGCTGGTACAGGGTTCTGAGTTGGATGATCAGCCATGATCATACTGAATGGCGGTGCAGGCTCAAAGGCCAAATGGCCTACTCCTGCACCTATTTTCTAGGTTTCTATTCCCTCACATTTTGAGGCTATGACCCCCTAGCTCTAGTCTCACTTACCAGCAGAAACAATTTACCAGTGGACTCAACGTTCTGTTTCATAGATTTCATATTCTCTCTCACAATCGCCCCGATCGCATCCTTAATTAAGAGCACTACCCAACTCCCCTTACATTCCTGCCTATTCTTCCATAGGACCTTATAACCTTGGATATTTAATTTTCAATCATTTCCACCTTGTAACTACATTTGTGATATCCATCAAATCATACACCTTTCTACTAATTTGTACCACAACTCTTTAATCTTGACTCTAATACTACAGACATTCTATGAATATTTAGCTACTATTGCCTTTAATAAATTATGAACTGATATAACCCAGGATCACCAGGCTTATGCCCAAGAGTGAGTCAGTATCACTTATTGCAGATTTATTTTACCAATGCCTGTGGTATAAAATGTAGAAGCTGAAAATGAAGGAAGCAAGAAGACTCCAGACCTAAATTGTCAATTTTGGATTTAATTCATTGCAATTGAATCCCTGTGTCTGGTCCAACTCCCAAATCTAATTTCCACATTAAAGTAAACAAAGCACATGCAAGTAGCTCTTTCACTATAAATGAACCCAAATAAAGCACATACACAGGGATTTGACAACCAGCATCTCCAGAAATGGTATGCAGTGGGAATTAAGCCAGAGTGGGGGGGAGGGGAGGTACAGTTTTTTTCATATTATCCAACAATACCACTGTAAATTAGTTCAGGAACTTGGCAGTCCTGTTAGCAACAAGAATCTTGAACAGCAACCAAGGAAAAATACTGCTGACACATTTCACATGCTTGTCTCTCTAAATTCTAGGTTACATTCTAGCAGCAGACTATAGAGTACAATCAAATTCACATTTATTAAATTTAACAAGATGGTAGACAAGATTAAATCTTATATGGAACTAAACATTTAGGAAAAGCTTCTCCTCTAAATTCAGTAAAATGGCCCCAGGTACACAAGCATCAAAAATAGCACGGAACAGAAATAAGAAAGCACCACCTTGTGGCTTAGCTCTGGTTTAATTTTGCTCAAGCTTGGGAAAAGCACCATTGTCTATATTGAATTGTTTGTGGAGAAGGGGAAGTGAACATTCTGCTAACCTTTTAAGTGCACCTGTTTTGGGGCTACAATTGTGAAGACAAATTCCTTAATTTTCCTCTTGTTTTGCACTGCCTTGTTATTTCTGGTAGCCTTAAAGTTGCATGGGCTCTGACCCAGATGTTTCCAGTTTAATTAGATTATATTTTGATGATGTCACATCATCCAACTCCTCTGCTAATGTTACAGGTCACGTGCAAAATAGGAACAACATTCTTTCTCACTAAACCATTTTATAAAAGCAAGGTTAGGAGAGCTTTTAGGAAGTATTTTACAAATCAACTTTTGATCTCTTCGTAGCCTTGTAAATTTTCTATTTTAAATTTAAATTTTTTGGCACTTTTGGCTCCAGGTGTTAGAGGAGCTAAACAGCCCTTTATCTGCCACCAGGACAGATATACACTTGGATATCGATTATATGTGACTTACAGCAATGCAAATGTTTAGGACATGTAGAAAACTCATCTGGGTGGAACAGGGAGAATCAATTCCTGTGGTAAAGGCCAGTTTTGGCGCCTACCACAATTGGCTTGATGATAGAGCTATTGCCTCTGTTAGGTTTAGGGCTGAAACCCAGCCTCTGAGAATGTGGACATGACAGCTCAGTGAAGCATTGAGGGTTTGCTGGATGATCAGAAATCTTGTCCCTCTGTTGATGCATTAAATGGAATCTGGGTCTGCCTGTCTGGAAAGCATAAGGACTTCTCATAGGCTGACTCTCCAAGGTGTAAGGGAATGATCAATGGTATGGTTGTAGACATTTGTATTCCATTCCAGTTAGACATGAAGGGATTTGGTCAGCTTGGATCCATATGATACCAGCAATTCTTTGAACTGCAAACATTCTGAGGCTCAGAAAACTTATAATTTTGTTACTTTACTTCACCACCTTTGCCTTGATTGTGAATGAAGAGTGAAAATTGTAAGCCTCTGAGATCCAAACATTCTCATTGAATCTGTGATCCTTTGCAAGTCCTCGATATACTGTAAACAGTGCACTTGAGAAGTAATGTTTGCAGTACTTTATCTATACTATTGACATATATGAACAACATGAATTACTGTAGATGTAAGCTATTTGATTCTTGATCAGTTATTACAGTGACATAAAATTACTGGACTATTAATGCAGAGATACATTCAAAGCATATCATGATGGTGGGGTACTTAAATTTAACTAATCAAATAAATTTGGACTAAAAGGTTTGCCTGAGCAATGATCATCATAATTCTTGTCTGGTTCACACAGCCCTTTAGGGAAGAAAAACTGCTATTCTTACTCACAATGGCAATTATTTGTCTCCACTCCCAACAATGTGGTAACTGTCCTCTAAAGTTCAGAAGGTAATTCCAGGATAGACATTTTCATCCAAGAATGAATAACTGACTACAAAAATAACAAATGGCCTTTTATTTTCTTTCTTTGCTGAAGAATGCATATTCGTATTTAACCAGCCAAAGCCACATTTAATTCTTGGGGAAGAGCACGGGACTGGGAATTGAAGTGGTTCTGGAATATGTTTGTCTACAGAATGCCATTGGCTATGATGGTCATAGATTGACATTTCACTTACAGACTTCAATCTCACTAAATATCTCAGTGCTGACAAACTGCAGTTGTTGCTGGGATAATGTAAATTAATTTTGCTGTTAATACTCTAAATAAATGCAACACAGGAGTGATGCAATCCTAACTCCATGAGAAGGTGCTAGGCCAAACTTTCACAGCTGAAATGTGGCTGTTTTCTGACCTTCACTCCTTCCAAGATGTATATACAACTGTGTAACTGTAAAACAAGTTCAAGTTTTACTGTCATGGACACACACAGCCATGGTGTAAATGCCAGGAAAGTTAGTTTTTTTTTTGCAGCACAGTACACTACAAACATGACAAACACAAAAATACACGAATTCAAACTGACATAAATTGTACATAACTTACATGACATAATAAACAAAAATTAGCGCAAGCTGAGGGCAATGTTGTCTAATGTAGAATTAGGGCCTTTCAAGTTGATTCAAGATGGTGGGGAAGAAGCTGACTTTGTTTTTTTTTTACAGTGCTGTGTTGTTCCTAATTCCAAGTATAAATATCATATGTAAAAGTACTAGAAATAAAAACGGCTTCAATGAATTTTGTATGTAGGGTAAAATGCACTGACATGACTAGATAGAATGCTTATGACAACTGACTGGGTATACTTCTCTAGGCATGCCTTCCTACTTACATCATTGGGTTTCTGATGTATAATTGCTAGTTAACACAGCAGAGCAGACATTCAAACCTTGGCACGGTGCAATATTAGCCACCTGATCTAACGAAGTTCTTGACTAATAATGTTTCTGGTTATTATTACCCTGTTCTCATGCCTCTCATTAGGATCATTTTGTTGAGTGGATTGACAGTGAAGCAGATGGTTTCCTTCCATTAACAAACAGCTTTTTGCTCTCCTGACTGAAGTGACCCATCTGTTACAACTGTAGATCTCTAACCAGAGTGGTGTAACATTGCAAATGAAACTAACTTGCTGACTAAGTCCAAAAATTTTATGATATGTTGTAAAGGAAAGTGGATTACTTGATTGAGGGTGGGAAAGCATTGAAACTAAAAGCCCTTCATTCCAAATATCCAACAAATATTTATAGACGGTAAGGTAAGGCAACAATACATCTTCACCTTTCTGTTTTTCATTACTCAAAATTAAGATTAAAATTTGAAATATCCAACAGATATTTATATAGGGTATGACAGCAGTACAGTCTCTACCTTTTCTGTTTTTGATTTAATCAAAATTAAGATTAAAGTAATAAGTTTTGAAAAGACTGGAAGAATGCTTGATGTTACCCTATGGTTATGGGGGTGGGTTGGAATGGGAAGCCTTTTCTGATACTGGGATAAGGAACATTGTGGTTAATAACCTGGGGCTGTGCACTACATCTGGAAAATGTTCTGCTACACACAATAACACTTGATCGGTGCTGAGCTGGTGTACCCAGAATTAATTAATGAGTGCACAAGTCAACCAACTGAACTGATTTGTGCATCAATATAAACTTGGATATTCGGATAACTTCAACAGGGCCAGGCCACTCCAGATCTATTTGAGATCTTCCTGAATTTAACGCACTGCTTATTGAAAAATATCATATAAACAAGTTAGGAAAGGGCAAGTTCATGAACAGAAAGAGAACACATGTTGTCATTCTTGGGATCCCAACATCATTTTGTGTTCTTGTGTTTGGATGTGGATTTTATGCTAATATTAAACTGTGAGTAATACCGGCACTTAATATTTGCGATAACCTGTTGTATATCAGTCTAAATGGGATAATAAAATCACTTCTGACTGCCGACTTTAAAGAAAGTACAAAGGTAATGTCACCTGTTGAAAACCACTCCAGAACAAAATGAGTATAAGTGCACGTTGACTTAAAGAGTGATTAACTACATCTAAGTGTCTAACTCTCAGACCCCTTAACAACATTTTGAGTTACATTATCTATTTTCACGGCATGGCTAAACAATCCTTGGGATTCTTTACATCACTCAAAATGCTACACGAAGCTGAGGTGTTGTTTGAATGTGGAGCTCAGGCAGAGTGTATTCCAACACAAACTTCAGGTTAAAGTGTTGATAGATATTTGAAGTTGACGAGGTTGTTCTCCCAGAGTATCTCTAACACATTAGACTAGACATTGGATTGATCAGCTTCCTTCTCTATGTGCAGCTCTCACAATGTCTGAATTAATCACTAGCAATCATTTCCTGGTGAAATCATGCCCATTGGAAAATTGGACTGGGTAACTCTGTATTATTCACCTTGGCAGGTTTGATGTTCTTTCATCAGTTGTATGCTTAATTATGTCAGGCTTTGTACAACATCTATTTCCTTACTTATCATATAAATTGGAGCTCAAAGCTACAAACTATGACTGTCAGTGGTAGAATAAATCAAAGTATACTGTTTTACTGACATCAGAAGACATAACCGAGCATTGCAAATTTTTGAAAGCCCTTCAAAAGACCAGGATGTGTGCTACAACCAAAAGAGAATCCTTGCTACAGCATTTATGTCCTGAAATAATGATTTCCATTGGTGGATCGGTGGTGACTCTACCAGCCCTCAATGAACAACTTCTCCAGGAGGCGTATTAGATGAGTCTGTAGCAAATCCAGCAGCTGCCATACAGTCATTCATCTTTTAAAGGCATGATTTGCCCAGGTGAAGATGCTTTTGACCGGTGTTGAGCAGTCAAGCAACAAAAAATGTCAAGTAATATAAAAAATAACCGTCATTTTTACCCAACAAATCCTTAAAAAAATAAATGACTGGTTTGTTTCTTTCATCTGGAACAAAAAAAGACCCTGTATTAAGATGTCTAAGTTACAGCTTCCCAGTAGTCTAGGGGCTCTGGATTTTCCAGTCATCAAAAAATATCAATTAAGTTCCTTTTTATCTTGTGTGGTTGACTGGGTTTGCAGGGACCCCTCCTCAATTTGGCTAGACATTGAAGCTTCAGAAGCAAAATGCCCTCTTATTAATTTGCTTTTCCTCAATAAGATGAAACTAATTAAGGAATATTGTCGCAATCCAATAACAGTTAATACAGTCAGGGCTTGGAGGGCAGTGTGACAAATTGAGGGCTATGCAAAGAAAATATCACCCTTCACTCCAATAACCGGCAGTCCAGATTTTCAGCCTGGCATAACAGATTCTGGATTTAAACTTTGGATTTCTAAGGGTATTTTCCATCTCGGAGATTCGTTTGATGAAGGAACGATGATGTCTTTTAGTCAAATAGTACAAAAATTTAACATACCCAACAAGGATCTTTTTCGTTTCTTTCAGAAGAGATTTATATACAGAAAAAAAATCATTGTAAACTGATTTCTATAGTTCTGACATAGAAAAGAGGGTGTTTCGTTCTAAGGGTGAAGTCTCTATTAGTACTTTTTACAGCATCCTGAGGGAATATTCTTGTGGAGAGGCTGAGCAGCTGGGAAGGGTCTGGGAGGAAGAGCTGGGAGTAGAAATTACAGCTGAGACATGGGAAGACATCTGTGATAATGCAAAGAAGATTTCAGTTTGTAATAGAACTAAAGCATTGCAACTCAAAATTCTGTATAGAGCCCATCTGACTCCAGATTGTCTCTCGAAATTTAAGACGGGGGTTTCTCCAATGTGTTCTAAATGTAAAGTAAATACTGGAACTTTCACCCACTGTTTTTGGACTTGTCCCAAACTTCAGGCATACTGGAGTGATATTTTGGGTGAGATGGAAAAGATTCTGAAGGTAGAGCTTGAACTGGACCCAGTGTCTTTTCTCTTAGGCTTACCCAGCAGTCGTATTATTAATGCACATCAGAAAAAAAACTTTTCAACATCCTGACTTTTTGTGTGAGGAAGAACATTTTACTTTGTTGGATATCCGATATGGCCCCTGGACTTCTTGGTTGGCTTAACTTAATCATGGAATACATTCCTTTGGACTTTTTGACATGCATGGTGCACTCAAAAACAAATAGTTTTCATAAAACATGGCAACCTTTTCTGCAGTATGTAGATATAAACCTGCCTGCTCTACTAATAAGGGCTTTTGTATAGGATGTTGTGGTGATGTCTATGTTTTGATGGAAGTGTTCTGATGCTTGATATCTGTGAGGGGAAGAAATGTAAATGTAAATATAAGTGTATCTGGAAATTGAAATTTTTGTTATGCTGAGCAAAAAAAATTATATTTATAAAAAAACAGAATTCATAACATTTGGATCTACAGTTTAAATGTATGCAGTTCTCCAAGCTGTGGTCTAACCAGTGTTTTGTACAATTCAAACATACCTTCTCTGTTCTTAAGGAAGTAGTTTTAAGGCAGTAATAATTGGAGAATAATAATAGACCTGGGCAGAGTCAACATGGATTTAGGGAAAGGAAATCCTGTTTGGCAAATCTGTGGAATTTCTTGAGGTTGAAGCTAATAGACCAGATAAGGGAAAATCATCTGGCAATTCATTTGGACTTCAGTAAAGTTCCAAACAAGTGATTTTTAAACAAAATTAGACTTTAGAGTAATATGATGATGTGGATTCAAACTTGGTTAATGGAGTAAGTGCAACTGGGCCACTTTTGACATTGGAAGTTCAGACCTGCGGGGAGCAAAAGAAATCAGTGTTGGAACCCAGTTGTTCACAAACAATATGCATGATTTGAATGGCCGGAATAAGTGTTATATATCAAAACTTTACTGGTGATAAAACACAAAGTGGCAATGTTAGCTATGAGGAGAATGAAAAAAAAATTCACCGAGAATATTGACTGGCTAAGTGAATGAAAAAGACGATGACAAATGGTTTACAATAGGGGTAGGTGTGGAGTTGTCTGTTTTGCTAGAATGATATAGAAAGACAGAGTATTTTTTAATGGAGGGCAATTGAAGGGTAGAGATGTTCAATGGGATGTAGGTGTTCTTGGAGTTCAATCACTGAAAGTGATTTATTGTTTCAATGGGCAATTATGAAGACAAATGGTGGAAGTGTTGGCAAATTAAGAACTAAATAGCTAGTCATTTAGAGAAAATTAATGTCAGCAGGTTTTATAGAAGGTAAATTATTTTTGACAAATTTGCTAGGAAAAGGATCTACTGAATGAGGTCTTTGAGAGCTGATAGAAGGGGGATTCAGATTTTCACGAGGCGTTTGACAAGCTGCTACATAAAATACTGATTCACAAGGTAAGAGCTCTTGGTATGAGGGGAAGTGTGTAACTATAAACTGAAGATTTCCTATTGCATAGAAAAATAGAAGTTAGAAGAAAAGTCTTTTTCAGGTTAGAAGAACGTTACTATTGAAGTGATCCACTTCATGACCCTGAATAATTTGATACTTATGTTAATGATGTGGAGGAGGGGACAGTGTAAGGTATCCAAATTTGTTCATGACAGAAAATGGGTGGGAAGGCATGTTGTCCTGATGAAGGGTCTCGGCCTGAAATGTCGACTGTACCTCTTCCCAGAGATGCTGCCTGACCTGCTGTGTTCACCAGCAACTTTGATGTGTGTTGCTTACAATGGTGATATTGGGACAGTTGCAGAATTGGATGTACATAAACTAAGTGAGTGGGAGAAAGCTTGATGGGAAGTATGAAAGCATATGTCTTTGTAAGAGGAACCTAAAGGTAGCCTGTTATCTAAATGGAGAAAAGGGCAAGTGAATAATATAGAGAGGAATATAGATGGTCTTGTATATGAATTATAAAACATCAGTAAGTAATTAGGAAGGAATTTATTGCAAGTAGGAATGAATTTAGAAATAAGGAAGTTGTGTTACATATTATGGGCACTGGTGAGACTATACTTGGTGTACAGTGCACAATTTTAGACCATAAGACAAAGGAGAAGTCAGCCATTCTGCCCATTGAGTCTGCTCCACCATTTTATCATGAGCTGATCCATTTTCCCATTTAGTCCCACTCCCCCGCCTTCTCACCATAACCTTTGATGCCCTGGCTACTCAGATACCTATCAATCTCTGCCTTAAATACACCCAATGGCTTGGCCTCCACTGCTGCCCGTGGTGACAAATACCACAGGTTCACCACCCTCTGACTAAAAAAATTTCTTCGCATTTCTGTTCTGAAAGGGCGCCCTTCAATCCTGAAGTCATGCCCTCTCGTATTAGACTCCCCCATCATGGGAAACAACTTTGCCACATCCACTCTGTCCATGCCTTTCAACATTCGAAATGTTTCTATGAGGTCCCCACTCATTCTTCTAAACTCCAAGGAGTACAGTCCAAGAACGGTCAAAGTTCCTCATATGTTAACCCTCTCATTCCCGGAATCATTCTAGTGAATCTTCTCTGAACCCTCTCTAATGTCAGCACATCGTTTCTTAAATAAGACATACTTAATAATTTTGGTCCCTTTATTTAAGAAAAATATACTGGTATTGGAGTCCAAAGGCTACCTCCTGGCATGAGAGTGTAGACTTAAAATGATTGGCTAAAGAATTCAGATCTGTATTATTTGGAGTTTAGGAAAACAAGTAGTGATTTTCTTGATAAAATTCTTGGATAAGTGATACAGTAGATGTTTTATGGAAAAATACAATTTTTATGTTAAAAATACAGTTTTTCCAGCATTAACTCCATGGAAACTACTTGAGGGTTGAAATTTCTTCTGGAACTTGATTGAACCCATTTGACTTCAGTAGAATTATCAAAACAAAGATGTACGTCTTTCTCTTTTCAATTGTTAGTTCAATTTCAAGTTTAATTGTCATTCAACCATATACATGCATACAGTCAAATGAAACAGTGATCCTCTGGGGCCAAGGTGCAAAACACAGTACCAACAGTCACACAAAGCACATTAAGTTATGATAGCAGAAAAACAGTTACAAAAAATATTAAAATAATAATACAGCCCAAGTCCCTGAGAGTCATGGCCTGAAGATTGAAGGTGCATGTATATTGTCTTGGAGCCATGTTTCTGCAAGAACAGCCCACAGCAGTTCCTCATATCATGAAGGCAGTCACAGATGAACACAATCTAGCATGACTTCCACTAAGTGAACACTAGAGGGCAGTGCTGACAGGAGCAGCCAGCCCCCAACGCAGTGTATAACCCAATGGCAGATAGACAGCTCCAGCATTCTCCTCCTTGGCAGATGTAACTGGCAGCCTTGAGCATAAATGAAGGTCTGGTCTATGCCACAAACGAGGCAACGAACCTTGGTTGTGGCACAGTTAGCATCTCAGTGCCACATTTCCACTTGTTGGAAAACAGGATACTTAGAATTTATATTAAAAAAAATGGTAACTCTAACTCTTGAAATCATCAGTTTTTTACTAAGTGTAGAGAAAGGTCACACTAAATTTTATTATACTGGACTTTTAGAAAACAGCTGAATGGCTGTTAAGTCTTCCTATAATGTCTTGAGTTCCAAACAGGTGTTTTTAAACTGTTAAATTAGCAGCAGTAAACCGGGCAAAGTGAATTAATAACAAAGATCTTTCAGGATTAAATTTAGGGACTTCACTTAGCTCCTTATTCCAAGTTTGTCCTGGCCACGTTCACAAAATAATTGCATCACATTCAAGGAAATCTAATTACAGTGCCTTTAAGCATCTATCCTTTCATTAAGGTACTTTCAAAACAGGCAGGCCTCCTATTAGGAACTAATTAAAAACCAGTTACTTGCAAAAGCCGCTCCAGGCTTTCTAATGTTTCAGACTTAATATTAAGCCATATTCAGTAATGTATATTGAATTACTGCATGATTTGCCAAGACTTCACTTGTGCTAGTAGCCTTACAGTTGGGAATATCAGATGCACTAATAGGAAAATTCCATAGCTGCTTGTTGTGAAATGCTAGCTGATTAGTTCATCATGTTACAGAGTAAATTTGATAAAGTGTTTAACCGAGTTTCCAAACTATTGTAATGTTGGGTTACAAAGTATCATTACCACATATATGCCTTACTAAGGAGTTTGGAGAGAGGAACCATGTTCTTGTATTGAAAGCAATGGGACTGCCCTTTTTTTAAAAATATACAACCAATATTTTTGTGTCCATGTAGGCTGAATGATGTAACAGAAATCTTCAATAGTAATAGTGAGATAGCCATCTAGTGGCAGAGAAGAACAATCACAGTTTAACAAAACAATTACGAAGGTTTCAAACAAAGCTGAAACTATTCCCGTGCAGCCATTTAGGACAGATATTTGCCACATTCTAACTTCGCTAATTATGAAGATTAAATGAGTACCAATAATGTTTTCTTAGAATTTACTCCTCTGGATTGAGTGCATATAAATCTACATTTTTTTTGAATTTTTATTATTCAGTTTTGTCTTCATTGTCAATATTATCGCTAACTTCCCATGCCTGCATGCTGTGCATATGAGAGATATAGACCAGAATTGTGGTTCAATGCCTGCTTTCACTGTTTTTATTAAAAAGAGGATGTTAGATTTTCAGCTGTTTGCCTAAACTACTCCGCACCTATCTGTAAGAGTGCTACATGGTAACTTTTTCTTTGATAGTTTACTTTGCCCTTTGATAAGATGCTGAGAATGCTCAGTGATGAAGATGGATTTCAATAATGGTAACTAACGTGGGAAGATAAAACATTCAGAACTTCTTGTCCAAGTATTGCATTATGATAACTTTGGTAATAAAGACATGTTTCTCTTTTCACTGATGTTGTCTGACCTGCTGAGTGTTTGCAGCACTTTCTGTTTTTATTGGCAATACGTGAACCAGCTATGAATTGAATTACTGTCTTTTCTGTTTATCATATCATCATTGGAGATTTATGAGGCAGATTGTGGTATGTGCTTGGAATGCACTGTCAGGGGAGGTGTTAATGCAGATATGATAGCACCATATAAGAAGCATTTAGACATCATATAAACATGCAGGGAATAGAAGGATACGAACTATCTACAGGCAAGTGGGATTAGTTTAGATTTGCATGATGGTCAGCACAGAAAGGGTGGGCTGGAGGGCCTGTTCCTGTGTTGTACTGTTCAATGGTCTATATTCCATGTTTACATACTAGAGAAAAATGTCTCAGCTTATACTCAAATCCTTTTCCAATGAAGACCAATATGCTATTCAACTGCATATTGCTTGTTGAATTGAAAGTTAATGCCAGTGATTCACGTGTAAAAAGGCTCGTGTTCAATCCACAAACTTTAAAAAAAAACACTCCATCTTTGTATTTTCAGAAACAGTTCAAAATTTTAGCCCTTATACTATTACTGATAGTTTAGCATGTCTAGTCAATATGTAGATTTGTCCCTCATTGCTCTTATCAAATGCATCTCTAATTATAATATCTACTTTATGCTCTCTATTTCTAGTGCTCTTTGGTGGTCTGTTCGCAACTCCTGCCAGAATGTTTCCACTTCTTATTCCTTAATTCCACTCAAATAGTGACTATTTCTTCCTACTACTTGACTTGCTGAGCTTTTCTCTCTACAACTTTTATCTTGTTTTAAATCAGGGCTACCCCATCTTTTTGATTTTTATAATAAATGATCCAATAATCATTATAATAGAGCAGTCGCACGGTGACTAAGATGGTTACCAGATTCATGAATACAAGCACTCTTTTATAACGATTATTGGATCATGCCGAATTACTTCAATGTACCATTTATTTACCTACTTTGTTCAGATTGCAATGTGCAATCTTGTCTTTGTATTATTCCCGCCCCCTCCCCAGAGTATAATTGGGAATATACTGTATTCTTAAGTTTGTATGAGTATAGCCTTTCAACGTTGACCAGTTTGCTACCCTGCTTGGTCTTTAAATTTCTAACTTTCCACTTCACAGGATCCTCTAAGTAACGTGTGATTATTCTGCTAATTATTTTTATGAAAGTATTTTCTTATTTCTAAGCTTGGTGAGCTGGTGATGTGTATGCCACAGGTACGTTCAATTGGTGAAGCATATGCCTCCTGGGGATATAGGAAACATTTTATGTGTGTGCACATTTTTACAAGGTTGTAATGGATACTTGTCACCTCAAGAATGATCAGCTCACAGAACCCAGTGGAACCTCTGGACATCTATAATTGAGATCTCTGAGTATTTTATGAATCAATGAGTTTATTCTTAATCCCATGGGGTTGTAGAGTTTAGAGGCAAGCATAACCACAGAAATATCAACACCATATGTGCTTTATAGTCGTGTATACAATATTCTTAAACTAGATTTAACATATCCACATTAGACTGGAAATAGATGAGAGAAGCGTTGCACCTAAATACTTCCTTCCACATGTAGTTCTGTTATAAAGTGGAATAAATACACACTTCAGTAAAAGGAATCTTATTTTTTTGACATTTTTTATTAATATTGAGAAAGGTAAAGAAAGATGCATAGAAAAATTGTTTCAGGAGAAGTTGGATAAATTAAATTGCACAAAGATAGAGTGCCAATTTCTCTTTCAGCACTGACCTCCCTTGGGTATCCTTCAACTGACATTTGGTTCTCTTTCCATCCTGCTGTATGAGTCACAGAGTCATAGAGCATGGCGGCCAGAAACAGGCCCTTCAGACCATCTGGTCTGTGCCCCTCCCTTCGACCTATAGAATCACAGAAAATGACAGTTTGCAACTGTGTAATTTTGATAATGCTAATCTTTCTGTGTGCAATATAGGTAGATAGTTAACTAAAGATGAAATGAAGCCATTTCCAGTGGATGCTAAGCAATCTTCCTCTTAAAGACACGTTAATTGTTAGGTTATTTTGGTATAATGGAAGTGAAATTGTGCAAGAGTCATATTCATTTCAGCAAATGTACTGTATGAGCTAAGAGAAAGCAAATGCACAATCCAAAAACGTATTTTGTATATACTAAGCTTATATTGATTATGTTTAAGTGAAAAGCAATGAACAATATTTTTAAGATCTTCTTTCCTTGTTGGACATGCTGTTAACTCTATTGCCACCAACTATAAACTGTTGATTATGGCAATTTTAACCGTTTAAACAACATAATTAGGAATTTGTCCACAACAATTCACCACTGTATTTCTAGCTCATGATTAAAGGCAGAAGTTGATGTGCTATGCATTGAAGGTCAAAATGGTCTCAAAATTGATTCCTGATCTTCTTCAGATCTTTACTGCTGCCTTTTAAGGCAGAGAAGGAAACAGACATGGTTCCTGCTTCAGTTCACCATCCTTTGACGATTGCAAGAAAGAGACTATTTTCCTATTTACTAAAGCAACAACAGGCTGCTCAATAAGGTTCCCTTGTGATTTAGCCTGACTGTAATCTGGAATGTACTGCTTAAGAGGTAGTGTAGGCAGATAACCTCAAGATTTAAGAAGTATCTGGCAGAACATTTGAATCACCTGAGGCATGGAAGGCTATGGATCAAGTGCTGACTAATAAGACCAGAAGATATAGGAGCAGATTTCAAATATGTGGCCCATCGCGTCTGCTCCACCATTTCATCATGCCAATTGAGTTTTCCTCTCCGCCCCAGTCCTCTGCCTTCTCCCTGTTTCTCTTCATGCCCTGACCAATCAAGAATCTATCGACCTCTGTCTTAAATATATGAACAGGCTTGGTCTCTGCTGCTGCCTGCGACAAAGAATTCCACAAATTGAAGAGGTCTTTAGCACTCTCTAGCTAACGAAATTCCTACTCATCTCCATTCTAAAAGGATATCCCTCTATTCTGAGTCTATGCCCTCTAGTCTTAGACTCTCCTACCATAGGAAACATCCCCTACACATCCACACTATCAAGGCCTTTCAGTATTTGATAGGTTTCAATGAGGTCACCCCTCATTCTTCTGAATTCTAGTGTATACCTGCCCCTCCACCTATCTTCATGTCATCTGCAAACTTTGCAACAATGCCATCAATTTCATCATACAAATTACTGATAAGTGGTCCCAACACAGACCCTGTGGAATATCACTGGCCACCGGCAGCCAACCAGAGAAGGCTCCCTTTATTCCCACTCTTTGCCTCCTGCAAATCAGCCACTTCTTTATCCATGCTAGAATCTTTTCTGTAATACCATGGGCTCATAACTTGTTAAACAGCCTCATGCATGTCATCTTGTCAAAGGTCTTCTGAAAATCCAAGTACCCAACATCAACCAATTCTGTTTTGTCCGTCCTGCTTATTACTACTTCAAAAAATTCCAAAAGTTTTGTCAGACAAGATTTTCCCTTGAGGAATCCATGCTGACTATGGTTTATTTTATCAAGTGTCTCCAAGTACCCTGAGACTTCATCCTTAATAATCAACTTCAACATCTTCCCAACTTCTGAGGTCAGACTAATTGGCATATAGTTTCTTTTCTTCTGCTTCTCTCCCTTCTTCAAGAATGGAGGGACATCTGCAATTTTCAAGTCTTCTGGAACCAATCCAGGATCTAATGATTTTTACTAATGTCTCCATGATCTCTTCACCCACCCCTTTCAGATCCCTGAAGTGTACATCATCTGGTCCAGGTGACTTGTCTACCTCCAGATCTTTCAGTTTCCCAAGAATCTCCTCTCTAGTAATGATAACTTCACACACTTCATGACCCCTGACACCTCAAACTTCCACCATACTACTGCTGTCTTCCACAGTGAAGACTAATGCAAAATACTTATTTAGTCTGTCCATCATTTCATTGTCCCCTATTGTAACCTCTCCAGCATCGTTTTCCAGCAGTCCAATATCCACTCTTGCCTCTCTTTTATACTTTATGTATCTAAAGAAACTTTTGGTATCCTTTTAAATATTATTGGCTAGTTTTCTTTTGCCTTCCACCTTTGCCTTAATGACTTATTAAATTGTTTTTTCTTGGCTTTTAAAATCTTCCCAATCCTTTGGCTTCTAATTTTTGCTCTATTATATGCCCTCTCTTTGGCTTTTATGTTGGTTTTGACCTCTTGTTAGCCAAGGTTGTCATCTTTCCTTTTAATACACCTTCCTCTTTGAGATGTACATATCATGTGCCTTTTGAATTGCTTCCAGAAATTGCAGTCATTGCTACCCTGGCATCATTCCTGCCAGTGTTCTTTTAAAATCAATTCTGTCCAACTCCTCTCTCATGCCTCCGTAATTCCCTTTACTCTATTTTAATACTGATTACTGATACAGTTGACTTTAGCTTCTCCTTCTCAAAGTTTAGGGTGAATTTGATTATATTATAATCACTGTCCCCTAAGGGTTCTTTTACCTTAAGCTCTCTAATCAATTCTGGTTCATTGCACAGCAGAATAGCTGATCCCCTAGTGGGTTCACTATACTAGGACTAGTATAGATGTATTTTAGATGGTTATTGTCCACATGGTGAGTTTAAAACTCATTGATCATAAAATCATAAGCACTGCAGCATAGAAACAATCCCTTCAGCTCATCTAGTCACCACTAGCCTGGTCTTTAGCCTAGTCCCATCTACCTGCATACAGATCATAGCCCTCCATTCTCTCTCATCTGTGTATTTAACCAAGTGTCTCTTAAATGTTATAATTGAACCTGCACGTCACTTCCAGAGACAGCTCATTCCATACCTGCGCCACCCTCTGAGTGAAGAAGTTCCCCTGCAGATTTCCCTTAAATATTTCACCTTTCACCCTAAACCTATGACCTCTAGTTTGAGTCCCACCCAAACTGAGGAGAAAAGCCTGCACACATTCACCCTATTCAAGCCTCTCTTGATCTTATAGAGGAATACAAAATTATCTCTCATTCTGCACTCCACTGAATACAACCCTAACCCATTCAACCTTTCCCTATAACCCAGGTCCTCAAGTTATGCTAACATCCTTGCAATTTTTCTTTGTAATCCTTCAAGCTTAGCTGTATCTTTCATGTAGGTGGGTGACTGCAATTCCGAGATGAGAGGACCTCTTGTGGACTTGAGTTCTAACAAAAATATGTATTCTCATTCTATTCAAGCATGAACAATTGTGCTTCTCAGCAAATGCTGATGTTAGCTGACATTGACAAATGCACTGTTTCTAAGAGTCTTGGTAAATTTAACATCTCAGTTCAGGGAGGAATAAGGATGATAGTGTCAAGTGTTCTCCAGCCTGAAAGTCAGAAACAATTACCTTGATATTGCTCTTTATATTCGTATGTAAGCAACTGATTCTAAATTCTCCTGTCCCTTATTGCTAAAGGCACCTGTAACTAACTCATTATTGAAAATGGGCTTGGTTTCTATTTAAAACGTTCAGTTATTTTACAGAAATGAATTGAGCAAGATAAATAAAGGGAAAGAAAAACAAGTGGTGAAACTGAAAACAGAACTGTGTCAAAAAGCTAAATATTCCCGTTAGAGGAAAGCAAGACCTTATATGGCATTTAATTTATTTTTCAGAAGGAATCAAAAGACTATTCAGTTGCCAAGTACATTCATTCATCTATAAATCACATTTTCCTCAAAGTTCCACAAACAACAGCGTGATCTTGTTCATATATTGCTAGTCTAGAACATGCTAAGATAATATGCAATGCTCCTTGGTGGCAATGACTATTTCAACATTAGCCAGCAATAATTTGTCACGCATACCTCAGCTGTTTAATTTCAACACAGTCCGGTCTAACCTTCTTTATTCCACCCTTCATAAAACTGCAATTAACTAAAATTTAGAAAAAGTTGTGATTTACACCAAATTCAATCTGCCCACCATTCCTTGATGGTCTACACTAACTCAATGTTGTTTTCAACTCCAGAATGGTTCTAATGTTCCCTATCTCGACCACTTGGAGGAATGTCAATATCCTCCAATACTAAGAGCCTAGGATATTGATAATCCTCCAATTGTTCCCTCTTTGGAACTTGAATTTAATTGCACTTGTCCTAATCTCAGAAATCTGTTCATTCATCCATCTTCCCTCTCTTTTACCTGTTCTGATATTTAATATGGCTGTACTTTGACTTGAGACCTAAAGTGAATCTTGCGCTAAATGTTTTGGGAGGCCCTTGGGTTGGAGGACTGTTGTGGGTGTGAGGGAGGAAAGGGGCTTGATTTTGCTTTTGTTATTTTGTTGCCTGTTGTGTTCTGAGTTGTTCTCCTGAACATCGTGGGGATGCTATGTTGATATCGGAATTTTACACCACTTGGAGGCTGCCCCCAGCAAATCCTTTGGTTTCATTGGTTGTTGATGAAAACAAAGCATTTCAGTGTATGTTTTGATGTGAATGTGATGAATGAATCTGATAAAGCTGTTGTGATTTGAACAGAACAGGTGCATAGAAACTATCAAATCCAGATCTGATGAGATTTGTTACAGTGTTAAGTGTGGGAAAATGTATTTAAGTTTAGAGCATTGAGTACAATTTCTGACAGTGATTGCTAGTAGTTATGGATGGGAATGTGGTGCACTGAGCTATGATGAAGGTGAGGAAATTCCCTGAAGGGTGCATTCACTAACCTTAAGCGCTTGTACACTGAAGCTGAACACAAACATAATCTCAATACCTTTCCATCCACTTGCTCCTGTCCCAGTTGTACATCTGGATGTTTTATTCGCCCAACTAATTACAGCAGGTTTTTTGACAATTTCCATCCTTCTTCAGTGGACACTTATTTGGAGGGACAAATTCTAGATCCGCAACTGGTTGGCTTAGTCATGAGCCAAATATAAAGGAAAGGAAAGCAAGGGCTAGGTGTTGTAGTGGTAAGATAAATACTTGTGATCTTGGAGAGTGAACAAATGGACAGATTTGATGAGACCAAGATTAATAATGATAAAAGTTCATAGGACTATATATATCCTTTCTGATAGGGTAAGCATTTAAAAATATATTATTTCTGTCCAAGTTTTGTCTAGATGAGTGGTAATATTGATTCTTTGAAGCCTCAAAGCACAGTGCTTTACAGTATTAACATGGCTGGATTTCAAACTCCTTGCAGTTGTTTTTTTTTCCCACATTTTATTCCTAGAATTTTTTTTCCCTGAACTCCTGAGTCAGTGTTAAAATTATGTAAACCATAGCTTACAAAACATAAAAATTATTCATAAAATAAAAACAAACATGGCAGAAATACTTCAACATAGAGTCTTGTCATCTTCAGAAGTTTTCTGATGACTCTGCCATAGTTGGATGCATCAGCAAGGGAGATGAGGCTGAGTACAGGGCTATGGTAGGAAACTTTGTCACATGGTGTGTGCAGAATTATCTGCAGCTTAATGTGAAAAAGACTAAAGAGCTGGTGGTAGACCTGAGGAGAGCTAAGGTACCGGTGACCCCTGTTTCCATCTGGGGGGGTCAGTGTGGACATGGTGGAGGATTACAAATACCTGGGGATATGAATTGACAATAAACTGGACTGGTCAAAGAACACTGAGGCTGTCTACAAGAAGGGTCAGAGCCGTCTCTATTTCCTGAGGAGACTGAGGTCCTTTAACACCTGCCGGACGATGCTGAGGATGTTCTACGAGTCTGTGGTGGCCAGTGCAATCATGTTTGCTGTTGTGTGCTGGGGCAGCAGGCTTGAGGGTACCAGACACCAACAGAATCAACCAACTCATTTGTAAGGCCAGTGATGTTGTGGGGATGGAACTGGACTCTCTGATGGTGGTGTCTAAAAAGAGGATGCTGTCCAAGTTGCATGCCATCTTGGACAAAGTCTCCCATCCACTACATAATGTACTGGTTGGGCACAGGAGTACATTCAGCCAGAGACTCATTCCACTGAGATGCAACACAGAGCGTCATAGGAAGTCATTCCTGCCTGTGGCCATCAAACTTTACAACTCCTCCCTTGGAGGGTCAGACACCCTGAGCCAATAGGCTGGTCCTGGACTTATTTCCTGGCATAATTTACATATTACTATTTAACTATTTATGGTTTTATTACTATTTAATTATTTATGGTGCAACTATAATGAAAACCAATTTCCCCTGGGATCAATAAAGCATGACTATGACTAATAAATATCAATGTAATAACAAATTGTGTCCATTTAGACCTCTAATAACAGAAAAGGCTGCCATTCAGCAATATACTTCACTATTCCCCACCCCCCGCCCGGAAACCTAAATATTTGCCCCATTTTTGTGTATAGATGTCCAGTCTATCAAACTGTTTGTAAGACATGCATTCAAAAGCTGCCATTTTGGCTATTTCTGTGACCCACTCCTGAAGTGATGGTCCCCCCAAGTTCCTCCAACCTCTAAGTATAATTTGTCTTCCTACCATTATACTTGTCTGGATCCCATTTTGAGTGTGTTTATCCCCAAGTAACCCAGGTGTGTCTCCCAAGACAAAAAGTCTAGGGCAGAAAGGGAGTTGAATACCTGAAACTTCAATATACTTATGTATCATAATCCAAAATTCTTGATTTCTGGGACAGGACCAGAGAGCGTGTACTGAGTCCCCTTTATCCACCTCACAGCACCAGCATTCAGGGGTGTTTTTCAACCTTAATCTATGTAACCTTACTGGAGTCCGATATCTTAAACTGAATCTCAGGATCTTAAACTGAATAAGGCGCACCCTCAGGTCTCTTGACATTGTTTTGACATTTTTGCAGGTTTTTTTCAATTGCATTGATTTATGCAGAATACTCAAGATTACAGGTTCATTTTGCAATTAAGTATGCGAAACTCATTTTGTGTTTCTAAAAAAGCATCAATAAGTTGGAAGTATGTTCTTTTATAGTTCATAATGAATCACACGTGCATTTAAGTTTAGAACATAGAACAGTAGAGCACAGGAACAGTCCCTTCTCCCTACACAATGTCCATATCCCTCTACTTAACCTTATCTTCATGTGTGTATCTAAACACCTCTTAAACGTCTCTACCTCTACCACCACTCCAGGCACCCACCACTCTCGGTGTAGAAAAAATAAGTTTCCCCACACTTCTCCTTTGAAATTACCTCTCCTCACCTTAAGTGCATGCTCTCTGGTATTAGATATTTCAATACTGGGAAAAAAATACTGTCTGTCTACTCGATCTATGCCTCTCATAAAATCACAAACTTATAAACCTCTATCAGAGCTCCCCTCAGCCTCTGCCACTCCAGATAAAACAATCCAAGTTTGTCCACCTCTTGTTACAGCACATGACCTCCAAGCCAGCCAGCATCCTGGTAAACCCCTTCTGCAACCTCTCCATGCCACAACATCCTTCCTATAAGGGGGCAAGCAGAACTGTGTGCAATACTCCAGATGGGGTCTAACTAGAGTTTTATAAAGCTCCAATGTAATTTCTTGACTTTTGAACTCGACTAATAAAGGCGAGCATGCCGTATGTCGCCTTAACCACCCTATCTACCTGTGGAGCCAGTATCAGGGAGTTATACTCATCAACACTGTTAAGGGTCTTGCCCTGTCATTACATTTGATCTGCCAAGGTAAAACACTTCACATTTGTCTTGGTTAAACTGCATCTGCCATTTCTCTGTCCATATCTGCAACTGATCTAAATCCCATTATATTATTTGTCAGTCATCTATGCTGTCCACAACACCACCAATCCTCATATCATCTGCAAACTTACTAACCAACCTATCTACGATTTCATCCAGGTCATTTATATAAAGTCACAAACAAAGGTCCTAGTACAGATCACTGAGGAATACCACTATTCATAGACTTCCATCTAGAACAAGTTCCTTCGATTACAACTCTGTCTTATATGGGCAAGCCAATTTTGTATCCAAATGGCCAATTCACTGTGGATCCCATGTATCTTAATCTTCTGGATGAGCCTCCCAAGAGGGACTTTGTCAAATGTTTTACAAAAATCCACCTAGACAACATCTATAGCTCTACGCTCATCAATCATCCTCGTCAACCTTGTCAAAAAATGCAATCATTAGTAATAAATGATTTGCCCCACACAAAGCAATACTGGTTTTTCCTAGTTAGGCCATGGTTTTCCAAATTCTCATTAATCCTATCCCAAAGAATTCTCTCCAGTAACCTCACTACCACAAATGCAAGACTCACTAGTCTATAGTTTCCATGATTATCCCTGGTTCCCTTCTTGAATAATGGAACAACATTAGCTAGTTGCCAGTCCTCCAGGACCTTGCCTGTGACTAGTGAGGACACAAAGATATTGGTCAAATCCCCAGCAATCTCTTCTCTTGCCTCTCTAAACAACCTTGGGTATATCCACTGGGCCCTGGGACCTTATCTATACTAATGCTCTTTAAGAGACCCAACACTATCTCTTCCTTTATTTCAAAATCCCCTACCGTATCAATATTCTTGGCACTGATCTCCCTATCCTCCATGTCTTTCTCCTTGGTAAATACTGATGTAAAGTGCTCATTAAGGACCTCACCCACATCCTCCACATTTAGCAGATGTTCCCCCCCACCCCTGTATAATTAAGTAGTTCTACTCTTTCCCTAGTTATCCTCTTGCTCCTGATGTATGTATGGGGCTCTCGTTAATCCTAGTTGCCAAGGAATATCCCAGCTTTTCTAATTCCGTTTAGTCAAACAGAAGGTTTGACTGAAGGATAGTTTAAAGCACCAACATTTTGATGTCGGGAGACTATTTAATTTGTTGTAAATAATTTTCAACCAATGAATATGCTTTAATGTAATTTAACAAAATAATCTCAATTCTTTTCTCATCAGACAAAGTTTTGGAAAGCTATTTCCTATCATTGTCCAGAAATAAACAATGAATGGTAATAATAATACATGAATGAATGTATTACTAATGCAAGATGGCATTAATAATACAAGGGGAGTTTAACCGATCTTCTGGGAAGAGAAGTACCGTTACATAATATTATTAACAACTGAGTTTGGTATATGAAACCTGTAGGGGGAAAGGATTAATTAATTTAGGAAATGGAAATATCACACTGGTGCATTGCTGAGGGGATTCTTATTTTAGTTTTAATTAAAGTATGTTTTTGGGTGAGAACAGAAACAGGTTTATTTTCTAAATGTTCAATTGTATTCCTGACCCTGAAGAGTAAATGAACTCCAGCAACCTGATGCTGACATGCCATTTTTCTGACTTTATGAGAGAGAATGGAAAAACACTCACGTTTTAAAGAAGACGGTTAACAGGAAGCAATAGAAATAAATTGTGTAATTCATTCAATCGATCAATCGTGGAAACTTGGTAACATTCTCCAACAGCTTTGAGGGAGAGGGAGTGCACTTGAATGCAGAAGCAGAGCAGTGAGGGAGATCGGCCATCACACACAGACATCTTATCCGGCAGCAGCGAGCTATAGACTATTACCCACAGACACCTTATCCCACAGAGATCTATCACAGCAGTGAGCAAGAGGTGGGTAGTTGGCACAGAACGCTTACTCGCTTTCTGCAGACGCTTTGATGTGTCACTCTTTCTTGAATCTTTAATCAGCGATTAATGGATGCTTTAATCAGTGAAATGTAGTTGATCATATAGTTGACCCTATCTCTAAGCTTCGCCTCAAGCCACCTGTGCTCGTCTCCTGGAATTTTCTCAGAGACAGCAGAGCACTAGATCACTCAGTTGATTTCCAAGCTGTAAATCACAGGCTCTAACACAGGGGTGGCCAACCTTTTGCATTCCATGCGTCAATTTTTTCACGCACGAGTTCAGATGCACCATAAAACTCTTGTACCCCCATTCAATTCTTGTAAGAATATGTTAATATAGAACTTGTGCTTGAAAAAAATCGCATCTGAACTCATGCGTGAAAAAATTGACGCATGGATTGTAAAAGTTGGCCACCCTTGCTCTAACGGTTCCAGAAACATATTTAAGACAAAAAGAAGACATACCAGAAGTGAAATAAACAGTTTTGTGGACTATCTGGAAGACGTAGCCTGAGGAATCATTGTTTGCTGGTGCTATCTTAACCGGAAGAATTGAAATTGTGTGTTGAAAGAGTGCATCTGTCAGTGACTGAGTGAACATATGCTGCTTAGCGGTATGCTGATCATGAAACAAACAAAGATTTACGATGGCAAACTGAAATTTTAAGGTAGTTGTGAATGTTCAATAGGCTGCTTGCAGAAATTTAAGAAAAGACTGCATTGTACATACAGTATAAAAGTCTTGGGCACATACAGTATAGCTGGGGTACTTCAGACTTTTTCACTGTACTGTAGTAACATTTATTATTGCCACAAAAAAACAGGAAAATTTCATGATTTGTGTGAGAGATGATAAACCTGATTCTGATATGGGTCTCCATTGTGGACTGATAGCAGGAATGGGAGAGGGAGAGGCGAATCATGGTTGGGAAAAGGGGAATGAAGCACCAGACACACATCTGTAATGATCAATGCACCAATTGTTTGGAATCAAATTCTCTTGCCTGGTGTCTCAGTTCTAGGTGTGTCTACACCAGCACCACCTCCACCCCTGGCACTCCTTCTCCGCCGCCTGTCCTATACTCCTCCCACAGTGCACTCTCCTCACCATTCCCAATGTCCTTTGCTCCTGCCAGATTTACAAAATCTCTCTCTGCTCCACGTTGATAAATACAGTACTGTGCAAATAGTCTTGAAACACCATAGCTAAATGTACTGTATGCCTAGGAATTCTGCATAGTATTGTATGTGTGAAGAACAAGTGTAAGACAAAGACTATACCTGTAGCGCATAAATCCAGAGTTGGAAATGATGGTGATCTTGTATTCAGGACTCTAAGCATTTTGAATAAGGGGCACTCAACTGGTAATATACTTTTGGATCTGCCAAAGCTTTATTATGATCAATGGAAGGGCAGCATTTTTTTTTTCAGTACCATAGGGGGCAATCTTGGATTTTGGTTGAAATTGGCAGGGCATGAATGCAAACTGCCTGTCTCATGTCACCAATATAGAGCATTTACTCTATGTTTAGGGATAAGCCTTGTCTTTTCTCTAATGGTGAGTTTCTCTCACATTTTAAACTATCTGATGATTGGATGACACCATAATTCAGGCAGCACCACCACCATGGAGGTCTGGCAGTGGAAGTATGTTAATGGAAGTTTATGAAGATATGTGAAGGGCCAGACAACAAGGTTATCTTTAGTAGGTGTATGTTGAGCATTAACTATCTGCCAGACCCAAATGTACAGTGTCATTTAAAAATCTTTAACAATGAGGGAGTTTGGAGCATTCAGCAGCAGCCACTCCTTGGATTATACATTGATCCAATTTAATTAAAAAAAAAAACAACTACATAGACTTTTCATGTTGCATGCTCCTGTCACTGGTAATGTGAAAGCTGCTTCAGCTCTACTGCTGTCTAGGATCAAATTGGAGCCTTTCGAAATCAGAATCAAATGCAACATTCTTCAGTTAAACTGTTCTCTCAGTTCTGCTATCTATCTGTAATATTTGTTCAGTTTCTTTTCATAAGCATGAAATTCTCTACAGATGCTTCCTGGCCTGCTGAGTTCCTCCAGGTAGGGGTGTGGGTGTGTGTGTGTGTGTGTGTGTGTGTTGGATTTCTAGCATCTGCAGATTTTCTTTACAACACTCACAATACGCTGGAGGAACTCAGCAGGTCGGGCAGCATCAGTGGAAACGATAAGTCGACGTTTCGGGACGGAACCCTTCATCAGGACTGAAGAACGAAGGTGGGGGAGGGTTGGAAGAAGGTTCGTAGTTTCAGTTGAAAAACCAATAATTTGAAAGACTGGTGGGGGAGGGGAAGCAGGGACGTCATAGGCCGGAGAACAATGGGTAGTAGAAGAATAAGGCGGAACCATGAGGGAGGTGATAGGCAGCTGGGGGAGGGGGGCAGAGTGAAATAGGGATAGAGGAAGGGAGGAGGAGGGAATTACCAGAAGTTGGAGAATTCTATGTTCATACCAAGGGGCTGGAAACTACCTAGACAGTATATGAGGTGTTTCTCCAACCTGAGTTTATCCTCATCATGGCAGTAGAGGAGGCCATGTACGGACATATCTGAATGGGAGTGGGAAGCAGAGTTGAAGTGGGTGGCTACTGGGAGATCTTGTCTGTTGTGGCTGACGGAGCGGAGGTGCTCGACGAAGTGGTCCCCCAATCTGCATCGGGTTTCACTGATGTAGACAAGGCCGCACTGGGAGCACCGGATGCAATAGATGACCCCAACAGACTCACAAGTGAAGTGTTGCCTCACCTGGAAGGACTGTTTGGGCCCCCGAATGGTGGCAAGAGAGGAGGTGTAGGCACAGGTGTAGCACTTGCGCTTACAGGGATAAGTGCTGGGTGGGAGATCCCTGGGGATGGACGTATGGATAAGGGAGTTGCGGAGGGACCGATCCCTGAGGAAAGCAGAGAGGGGTGGAGAGGGAAAGATGTGCTTAGTGGTGGGGTCCTGCTGAAGGTGGCGGAAGTTGTGGAGGATAATGTTCTGGATCCGGAGGCTGGTGGGGTGGTAGGAAAGGACAAGGGGAACTCTGTCCCTGTTGTGGTGGCGGGAGGATGGGGTGAGGGCCGAAGTGCGGGAAATGGAGGAGATGTGGGTGAGGGCGTCGTTGATGGTGGTAGAAGGGAAACCACGATCCTTAAAGAAAGAGGACATTTGAGATGTCCTGGAACGGAAAGCCTCCTCCTGGGAGCAGATGTGGCAGAGACGGAGGAACTGGGAATAGGGAATGGCATTTTTGCATGTGGCGGGGTGGGAAGAGGTATAGTTGAGGTAGTTATGAGAGTAAGTGGGCTTGTAGAAGATGTCAGTGGACAGTCTTCCTCCAGAGATGGAGACCGAAACATCAAGAAAGGGGAGAGAAGTGTCCGAGATAGACCAAGTGAACTTGAGGGCTGGGTAGAAGTTTGAAGTAAAGTCGATGAAATTGATGAGCTCAGCATGGGTGCAGGAAGCAGCACCAATGTAGTCGTCAATGTACCGAAGGAAAAGTTGGGGAGCAGTACCAGAATAGGTTTGGAGCACAGACTGTTCCACATTACCAACAAAGAGGCAGGCGTAGCTGGGTCCCATGCGAGTTCCCATAACTACACCCTTAGTCTGAAGAAAGTGGGAAGAGCCAAAAGAGAAGTTATTAAGTCTGAGAACCAGTTCCGCCAACCGGAGGAGGGTAGTGGTGGTGGGGAACTGGTGAGGTCTATTATCCAGGAAGTAGCGGAGGGCTTTGAGGCCTTCTTGATGAGGAATGGAGGTGTATAAGGATTGGACATCCATAGTAAAAATGAAGCGGTTGGGACCGGAGAACCGGAAGTTATTGAAGAGTTGGAGGGCATGGGATGTATCCTGGATGTAGGTGGAGAGGGACTGAACTATGGGTAACAAAATGGAGTCCAGGTAGGCAGATACAAGTTCGGTGGGACAGGAGCAGGCAGAAACTATGGGTCTACCAGGACAGTCAGGCTTGTGTATCTTTGGGAGGAGGTAAAACCAAGCGGTACGGGGTGTGGGAATAATGAGTTTAGCGGCTGAGGATGGAAGGTCTCCAGAGTTGATAAGAGTGGTGATGGTGCGGGAGACAATGGTCTGATGTTTTTTGGTGTGGTCTTGTTCCAGGGGTAAGTAAGTGGAGGTGTCAGAGAGCTGCTGTTTGGCCTCAGTGAGGTAGAGGTCCGTCCGCCAGACTACTACGGCACCACCTTTGTCAGCAGGTTTGATGGTGAGGCTGGGATTAGTGTGGAGAGAGTGGAGGGCAGTGCGTTCAGAGGGAGTGAGGTTGGAACAGGAGAGGAGTGGTGAAGTTGAAATGGTTGATGTCTCAGTGACAGTTGGATATAAATTTCTTTTGTTTGAAATTCTCTACAGATCTGCATTTCCCTCTCTTTAAGTGCCTTCATCCCACATTTTTTTTATATTCCTTTGGGAATGTTTTCCTCTCCCATGAACTGTCTTCATTAATCTTACAACCAGGCAATTTCACCACAGGCAGCTTTAGCTTTACTCTATTAGAAACATTCCCTTTCTCTTATTTATCACTTCTTCAGCAAACACAAGCTTCTGGAGTCACTCAACGTATCAGGCAGCATCCGGGAGGGAAGTGGATAGACAACATTACAGGTTGAGACCATTCATCTAGATCAGGGGTTCCCAACTTTTTTTACGCCATGGAACCTTACCATTAACCAAGGGGTCTGTGGACCCCAGATTGGGAACCCCTGATCTAGATAGTCTGAATTCCTCCAGCAGATCATTTTTACTTCAGAACCCAGCATATGCAGTGTCTTGTGTATCCCTTCCCCTTCCTCTCTGCAACTTGTTTTGGCCTCCACAATCTGAAATATTTACCTTTTTGCTTTCCTCACATGCTGCCTGAAGCATTGAGTACCTGCAGAGTTCACTGTTTTTGTTTCAGTTTACCAGAATCAGCTGTTTTTGACTTTCATTTACTAGGATCATTTAATTTGTGTCTAATGGATAAATACCACCTATCTGAAAGGCAGAATCAAAGGGCATTGGTAAGTGCAATGACACTACCTTAGTTGTATCACTCTTCCCAATTCCTACCCAATAACACAGCTGTGGTGCCACAGTAGCATAGTGGTTAGTGTGGCACTGTTACAGTTTAGAGTTCAATTCCGGGACCCTCTAAGAAAGTTTGTACCATGTGCACGTGGGTTTCTTCTGAGTTCTCCAGTTTCCTCCTACAGTCCAAAGACCTAGGAGTTAGTAGGTTAATTGGTTATTGTAAATTTTCCAGTGATCAGGCTAAGGTTGAATCAGTGGGTTGCTGGGTGGTGTGGTTTGAAGGGCCAGAATGGCCTGCTTTACACTGTATTTCTAAAACTAAAAAAGATACTCAAACACTGGTCATAATAGGGTGTGAAGTGGAGTGCAGGACTGGCATCCTAGCAGACGTGCAAAACAGAGTTTTAAAATCTGAGTTCAGCTCTCAGCCTATGAGCTGTGGTGCTCTGCCAAGAAAGTATTGCATTGTAGCTGTTCCTCACTGTACCTGTGCATGTAACAAACTCCTCTTGTAAGTTCCTGATCTGCATATTTCTGCATATTTAAACTATAGAAAAGTTTACTAAAATATTTCAAACTTTAGATTGTAGTTCATAGACCCTAAAAGGAATGCCATTTGAGTTTGACAGTTTAACTTCAGGTAACATATAGCAATCAGAACATCTGCTAATTATCAGAATCAGATTTATTATCATTGGCTGATGTAAAATTTGTTGTTTAGTGGATGCACAAGGATTCTCAGTTGAAGTTAATTCATACGCAGATCATCAAGCAAGAGTGAGAATAAATAAACAGTTGACATTTTGGCCTGGGTGGGGTGGGTGGAAGATGCCAGAATGAAAAAGTGGGGGGTGTGGACTCCCTCCTTTATATTCTAGCATCTTCCCCCTTCCCTTCCAGTTCTGATGATGGGTCTCAGCCTGAAATGCTAACTGTTTATTCATGTTCAGAGATGCTGCCTGACCTGCCGAGTTCCTCCAGCTTTTTGTGTGTGTTGTTCGAAATTTCCAGCATCTGCAGGATCTTTTGTGTTAAGAGTAAGAATACTACAGCAGCATGTGTACACATAAAGTAGAAGCAGATTTAGATCAAACAGTGTCATGTACCTATTTTATCATCAAGGTCATGGCAGTTACCCCATTTGCCTTAATATCTTGAATTCTTCTGATCTATAGTGTGTTTCTGTTCAGTTTGAATAATTTACCACAAGTGGCTGGAGTTTGTCTCAAGGAATGTCATAAAGATGTTGGAGTCATTTTGGTAATGTTGTGGAATATATCCTAGTTCAGGATTAAATTTAGCACAACAATATAACACAAAAGTTTCCTATCTAGAAATGCCAAAATATGAACCATAATTAAAAATGTCTTGGATGAGGCATTTCCTGACATTGCACAAAAATATTGAAACAAAGGAAATTGAGAGAACACTCTTCATTTGACTGCTGCCAATTTTCAATCTTTCAATTGACTTTAGTTTAACCTCGAGCCCCTTAACTAATGTTGTGGGAGAATTAACACAATGCACAAATTACTGCAGTTTTTGTGGGGAAATGCCATTAATCACCTTCTAATGACCTCAAAGGATGTGCAATAAATGCCTGCCTTGTTCTTGTCCCATAGTTTCCAATTGATTTATAAATTTATAGATTTAAGGAACCAGGGTATAGACAAGAACAAAAATCATGACCACCTTCGAAGTATTATAAAATTGTACAAAGAATTTGGGCATAGACTTAAATGTAACCAGTACATTGCAATCACTGTAAACAAAGGTTGTGTTTCTTTTTGCCATAGGCAACACATTTCAACAGTATTGTCTGGCTTAGCGGAACTTCTCTTCGTTAGTTCTTAGTTTATACAACTGATTATACAGCCAATTCTTCAATAATAGCTTCTTCCATCACTACTCATGGCATCACACAAAAGACCCAATGGATTAACTAATCTAAATATACATGCCATTTTCCTGGTAAGATTATCTAGATATGATTTGTCAGACAAGTGATAGGTAATTTTGACTTGGTTTACTTTCACTCAAGTTATAAAATTAAGTAATCATCTCTTGTAGAAATTTTAGTAAATGTTTAAGATGACACTGGATAGATTTTTGTACAGTAGGGGAATTAAAGTTTATGGGGAAAATGCAGGTAGGTAGAGATCTGCCATGATCTTATTGAATGGCGGAGCAGGCTTGACGGGCCAGACGGCCTACTCCTGCTCCTATTTCTTATGTTCCTCATTAACCACAATGAATAGGGGTATGGATTTCCCACAAAATAAGGCTAAAACCTTTGTACATAATACACTCCCAAATGCACCTAATTAAGGTCTATAAGGTTGAAAAGCATTTATACACATTAAAACATATTTCGATTGATAAAAATAAATTGTATTACTTAATAAACTATTTCCATTAAATCTATTGATGCATACAACTGTAACCACCAGTATAGCTGTATAAATATAGGCTACCTCAACTCAAATAGTACACAACAGAGTGTGAGTGTGTGTGTATACGTAGTACATATACACACGCAAAGGTTCTGCAAACATATACATGTTACTATAAGTGTACATAAAATCAATGGATAATGAGTTTTTCAAAATTTTATATGGCAATAGAAGACAAATGTTTTCTGATATCACTCTATAATGGTAGCAGTATTTGATGTCAGCAGGATTTTTACAAACATAAAAATCAAGTAGTTTTGAATGTTGATGACACTGACAAGGTAGTATTTTTCTATCGTGATTAAGAGTCAACTATATATAGTCAATAACTATATAATCAACTATAGTCAATGAAAGTTTAGGGGTAACATGAGGGGGAACTTTACTCAGAGAGTGGTAGCTGTGTGGAATGAGCTTCCAGCAGAAGTGGTTGAAGCAGGTTCTATGTTGTCGTTTAAAGTTAAATTGGATAGATATATGGACAGGAAAGGAATGGAGGGTTATGGGATGAGTGCAGGTCAGTGGGAATAGGATAGGGTAAGAGTTTGGCACGGACTAGAAGGGCTGAGATGGCCTGTTTCCGTGCTGTAATTGTTATATGGTTATATTGTGTGCAGATTAGAGTCCCATGGCATCCCTCCCTGCACAAGACTGATGTATCAGTAAGATTTCACATCACCTTAACATATCTCAAGATGAGATTTCACAGCATTTCAACAAATTTTATGATGACAGTACCTTACTGAATACTAATTCTGTTTTAAATTTTGAAATTCATTAACTTACTAAAGTAAGACTTGGAAATGTTAAACAAAAATTTGAAATCCTGTAAAATATGAAATTTAAAAAATGCTGGTGGTTCCCTGCAGACCTGGCAGCATCAAACGTTGACCTAACCTTCTGGATTCTTCCAACATCCTCTTTTTGTAAATTAAGGGCAGAACGCGCATCCTGCAAGTCATGAGCAACACACGTACACACACAAAGCTTAATGAAATTCTGGTATGTGCTGCTCAAGTGACTTACTGAGTTCCTCCAGCATTTTGTGTGTGAGATGCAAGGTTTCCAGCATCTGCAGAATCTCTTGTGTTAGAAATTAAGTATTTCGTGGTTCCATAGTTTTTACTGGGCTGCAGTACAACATGTTACCAGATGATGGCACCATGACATAGAAACAGTTTTGGCATTAAACATAGAATCTTAAATATTCATTGGACAATACAGAAGACTTGTACTTTATTAGTCACACACAAACATTGATTTTGCCCTCCCTGATTTTTTTTTAAATTTCAGAAAACCCATGGGAAGAAGTGTTTCTTCTAAAATGGTAATTTAACCTTAGCCTGAGCCAGTGGGTGGGATATTGACTCTGAAGGACTTCCCCCTTGTGTGGCTAACTCTAATCCTCTTTGCTATTCTGTACATTAAGCTTTCCTCCATCCTCCTCAAAACAAAACTTCAGAATCTCAGAACATAATTATTATTCTATTCTGACAACAGGGAACCATTGGATTTGTGAGTCCCTGGTAAAGATTCTGTGGGTATGGTTATCCCCGACCTTCTAATGCAGAGGCAAGAGCTAGCTGAGTCACCCCATGTTATCTGTCAGTTTATTATTTCCTACGTGCATTCAACAATTAATTCAATAAAAAAACTGATATATTAATTAACACTTTTCCTCTTTTGCCACAATGAGGCCATTCTCAGGGTAGAGGAGCACAACCTCATAGTGTCGGTGGTTTCCAAAATGACAGCATGAGCATTGATTTCTCCTTCCAGTACTTTTTCCTTGCCCCTTGCCTTTTCTTCTATTCCCATCTCTAGCCTTTTACCTCTTTTCCTCACTGGCCTATCATCTTCCCCTGGTGTCCCTCTGCCCTCCCTTTCTCCCATGGTCCACTCCTCTTTTATCAGATTCCTCCTCAGCCCTTTGGCTTTTCCACCTATCACCTCCCAGTTTCTTACTTCATTCTTCCCTCTCTCACCCATTTAGTTTCACATATCATCTGACGGCTTTTCCTCCTTCCCCTCCCCCTCCCCACCTTTTTATTCTGGCTTCTTCCCCCTTCATTTCCAGTGCCGATGAAGGATCTTCGACAGAAATGTTGTCTGTTTACTCATTTCCATAGATGCTATGTGATCTGTTGAGTTCCTCCAGCATTTTGTGTGTGTTGCTATGGATTTCCAGTATCTGCAAACTCTCTTGTGTTTAGTTGCCACTTAAACTGAATTTATAATATGGAGGATCTGGACCAGAATAAAGAATTTTCCCTCCAAAGTAATAGCTTAACAGAAAAGATTCATAGGGAATATACAGATGGTTCAAAATAGGGTGTGTATTGTATTTGTTTTATTCACTATTTCTTGTCCATGGACTCTCAACAGTTGGATTGACTATACTTTGCCTTTTAAATATAATTTTAAAAGACTGCAAAGATATTGGCTATTGCTTTAATCTAATTTGTATCATTGGCTATTAACATAGATTGGATTTACTTTTTAGACCATAAGACAAAGAAGCAGAAGTAGGCCATTCGGCCCATCGAGTCTGCTCT
The DNA here is from genome assembly GCF_030028105.1 of Mobula birostris. NCBI lineage: Eukaryota > Metazoa > Chordata > Chondrichthyes > Myliobatiformes > Myliobatidae > Mobula > Mobula birostris. The sequence goes on from NC_092377.1 coordinate 51,132,864, forward strand.
GCCATTTTATCATGAGGATCCATTCTCCTATTTAGTCCCACTGCCCCGCCTTCTCACCATAACCTTTGATGCCCTGGCTACTCAGATACCTATCAATCTCTGCCTTAAATACACCCAATGACTTGGTCTCCACTGCTGCCCGTGGCAACAAATTTCATAGATTCACCACCCTCTGACTAAAAAAATTTCTTCGCATTTCTGTTCTGAATGGGTGCCCTTTAATCCTTTAGTCATGCCCCCTCATACTAGACTCCCTCATCATGGGAAACAACTTTGCCACATCCACTCTGTCCATGCCTTTTAACATTCGAAATGTTTCTATGAGGTCTCCCCTCATTCTTCTGAACTCCAAGGAATACAGTCCGAGAGCGGACAAACGTTCCTCATATGTTAACCCTCTCATTCCCGGAATCATTCTAGTGAATCTTCTCTGTACCCTCTCCAACGTCAGCACATCCTTTCTTAAATAAGGAGACCAAAACTGCCCACAGTACTCCAAGTGAGATCTCACCAGTGCCTTATAGAGCCTCAACATCACATCCCTGCTCCTATACTCTATTCCTCTAGAAATGAATGCCAACATTGCATTCGCTTTCTTCACTACTGACTCAACCTGGAGGTTAACTTTAAGGGTATCCTGTACGAGGACTCCCAAGTCCCGTTGAATTCTTTCCCCATTTAAATAATAGTCTGCCCGTTTATTTCTTCTGCCAAAGTGCATAACCATACACTTTCCAACATTGTACTTCATTTGCCACTTCTCTGCCCATTCTTCCAATCTATCCAAGTCTCTCTGCAGACTCTCCGTTTCCTCAGCACTACCAGCCCCTCCACCTATCTTCGTATCATCAGCAAACCTAGCCACAAAGCCATCTATTCCATAATCCAAATCGTTGATGTACAATGTAAAAAGAAGCGGCCCCAACACTGATCCCTGTGGAACACCACTGGTAACTGGCAGCCAACCAGACCGGCAGCTTTAACACCTTTTTAAAGCTGGTTGTTATTCTTTAATTTCCATTGAAAGTAATTTAGGATGTCACATTCACAGGTTCTAATCATCTTTCATAAATGCCACATAATTGTGTGTATTTTCACTATCATCCTTGAGAATCATTTTACTTTATAATTCACGTTAGTGTGAGGTGACTTGGAAAAGGCGATCATGCATTACATCAATGAGAGTTGGTTGAAGCTTGCCCTGAGTTGCACACCATGATTCACATTAACATCAGCAAGCATATTGAAAACACAAACAGTATGTCTGAGAATAACAGAAATATGTTGATTTCAGAACATTGTCACATATGGCATTATTTCCCAATGGATTCAATGTACTGGTCCATTGATATAATCAGGGCAATAAGTTGCTTGCAGAATTACTAAAACTAATGTCAACATTCCAATTAACTCAATCTTCTAATTATAGGGCAATTATTTGTGTGGGTAGCAGCAGCATTGTCTAGTAGGGAAATGTTCACAACTCTGTAAATGCAAGTACTTCAAGTTTAATTTTATTCATTAGGCAGACGTACATTGTGAAGGGCCAACCTCTTTCCAAGTGGAGAAAACATCAAACCATGAAGTCAAGTAAAAGCAGAAAATACTCAAGACAATGTTAAATGGAGAGATGAGATCCCAGCACTCAAACTTGCATTTGGTTTCATTGAAACAGAATTGTAGGCCAAGGACAGAGGTCAAGGCGTAATTTGACAAAGGATATTAAAGTGGTAGGCTTGGAAGCTTAAGGCTGAAGCAAAGTTGTCAATCAATGTGTACCACTGACGTTCAAATAACATGCTTTCTGTGTGCATGCTCAATTTTTCACAGTCCTGAATTAACCCTGATTTTCATTAAACTCGCTTTCAGAGGTAGCTCATGTATTATACCAAAATAAAATAATTTATTATTTGTGTTAGATTGAAAGTTTAAGAATTACAAATAATGTTATGTTAAGATAATTCACAAAATTGTTTTGAAATTAACTGATTTGTACAGTGCTGATATAATGGTGAGATATGTTCATTTGCTACATAATTTTTAATAATGCAGGAAATTTGCATTGTTTTAACATTGGCTACATTGGTACTTCTAAAGGAGAAGACAGCAAATATAGTTTATAATGTTCACAAATTATAAATTGCTCTTGATCTTTGCACAATAATATTTCAGAACAAGATGGACAATTTTTCCATTGAAATGAATACTCCGTTAATTGTAACACACAAACTGCTGGAGGCACACCAGCAATTAATTCCAGTCCTTATAGAACTTCTCCATTAAATGAAGATAGGTGAAGAGGACTGTATGTTGATAGTATTGTCAACAGTTTTGGGCCCAAATATCTCTGAAAGGATGTATTGTCATTGGTTCACAGGATGATTCTGGGAATGAAGAAGTTAACATATGAGGAGTGTTTGGCAGTTTTGGGCCTGTACTCTCTGGAACTTAGAAGAATGTGTGGGGTTCTCATTGAAACCTACCGAATATTGAAAGGACTAGACAGGGTGGAAGTTTCTTCTGGTAGGGATATCCAGAACTACAGGGCACAGCCTCAAAATTGAGGGGCAACAGAAGTTACTTCTGTTTTAGAACAGAAGTAAGGAGGAATTTTTTTTATATAGCCAATCTGTGGAATGCTCTGCCACAGGCTGAGGGTATATTTCTGTGGGTATATTTCAAGCAGAAGTTGATAGATTCTTGAATGGTCGGGCCATCAAGGGATATGGTGAGAGGGCAGGCATATGGGGTTGAATGGGATCTGGGATTAGCCATTATGAAATGGTGGAGCAGACCCAATGGGCTGAATGGCCTAATTCTGCTCCCTTGTGTTATGGTCTTATGGGTCCATGGCATTCTCAAGTGCAAAGGTGAGCAGCCAGAAGTCTTGGGGTACATATTGGTATCAATAACATGGGTAGATAAGGTGAGGAGGTCCGGATGAGAGATTTTGGGGAGCTAGGTAGAAAGCTGAAAAACAGGACCTCCAGGGGAGTAATCTCGGATTGTTGCCTGTGCCACATGCCAGTAAGGGGAAGAATAGAATGATTTGGCAGGTAAATGTGTGGCAGAATAACTGGTGCTGGGTGCCGGGGTTCAGATTTATGGATTATTGGGATCTCTTCTGGGGAATGCCTGGGCTGTACAAAAGGGCTGGATTACACCTGAACCCGAGGAGGTCCAATATCCTTGTGGGCAGGTTTGCTAGAGTTGTTTGGAGGGTTTAAGCTAATTTTTCAAGGGGATGGGAACCGGATTGATAGTGATGGTTTACAAGTACAGGAAATATGTAGAGAGAATCCCGGCAAGGAGAGGTTGATGATCGGGCAAAAATGAAGTTAACAGGGTGATTTGCAATGTAAGAGAGGTAGACTAAATTGGAAAAAGGTGAATACCAGACTGAAGGTGTTATTTAAGTGTGTGCAGTATATGAAATAAGGTGGATGAACTTGTAGCACAGTTACAGATTGGCATATATGATGTTGTAGGCATCACTGAATCAAGGCTTAGAGAAGATTATAGCTGGGATCTTAATGTCCAAGGATACACACTGTATCCAAAGACAGGCAGGAAGGCAGAGGGGGTGGGGTTGCTCTTTTTTTAAAAAAAAAAATGAAGTCAAATCATTAGAAAGAGTTGACATGGGGTTGGAAAGTGTTGAATCATTGTGGATAGAGCTAAGGAACTGCAAGGGCAAAAAGACCCTGAATGGGGATGAACACTGACCCCCTAATAGTAGTAAAGCTGTGGTCTAAAAATTACAATGGGAGATAGAAAATGTCTGCTGAAAGGACAATGTTATAATAGTCATGGGGGATTAAAATATGCAGGTAGATTGGGGAAAATCAGGTAGGTGCTGGATTCCAAGAGGGGGAAATCCTAAACCACCTACAAGAAAGCTTTTTGGAGCAGCTTGTGGTTGAGCCCACTAGGGGATCAGTTATTCTGGATTGGGTGTTGTGCAATGAACTGGAATTGATTGGAGAGCTTAAAATGAAAGAATCCTTGGGGGAAAGTGATCATAATATGATCAAATTCACCCTGAGTTTTGAAAAGGAGAAGCTGAAGTCAGATCTATCAGTATTATAGTGGAATTAAGAGAATTGGAGGCATTGAGAGAGGATTTATTGGAAAAGGATACTGGGAGAGATGAAGGCAGAGCAGCAATGGCTGGAATTTCTGGAAGCATTTCAGAAGGCACAGGATATATACATCCCAAAGAGGAAGAAGTATTCTGAAGGCAGGATGATACAACCGTGGCTAACGAGAAGTTAAAGCCAACATAAAAGCCAAAGCAAGAGCATACAATAGAGCAAAAATTTGTGGCAAGTTAAAGAGTTGGGAAGCTTTCAAACATCAACAGAAGAACAAGTCATTAAGAAGATAAAGTTGGAAGGAGAAAGTAAGCTGGCCAATAATATTAAATAGGTCACCAAAAGTGTCCTCCATACCCCTATTATCCATGTACCTATCCAAATTTCTCTTAAACATTGCTATCAAGCTGGCATGCACCACTTGTGTTGACAGCTTGTTCCACACTCTCACTACCTTCAGAGTGAAGAAGTTTCTCCTCATGGTCCCCTTAAATGTTTTTCACCTCTCACCCTTGACCCTTGACCTCTGGTTGCAGTCCTACACAACCTCAGTGACAAAGCCTGCTTGCATTTACTCTATCTATGGCTGTCATAATTTTGTATACCTCTATCAAATCTCCTGCCAGTCTTCTATGTTCTAAGGAATGAAGTCCTAACCTATTTAATTTTTCCTCATAATTCAGGTTCTCCAGACTTGGCAACATCCTTGTAAATTTTCTTTGTACACGTTCAACCTTTTACATCTTTCCTGTGGTTAGGTGACCAAAACTGCACACAATACTCTAAATTAGGCCTCACCAATCTCAACATAACATCCCATCTCCTGTACGCAATAGGCCAGTGTGCCAAAAGCTTGCTTTACGACCCTATCTATCTGTGACACTGCTTTCAATGAATCATGGACCTGTATTCCTAGATCCCTTTGTTCTACAGCACTCCTTAGTGCCCTACTGTTCACTGTGTGAGACCCAGCCTGATCGGCCATACTGAAGTACAATGTCTCACACTCGTCTGCATTACATTCCATCTGCCATTTTCCAGCCCATTTTTTCCACCTGGTCCAGATCCCAGTTTCATAATCTTCCTCACTGTCCACTACAGCCCCAATTCTGGTCTCATCTGCCAATTTGCTGATGATCCAGTTAACCAAGATGTCATCCAGGTCATTGATATAGACGGCGAACAACAATGGACACAGTACCCATTATTGTGGCACTCCACTAGTCATGTGCCTCCAGTAAGAGAGGCAACAATCTACTGCCACTCTCTGGCTTCTCCCACAAAGCAAAGGACTAATCCAATTTGCCACCTCCTCTTGAATGCCAAACAACTAAACTTTCTTGAACAACCTCCCATGTTGCACCTCATCAACTGCCTTGCTAGAGTCCATGTAGACAACGTCCACTGGCTTGCCTTCAACTTTTCTTGTAACTTGCTTGAAAAACTCTAGGAGAATGGTTAGACATGACCTACCATGTATGAAGCTATGCTGACTATCAGTCCACATCTATCCAAACACTCATTTCCGGAACCTTAGAATAACTTCTAATAACTTTCTCACCACTGATGTCAGGCTCACTCTCATATAATTTCCTGGTTTATTTTCAGAGCATTTCTTAAACATTGGAACATTAGCTATCCTCCAATCCTCAGGTACCTCACCTGTGGCTAGGGATGTGGCTAAAAGAGAGCGTCTTGGACCTCCAGGTGGTCCACAGCAGGGGTGATTGACAGGTTTGTGGCCCTAGGTAGAAGGCGATGAGTTATACAGCTCTCCTTACGTGCATGTGCAGTTCAACTCTTTGAGTGAAAATGCAGAAAGTTTGAAGTTAATAACTCATCTCCTCTTACCTCAGGCCACAAACTTATCCATCACCCCTGCTGTGGACCACTCACTGAAGGTCCAAGATGCCGACTTCTACTACCCTCCATGACCGCTGGGTTAAGTGTGTAAATGTAGGAAAAATAAATGTGCTAGGTTTTCTAAAATTGACTCATTCTACCTTAGGCCACAAACTTATCAATCACCCCTCGTAGTGCATGACCTGCAATTGCTTCAGTCGTAAAGTCTTGGGCTCCTCTTCAAATGCCTGTTCTGAGTGAAATAATGGGCATAGGATTCTTGTGAACTAGTGATAACATTACATCTTTCAAGAAGAGTTTAGGTACATTCTTGAATCATTTTTCTGACTCCCTGGATATTTCTTCCCAATGCTATGAGCTTGAGTGACTAATTGAGAGACATAGGAGAGAACAGTTGCAGATGAGTTGCTGTTTGCCATGACCACTGTGGTAGCAATTGAATGAGCTGCTCAGTAATTGTGTACTAATACAAACACTCCTTGCAGTCTGACTGAATTCTAAGGAGTATGGGAGATGATCTAACAGTATTGGAATTGTCTTGTGAGATGAGTAAGATCAGTAAAGAGAGGCTTTAAATCTTGACTAAAAGACAAATGCAGCATAGTTTGCTCCTTGCATTCTTGTGACTTTTCAACTGTAGTTATTTTGTTTGATGTCTTTTAAATATTGCTAATGTTCCCACCTCAAACACCATTTCTGTCAGGTCATTCCAAATATGTACCACAATTTGCATGAGGAAACTGCCCAAGATGTCCCTTTCTGGATTTCTTGCCCCTGAACTTCAATCTGTGCCCTTTAGTTTTTAGTAACTCCATCCCAGGGAAAAAAAACTCTTTATATTGTGACAAAAGACTAAGTTATCAGAAGATTGATGCCGATAAGAGAGACAATGGGGAAACATTCAGAAATGTTAATGGAAGACGAGAGAGATTAATGAAAAGAGACACAGTTCCGAGTATTGTCAGACAAGTTGCTTTGAACCTGAACTGTTTGAAGTTTGTCGGACAGGCGATACCCCAGCAGGGGAATAAAAGGAACAGGTTTGCTAAGGCAAGGGACACACCACGAGATAACGAGACCCTGGAAAAGCGGTGTGCCCCCCAACAAGTTGGTGGGAGTCTTGGAGGTCTGGTCGCGGGACAGACCATAGACGCACAGAGTGGAAAGGTACGATCGGCGGGAACCTGGTGTGTGTGTCCGCCCTTGCCTGGGTGCTGGGTTCACCGCAGAAGAACGATCGTATCCAGAATGGAGGGGTCACAGTCGGTGACCTCAGAAGATATTAAAAGGGCTCGTGCCGAAAGCTAACTGCGAAGAACAAAGGTCTGTCTGAATCCGATTTGCATATTCTCTCTCCAACGGCACAGCAGCGATTGTTGTGAACTGTACTAAGCTGAACTGACCTCTGCGTCACTTGAGACTGATCATTTTACCCCTAGACTGCGATAGAGCTTGATTGATTCCTATTATCCTAGTCCTGTGTACATGTGTGTTTTATCATTGCTAAACTGTTGCATTTATATCCTTATGATTAGAGTACTGTGTTGCTTATTTCTTTAATAAAACTTTCTTAGTTCCAGTAATCCAGACTCCAACTAAGTGGTCCATTTCTGCTGGTTTGGCAACCCAGTTACGGGGTACATAACAATATTTAATAAGAAAATGAAAGGGTAAGCCACCTCGCCCTCAATCATGATTGATTTGCCCCAGACTGCCTGCTGAAATTATTGAACCTGCTACTTGAATCTCTAGATTTTAGATATACCTATAATGCTTGTCATGTTATTAACAGTGGGCATTTTAATTATTCTGGACAACCCTGGTATCTGAACCAGAACCGATAATCAAACTATGTTGCAATAAAGAAATGGAAAACTTAGATGAGAGCCTAGCCTTGGCTGAGAGTGCTACACAAGCTTATCCCAGATGGCAAACTTAAGAATCTCAGCCAAATTATTAAGTGATGCTCTGAGCAGAGGACAGGTGCATAGACATTAGGCTGGAGGAGGGACACCAGAGATACTATTTTGAGCCACCTCATCATACAGCCTGGCCTGCTGCGTTCACCAGCATTTTTTGTGTGTGTTGTCTTCATACTTTCTCCCTATTTAACTACTGAAGAGCTCAGAACTGCACATGCAGATGTTAAATGCTTTGCAGTACTGTATATACCAACATTGATCTTGTGGCAGAAGCACCCAAGGTCATATATTTCATTGTTCTTATGATACAAATAGGTCTGTAAGCTTATTTAAGTGTTAGTGCCAGAATTAATTAAATTAAGTGATGTACAGTCACATGAAGACTTAATGACAAAATAATCATCGACTGAACACTATGGAGTTCATAGGAGTGGAGTTAGTGGAAAAAGTAGCCGCCTGGATGAAATTTATCCTCTGCTTGCAATGCTGAACAGTCGCACACCTTATGACACTTATGAAATTTGGTTCCATTGAATTTGCAATGAACTGTGCAGTTGTTTGCCAACGTGGTGTCAATACGATGCCACTGCCAGGAGTACAGTGCAAATCTCAGTGGAATGAGTATAAAAAGGATTGGTTGTAAGCCTGTTTGGCAGCTTCGCAGAACTATGCAGACAAGCAAAAATGAATGTCTACAAAATGCGTTACAGGCTGCGAAAGAAATTATTTGATCTATTATTGAAGTAACATTACTGGGCAGGATGTTGGGGAAGCCTTGACATCTGTCTGAATTCGACCAAAATTGAACTTGAACCTGTAAGCATCGTGAAACTTTGCACATCACTGACTCAAATGCTGGAGGAGGGGATGCCACGAGTGCTTTGTTTGAAGGGAGATTAATTTTCCTGGAGGATTATAATAAAATGATGAGTCTTCTAATTGGCTCTTGTTCAAATAATGGCACCCAACCTATCAATCCATTAGTAGCTGAAAAACAGTCTTAAATGGCATGAAATTTAGATCCAGGAAATTGAGTATTACAACAAGACCCTATGCAGGGGTGGCTGAAAGGCGCCTTTTTAAAAAAAACCTAGCATGAAATAAGAGGAAATGGCTAATAATTGTATGTTGATGCAGCCTGTTAAGCAATGAGATAAGCTTACAAGACTGCTTTCTACAATGCCCTGGAGAGGTTGGGCTCCTTCTTGTTATTTATTTGATCATTAAAGTTTCATGTTCATTGAAGAAACAAAATAAAAAGATTATCATTCAGCATTTGACCTCAGCCACTTTAGTTGAGTTACAATCAGAATAAGTACTGAGGTTTGCCTTTTTCTATGGAGCCAAGCTTTATAGATTTTACTGGCACTTCCTGCTGGCAACTCTTCTCAATGGAGAGCTCTCTTTTACTCTCTTAATGTCCATTCTCAATTCACTCCATTCGCACATTATAACTTTTGGGGTTGATCCTTGCTAGTCAGGAAAGGGTGTTCCACATTAATACAGTAAGACTAGGCTAAGGTATGCTGGCATAATTAACTGGCAAAATCTGCTTCATTCATCCTCTGCCCACAGGTAGCTGGGGTAAAGCAGCCTTAGTTAATCAGCCAATGGAGAAACTGCAGGCCACTCTCAAAGAAGTGGCTGAGAGAAATATTTATTTTTAAGATTCCTGTGGGTCCAAGGAAATATTTCCACCCACTTGTAACTCCCCCATACCGTTCCTCCCATATGCCTGAAACCCTCACTTAATCCTGTCTATTGTGATTTGGTTCCTTGGGCTGCACACCAACATTTCTGTCTCCACTCTCTGATCAGAAGTTTGTTCATTAACTCTGGTTTAGCATTCAGTTTCCTATTTGCAAACAGTTTGGACTGACTATTGCGATAGCTCAGATTTCTTGCCAAAAATGTCGGACAGGGAATGCAGAAATGCCAGAAGTTTAAATTGGCATCAAACTTGTATTTGCTTCAACCAACCTGAGCCAGACAGAAGGTCTAATACTGAAAGTGTCAGTGGCTTTGGTTTTAAACTGGACAGCTCTTTTAAAAAAATATTTTGATTTACTCCTTATATTTAACAAGTGCTCTCGATCCCACTGCATTCAATACTTTGGATTCCTTCTGCTTTAATATAGTCAGGATGCTTGTGCAATTGGTATAATCTTCCCTATATACAGTCTCATCTGCATAATAAAAAAAGTTTGAAGAAACCAGCAGAGATACAGGGAGTAAGGTGCATTTTGCTCTTGGTGATAGAATACTTCTAATTGTTCCACTTCAGGCTTTATGCTTCAGCAGGGATTTACAGTTCTGAAGAAATTTTTGATTTAACTGCCTGAAGGCAAAATTGCTTGAGGAAGCTTTTACACTTTGGTGTACGTGCATTCTGGAAAAAAAATGGACCCCTTGGTAATTATAATTTGGGATTAACAAGAAACAAGTTTGTCCAGGAAAAATCCACTAAAATATACCAGTGTACAGGTAAAATTTACTAAAACGGATTTGTATTTATCACAGCTGTAAATTTAAAATATGTGGCTGCAAAGAATTTATAGTGGTCCAGCAGTGTGTGCTCCCACCTCATAACTCCATGAACCTAGGCTTGATCCTCATCTCCTTTGCTTTACATCAGGAGCCTGCACTATCACCGTATATCCATGTGCATTTCCTCCAAGTGCTGCAGCTTCTTCTCTCATCCATTAAAGATACATTCTGATGGGTTAATTGCAAAAGCAAAGAATCAAGTAGGACTGGGGTGATGCGAGGTTGTGGATAGTGGTTGATGGACAGGTGAGAATATGCCGCGGAGCCACAGTGATTGATAGGATTGCTCTCCTGTGAACCAGTACGGACCTGATGGGTTGAGTGGCCTCCTGTAAGTAAAGTACATAATAAATCCTGTAAACCCATTCTGTTCAGGTTAGATAGAACAAAATTAATTCAGAAATAACTTCAAATCTTGTGCTTAAGTCACATTATTTATATTATTTTATGTATTTGAAGGTCCCAGATAAAATGTCAGCTACATGAACTGATGTGGGAAATGACTTAATAGTGGCTTAATTTTATATGTATCTAACCATTGCCCTGATCCCAGCAGGTGGAGGTGGTGAACATCAGTATTGACTGGCCACAGCAGCAGTAGCAAAAACTGCTGACAAGGATCTTTTGAGATGCTTGTTATTCACAGAATGTATGCAGTGAGTGTGTGAACCCAAGGGACTATCCCATACTATTCATCAAGTGAAGTAGATGGATTTCAGTACATCCAATTGATCTATAACCATCACAAAATAATTATTCATGCAGCTACCTTGTTGCTAGGGCTTCCTACAGCTGTAGCATGGTAAGGAATCACAGGTTTCATAAGAATTTCACATTGGCAGTAAGGTACTTTCGGATACACCAGTGTGTATAGGATCTTTAGCACCAGAAATGCCCAAAGCATTTCATACAAAATAAATGGATGTCAAGAAAAATAAAGAGTTAGGGGGGAGTAAAAGAACTGATGGCTACGATTGACTTTAAAGAATCAGAATTGGGGTTAATATCACTGACTCGTGTCATGAAATTTGTTATATTGCAGCAGCAGTACATTGCAATACATAATTAAACTATAAATTGCAATAAGCACTGTCTATATACAAAAATTTAAAGAAAATAAGTAGTGCAAAGAAAAGGTTAAAAGTACTGAGGTGTGCTCATGAATTCATTGTCCGTTCGGAAATCTGATGCCAGGGAGAGAGAAGCCGTTCCTGAAACGCTGAGTGTGAACCTGCAGGCTACTGGACTGCTCTTTGATAAATAGCAATGAGAAGTGAACGTGACCTTGGTGATGCAGGGCCTTACTGATGGATTTTTTTTTTTTTTTTTTGAGATGTTACCTTTTGAAGGTGTCCTTTGATGGTGAGTCTTGTGCCTATGATGGAGCTGGCTGAGTTTCTATCATTCTGCAGCTCTTTTCAGTCCTGTGCAGTGGCCTCTCCATACCACGTGATGCAACCAGTTAGAATGCTCTCCATGGTACATCAGTAGAAATTTGCAAGTGTCTTTGGTGACATACCAAATCTTCTCCAACTCTTAATAAAATCTGGCCACTGTCATGCCTTCTTTGCACTTGCATCAATATGTTGGGCCCAGGATGGATCATCAGATAACACCCAGGAACTTGAAACGCTCACCCTTTCCACTTCTGATCCCCTGATGAAGATTGGTGTGTGTTCCCTCAACCTCCCCTTCCTGAAGTCTACAAATGTAAAGTTGTTGTTGCAAAACCACTCAGCCAGCTGATCTATCTCACTTCTGTATGTCTCCTCTACACCATCTGAAAATCTGCCAACAATAGTTGCGTCATTGGTAAATTTAAAGGTGGCATTTGATCAGCGTCTAGCCACACATTTGTGGGTGTCAGAAGAGTGGAGTAGTGGGCTAAGCAGACATCCTTGAAGTGCACCAGTGTTGATCGTCTGCAAGGAGGAGATGTTATTATTGATCCGCACTGACTGTGGTCTCCCGGTGTAGAAGGTGAAGGTTCAGTTGCAGAGGGAGGTACAGTGTCCCTGGTTAATTAGAACCGAGGGCATGATGGCATTGAATGCTGAGTTGTAATCAATAAACAGCAGATTGATGTAGGTACTACTATTGTGCAAGTGATTCAAGGCCAACTGGGGAGACAGTGAGATTGCATCTGTTGTAAATCTATTGTGGCAATAGGTAAATTGCAGTGAGTCCAGGTCATAGAAACCACAGACTGAGAAATTCAGGCAAGGAGGTTCAGAGACCAGATCAAGCACAGTTGAAATTTCTCCTGTCAGTAATGAAGTGAAATATGGCAACATAGAAGGACAGAGGACAGTGTCAAAGGATTGAAATACATGAATGAACTGAAATGGTTCGATGGTAAATAAGCTTGAAAGCATAAAGCTTTGTAGGAAGATGGAAGTCAGAACTCGAACCTTACAAATTTGGAAAATATGGAACTATTAAAGTTGGCAAGAAGCAAAATGTTAAAACTTAATGTATATCCTGATGCCACCATGGTGAGAGCATCATGAATGAATTAGAATTTGTATATAAGGAGCATAGACCAGCAGGGAACATTAGTATTTCTTCTAGTTCAACATTAAATGCTGGATCACAATTAGCTCCAACGTGATTTCATAGTAGAACTCATTTGAGGCTTTGCATTGGAATCCAAGTTTTTCTCCAAGTATGGAAAACTACCTCAGTAGTGATGGTCAGTATCCTTGACTCCCCTGTGTAATACTGATAAATCTAATGGATCATCTGGCTAATGCTCCTTTCAAATTGTTGTGTGAGCAGAGAGCACTACAAAGAGATTCCTGCCACTGTTGTCTCCGGTCCAATTTCAGGGGTGATAAGTTTAATTATATACCTCTTATCATTGACAAGCAGGCTATTAATGCATTATTTAATGGATATTTCCAGGGAGTAATCCTTTAGAATATGAATTATTTGAATTCACTCCCAGTTTTTACATCAATTGTATTTTTAAAGAACTTGTGTCTAGAAAACTCTGTAACATTTTGCAAGTTGGAATGCATGATGTAGTTTCTACAGAAACAATCATTGAAGTGAAAGTAGACTTATCACATGAATAATAAACTCCACAAAATAGTTCACTTTCCACTTGGGACATCTGACCCAATAACGTACAGACACTTTGGATGTGCACAATGGCAGTTACTATGATTTTCCTTCACCCATGAATGATACACCCTGCAGGTAGGTCACGGCTGTGGAGTCTGCCAGGAAATTATCTCCATTAGGGTCTTTTTTTTTAAACACATCCAAAAGACAAACAACTGGAAACATTAAGGAGGCCTCCATCGTGCCAGAAAATGTAGTCACCAGGGAGAACTTCAAGTAAGAATGAAATGCAGGGGCTTAAGGCATTCATCCTTCTAGCACCCTTTTGGCTAACATGTAATCATTAGAAAACAAGATGGAAGACTTGAGGGCAAGATTACTTTCTCATACTCTGCTTCTGAGACATGACTCACCCACAGGTCTCCTGACACACTGTTCTGCCCAAGGGATTTCTTGATTCACCATGACAGTATTGGGTAAAGGTGAAGGTGGTGGCATCTGCTTTATGATGAACTCATTTTGATGCATTGATGTGGCAGTCTTGTTCCTTTCCTGCTCTCTTGACTTGGAACATCTGGCAGTGAAATGCTGACCATTCTTCCTATCAAGAGTTCTCCACAGTCATCCTGACCATAGTCTACATTTCACCTCAGGCAGACATCAATTTAGTTCCTGAGGATCTATATGTGGTAATCAATAAGAAAAGAGCAGCTGCCTCCAGTGCCTGTCCCATCATGGCAGGAGTCTTTATCAGGCTAGTTTGAAGAAGTTTCTGCTTAACTACTATCAACATACTACCTCTAACATTAGAGGGGACAACACACTTGAGCACTGCTATACCACCCAGAGGAGCAGAACAATCTCAAGTTCGGTCCCAAGGGCTTGTCCATTGGTGGCTGTAGAGGCTGATCTGGCTTCTCAATCATATTTCAGGCTTCACAATCCTGCCCCTTTGACCATTTGCTGATCGCTGTTTGACCATACCATCATGACAGACCCTACCGGGAGCTAAACAACAGATGTTTAAACTCAAGACAGTTTTGGTCTCAGGTTCTTGGGAACTCAAACACACATCCGAGTTCTTGGTGTCCAAATGTTGCCAAAGGAGGCATTACAGATAAAATATGTAGTGGACAAGGATTATGGAAGGCTTGTGTTCATTATCTTGGGACATAGAATAAGGGAGAAGGAAGGTCTTGGTACAACTGTTTAAAACATTAGTTAGGTTACAGATGGGATATTTTGAGCAGTTCTGGTTCCTATGCTATAGGAAGGAGATGATTTCATGGGAGACAATGCAAAGGGGATTCACCAGGATGTTGCTGGAAAGGAACTTTTCAGTTGCCAGGAAGGATTGGATAGGTTGAGTTGGTTTTCCTTAGACAGAGTGAGGCTGAGGGGCAATCTGATGTAGAGATACATTACACTAGGTGGAATAGGTAAGGCAGATATTGGTATCTAATACTAGAGAATATTAAGTTGAGGTATAAGAGATTTAGAGGGGATCTGAGGAAGAATTCTTTTCACCAAAGGATAGTTGAAATCAGGATTATATTGCCTAAGTGAGTGATGGAAGCAGGTACTCTCAAAATGTTTAAGAAGACTTTGATGAGCGCTTGAGTTATTAAGGCATAATAGGGTATGAATCAAGTGCTGGTAAATGAGATTAGTACAGATAAGTAATTGAAAGTCAGTATTGATGTGGTAGCTTGAAGGGCCTGTTGCTATGTTGCATGGCTCTGTGACTCCAAGTCTCTCTTCACTTTGTTTTGTTAATCCAGTAGGATTATAATCCTTTTACTTGGTTTACTATATTATAGGACTTCGTAAATTCTCGCAGTAGCATGCCCTTGAAAAGTGTTCTAATTTTCCTTAGTTCAGACTTTGAATAATAATCAGCTCATTGTCTCTGTTGTCCAGGTTGACATTGATCTGACATTCTGTATTCTGCCCGGAATCTCATTCCACTCTGATGTTGAAATAAGTATTAGCTTTTTCTGGTACTTTACTGCATTGAATCAGAACACGGTCATTCCCTAGTTTTACTTGCGTTCTATATAATCTATTTATTCCTATTTTGCATCAGATCTACTAAATTTCCTGTCCAATATGTTTTTCTTTGTGAGTAAAATAGTTATCCCATACAAAGTCATCTGCTTCACTTATCTTCACCCAGTCTTCCATGAGAACTCAGAATTATCTTCCTTTGCTTTGCATACCTGCATAATTTCAGTCAGTCTATCTCAGTAAAAACATGCCATGTACTGTGGGTTTAGTTAATTTACTTTTGGCTGCCTTTTCCTGTCTAATCTGTTCTCTCTAAACACTCTAATCCACTGTGGTACTGGAATTCGTAGAACTGTGTATCCAAGTTTGTGAGGTTTGGAAAACCTAACAGTCCACTTATCAACTGTCAGCTGCATTTTAAGACTACGAAATGCATTAGTTGAAGCTAACAGCATTTATATATCTAAATATCTATAAAAGTATCAGTATACGTCAATACATCTGATAATATCAGACTGGGAGCCACTTAAACCTTTCTTCACCCCAAGTTACTTTCCTTTTCATATACTCAGTGGAATGTAACAAAGTTATTGTTTCTTTTTACTTTAAATGATAATTTGACATTGAGAAACTTAATTTTAATTTTATTTTTGCAAAAAGTTATTTAGCAAATGGAATACAATGCATACTATCCTGAAGATGATGTCAAAAGAGAAAGGATTTTAAAATCTAAAGTTAAAATGCCAGTATCCCAACATGTTGAAAACTCTTGATTCATCAGGCAGGTAAACAATCATGAATGAGATTATAAAATTTACAATGGTAATTTCCCAGTGGAAATTGGATGTATAGATCACAGAGAGATATAGAGTCACAGAAGAATACAGCATGGAAAAATGTACTGCCCATTTACACTAGTCCTACTTTAATACCATGTTTTAGTCTGATACTCTTTCAACAACATCCTCTAGATTTTATCATGAACTAACATACTGGGGGAAGTTTCTTGTGGCCAATTAAGACATAGGAGCAGAATTAGGCCATTTGGCCCATCGAGTCTACTCCACCATTCCATCATGGCTGATCCATTTTTCCTCTCAGCCCCAATCTCCTGCCTTCTCCCCATATCCCTTCAAGCCCTGACTAATCAAGGGATCGACCTCTGCCTTAAATATACATTGTAGATTTGGCCTCCACAGCTGCTCGTGGTAACAAATTCCACAGATTCACCAATGAACCCACCACTCCACATGACCTTGGGCTGCGGGTTGAGGCTGTAGCATATGGAAGGAATCCCCACATTCACGGGGAGAACATTCAAACTTCACATAGTCACTACCCAAAATGAGGTTTGAAACAGAACTACTAGTGCCGTGAAGCAGATGCCCTGCTGGCTGTTCCTGTATCACAGTGATTGAAGACTGTTGTTACTGGGATAGTTTTTTTAAAGGAACAGCATGGATATAGTGGAATGAATGGCCTTTTGATTGAGGATTCTGTGATTCCAATATGACATATTAAATTTTTAACGCACCAGACACTTTAAGGACTGAAGAAGACAGGTGGTGAATAAGACCTTATGATGTAGGAGCATAATTAGGTTATTAGCCTATTGAGTCTGCTCTGCTATTTCATCACGGATGATCAATTTTCCCCCTCAGTCCAGTCTCCTGCCTTTTCATATTTCTTCATGCCCTGACTAATCAAGAATCTATCAAACTCTGCCTTGAATATACCTAACGACTTGGCCTCCACATTAAAGATAGGGATTTTATTTTACCCTGGAGAATTATGATGGTAGGTAAATTGTTGAAAAATCGGGGAATTGAGAGCTATGGCAGAGATGAGTGTAGACATGAGGAGATCAGCCATGATCATATTGAATGAGGGGGCAGACTTAAAGGGCCAGAAGCCCACTCTTACTCCTACCTTCCTGCGTCCTTGTGAATGTAAAATGCAGGGCACAGTGTCAATCTCTTTCTCAGACAAATAATGGCCATAATCTCAATTAAAAATAGTAATTTGTCTGCAAGCTGTAGTTTTATGGCTTGTCCTTTGAAGTGGTAGAACACTTATCCGTCAACCTTCTGACCCCAGAAATTAATAAGAAATATGTTTGCTTTCTTACTCATTCTCCATTCTAGGTCTATTTTGTCTGATCATCCTGAGTGGGCACTGTGTAGTACAGGAATGATGTCACAGGTAAAATGAAACGCAAAACAATAGAAATATTGTGTCCCATTTCTTTTTCTGTTAGATCAAATTATATCAAATCTGAGCTGTCTGTGCACTTTAATTGGCAAAGGATCTCATTTGGATCACTTAAGACTAGAAATTTCATTTTGAATAATTTTCAGATTTGCTTTGTGAAATGTTTTCAAAGACATTATCATGAAATTGTTTTTGGACTCAATATAACTCCTGCTTATTTATACAACTACAAGCAGGCCTCTATTAACTTGAAAGAATTTCTGGCTTATAAACCACAATTCAGGAGGAGTCTTTAAATAGCAATCAAAGAAAGAAGCACATTTATCACTGCTGTCAGTGCTAAATTCAAGCAGAGGTCTCAGATATATAAAGCAATTTCTGTAACAATGTGCGTTACCCATAATATCTGGCTCTATATCTTGCTAAGAACGGCTTTTGAGAAATAAACTAACTTGGGATACAAGAGCAATCGTTCTGGCAACTCTCCAGTTTGACTTGCTGACTGATTTTAATGAAGGTCCCACGCTGCACTGTTGCCTCTTTTTTTCGGGGTCAGTCAACAGGGGACACCAACAACATGACTGATTAAGCTTTTGTGTTTCACGGTTCCAAGGCAAGTTTTCAATTTAAAACCAATAAATCCTCAACCTTCTCTTCAGCTAGCAGCTAACTTTGACAGACTGATTACACACATAAATTGTGAAGTTCCCTCAGAGAAACTAGAGTTCTTAGGGATCAGTCCTTCATAGTTGCCTAAGCTCATATAAAATGTTGTTCAAGAACTGTTCTTTGTAATGCCATTTGTAATTCTATGAAATTGACAAACTGGTTAAGGGTAATGTAATTTTTATAGAGACCAGCTCAATATCAGAATATCATTAAGGAGGTGTTGTGCTAACCATTCTAAATTTATACCCTATATTAATTGGAAAATAAATGTCAAAGAGAACTGCAAATGCTAAAAATCTTAAGTAAAACTGTAACTGACAATAGACAATAAGTGCAGGAGTAGGCCATTTGGTCCTTCGAGCCAGCACCGCCATTCGCTGTGATCATGGCTGATCATCCACAATCAGTATCCAGTTCCTGCTTTATCTCCATAACCTTTGATTCTGCCATCTTTAGGAGCTCTATCCATCTCTTTCTTGAAAGCATCCAGAGACTTAGCCTCCACAGCCTACTGGAGCAGAGCATTCCATATATCCACCACTCTCTGGGTGAAAAAGTTTTTCCTCAACTCCGTTCTAAATGGTCTACCCCTTATTCTTAAACTGTGGCCTCTGGTTCTGGACTCACCCATCAACAGGATCATGCTTCCTGCCTCCAGCGTGTCCAATCCCTTAATAATCTTATATGTTTCAATAAGATCCCCTCTCAGCCTTCTAAATTCCAGAGTATACAAGCCCAGTCGCTCCAATCTTTCGACATATGACAGTCCCGCCATCCCGGGAATTAACCTTGTGAACCTACGCTGCACTCCCTCAATAGCCAGAATGTTCTTCCTCAAATTTGGAGACCAAAACTGCACACAGTACTCCAGGTGTGGTCTCACCAGGGCCCTGTACAGCTGCAGAAGGACCTCTTTGCTCTTATACTCAATTCCCCTTGTTATGAAGGCCAGCATGCCATTAGCTTTCTTCACTGCCTGCTGTACTTGCATGCCTGTTTCCAGTGACTGATGTACAAGAACACCTAGATCTCGTTGTGCTTCCCCTTTTCCTAACTTGACTCCATTTAGATAATAATCTGCCTTTCCGTTCTTACCAACAAGGTGGATAACCTCACATTTATCCACATTAAACTGCATCTGCCCACTCACCTAGCCTGTCCAAGTCACCCTGCATTCTCATAACATCCTCCTCACATTTCACACTGCCGCCCAGCTTTGTGTCATTGGCAAATTTGCTAATGTTACTTTTAATTCCCTGATCTAAATCATTAATATATATTGTAAACAGCTGCGGTCCCAGCACTGAACCCTGCGGTACCCCACTGGTCACCGCCTGCCATTCTGAAAGGGACCCGTTAATTGTTACTCTTTGTTTTCTGTCTGTCAGCCAGCTAATTTTCAATCCATGTCAGTACTCTGCCCCCAGTACCGTGTGCCCTAATTTTGCCCACTGATCTCCTATGTGCGACTTTATCAAAGGCTTTCTGAAAGTCCAGGTACACTACATCCACTGGCTCTCCCTTGTCCATTTTCATAGTTACATCCTCAAAAAATTCCAGAAGATTAGTCAAGCACGATTTCTCCTTCGTAAATCCATGCTGACTCGGACCAATCCTGTTACTGCTATCCAGATGTGTCGTAATTTAATCTTTTATAATTGACTCCAGCATCTTTCCCACCACCGATGTCAGGCTAACTGGTCTATAATTCCCTGTTTTCTCTCTTCCTCCTTTCTTGAAGAGAGGGACAACATTAGCCACCCTCCAATCCACAGGAACTCATCCTGAATCTATAGAACATTGGAACCGCTAGAAACACTTGGCAGATGAGAGAGCATCTGGGGAAAGAAGTGTATCCTTGTAGGCAGGTTTGCTAACTTGTTGAGGAGGTTTTAAACTAATTTGGAGTGGGGTTGCAAACCAGAGTGATAGGACTGAGGATGAGCCTGTTGGTTTACAGATGGATGCAGTGTAAAGTGAAACTATCAGGAAGGAAAGGCAATAATAGGGAAAAATTCCAGTCAGTGTGTTGAGCTGCAATGTAAAAAGAGGATAAATCAAAAAAGATGATGAATACAGACTGTTGGTGTTATATTTGAATGCATGAAGTATACGGATGAGTAGATGCAAGTTTGATTTTGTAGCGCAGTTGGGGATGGGCATGTATGACATGGGCATCAAAAAGGCGCAACAGCGCCTTTGTTTCCTGCAGAGCATGAAGAAGTCTCACCTCTGTCCTAGGATACTGACGGACTTTTACCGCTGTACCATTGAGAGCATACTCACCAACTGCATCTCAGTGTGGTATGGCAATTGTCCCGTATCGGACCACAAAGCACTCCAGCGTGTGGTGAAAACTGCCCAGCAGATTATCAGCACCCAGTTGCCCACCATTGAGAACATCTACCATAAACGCTGCCTGGGCAGGGCAAAAAACATTATCAAGGATGCATCTCACCCTACCCATGGACTTTTTACTCTCCTCCCATCTGGTAGGTGCTACAGGAGCCTCTACTCCAGCACCAGCAGGCACAGGAAGAGCTTCTTCCCTGAGGCTGTGATCCTGCTGAACCTGTCATCACAGCGCTAAACATTATTGTACCCATATTGTACTGTCTCAGTACTTTTATATTCGTGTGCTGTAGCACTTTTAATTTGCAGTTATTTTGTAAATACTGTAACACTATTCTTTGCAATTCTGGTTCGATGGTAACTGCATTTCATTGGTTTTGTATCTGTACTCGGCACAATGACAATAAAGTTGAATCTAATCTAATCTAATCTAAACATTTTCCTTTGTAATAGCAATGGCACTCATTCCTGCTCCCTAACACTCATGGACCTCTGGCACACTGCTACTGTTTAGAAACATAGAAAATAGGTGCAGGAGTAGGCCATTCGGCCCTTTGAGCCTGCACCGCCATTCAGTATGATCATGGCTGATCATCCAACTCAGAACCCTATACCAGCCTTCCCCCATACCCCCTGATCCCTTTAGCCACAGGGGCATATCTAACTCCCTCTTAAATATAGTCAGTGAACTGGCCTCAACTGTTTCCTGTGGCGGAGAATTCCACAGATTCCTCACTCTCTGTGTGAAGAAGTTTTTCCTAATCTCGGTCCTAAAAGGCTTCCCCTTTATCCTCAAACTGTGACCCCTCGTTCTGGACTTCCCCAACATCGGGAACAATCTTCCTGCATCTAGCCTGTCCAATCCCTTTAGGATTTTATACGTTTCAATAAGATCCCCCCTCAATCTTCTAAATTCCAACAAGTATTAGCCTAGTTGATCCAGTCTTTCATCATATGAAAGTCCTGCCATCCCAGGAATCAATCTGGTGAACCTTCTTTGTACTCCCTCTATAGCAAGGATGTCTTTCTTCAGATTAGGGGACCAAAACTGCACACAATACTCCAGGTGTGGTCTCACCAAGGCCTTGTACAACTGCAGTAGTACCTCCCTGCTCCTGTACTCGAATCCTCTTGCTATGAATGCCAGCATACCATTTGACTTTTTCACCGCCTGCTGTACCTGCATGCCCACTTTCAATGACTGGTGTATAATGACACCCAGGTCTCGTTGCACCTCCTCTTTTCCTAATTGGCCACCATTCAGATAATAAACTGTTTTCCTGTTTTTGCCACCAAAATGGATAACCTCACATTTATCCACATTAAATTGCACCTGCCATGAATTTGCCCACTCACCTAACCCAGCCAAGTCACCCTGCATCCTCTTAGCATCCTCCTCACAGCTAACACTGCCGCCCAGCTTCGTGTCATCCGCAAACTTGGAGATGCTGCATTTAATTCCCTCATCTAAGTCATTAATGTATATTGTAAACATTATTGTAAACAACTGGGGTCCCAGCACTGAGCCTTGCGGTACTCCACTAGTCACTGCCTGCCATTCTGAAAAGGTCCCGTTTATTCCCACTCTGTTTCCTGTCTGCCAACCAATTCTCTATCCACATCAATACCTTACCCCCAATACCATGTGCTTTAAGTTTGCACACTAATCTCCTGTGTGGGACCTTGTCAAAAGCCTTTTGAAAATCCAAATATGCCACATCCACTGGATCTCCCTCATCCACTCTACCAGTTACATCCTCAAAAAATTCTATGAGATTCGTCAGACATGATTTTCCTTTCACAAATCCATGCTGACTTTGTCCGATGATTTCACCGCTTTCCAAATGTGCTGTTATCACATCTTTGATAACTGACTCTAGCATTTTCTCCACCACCGATGTCAGGCTAACCAGTCTATAATGCCCTGGTTTCTCTCTCCCTCCTTTTTTAAAAAGTGGGGTTATATTAGCCACCCTCCAATCCTCAGGAACTAGTCCAGAATCTAAAGAGTTTTGAAAAATTATCACTAATGCATCCACTATTTCTCGGGCTACTTCCTTAAGCACTCTGGGATGCAGACCATCTGGCCCTGGGGATTTATTTGCCTTTAATCCCTTCAAATAACCTAACACCACTTCCCTACCAACATATATTTCCCTCAGTTCTTCCATCTCACTGGCCCCCTCTGTCCCCTACTATTTCTGGAAGATTATTTATGTCCTCCTTAGTGAAGACAGAACCAAAGTAATTATTCAATTGGTCTGCCATGTCCTTGCTCCCCATAATCAATTCACCTGTTTCTGTCTGTAGGGGACCTACATTTGTCTTAACCAATCTTTTTCTTTTCACATATCTATAAAAGCTTCTACAGTCAGTTTTTATGTTCCCTGCCAGTTTTCTCTCATAATCTTTTTTTCCCCTTCCTAATTAAGCCCGTTGTCCTCCTCTGCTGGACTCTGAATTTCTCCCAGTCCTCAGGTGAGCCACTTTTTCTGGCTAATCTGTATGATTCTTCTTTGGAATTGATACTATCCCTAATTTCCCTTGTCAGCCACGGGTGCACTACCTTCCTTGATTTATTCTTTTGCCAAACTGGGATGAACAATTGTTGTAGTTCATCCATGCGATCTTTAAATGCTTGCCATTGCATATCCACTGTCAACCCTTTAAGTGTCATTTGCCAGTCTATCTTAGCTAATTCACGTCTCATACCTTCAAAGTTACCCTTTGTTTCTGAATTAAATATGTCACTCTCCATCTTAATAAAGAATTCCACCATATTATGGTCACTCTTACCCAGGGGGCCTCTCACAACAAGATTGCTAATTAACCCTTCCTCATTGCTCAATACCCAGTCTAGAATAGCCTGCTCTCTAGTTGGTTCCTCGACATGTTGGTTCAAAAAACCATCCCGCATATATTCCAAGAAATCCTCTTCCTCAGCACCCTTACCAATTTGGTTCACCCAATCTATATGTAGATTGATGTCACCCATTATAACTGTTGTTCCTTTATTGCACACATTTCTAATTTCCTGTTTAATACCATCCCCAACCTCACTACTACTGTTAGGTGGCCTGTACACAACTCCCACCAGCGTTTTCTGCCCCTTAGTGTTATGCAGCTCTACCCATATCGATCCCACATCCTCCCGGCTAATGTCCTTCCTTTCTATTGCGTTAATCTCCTCTCTAACCAGCAATGCTACCCCACCTCCTTTTCTTTCAAGTCTATCCTTCCTGAATATTGAGTATCCCTGAATGTTGAGCTCCCATCCTTGGTCACCCTGGAGCCATGTCTCTGTGATCCCAACTATATCATATTCATTAATAACAATCTGCACTTTCAATTCATCCACCTTGTTACGAATGCTCCTTGCATTGACACACAAAGCCCTCAGGCTCGCTTTTACAACACTCTTAGCCCTTGTACAATTATGTTGAAAAGTGGCCCTTTTTGATTTTTGCCCTGGATTTGCCGGCCTGCCACTTTTACTTTTCACATTAGTACTTTTTGCTTCTACCCTCATTATACACACCTCTGTCTCTCTGCACTTGTTCCCATCCCCGTGTTGTGAACTAACCTCGTCTCTCCTAATCTCTTTAATTTGATTCCCACCCCCCAACCATTCTAGTTTAAAGTCACCTCAGTAGCCCTCGCGAGTCTCCCCGCCAGGATATTGGTCCCCCTAGGATTCAAGTGTAACCCGTCCTTTTTGAACAGGTCATACCTGCGCCAAAAGAGGTCCCAATGATCCAAAAAACTTGAATCCCTGCCCCCTGCTCCTATCCCTCAGCCACACATTTATCCTCCACCTCATTGCATTCCTACCCTCACTGTCGCGTGGCACAGGCAGTAATCCCGAGATTACTACCTTTGCGGTCCTTTTTCTCAGCTCCCTTCCTAACTCCCTATATTCTCCTTTCAGGACCTCCTCCCTTTTCCTACCTATGTCATTGGTACCTATATGTACCACGACCTCTGGCTCCTCACCCTCCCACTTCAGGATATCTTGGACGCTATCAGAAATATCTCGGACCCTGGCACCAGGGAGGCAAACTACCAACTGGGTCTCTGGACTGCGTCCACAGAATCAGCTATCTGACCCCTTTACTATCGAGTCCCCTATTACAACTGCCCTCCTCTTCCTTTCCCTACCCTCTGAGCTACAGGGCCGGACTCTGTTCCGGAGGCACGGCTACTGTCGCTTCCCCCAGGTAAACTGTCCCCCCCAACAGTACTCAAACAGGAGTACCTATTGTCAAGGGGCACAGCCACTGGGGTACTCTCGATTACCTGACTCTTCCCCTTCCCCCTCCTAACCATGACCCACTTGTCTGCCTCCCATGGCCCCAGTGTGACCACCTGCCTGTAACTCCTCTCTATCAACTCCTCACTCTCCCTGACCAGACGAAGGTCATCAAGCTGCAGCTCCAGTTCCCTAACGCGGTCCCTTAGGAGCTGCATCTCGGCGCACTTAGTGCAGATGTGGACATCCGGGAGGCTTGGAGACTCCAGGGCCTCCCACATCCCGCACTGAGAACAACAAACTGCCCTCACACTCATACTGCCTCTCTCCTCAAATAACAATAAAAAATGAATACCAAACCTTCTTCGCCTCGCCCCTTTCTGCCTAAGCCCGTTGAGCCGAAGCCCTTAAGCCTTCACTCTGCTGCCTGGCTCACTCTGCTGCCCACTGTATAAGGCTCTGTTCCTTTTAAATCTTCCGCGCTTCACTGCCCGATGTCACACGCCTGCACAGTCCTGCCTCTCTGAATGCCGATGGAAAAAAAAACCCGAAAAATTCAAAAATGGTTTCCTCCGCACTCCCGCTCCAATTCTCCGACTTCCTTCTTCAAATTCCTTCTTCCTTCTTTTTCACAGTGAATACAAATGCAAAGTACCCATTAAGTTCATCTGCCATTTCTTTGACCCCATTACTACCTCACCAGCAACATTTTACAGTAGTCTAATATCAACTCTCATCTGTTTTACTCTTTATATAATTGAAAAATACTTTTAGTGTACTACTTTGTATTATTTGTCAGTTTGCCCTCATCTTTTCCCTTCTTGTAGCTTTTTCATTTGCCTTCTGTTGGATTTTAAAAGCATCCCAATCATCCAAATTCCCACTCAATTTTGCTACCCTATATGGCCTTCCCTTGAATCTAATCTAATCTAATTTCTGAGTGGTGGCTGAAAAGATTATATTGAAAGTACAAGCAGGTATGCAAAGGGAGTGGCGTGGCTCCGTTAGTAAAAAAAAAAGTTAAATTAAATCCTTAGAAAGAGGTGACATGAAATTGTTATGGATAGAGTTAAGAAACTGCAAGGGTTAAAAAGATTGGGAAAATCAGGTTGGTGCTGATTTTGGCTCTCAAGAGGGAATTTGTAAAATGCCTTCAAGAGGGAATTTGTAAAATGCCTACAAGATGGCTTTTTAGAGCACCTGGTGGTTGAACCTACTAGGGATCAGCTGTTCTGGATTGGTTGTTGTGTAATGAATTGGATTTGATTAGGAAACAAGATAAAAGAACCCTTAGGAGGCAGTGATCATAATATGACAGAATTCACCCTTGCAATTTGAGAGGAAGAAGCTAAGGTCAGATGTATTATCATTATAGTTGAGTAGAGGGAATTACAAAGGCATGAGAGTGGAGTTGGCCAAAGTTGATTGAAAGGGGGCACTAGCAGGGATGATGGGAGAGAAGCAATGGCTGGATTTTCTGGGAGGAATTTGGAAGGTGCAGGATAGATTCATCCTGAAAAAGTAGTATTCTAAAAGCAGGATGACACATCCATAGCTGACAAGGAAAGTCAAAACCAACATAAAAACAAAAAAGAGAGCATATAGTAGAGCAAAAATTAGTAGTAAGTTAGAGGATTGGGAAACTTTTTAAAAAACCAATAGAGGTAACTAAAAATGTGTAAGAGGGGAAAAAGTTGAAGTATGAAGGTAAGCTAGCCTATAAATATCAGATGTATAAAGAATAAGAGTGGCGAGAGTAGATACTGGACCACTGGAAAATGATGTTGGTGAGACACAAGGGAAGTGGGAGAAGAGTTTCCTGTTCCTTTGCTGATTACCTTTGCATCCTCATTGGCCACAGGAATAGTACCAGAGGATTGGAAGATTAGAAAGTGGCAAGTGTTATTTTTTTTAAGAGAGGTAATGGGGAATTGCAGACCAGTGAGTCTAACATCAGTGAGGTGCAAACTTTAAGGCCAAAATATATAGGAGCAGAAGTAGACCATTTGGCCCATCGAGTCTGCTCCACCATTCAATCATGTGCTGATTCAATTCTTCCAGTCATCTCCACTCCCCTGCCTTCTCCTCATACCCTTTGATGTCCTGGCTAATCAAGAACCTATCTATCTCTGTCTTAAATGCACCCAATGACTTGGCCTCCACAGCCACTCACGGCAACAAATTCCACAGATTTACCACCCTCGGACTAAAGTAATTTCTCCGCATCTCTGTTCTAAATGGATGTCCTTCAATCTTGAAGTTGCGCCCTCTTGTCCTGGATTCTCCTACCATGGGAAATAGCTTTGCTATATCTAATCTGTTCAGGCCTTTTAACATTTGGAATGTTTCTATGAGATCCCCCCTTATTCTCCTGAACTCCAGGGAATACAGCCCAAGAGCTGCCAGAAGGTTCCTCATACGGTAATATTTTCATTCCTGGAATCATTCTTGTGAATCTTCTCCAAATCCCCTCCAATGTCAGTATATCTTTTCTAAAATAAGGAGCCTAAAACTGCACACAATACTCCAAATGTGGTCTCACGAGTGCTTTATAGGGTCTCAACATCACATTCTTGCTTTTATATTCCATACCTCTAGAAATGAATGCCAACATTGCATTTGCCTTCTCACCACCGACTCAACCTGGAGGTTAACCTTCAGGGTATCCTGCACAAGCACTCCCAAGTCCCTTTGCATCTCTGCATTTTGAATTCTCTCCCATCTAAATAATAGTCTGCCCGTTTATTTCTTCCACCAAAGTGCATGACCATACACTTTCCAACATTGTATTTCATTTGCCACTTCTTTTCCCATTCCCCTAAACTATCTAAGTCTCTCTGCAGGCTCTCTGTTTCCTCAATACTACCCGCTCCTCCACCTATCTTTGTATCACTGGCAAATTTAGCCACAAATCCATTAATCCCATAGTCCAAATCATTGACATACATTGTAAAAAGCAGCAGTCCCAACACCGAACCCTGTGGAACTCCTCTGGTAACCGGCAGCCAGCCAGAATAGGATCCCTTTATTCCCACTCTCTGCTCTCTACCGATCAGCCAATGCTCCACCCATGCTAGTAACTTCCCTGTAATTCCATGGGATCTTATCTTGCTTTGCAGCCTCATGTGTGGCACCTTGTCAAAGGCCTTCTGAAAATCCAAATACACCACATCTACTACATCTCCTTTGTCTACCCTGTTTGTAATTTCCTCAAAAAATTGTAGTAGGTTAATCAGGCAGGATTGTCCTTTCAGGAAACCATGCTGGCTTTGGCCTGTCTTGTCATGTACCTCCAGGTACTCCGTAATCTCATCCCTAACAATTGATTCCAACAACTTCCCAACCACATGATGTCAGACTAACAGGTCTATAGTTTCCTTTCTGCTGCCTCCCACCCTTCTTAAATGGCAGAGTAACATTTGCAAATTTCCAGTCATCCGGTATAGTGCCAGAATCTATCGATTCTTGAAAGATCATTGTTAATGCCTCCGCAATCTCTTCAGCTACTTCCTTCAGAAGTTGAAGGTTCATTCCAGCAGGTCCAGGAGATTTATCCACCCTCAGACCATTAAGCTTCCCGAGAACCTTCTCAGTCATAATTTTCACTGCACGTACTTCACTTCCCTGACACTCTTGAATGTCCAGTATACTGCAGATGTCTTCCACTGTGAAGAATGATGCAAAATATGCATTCAGTTCCTTTGCCATCTGTGTCTTTCATTACAATACCTTCAGCATTTTTTCCTATTGATCCTATATCTACCCTCAACTCTCTTTTACCCTTTATATACTTAAAAAAGCTTTTAGTATCTTTGATATTAGTTGCCAGCTTCCTTTCATAATTCATCTTTTCCTTCCTAATGGCCTTCTTAGTTTTCTTCTGCAAGTTTTTATAAGATTCCCAATCCTCTATCTTCCCACTAGGTTTGGCTTCCTTTTGTGACCTCTTCTGCTTTTACTTTGGCTCTGACTTCACTTATCACCCATGGTAGTATTCTTCCATACAAAAATTTCTTATTTGGAATATATCTGTCTTGCACTTCCTTCAGTTTTCACAGGAACTCCAGCCATTGCTGTTGTGCTGTCCTTCCTACTAGTGTCTCTTTCCAGTCAACTGTGGCCAGTTCCCCTCTCATGCCATTGTAATTTCCTTTATTCCACTGAAATACTGACACATTGGAATTTAGTTTCTCCTTCTCAGATTTCAAAGTGAACTCGATCATTTTGTGATCACTGTTCTCTAAGGGTTCCTTAACCTTAGGCTCTCTTATCATCTCCAGATCATTGTACAATGCCCAATCCAGCATAGCCAATCTCCTAGTGGGCTCAACAACAAGCTGTTCTAAAAAGCCATCCCTTAGACATTCTGCAAATTCTCTCTTGACGTCCAGTACTGGCCTGGTTTTCTCAATCCATTTTCATGTTAAAATCCCCAACGATTATCATGACATTGCTCTTCTGGCAGGTCTTTTCTATCTCCTGCTGTAATTTGTAATCCACATCCTGATTGCTGTTTGGAGGCCTGTAGACAACTGCCCTTGGGGTCCTTTTACCCTTGCCATTTCTTAACTCAACCCATAGAAACTCTACACCATCTGATCCTATGTCATCACTTTCTAATGATTTAATATTATTTCTGATACACAGGGCCATACCACCCCCTCTGCCTACTAGCCTATCATTCCGATACACCGTATATCCTTGGACATTCAGCTCCCAATGGCAGCTATCCTGCAGCCAAGTTTCAGAGATGGCCACAACGTCATACTTGCCAATCTGTAGCTAAATTTCAAGATCGTCCATTTTATTTCTTATGCTGTGTGCTTTCAAATATAACATTTTCAGTCCAGTATTTGTTGCTTTCTGTTTTAACTGTACCATGCCTCTATTGCCCTGTAACTTATCCCACTGGCTGTGATTATGCCTCATCTCCTGCTTGTCCTTTCTATCATCTCTGTTGCACGTTGTCTTTGATCTTATTTCTGTTTTCCCCTTCCTCAGTTCTATCACTCTGGTTCCCATCCCCCTGTCAAATTAGTTTAAACCCTCCCGAATAGCTTTATTAAACCTGCCTGCTATGATATTGGACCCGTTTGAGTTCAGGTGTAACCCGTCCTTTTTGTACAGGTCGTACCTCCCTCAGAAGATGCCCCAGTGATCCAGGAACCCAAAGCTCTGCCCCCTACACCGGTCTCTCAGCCGCGCATTAATATGTCTGATCATGCTATTCTTGCACTTGTTAGCAAGTGGTACAGGCAGCAATCCTGAGATTACTACCCTAGAGGTCCTGCTTTTCAGCTTCCTACTCAACTCACTGAATTCTCTCTTCAGAACCTCCTCCCATTTTCTACCGATGTCATTGGTACCCTCTCCCTTCAGAATACTCTGCACCCAATCCGAGACAGCCCATACCCTAGCACCTGGGAGGCAACACACCATGAGGGTTTCTCTATCAGGCTGACAGAACCTCCAGTCTGTTCTCCTCACTATTGAACCCCTATGACTACCACATTCCTCATTATCTTCTCTCCTTTCTGCACCACGGAACCAGGCGTAGTGCTAGAGACCCAATTGCCATTGTTGTCCTCTGTCAGGTCATTCCCCTCAACAGCATCCAAAAAGAGATAACGATTACTGAGGGGGATGGCGAGAGGGGTGCTCTCTCCTATTTGAGCTCTTCCCATCCCTTCCCTGGCAGTCACCCATTTGTCTAACTCCTGCAGGCTCAGGTTGACCAACTCCTTGTAGTTCCTATCTTTTTCCTGCTCACTTTCCCCTATAAGCTGTAGGTCATCAAGCCACAGCTCCAGATCCCTAACACATCACTCAGGAACTATAGGAGAGGATTCATAGAGACAAGATTTACAAACACTTGTAGAATCATAGTCTGCTTAGTGGCAAGAAAATCATTTGAATAAGTCCCAAGGGACAATAAATGCCTTATTTTCCTTTTGATGGAATCCAAAGATTTGATGATTTTTAGGTTAATAGACTGTTATAAATTCCCTCTATGTAAGTAATTATAATTGAGAGATTCTGCATAAAATGATACCCTCAAATTGGTAATATTATAACATCATTCCCCAGAAGCCCTCTTATTTGAGGCCTGGCACCAAATGGACCTCATTCCTTCAATGCTGCCTGTGGCTTTCATTTCTAAGGGTCAGTGGACAAGTCCAGATAGAACATCTGATGAGAACAGGAAAGAAAACAAGCAAAAGGACCTGTAAAGCTCTGAAATGCTGGTCAGAGCTGTGGTTGGGATCTGAACACTAAAGAATGCTGAAGTAGCCAGAACATCAGGCAGTTTCTGTGAGAGAGGAAAAAATTAGTTAATTTTCTGGCTGAATAACCTTGCAGCAGAACAGATCAATTATTTAACTAGCCTCATTTATCTATTAACAGATGGCTCTGTACACACTGGAATCATCTCAACAATTATCAGAAACATTTCCTTTGTCTTGCCCATCTCTCCCCAATGGCTCTGAAACTTAATACTAACCTCATTTTCCTTGTCTCATAAAGGTTTTTGACATGAATCGTTAATTCTGTGTGCCTTTGCCTAGCTGCTGCCTGACCTGCAAAGTATGCTCAGCATTTAAAAAGAAATATTATTTGCTCCACCGGGCATTCCTGGTTTTACAGACGTCTTATAGAAGGCTGGTTTTACCTGGACAATGTTGCTACTGTGGGCTGTTTCAGTAAAGAACAATCATGGTTATCTGGATGTACCTGGCACTGGTTTGCACAATGATTTTACCATGCACAATGAAAAAATTGAGATTTATTGAATTACATTAAGTTGACTGATCTTTGTAATAATGTGTCCATTTGATTATGTTGCATGATCAAGACCTTGAGAGTATTTGCTGCTGTGTAAAGATATTGGTCCCTCTGGTGCTTCAGCAGGTTTTCCTGAAAATATATAATCAGCTTGCCTATCATGTTAAATAGTTCATTTGATCAATGCACTGGCCTCTCTGACAGATACCTCTTGTGGCACTTTGAGCAGAACAGAACTTCAAGTCAGTGGTAATGTTTCCCACCACAAACAGAACCCATCCTGGAAAGACTATATGGACCCAACTGAACAGCGCCCACTTCAAATATCCTTGACTTCTTCCAAAAATGGATGTGCCTGGACATACAGTTCTGGGAATGGTTCAAGGTGTATTGTAGCCTCCCTCAGTTTGGGTATGTTTCATGTGGTTCCAGAGGTGCTTTTCTTTGTTGAGAATGTTCATGAGCAGCTCATGGAGTGGTAAATGATACACACACAAACCAGGTCCGTTTTTGTAGGTTAGATTTAGCAATTCTAAATTTATGAGGCACATATGTGAGATGAATAGCCGAAGTCTTTTCCCAAGAGGAGGGGAGTTCCAAAACTGGAGGTTTAATTTGAGAGAGGAAAGGTTTAAAAGGGGCTTGAAGGGCAACTTTTTTCAGAGGGTGGTGAATATGTGAAACAAGCTGCCAGAAGAAGTGGTAAAAGTGGGTAAAATTACAATATTTGGACAGTTAAATGGACGAGAAAGGTTTGGAAGATATGGGCTAAACACAGGCAAGTAGAATTATCTCATTTGGGCAATTTGGTTGGCATGGATGAATTGGGCTGAATGGCTTATTTCCATTCTGTAAAGCTCTGTGACTCTATGATGATAACTCTCAGGTAACAGGATACTTTGAGTTTGTAAAGCAAAGACCAGCAAATGGATACTGAGTCCAATTCAAACAGGAATTAAACAAACTCAAAGACTCTGAAAAGAAACCCACTAACTGACACAAGTGAAAAAGCATTTGGAGATATCACCATTGAATCTAAATTCTGGAACTACCCCTGGTACCAGTATTCCAGTGGACGATGTTTGCATGTCATAAGCAAATTAATAGATGCAAAAATCCCAGTGAACTTGGATACAAGCTCAGGTGGCACAGCTGAAATATCCACCTTTATTTTCTAGTGATTGTGCACTGGCCAGCATAGCCTGCACTCTGTTCTTTTTATGGAGATTTTGCTAAAGGGGCAAGGTGCTGAAATTTCTTGTCGCAGATAATGCAAAATACATATACAACTAGGTGCAGCACTCCTGAGCAAAGCAACCATCTTTTGTACCTGCAATACCTAAATATGTCACTTCACACGACTGATTTGTGGGCTTCACCATTTTAAAATGGACAGTTTGCCTGTAAATACTGTAACTGGTCTTCTGGCATAATGCTGCGTTATATTTAAAAGAAAGGTGCATGGGGGATAATGGATCTAGGCTGCTGATTTCAGAGGCTTGCTTGAGAAGAAATTTAAAAAAAAAGAGCATTTGCGGGGCTTGGTGCATTAGCGGCAGACCAGTCAATTCAAAGAGAGAGAGATTTGCACAGGTCGGGGAAGAGTTTAAGAAAAGGAATATTTCAAAGGGCTCGGCGCTTTAGCGGTGGACCAATCAATTAGAAGAGAGAGTGAGTTTCGCACAGGTCGGGGAGAAGTGCGCAGATGCAGTAGCTCATCATCACGCGAGGACATTGAGAAAGCTCCAAAATAAAAGAGAGACGCTGTCTAGTGGGGCGGTCATCAGAGTAGTGTAAGTCAGAGTAGTAGGGATTTGGCTCATTGGGGCTTCGGTGAGTTCAGGCCTAGGTGAGGTAGGTTACTTCCTCCCCCCCCCAAAAAAAATAGTGGGTATGACTACAATGCCAATTTTCTGTTCTGAGTGTCAGATGTGGGATGTCCGGGAGACTTTCCAGCCTCCCTGATGGCCAAGTCTGTGCCAGGTGCATCAAGCTGCAGCTCTTTAGAGACTGAGTTAGGGAAATGAAGCTGCAGCTCGATACCTTCGGCTTGTTAGGGAGAGTGAGGAGGTGATAGACAGGAACTATAGGCAGGTAGTCACTCCGGGGCTACAGAAGACAGATAAGTGGGTGACCATCAGCAGAGGGAAGGGAGGGCATCAGGCAGTGGAGAGCACCCTTGGGGCTGTCCCCCTTAACAATAAGTACTCCATTTTGAGCGCTGTTGGGGGGGGGGGGATGATCTAGCTGGGGGAAGAAACATTGTCCATGCCTCTGGCACTGAGTCTGGCCTTGTGGCGCAGAAAGGTAGGGAACAGGAGAGGATGGGCTCCTTATTTTAGAAAGGGAATACTGACATTAGAAAGTGTTCAGAGAAGACTCATGAGAATAATAGCAGGAATAAAAGGATTACCATATTAAGATAGTCTGGCAGCTCTTGTGCTGTATTCCCTGGAGTTCAGGGGAATGAGGGGGGATCTCATAGAAACATTCCGAATGTTAAAAGACCTGAACAGATTAGATATGGCAAAGTTATTTCCCATGGTAGGGGAGTCTAGGACAAGAAAGCACGACTTCAGGATTGAAGGACATCCATTTGGAACATGGATGTGGAGACATTACTTTAGTCAGTTGGTAAATCTGTGGAATTTGTTGCCATGAATGACTGTGGAGGCCAAGTCATTGGCTGCATTTAAGACAGGGTTGTACACACGAATAACTTCCCACCGGTCACACCCTTTTCACACTGCGAGAACCACTGATCGATCCGCCTGATCAATCCTCCAAAACCCACCTTTTCTGTGGGCACAACAAAGCTCATTCAGTGTCCAAAACCATGTGTCTGTCGGTCTATTAGCTGACCTTTTATTTATCTCACTGTGCTGAACACCAGCTGTCCATTAAGCAGCTCCTCCCTTCTCTCTGTAAGAACACAGAAGCTGACAGTGTCCTTGCAAAGTGTAAACATGCTGTAGAGAAACCATAACACCATCTCCAAGCAATCTTTGCCTCTCTCTCTCTTAATAACAAGGTGTCTGTGTTAAATCCCCCTCCCTCTCCCCCCTCCCTCTCCCCCCTCCCTCTCCCCCCTCCCTCTCCCCCCTCCCTCTCCATAGGGATACTTCAGGATCCCGTCACACTATCTTAACACAAGGAGTATCATAAACAAGGTGGAAGAACTTGGAGCGTGGATCAGTACATGGAACTATGATGTTGTGGTCATTACAGAGACTTGGGAGATCAGGAGCAGGAATGGCTGCTGTGTGTGCCAGGCTTTAGGTGTTTCAAAATGAACAGAGGGGGAGGCAAAAGAGGTGCAGGCATGGCATTGCTAATTAAGGACAGTGTCACGGTTGCAGAAAAGGAGAAAGTCATGGAAGGATGGTCTACTGAGTCAGTGTGGGTGAAGGTCAGAAACAGGAAAGGAGCAACAACTTTACTGGGTGTTTTTTTTATAGACCCCCCACCCCAATAGTAATGGGGATATCGAGGAGCAGATAGGGAAGCAGATTCTGGAACACAGCAATAATAATAGGGTTATTGTGATGGGGGATTTTAACTTTCGTAATATTGATTGGCATCTCCTTAGTGGAAGTGGTTTAGCTTGGGTGGAGTTTGTTAGGTGTGTTCAGGAAGGATTCCTAACACAACATGTAGATAAACCAATGAGAGGAGAGGCTGTACTAGACAAGAATTGGGAATTAATGCTGGAAGAGCATCTTGGAGGTAGTGACCACAACTCGATCTCCTTCACCATAGTGCTGGAGAGGGATAGGAGCAGATAATTGGGAAAACATCTAATTGGGGTAGGGGAAATATGCTATTAGCAGGAACTTGGGAGCATAAATTGGGAGCAGATGTTCTTAGGGAAATGCACAGCAGAAATGTGGCAAATGTTCAGGGAACATTGCATGGAGTTTTGCATAGGTTTGTTCCATTGAGGCAGGGAAACAATGGTAGGGTTAAAGAACCATGATGTACAAAGGATGTAGAAAATCTAGTTAAGAAAAAAGAAAAGCTTAGGAAAGGTTCAAGAAACTAGGTACTGTTAGAGCTCTAGAAAATTACAAGGTTGCTAGGAAGGAGCTTGAGAATGGAATTAGGAGAGCCAGAAGGGGCCATGAGAAGGCCTTGGTGAGTGGGATTAAGGAAAACTCCAAGGCATTCTACAAGTATGTGAAGAGCAAGAGGATAAGCAATCAGGTGTGATAGTGGAAACATGTGCATGGAGTTGGAGGAGGAAGCGGAGGTACTTAATGAATACTTTGCATCATTATTCACCAGGGAAAAAGATCTTGGCAATTGTGGTGATGACTTACAGCGGACTGAAACTCTTGGGCATATAGACATTAAGAAAGAGGATGGGCTGGAGCTTTTGAAAAGCATAAAGTTAGATAAATCACCAGGACCGGATGAGATATACCCAAGACTACTGTGGGAAGTGAGGGAGGAAATTGCTGAGCATCCTGCGATGATCTTTGCATCATCAGTAGGGATGGGAGAAGTCCCAGAGGATTGGCAGATTGCAAATGTTGTTCCTTTGTCCAAGAAAGCGACTAGAGATACCCGAGGAAATTATAGACCAGTGAGTCTGACTTCAGTGGTGGGCAAGTTGCTGAAGATCCTGAGAGGCAGGATTTATGAGCATTTGGAGAGAAATAATCTGAGTAGGGATAGTCAGTATGGCTTTGTCAAGGGAAGGTTGTGCCTTATGAGACTGATTGAATTATTTGAGCATGTAACAAAACACATTGAAGGTAGAACAGTGGATGTGGTGTATATAGATTTCAGGAAGACATTTGATAAGGTTCCCCATACAAGTCTCCTTCAGAAAGTAAGGAGGCATGGGATCCAAGGAGACCTTGCTTTATGGATCCAGAAGTGGCTTACACGCAGAAGGCAAAAGGTGGTTGTAGATGGGTCATATTCTGCGTGGAGGTCGGTGACCAGTAGTGTGCCTCAGGGGTCTGTTCTGGGACACTTTCTCTTCATGATTTTTATAAATGACCTGGATGAGGAAGTGGAGGGATGGGTTAGTAAATTTGCAGATGACACAAAGGTTGGGGGTGTTGTGGATAGTGTGTAGGGCTGTCAGAGGTAAAAGCAGAACATTGATAGGATGCAAAACTGGGCTGAGAAGTGGCAGTTCATTTCAAATTCTGCCAGTTCAAATATGGCAGAATATAGTATTAATGGTCAGACTCTTGGCAGTGTGGAGGAATAGAGGGATCTTGGGGTCCGAGTCCATAGGACGCTCAACGCAGCTGCACAGGTTGACTCTGTGGTTAAGAACGCATACGGTGCATTGGCCTTCGTCAAGCATGGGATTGAGTTGAAGAGCCGAGAAGTAATATTACAGCTTTATAAACCTTGGTCAGACCTCACTTAGAGTATTGTGATCAGTTCTGGTCACCTCACTGCAGGAACAATGTGGAAACTATAGAAAGGGTACAGAGGAGCTTTACAAGGATGTTGCCTGGATTGGGGCGCATTACCTACGAGAATAGGTTGAGTGAACTTGGCCTTTTCTCCTTGGAGTGATGGACTGATAGAGGTGTATAAGATGATGAGAGGCTTTGATCGTGTGGATAGTCAGAGGCTTCTTCACAGGGCTGAAATGGCTAGCACGAGAGGGTACAGTTTTAAGGTGCTTGAAAGTAAGTACAGAGGAGATGACAGGGGTAAGTTTTTATGCAGGGATTGGTGATTGCGTGGAATGGGCTGCCAGCGATGGTGGTGGAGGCTGATATGATAGGGTCTTTTAAGAGGCTCCTAGATAGGTGCAGGGAGCTTAGAAAAATAGAGGGCTATGGGTAACCCTAGATAATTTCTACAATAAGTACATGTTCGGCACAGCATTATGGGTCTAAGGTCTTGTATTGTGCTCTATGTTTTCTATGTTTCTATTCCAAACATGCTACGCTGAACTCTGGTTGAGCCAAAGAATATTCAAGAAAAGAAGTAGGGGGAAAATCTGAGGTTAGTCATTCCTACCCATCATCACCTATAATTACTCCCCCTGGATGTACATCAAAGGTGAGCTTATTTGCTTGCCTTGGCTTCACAAGATTGGAAGCATGAAAATGCCATCCAGTTTGATAAAGTGAAGTTATCATCCCATCTTCATACTACTCGATCCATCTGAACACTGAACACCTGGGGGAAAATTACAACATCAGCCGGCTTTCAAACTGCATGTGTAACAAGTAAGTAATAAACAGAAAAAGGATCAGGTGATCAGTGATAAGCAATTTGCTTGCTAAATTGAACTCTTTTATCACCTTTCATAAAAAAGAAATCGAACCTGCATCCTCCAATTCCACTGGCAGCTCGTTCCACACTCTCACTGCTCTCTGAGTGAAAAATTTCCCCATTATGTTCGCTTAAACATTTCAACAAAAATATATATAATATTAACCTCTTCTTACTACACAGGTCCTCAAGTCATAGAGTCATACAGTCATAAAGAAGTACAGCCTCTGAAACAGGCCTTTTGGCTCATCTAGTCCATGCCGAAAACATTTAAACTGCCTGCTCCCATTGACTTACACCAGACCACAGCCTTCCATACCTCTACTTTCCATGTGCCTATCCAAGCTTTGCTTAAACATTGAAATCAAGTGTAATGCTCAGGTCTATCGGCTCGTGTTTATCTAGGGGAAACCCCGTCCGCCCACCCAACCGTGTCTCATGGTTGTGTCGTTGCTGTGTAATGCCACCTGGTACAAACTCACACATCAAATATCAGACAGCACACAATGTATGATTTACAGATTACACTTTATAAATCTTACTGGAACTATGTAATTAATAGAGATACAATATAAAAGGAAAGTAAAAGGCATCAAACTTATCAGAGTTCAAGAACTTTGTGCACAATCGTTGGAGCTCAATTAACGGTGTCCTCATTCCACCAGGCTAGTCTCCTCCGACCCCCTTGACTTGCCGCTCGGGACCAACCACGGTGGTCGACCAGAGCGCGTCCAGCACGTCCAGCACGTCCTTCTTCTTCGGGTCTCCTCCCAAAAAGCCCACCAAACCACACGGTTCCCAGCCATATGAGACAGAATATCACCCACAAAAAGAATAACGTGGACAGCCATTGGTTCGTTCTCTCTCTTATCAATAATATAACCCAAACAAGCAGAGAGAGAGAACTCCTTACATCGCAGTTATTATTACAGAAAAGCCATTTTATAGTCGTCGCAGTAACATAAAAGAAGAAACCCCTTACACAAGCTTGCCTGCACCACTTGTGCTGGCAGCTCATTCCACACTCTCACAACTGTCTGAGTGAAGAAGATTTCCCTCAT
The DNA here is from genome assembly GCF_030028105.1 of Mobula birostris. Classification (NCBI taxonomy): domain Eukaryota; kingdom Metazoa; phylum Chordata; class Chondrichthyes; order Myliobatiformes; family Myliobatidae; genus Mobula; species Mobula birostris. The sequence goes on from NC_092377.1 coordinate 51,171,940, forward strand.
GTTCCCCTTAAACTTTTCACCTTTTACCTTTAACTTATGAGCTCTGGTTGAAGTCCCACCCAACTTCAGTGGAAAAAGCCTGCTTGCATTTACCCTATCTTTGACTCTCATAATTTTGTATATCTCTATCAGATCTCCTCTCAATCTTCTATATTCCAAGGAGTACAGTCCTAATCTACTCAATCTTTCCTCATAACTCAGGTCCTCCAGACTTGACAACATACTTATAAATTTTCTCTATACTCGTTCAATCTTATTTACATCTTTCCTGTGACCAAAACTGCACACAATACTCCAAATTAGGCCTCACCAATGTCATGTACAACTTCAACATAACATTCCTCCTCTCGTACTCAGTACATTGATTTATGAAGGCCAATGTGCCAAAAGCTTTCTTTACGAACCTATTTACCTGTGACGTCACTTTCAATGAATTATGGACCCGTATTCTTAGAGCCTCTGTTCTACCACACTCCTCAGTGCCCAACAGTTCACTGTGTAAGTTATATTGTGGCTTGTCCTCCCAAAGTGCAACACCTCTCACTTGTCTGCATTAAATTCCAGCTACCATTTTTCTTGCTGGTCCAGACCTGCTGCAAGCTTTGATACATCCCTAATTTTGATGTTATCTGTAAATGTGTGGATCCAGTTAACCACACTATTATTCAGATCATTGATATAGATGGACACAGTACCGAGTCCTGTGGCAAACCACTTGTCACAGGCCTCCAGCCAGAGAGGCAACCATCTACTTTCACTCTCTGGCTTCTCCCACAAAGCAAATGTCTAATCCAATTTACTACCTGTTCTTGAATGTCAAACATCTGAACCTTCTTGACCAACTTCCCTTGTGAGATTTTGTCAAATGTTTTGCTGAAGTCCATGTAGACAATATCCACTGCCTTGCCTTTATCAACCTCCCCGGTAACTTCCTTGAAAAACTCTAAGATTGGCTAGACATGACTGCCATGCATGAAACTATGCTGACTATCCTTAATCAGTCTAAGTTTATGCAAATACTTATATATCTGGTCCCTTAAAATACCTTCCAATAATTTTCCCACTACTGATGTCAGGCTCACTGGCCTATAATTTTCCATTATTTATTTATTTATCTATTTATCAATTAATTAATTAATTAGGGAGCCTTTCTCAAACAGTGGAATAACATTGGCTTTCCTCCGATCCTCTGGTACCTCACCTGTCACTAATGATAATTTAAATATCTCTGCTAGGGCCCTAGCAATTTCTGCATTTGTCTCTAGAAGGGCCCAAGGGAACACTTTGTCAGGGCCTGGGAACTTACCCGCCCCAACTTGCTTCAAGACAGCAAATATCTCCCCCTCTGTAATCTGTACAGGACCCATGAAGTTGATGCCACTTTGACTAACTTCCATAGACTCTGTGTCCATCTCCTGAGTAAATACAGATGCAAAAAATTGTATTTAAGATCTCCCCAATCTGTTTTGGCAATCCGTACATAGATTACCATTCTGATCTTCTAGAGGACCAATTTTGTCCCTTACAATCCTTTTGCTCTTAACCCATCTGTAGAACCCCTTGGGATTCTCCTTCCCCTTATTTGCTACACCAACTTCATGTCATTTTTTTAGCTTTCCTGATTTCGCTCTTTAGCATTTCTTATACTCCATAATCATCTCATTTGTTCCTACCTGTTTATACCTGCTTTGTACCTTTTTTTTTCTTAACCATGGCCTCAATATCTCTTGAAAACCAAGTTTCTCTACAACTGTTTTTTTTTTTACCTTTTATTCTGACAGGCACATTGCAAGCTTTGTACTCTCAAAATTTCATTTTTGAAGGGCTCCCACTTACCAAGTACATCTTTCCCAGGAAACTGTCAGAAGTCTTTTTAGAAGTTAAATACTATACTTAGAGTTTTGTCTCCTTTTGTCACATCCTTAAATAAGATAATAATTAAATATTAGCTTTATGTAATGCCCTGGTTAAGATTTTCACTGCTGTGAGGTACTTTATATGAGTAGTTTTCTGTAAAAGCAGTTTGCCCTGCTGGAAAGTATGTTTTGGTTTTGGCTAAGATAAGGACCCATGTTGTACAATCTAGGCATGTGAGTTGGCCAATCAGGATTGTGTGGAAGAGTTTTCTAAAGACAATAGTCTGGTTAGGGGGATTTTGGTGGGAGCAGGGAAGATCTGCGGAATATCGTTGGAAGGAGAGACCCGTTGCGTGAAGTGCTTCGTGCAGATGAATGACTCCAAGGAGGAAGGGCCAATATTCCTGAGAGAGCCAGTTTGTTCACGTTGGACTTTGAGGGAAATTCAGAATGTGATGTGTGCTTTCATGCGTGCTATGGGTCTAGCACCTGAGTAAAAGGTGACTCCAGTATGAGCTCCAACATTCTTGTGCATATTGGACTGGTTTAACTGTAATGGGCCCTTTTATTTTCTTATTCTTTACTTTTTCCTATTAACTGTTTGATAAAGCTGAAATTAGTAAATAAACTTCCTTTATAATTTTATGATCAGGTATATGATCTGTTATTTCTTGCCGACCAACCGTTCTGTATAGGCAGTACTTGCACAGAATTGGCTCAAATTGCGGTTTCTTTAATCAGAACATCACAATGTTCCTGTTTGGTTGAACCTTAAGTCATACTGACCCTAGGTGTATATTGTTTCGAAAGGTGACCCTCTCACTTCTGAGTCCTGTGGTTGTTAGCAGAGCTAGCTGGTGAGAGGGTTGCCTTTTATTTGTCACATGTACTTTAAAACATTGAAAATATACAAGTTGCATTCATGATTAACACATTGTGCTGGTAGCAGCCCGCAAGTGTCACCTTGCTTCCAGTGGCAGCAGGGCATTCCTACAATTTACTAACCTTAACCTGTATGTCGCTGGAAAGAGGGGGGTAAATGCAGCACCTGGAGGAAACCCTTGTAGTCACATAGAGAACGTACAAACTCCCTACAGACAGCAGAGGAAATTGAACCCGATCATTCAATCAATCACAGGCACTGCAAAGCCTCAGACTAACTGCTCGGCTAAGCATGATTTCATTTCATAAAAGCATGCTGATGAGGTTTAATTTTATTCAGAGTTCTTTACTGGATATTTTCTCTTCAATTATTGGCTTGAGTATCTTGCCAAACAAAAGCCTTTTGAGGACCTGCAACATAGTATGTATGTTACAAATTGCAGACTAAACTGCAAACCAATGGGCAATTACTATAAGTTGTAGGTTGTGCACTGAATAATTGCATCATTAGACTTTCTGAAATTCCTGATTTACAATGCACTTGGATCTGGATAGATCGGCTTTTACACAGATGCGTGAAATATATTGTTTATATGTGAGAATTTTCACTGAAATATCTGTAAACTTGCAAAACTTAATGTGACTTAAATGCTTCCTTTTACTATTCCTCCAAAATGGACACCTGCGAACAGTTTTCCTGTTGAAAAGTGCTGATTTTTTTTTTAATAACCTCATTGTCAATGCACCATGTTTATTGTACAAGGTTGTTCTGTTAAGTTGTATAGTTTTGTAGCCCACACACACTATGCATGTTTATAGAACTGATTAACAGCCATGGCTTACATTTGCAAATGATGATTTATGTTTGAAAGTAGATTAGACCATCGCCCATTATTCATTCCCTATTAGTTTATCAAACAGAAACATTATTTCAAATATGTTAAACTTTTCCATCCTTGTAAATGTAAAATGGCAGTTTTAGTTAGTTCCCTGTAATTCAAGGTCATTAATAACATGACTAACTATGTTTATGTTTGTTAAGTGTTGCCATATCATATCTAGCCAGTATCCAAAAGTCCACCAGTTTCAGCAGCAGTACTCAGATGTTTTAATGCATTGAGGTCATGCACTTTGATTTTTAAATCATAGCTAATTTTAGCGTCCCATGCCATCCAACACTTGTGTTCTGAGCTAGAAAACATCTGAACAAATGGTAGCATGAAGGAATTGCTGAGCAAGAACATTAGACTAGGATTATTTTAACTTTGTGCATTAATCTAATATGAATGGCACAAGTCAATAGCTCACTTTTGCTCTCTTCCAATATTAAAATAAGTACTGATTTGTCATATGTTCAAATTCAAACGTCAGTAAGTGGAAGACCGAAAGACATTGATGTGCTTCTTTCTCCCTTTTCCAGTGGCAATCTGCTTTCTTTGAGATTCACATCACCTACATCTTTTGGAGTTGAGTTTGACATCTCTCCCATTGATTAATGGAGCTATAGTTGTAATACAGGTTATAAATTAATCCTTGTGAGATATTGCAATGTACATATATGTAACCGGGTGACTGTTGGATCTTATTCAGCATCGTTAAAAGTGTACTTAGGCATCCATCCGGGTAATGCTAGAATAGTTGTCTGTGCCTTTAAGGGAGACAGTGATGTCATTACGCACGCGCGGGATAGTGGGGAGACCATTTTGCTTTCTGCTGAAGACGTGGTAAGGCATTGGGATTGGGTTTTTTCCCGAAGCTTGCTGGGCATGGTGAGGAAAGATTTTCTCGAGTAAGTGACTCAACGCTGGATTGCATGGCTTGGGCAAACTTCCCTACCATTCAAGTAGGATTGCCGCTACCGTATTTGTGCCGTATTAGTTCTGGTATTTTTATACTGCAAATGCAATTCTGTCCATACACAAGGGTGTGGATCGAAAGTTAAACTGAGATTGTAACAGCAAGAACTGGTTGTAAATTTGTTCGTTTTGTTTCATGACCCTCTTCTGGCACTTAAACATCGAAAACCGATAAAGGAATTAAAACCCAAAAAAGTCTTTGTTGTCCTGAGCGTGTACTTTCCCCCAGGCTACATATATAGGAACCTATTCATATTTTTTCCATTCCAAAGAAGACTGGGTTAAAGTCCAGGTTCAGAAACACTTATTATCCTTCACTCATTAGGCCCTTGAACAAAAGTGGATAACTTCAGTCAATACTGAACTGATTCCACAACCTACGGACTCACTTTCAAGGACTCTAAAACTCATGTTCTCAGTATTATTTATTTATTTGTTTATTATTGTTATTATTATTTTCTGTATTTGCAGAGTTTTCTTTCAGAAGAAGAAAGGAGAAAATCACCTTTAAAGTTTGCTGTAACATTTAATTGCTTAAAAATATTCTGCTTTGACCTTTTTTAAATTTTCATTTATTTTTCCAGTGGCCTTATATAAATCTTTGTTAATTTGCTTCCAAAATGGAGACCGTTGCTTTAAGGTTATGGCCAAATGTGAAAGAAAAGAAGCACAAAAATGAATTATCAGAAAAAATGGAAAATGTTATTTTTAAAAGATAGACCTAATTGATGCATTGAAAACTGTAAACAAATGGGAATGCAAGCCAACATAAGAAACACCTCAAACTGTTTTAATGTCTGCACAATAGTGGTTGTCCACTGTTGATTGCAGAACCATTCCATCCAGTTTCACAGTAAAACACACATTTGCTTCTGATGGTGACTGCTCATTATGGTGTAGCAATCCAATTAAAGCAAGTGCATCAGGCTCAGTAAATGATAAATTTGCTGAAGTGGGTCCTAAAATAGATTTTATACCCTTCATTTCCATACATGAGATGACTATTGCTTATTCAAAATGATAATTTGTTCAGATGTTGTTGAAATTTTACATACTTCTATGAGCCATTTTCCTGTTAAAGTCATAAAAAATAGTAATAGTTTTAGAGTGATAGAAGGATACAACACAGAAATGGGTTCTTAGCCCCTTGGGTCTGTCCTGACAATCAACAACCCATTTCCACTAATCCTATACTAATGCTGGTTTCTTAAGGTTTTCATAGCTGGGGGGTGGGGGGGGGGGCGGTGGCATTGGGATAAGCTGCCACTACCTGGTAAATGCTCCCAATGGCGTACATCTCAAATAGCCTTTGACAAGCAAGTCCAGTTCCTGGCCTTCACGTATGGTTTAGCTACTAAGCCCAGTGGGAGAAGGGGCAAAGGAAGGTTATTAGCACCTTAAAACCAGTTGTTTTGGGTGGGTGGGGCTTGTCAGCCACGGTTGGCAGATCATCTTGGAGAAGGAAAGTGACCTCAAACTTCTGTTGCCTTGTGGCTATACCGACTCATGGGAAAGGTTTTGAGAGTAAACTCTGAGGAAAAATCAGGAGCTGGAGTCCCTAAGGCTATCTTAGGTTGAGTTTAATGCTGACTAGCTACTGCTGGTGCCAAACTGTATTGGTCCCTGCTGTTCCTTTGGATTCATCAGCTGTCTGGCGAGGGGGAGCCTGCTGCATGGGTAACAGCTTGCTTCATATATCGTACTACCCTGGCTTGCACATCATGTAAATGGCTAGGACACAATACCCATGGGCAACCCCATCTAATGGAGGGCCTCATACTTATGCTACTTTTTGTCCTCCTCAGATTCTTAACTCCCTTGGACTTCATCCCTCACCAACACACTGGACACAATCTACAGTTGCCAATCTACCAGCCCCATTGTCTCTCAGATGTCATTGAACAAGGCCCCCAAGAAGACGCTCATGTGAACAAAGGAACAACATGAAAACTCCACATAGACATAAAGGTCAGGATTTGAATCTAGGTTACTGGCACTGTAAGGCTATGGCTCGATTAGCTGTGCTGCTGTGGATGATTCTGGGAATATCCAGAAGAACTGGCAGTGCTAATCTACAAAGATTAGATTAGATTCAACTTTATTGCCATTGTGCTGAGTACAGATACAAAGCCAATGAAATGCAGTTAGTATCTGACCAGAAATGCAAAGAATAGTGTTATTTACAAAATAACTGCAAATAAAAAGTAAGTGCTACAGCACACAAATATAAAAGTACTGAGACAGTACAATATGGGTGCAATACTGCTTAGTGCTGTCATGTGAGGTTCAGGTTCACAGCCTCACAGCCTCAGAGAAGAAGCTCTTTCTGTGTCTGCTGATGTGGAAGTGGAGACTCCTGTAGCACCTACTGGATGAGAGGAGATTAAAAAGTCCATGGTTAGGGTGAGATGCATCCTTGATAATGTTTTTCACCCTGCCCAGGCAGTGTTTATGGTAGATATTCTCAATGGTGAGCAATTGGGTGCTGATAATCCGCTGGGCAGTTTTCACCACACGCTGGAGTGCTTTGCGGCCTGATATAGGACAATTGCCAAACCACACTGAGATGCAGTTCGTGAGTATTCTCTCAATGGTACAGTGGTAAAAGTCCGTCAGTATCCTGAGCTTTCTTGATGCTCCGCAGGAAATAAAGGCGCTGTTGCACCTTTTGACCAGGATGGAGGAGTTCAAGGACCAGGTGAGATCCTTGGAAATGTGGACACCAAGGAATTTGAAGCTTGATACGTGCTCCACTATAGCTCCGTTGTTGGAGGTGGAGACATGAGGGTGGCTCCTAGCATGCCTGAAGTCCACAATGATCTCCTTGGTCTTCTGGGTGTTAAGGGCCAGGTTGTTGTCGGCACACCACACAGCCAGGTGCTGGATCTCATCCCTGTAGGCTGTCTCGTCATCCCATCTGATCAGGCCAACCACCGTGGTGTCTCCTGCGAACTTGATTTTGGGCAGTCATAGGTGAAAAGGGAGTACAGAAGAGAGCTCATCACACAGCCTTGAGGTACGCCAGTGTTCAGGGTGAGAGTGGAGGAGGAGAGGTTGTTTAACTGAACTGATTGCAGTCTGTTAGTCAGAAAATCCAAGGTCCAATTGTAGAGGGATGAGCTGATACTAAGTTGGTGAAGCTTGGTGATCACCTTGGAGGGGATCACAATATTGAATGCTGAACTAAAGTCAATGAACAGCATTCTGACGTAAGAGTTGGGACTGTCCAGGTGGGTCAGGGCAGAGTGAAGTGCCGTGGAGATGGCATCCTCTGTTGACCTGTTGGTGCAATAGGCAAATTGATGGGGGTCCAAGGTAGTGGGCAGACAGGATTTCAGATGTGGTAGAACCATTCTCTTAAGGTACTTTGCAATGATGGGGGTGAGAAGTCATTCAGGTCCGTGGCAATGGAATGGTCCCCAATACACAAGCTCATGTGCCTATATAGTTATCCTTATGAGTTGGTTTATTTTCATATATAGAATTAATGCAAAGGTTCTGTCCAAGCTATATTGCTATGCACATTAATAGTGCTGTTTTGTTGTAGAGTTCACACAGTTAAGCCTTTTAGTTTTGCAGATTTAACAGGCTTCAAAATAATAGCAAATAGCAGAAAAAAAAGTAAAGGACCCAACACAATGCAGAACAGCGATGAGAGCATTTATTAATACAGATTCATAAGACCATAAGACAGGAGCAGATATAGGCCATTTGGCCTATTATCTGCTCCATCCCTCCATCATATGGTGATCCACGTCTTAGAATCATATAGGGAATTTTATTTTCAGTTCCGCCTTTGAATAGATTGGTTCACTGTCCCCCCATTTTAAATATTGACATAATATACCTCTACAGCCTCCAAGAGGACCACAACATTATCATGGATTAGAGACTTGTGTGTCTCAATGGCCTGGAGAGTTATGTTGGCTGGAGTCGGGGTTTTATCCTTTGGTTATTGGTAGGGTCACCCATGCCAAATGGGACAAAGGGTAGAGGCCAGATTAACAGTGGTCCACCAGTCCTTCATGATCAGAGGTTCAGCCTGACTGGTCAAACTGCAATGAAGAATTCTTCTACATCTGAGTGTGACGATATTCCCAATCTCCACCTGGGACCTGTGTGACTGACAGTAAATCGAGAGGAAGCTATTGACACGATGAAGGAGTCCATGAATGCCGACAGAGATGGAGGATCTTCATTGTTGCCCTAAATGTCAGCAGTGCAATGGGCAAAGGAAGATGCTTCTACAGGAAAAATTGGATCATAGTAGACAGTTATCATTATGGAGAAAACCACCCCTGATCCACAGTATGTTCTTATTTAAACTTTGTAAATGGAGGCCATTCAGCCTATCAGGTTCATGCCAGTTTACAGCAATGCATTTGTACGTCTGTTCTATTCCCCTATAGCCCACAACCTATTCTCCCTCATGTGCCTATCAACTGTCCTTTGGTTTGTGTATCACTTACCCACACAAAGGATAATGTCCAATAATCAGTTACACATGTTTTTGGGATGTGGGTGGAAAGCAGAGCACCTAATAGAAATCTACATAATCAAAGAGATTATATAGACAGAGCCAAAAGATTAAACCCAGATCCTTTGAGCTATGAAGCAGCAGTGTTAACTGTTGCACCTTCATGCCTTGCTTCATGTCCTTTAGTTGAAATTTATTTTGACTTCATTGTGAGAATAATGAGAGTATATTCCATTTGTTTGGTTAGCTCAAAATGGCTTCCCTTGTCAGTTAAAGCAATCAGTGATATTACGGCAATGAGGATAGACAATAACATAGCCAAAACACGTTATGCCTTCAATAAGTGTTCACTTACCACCAGAAACTGCTACAGAGTGATCAAGGGTGGGAAACCCAGCTCTTGATCTGTTTAAAAACGCGAACACAAGGAATTCTGCAGATGCTGGAGATTCAAGCAACACACATCAAAGTTGCTAGTGAACGCAGCAGGCCAGGCAGCACCTCTAGGAAGAGGTACAGTCGACATTTCAGGCCGAGACCCTTTGTCAGGACCCTGACGAAGGGTCTCAGCCCGAAACGTCGACTGTACCTCTTGATCTGTTTCATGGCTTTAAAAGTTGTGAAGATAACCTGTTAACCCCAAGGCAAAAGTGTCAATATATTCCATTTCCATTTCTTTCTTTACTGTTGGGTGAGGGTGTTTCCAGCAAGACCGACACTTTTTGCCCTGAAACAAATTGCATGTCCTTTCCAGAGGGCAGCTAATGATCAAACGTCATTGGTATGAGTCTGGAATTGAATATAAGCCAGTCACAACTTCTCTAAAGAGCATGCATGAACTGGTTGAAGTTTTAAGTGACAATGTTGCAGTTTAATCATCACCTTTACTTTTACTCGTTTTTTTTTAAAAATGCATTTTATTACTTGAATTCAGATCTCTCGGATGCTATGGCGGGGTCCAAGCTCCCATCTCCAAAACAGTGGAGGCTGAATTTTCTGAAAACAAGATATCAGTGACTTTAACATTAAGTCACCATATCCCTCATTAGTACAGCTGATCCTCCAGCTATTTAAGGGAATTTCCATTGATTGCTTAAGATTACATTTTCATCTGGTTAGATTTATAATAAGATACAGGTTCAATATTACTGACATATAGTATAAAATTTGTTGTTTTGTGGCAGCAGTACATTGCAATACATTATATAAATTTACAATAAATTAAATAAGTAGCGCAAAAAGAGCAATAAAATATAGTGAGGTAGTATACATGAAATAATTTTCCATTCAGAAACCCAATAGTGGTTGGTAAAAATCTACCCTGCCAGTGTTGAGTGTGTGCCTTCCTCCTCGGAGGAACTTGAAACTGCTCACCCTTTCTACTTCTGATCCCTCTATGAGGACTGGCGCGTGTTCTCTTGATTTCCTCTTCCTAAAGTCCACAACCAATTCTTTGGTCTTACGGACATTGAGTGCAGGATTGTTGTTGCGCCACCACTCAACCAGCTGACCTATCTCACTCCTGTACATCACTTCGTCACCCATCTGAAATTCTGCCAAAATTGTGTCACAAGTAAATTTATAGATGATGTTTTAGCTGTGCCTAACCACACAGTTATGGGTGTAGGGAGAGAGAGAGTAGTCGGCTAAGCCTGCATCCTCGAGGGGTGATTAGTAGTGAGGGTATGATGGTGTTGAATGCTAAGCTGTAGTCAATAAACTGCAGCCTGTTGTCCAAGACTCATTGGAGAGCCGGTGTGATTGCATCCTCTGCAGACCTATAATGACGTTAGGCAAATTGCGACAGGTCCAGCTCCTTGCTCAGGCAGGTGTTAAATCTGGCCATGACCAACCTCTCAAGGCACTTCATCACAGTAGACGTGAGTGCAACTGAGCACTCGGGCATTGAGGCAGTTCTCTCTGCCTTCCTTGATTATTGCCCTTTTTGAACCTCTTACTGCAGCAGTGGGAGATTGAGGATGTTCTTGAACACCCCCACCAGTGGGTTGGCACGGGTTTTCACAACCCTGCATGAAACACCATTAGGGTCTGATGCCTTGCGAGGGTTCACCCTCTTTAAAGATGTTCTGATGTTGGCCTCTAAGACAGAACACAGGGGCACCAGATGCAGCAGGGATTCGGCATGTGTAGTTTTATCCTCCCCTTCAAAGCACGCACAGAAGGAGTTGTGCTCATCTGGGAGTGAAGCATCACAGCCTTTCATGTTGGGTTTTGCCTTGTAGGAAGTAATCTTGCAAAACTGCCAGAGCTGACGTGCATCCAATTCTGTCTCTACTGCAATTGAAATGTATTTTTGTGCTTAAAATAGACTTCCGTAGGTCGTACTTGAACTTCTTGTATAGTTCCAGATCACACAAATCTATCAGTCAGCAAACTGCAAATCTCCTGGTTTATCCATGGCTTTTGGCTTGTTCTCAAGGGCAAACACATCCATATAGGTCTTGATGAAGTCACTGACAACAGTGTCAAATCTATTCAGATTCAAAGATGAATCCATGAATATTGTCCAGTCCACTGACTCAATACAATCCTTTAAGCGCTCCTCTGCCTCCCATGACCATACCTTCTTGTCCTCACCAATGTTACTGCAGTCTTTAGTCTCTGAATGTAGAGTCTGGGAATAGAAGTACAGTCAGGTGGTTGGACATTTCAATGAACGGGTATGGGATAGCATTCTTGATAGTGATATAACAGTGATCAAGAATGTTGGTTCCTCTGGTTCCACAGGTGAGATGTCAGTGGTAGTTGTTCAGAGACTTCAAACTGGCCTGGTTGAAATCCCCCACAATGATGGGGAAGGCATCTGGGCATGCTGTTTCGTGACTGCTGATCCTAGTGCTCAGCTCCTCAAGTGCCTACTTGATGTTGGCCAGAGGTGGAATGTACACTGCTACCAGGATGATGGTAGAAAACTCCTTCAACACATAAAATGGGCTAAACTTGACTACTAGATGCTCCTGGTCAGGTGAGCAGGACTGAAGCAGAACAGCCATATCTCTGCTCCACAATGAGTTAATCATGAAACATGCTCCACCTCCTCTAGCATTTAAAAGAAAACTCGGTTGTACTGTCATTGCAGTGAATAGTGAAACTCTCAGGCTGCTTCACCACATCTGAAAGGGTGGGAGTGAGCCATGTTTCCATGAAGCAAAGTACATGGCATCCCCTGATGTCCCTCAGGTATAGCAATCTTGCTCTGAGGCCTACAATTTTATTTACCAGAGACTGTACATTCAGCAGCAGGATAGTACAGAGTGGGTAGTTTAAGGCCTTTGTGTTTAAATCATACCTGCAGAGCAGTCTGCTTTCTGCACTTCCTTTTTCTTAAAGGGGAACTGCACACATGACCTGAATCTGCCATCCGGGATGTGCCAACTTTGAAAATCGATAGGTTTTTAAAAATGCCTTATGACAATGTTTCTTACTGAAGTATCCATATATGTGATTGTGAATTTCAGCTGTAGTAGTCCAAAATGGGAATATTTGATGATTCCCATTGGAGCTACATGCAAAGAGTTTAAATGTGGTGGTCCAGTGACAATCTGGGAAGGAGGTAGCTTTAATGTGCTGGGAATTTAATGCCTGCTCCAAGTATCTGTCCACTAGGTTGGCTAATGATTATACTGCTGCTAAAATAGGAACCTCTTAAATTTGAATTACACCCATAAACAGGCATTCAATTTTTGCTCTAGCTTTCTGTTTTTTAATGTTAAGGAAACTAATCTGTCATTTTTGTTGTTCCTGGTCCATCCAAGAGAAATGCTGAATTTAAATTGCAGTTATCCAACACAATACAAATGATTTTCCAGTTAGAGCTTACACACACTACAGAAAGCCTTTTTAGCTTGAAGTATGTAAATCAGGCATTTGGGAGGCTCCCGCAAATGAGATGTTATCATCCAAACAAATATATGATTCCGATTGGTTGTTGGTGAGATCATACTTTTAAATGTAAATTCTCTAAATGTTGCAGGAAGCCAAGTTTATGACATTTCACCTAGTATGCAAATATTTATCAAACCACAGTGCTCTTAAAAGGACAAGGTTATATTTTGCACCTCACATACAGTTTGAGAATTGCGTAACAACAATTTGGCTTACCTTGGTGTGACATCAATTGTTCTACCTCTTCCCTTTGTTTTCCCATGAATCATCTTCTACTGGAGCACAGTTTCATGGCTGGGAATTGTCCTCTAGTACCTCAACCAAACATTAATGAACCCTGGGCATTTAATATTGCCAAACTTCTCAACAACAGACAAGCAGGCAAACCCGCCCAAAATCAGTTCAAACAACTGTGTTTCCAAAGAAGATTAGAAGCTAGGGGACCAGCTCAGTTAATCTACCTTTTCTTTTCCATGTAAGAGTTGTAAAAGGTAGATGGGTTGAGAAACTGAACGTTTCAAATACAGAAGTTAATTAAATGTGTGAGAATAAACTGATGAAGCTGTAAAATGCACCTGCAACCTAGTTTTTATACTGATATACACTATGTGGCCACTTAATTAGGTATACCTGTACACCTTATTAATACAAAGATCTAATCTGGGCACGTGGCCAAGTGGTTAAGGCATTCGACTAATGACCTGAAGGTTGTGAGCTCGAGCCCCAGCTGAGGCAACGTGTTGTGTCCTTGAGCAAGGCACTTAAGCACACAGTGCTCCGTGACTGGTGCCAAGCTGTATCGGCCCCTGCCCTTCCCTTGGACAACGTCGGTGCCGTGGAGAGGGGAGACTTCCAGCATGGGCAACTGCCGGTCTTTCATACAACCTTGCCAGGCCTGCGCCCTGGAGAGTGGAGACTTTCCAGGCGCGGATCCATGGTCTCGCAAGACTAACGGATGCTTTTCATCTAATCTGCCAATCATATGGCAGCAACTCAATGCATACAAGCATGCAGACATGATCAAGAAGTTCAGTTGTTGTTCAGCCCAAACATTAGAATTGGTAAGAAATATGACGTGTTACTTTGACCGTAGAATGTTTGTTACTGCCGGATATGATGGTTTGAGTATCGCAGAAACTGCTGATTTCCTGGGACTGTCATGCACAACAGTCTCTAAAGTTTACAGAGAATGGTGGGATGAACTAAAAACTAGCCAGAGAGCGGTAGAGTTGTTAATGAGAGAGGTCAGAGGGGAATGGTCAGACTAGTTCAAGCTGACAGGAAAGTGACAATAACTCAAATAACCATGCACTACAATGGTGGTATACAGAAGAAAAACCATGAAGTGGATGGGCTAAAGCAGCAGAACACCATGAACATAGACTCAGTGGACATTTTTCTAGGTACAGGGCCTAATAAAGTGGCCACTGAGTGTATATATTATATAAAGTAATTGCTATGTGATCACTGTGTGAGGTAACTAATGTAATGTCAAAGTAAAGAAAAGCAGTCTTATTTGTGAATTTAAAAGGAAAAAAATGAACTTGTTTTACCAGTTAGTCTGGTTCTGAGCCATGCAAACATGAGAAGAGGATATCATCTGAACAGTATTCAAATCCAGCTATATGAATGATAAGTCAAGAAAAAACACACATGACTTCAAGAAAAAAGTATCAAATAACTTCCCACCCTTGGACATGACAAAGGCTTCCTAACATCAGTGATCAGATGATGCCATTAAGTGGCCACTCTTTGTGTGCAGTTCCAATGGAAATCATCAAATATTCCTGTGCAGGGTTACTACAACTGAAATACACAGTCACAGCCAGGAGTAAACAGCATTGTTTAAAAAATCTCTTGATACTCAAAATTAGCAGACCGCATTCAGCAGACTCGGGACATGTGTAGATCCCCTTTATGAAAATGGAAGACAGGTGAAATAATCTAGGTATGATTGAAATGCTGAGACCTTAGACCTTTTCTCTACCAAATGCCTTGCTGGCAAATGTGCAATCTCTGGAAAATAAAACTGAAGACCTCAGAGCAAGATCCCTGGACCAGAGGAATACCAAGGACCATAAGACACAGGAGCAGAATTAGGCTTTTCAGCCCATTGAATCTGCTCCACCATTCCACCATACCTGATCCTGGATCCCACTCAATCCCAATACCTGCTTTCTCGCCATATCCTTTGATGCCCTGACCGATCAGGAAACTATCAACTTCCACATTAAATATACCTACAGACGGCCTCCACAGCAGTCTGTGGCAGAGCATGCCACAGATTCACTACTCGCTGGCTAAAAAATTCCTCTTTACCTCTGCTTTGAAAAGTCACGCCTCAATTTTGAGGCTGTGCCCTCCAGTTCTTGACACTCCCATCAGACAAAACATCTTCTCCGAATCCACTCTATCTAGTCCTTTCAACATTCAGTAAGTTTCAATGAGATACTCCCGTATTCTTCTAAATTCCAGTGAGTACAAGTCCAGAGTTGCCAAAACGCTCCTCATATGTTAACTCCTTCATTCTCAGAATCATCCTCGTGAACCTCCTCTGGACTCTTTCCAATGACAACACATTGTTTCTGAGATATTGGGCCCAAAACAGTTGACAATGCTCCAAATGTGGCCTGACTAGTGTCTTATAAAGTCACAGCATTATCTCCTTGCTCTTATATTCTATTCCCCATGAAATAAATGCCAACACTGCATTTACCTTTTTTACCACAGCCTCAAACTGTAAATTAACCTTCTGGGAGTTCTGCACAAGGACTCTCAAGTCCCTCTGCACCTCTGATGTTTGAACCATCTCCCCATTTTGATAATAAGCATACTATTGTTCTGTTTACCAAAATGCATTATCGTACATTTCACAACACTGTATTTCATCTGCTACTATTTTGCCCATTCTTCCAATTTGTCTAGAGCCTGCTGTAATTGCATTGCTTCCTCAGCACTATCTACCCCTCCACTTATCTTTGTATCATCCACAAACTTTACCACAAAGCCATCAATTCAAATCAAATCAATCCAAATCATTGACAATGTAAAAAGTAACGGTACCAATACTGACCTCAGAGGAACATCACTAGTCACTGGCAGCCAAACAGAAAAGGCCCCCTTTATGCCCACTCGCTGCCTCATGGCTGTCAACCATTCCTCTATCCATGCCAGTATCTTTCATGTAACACCATTGGATTATATCTTGTTAAGCAATCTCATGTGTGGCACTTTATCAAATGCCTTCTGAAAATCCAAGTAAACGACATCCGCTGCCTTTGTAATTTGCTTGTCCATTTTGTCCACCTTGCTTGAAGATACTTCCTCGAAGAACTGTAACGGATTTGTCAGGCAAGGTTTCCCTTGACAGAAACCATGCTGGCTTTGACTTATTGTATCATTAGTCTCCAAGTACCCCAAAATTTCAGCCTTAATAATGGATTCCAACACTTTCCCAACCACTGAGGTTAAGCTAACTGGCCTATAATATCATTTCTTCTGCCTTCCTCCCTTCTTAAAGAGTGGAGTGACATTTGTAATCTCCCAGTCCTCAGGGACCATACCAGAATCAAGTGATTCTTGAAAGATCATGACCAATGCATCCATTATCTCTTCAGCAACCTCTCTCAGGACTGTGGGATGTAGTGCATCTGGTCCAGGTAACTTACCCACCTTAAGACCTTTGAATTTGATAAGCATATTGAGGGGATGATGAGACGGCCTACAGGGACAAGGTCCAGCACCTGGCCATGTGGTGTACCGACAACAACCTGGCCCCTAACACTCAGAAGAGCAAGAAAATCATTGTGGACTTCAGGCATGCTAGGAGCCACACTCACGTCCGCATCTACATCAACGGAGCTATAGTGGAGCGTGTATCAAGCTCCAAATTCCTTGGTGTCCACATTTCCGAGGATCTCGCCTGGTCCCTGAACTTCTCCATCCTGATCAAAAAGGCACAACAGCACCTTTATTTCCTGCGGAACATCAAGAAAGCTCCCCACTGTCCCAGGATACTGACGGACTTTTACCACTGTACCATTGAGAGCATACACGCTAACTGCATCTCATTGTGGTATGGCAAATGTCCCGTATCAGACCGCAAGGTACTCCAGCGTATGGTGAAAACTGCCCAGCGTTTTATCGGCACCCAATTGCCCACCATTGAGAACATCTACCATAGACACTGCTTGGGCAGGGTGAAAAGCATTATCAAGGATGCATCTCACCCTAACCATAGACTTTTTACTCTCCTTCCATCCAGTAGGCGCTACAGGAGCCTCCACTCCCGCACTAACAGGCACAGGAAGAGCTTCTTCGCTGAGGCTGTGACCCTGCTGAACCTTACATCACAGCGCCCAGCAGTATTCCATCCATATTGTACTATCTCAGTACTTTTATATTTGTGTGCTGTAGCACTTACTTTTTATTCGCAGTAATTTTGTAAATAACACTATTCTTTGCATTTCTGGTTAGACGCTAACTGCATTTCATTGGTTTTGTATCTGTACTCAGCACAATGGCAATAAAGTTGAATCTAATCTAATCTAAACATTCTCCTTTGTAATAGCAATGGCACTCACTTCTGTTCCCTGACACTCATGGACCTCTGGCACACTGCTACTGTCTTCCACAGTGAAGACAGATGCAAAGTACCCATTAAGTTCATCTGCCATTTCTTTGACCCCATTACTACCTCACCAGCAACATTTTACAGTAGTCTAATATCAACTCTCATCTCCCTTTTACTCTTTATATAATTGGAAAATACCTTTAGTATCCTACTTTGTATTATTTGTCAGCTTGCCTTCATATTTCATCTTTTCCTTTCTTATAGCTTTTTCATTTGCCTTCTGTTGGATTTTAAAAGCATCCCAATCATCCAAATTCCCACTCACTTTTGCTACCCTATATGGCATTCCCTTGGCTTTTATGCATTTGTTATCTCCCTTGTCAGCCATGGTTACCTTCCCCCGCCATTTGAGAACAACTTCTGTGGGACATATCAGTCCTGCGCTTTGTGACCTATTCCCAGAAACTTCAGCCACTTCTGCTCTGCCGTCATCCCCTCCAGTATCCTTCTCCAATCCACCTGGGCAAGCTCCTCTCTCATGCCTCTGTAATACCCTTTATTCCATTGTGATACTAATACATGTGACTGGTGCTTCTCCCCTTCAAATTGCAGTCATATTCAATCATATTATGATCACTAATAAGATCGGGGTTATTACACAACACACAGTCTAAGACAGACTTTCCCCACCCCGAGTAGGCTCAAGCACAAGCTGCTCTAAAAGCCATCTCACAGGCATTCAATAAATTCCCTGTCTTGCGATCCAACACCAACCTAATTTTCCCAATCCCCTTGCATATTGAAGTACCCCGTTACTATTGTCATTACCCTTATTACATGCCTTTTCCAGTTCCCTTTGCAATCGTAACCCCCACAACTTGGCTACTATTCGGAGGCCTATATATGATGCCCATAATGATTTTTTTACCCTTGCAATTTCTTAACTTCACCCACAAAAATTCAACATTCTCTGACCCAACGTCACCACTTTCTAAAGATGTAATTTCATCTCTCTCCAACAGAGCCACATCACGGCCTATGTCTTGCTGCCTGTCCTTTCAATACAAAGTATATCATTTAATGTTAAGCTCCCAACTATGACCTTCTTCCTGCCATGACTCAGTGATGCCCATAATATCATACTGACTAATCTCTAATTACGCCATGAGTTCATCCACCTTATTCCAAATGTTACGTACATTTAAATACAGAACCTTCAGTTCTACATTCTTTGCCCTTTTGAATTTTGCCTCTGTGGTACAATTTAATTCTTTGCTCTAGCTGCATTTGTACCCAAATGCTGTGTAAGTTGCTTCACGGAAACATGGCTCACCCTGCCATTTCAGATGCAACGCTGCAATCAGAGGGTTTCACCATCCACTGCAAAGACAGAACACCTGGGTCCTTTAGTGTTAGAGGAGGTGGCTCACTGTGGTGCACAGAATAATGGTTTACTCTCAATCTTGCTCGCCGGACCTGGAATATCCAACAGTCACATGTCATGCATTTTATCTGCCGAGGGAGTTTTCCACCATCGTTCCGCCTCCGGTCAATGTCAGACAGCTAGTGGGGAAGGTGAGACACAAAACAGTGCACACTGATGCCTTTCCAATCTTTGCAGGGGATTTCAACCAGGCCAGCTTGAAGAAGTCTCTGAGCAACTGATATATCACCTGTGGAAACAGAGGAGTTTGCACACTTGACCACTGTTACATCACCATCAATAACACTTACAGTGCCATCCCACGCCAGCACTTTGGAAAGTCCGATCATCTGGCTGCCCTTCCACTCCTGCTGTATAGGCAGAGACTAAAGACCACAGTACTAGTGGTAAGAAGGTATAGTCAATGGAGGCGGACCAGTGCTTATCAGACTACTTTGAAGCACTGAACTGGCCAATATTCAGGGATTACTCTTTGACTGTAAATGGAAACACCATAGTTGTCATCAATTTCATCAAGACCTGTGTGAATGAGCATGTGTCTTCGAGAACATAACAGACAAACTCAAACCTAAGCCGTGGATGAAATGGTGGATTCATGCTCTGCTGAGGGCTAGATCTATGGCATTCAAGGCTGATGATCCAGAGCTAAAGAAGTCATCCAGGTAAGACCTACGAGCAAAGACTTGAAGAGCAAAAAAAAACTATTCTGATTAAAGTTCAAGACGGAATTGAATGAATGTCAGCTCTTGCAGGAAATGCATGCCATTACTTCCTACAAGGCAAAGCCTAACATCATGAATGGCTGTGATGCTTCACTCACACATTTTATGCATGCTTTGAAAGGAATAATAAAACTACACCTTTGTAAATTGCTGCAGCACCTGGTGACCCTGTCTCAGAGGCCGACATCAGAAGCTCCAAAAGCTGGGACTCTGTATCCCCCTCTGCAACTGGATCCTTGACTTTCTTATCAAGAGACCTCAGTTAGTGTGGATCAGAAACAACGTCTTTTGTCCTTGCTGAAATCTACACTGGCACACGTCAAGGATGCATGCTTAGCCCACTGCTCTTCGCTCTCTACCCTCATGACTGTGTGGCTAGACACAGTTTAAATGCCAGCTATCAATTTGCCAATGACACATATATTGTTGGCAGATTTTCAGATGGTGACACAGAGGCATACAGGAGCAAAATAACTCAGCTGGTTAAGTGATGGTACAGCAACAACCTTGCACTCAATGCCATTAGGACCAAGTAATTAATTGTGGATTTCAAGAATGGAAAGTTGAGGGAACATACACCAGTCCTCACCATGGAATCAGAAATGGAAAAGGTGATCAGCTTAAAGTTCCTTGGTGTCAACATCTCTGAATATCTGTCCTGGGCCCAACCTATTTCGATACAATTACAAACAATATATGACAGTGGCTATATTTCATCAGGAGTTTGAGGAGAATTGGTATGTCACCAAGGGCACTTGCATATTTCTACAGACGTGCCATAGAATGCGTTCTAACAGGTAGTATCACTGTCTGGTATGGAGAGCCCACTGCACAGATTTGGAAAAAGCTGCAGAAAGATATGAACTCAAGAAGCTCCATCATGGGTACTAACCTCCCCAAAAGGTGATGCCTCAAAAAGGCGGCATCCATTGTTAAGGACCCCATCACCCAGGATGTGCCCTCTTCTCATTGCTACCATCAAGGAGGAGGTACAGAAGCCTGAAGACATACACTCAACCTTTTAGGAAGAGCTTCTTCCCCTCACTATCAGATTTCTGAATGGACAATGAACCCATGTATGCTACCTCAGTAGTTTTTTTTTCTTTTGCTCTCTTTTGACACTACTTATTTCATTTAATTTATATACATATTTATAGTTCATAGTTTTTTAGTACATTATTATGCATTGCAATGTACTATTGCAATAAAATAACAAAATTGTATGACATACGCCAGTAATATTAAACCTGACTCTGATGCTAATGTTTAATCGAGGATAAATTTTATGGACATAATAAAGCTAATATAATGTTGTGCAATAAGCAGTTCATGAATAAATGTTAATTTTATTTCCTTGGCAGGTAAGTAAACATTGAAGTGGATCCATAAGCAGGATCTATATTTGAGCAAGGGGCCTAGAAATTCATACATGTAGCACTCTCAGTGCTACACTGATGTAAATGGGCTACTGCTGGAGGCTACGACATACCAATGATTGCTGGGCTGAAATATACTTCCACCACAAACCATACTAATGTGACAACATGATTTCTGGCTCAGATGCATGTCGATGACATCATCCCAATGCAACTCCTTTATAAACCCTGCCCAAGAATGAGATCACTGTATTCTCTGTTTTTGGCTGCTGTTAAAGTGTAAACATATCTAATTGTTCTGCTTTGTGACTGGGCTCAGCCTAGGCATTAATTTCATCTTCCAGCTCATAGTTCACCTCAGACCAAAGGCACTGGCTCATCTTAAATGATTGGCCCAATCTCCCCCATTACTTGTCTTCAGTCTCAAATTCAGCTGCTACTTTCCTTTGTGTGGTCTGAAGCTTGTAAAGGAAATTGTGCCTCCACCATTTCATGGCACATGATATCTTGAATCTCAGGCACTAGTGAACCTTATATCGGCAGACCAATGGTTTAACGGTCACTAGCAGCAAGTTTTCAGTGCAGTGAAACCAATGAGTTTCCAGTGGTTCACTGATTTCATATTTGGATTAAAGATATGAAGATATCGCCTGTGTCATCGAATAAAGCAAAATCTGAGTCTCAGAACAC
Organism: Mobula birostris; assembly: GCF_030028105.1. NCBI lineage: Eukaryota > Metazoa > Chordata > Chondrichthyes > Myliobatiformes > Myliobatidae > Mobula > Mobula birostris. The sequence goes on from NC_092377.1 coordinate 51,193,722, forward strand.
AGCAATTCACCATCACTAAACTTGTCAACTTGTCCTATTATGTTGGATGTCCTATTAATTGAGATATCGGTTAATCAGAGCAGCCATTTATTTGGGACAACTCTTCAGGAACTAGCAAGAAAATAGCCTGGATTCCCTTTGTTTATTTGGGACACTATGCTGCTTAATTGGGGCAGGAGACTGTTGCCGTGTAGTTTCTAATAATGATGTGCACATGCAGGGTTGTTAGACACTAGACCTTGATTAGAGCAATCAGTTTTTAACTAGTGTGAGTTGTGAGTATTTGTGTTAAGAGAGCAGTGATTTTTGTTTACTGATATTTGGTGAGTAATAAACAGTAAGACAATTTAGAACCATTGTTCACTGGGGTTTCAAGCATTCAGGCTTGGAAATGTCAGAAACAGCCAGGTGTGAAAAGGAAATTACTTCACTACTTCAAAAAGTTATGAACTATAAAGAATTTGCAGTTATTAAAAATCATCTTGAATGTTACAATGAAAATGAAGGATACAATCCTCAATAGCATTGTATGAAGGCAGTCGATTATCTGCACTTGGAGTCTGCACAGATTTTGCTCACTTACAGTCAATTAAAAGTGTTGTGTATTTAATATTTAAGTAATATTTGAGTAATGTATATATATGTTGATTAAATAATTCATTGAGTTATATGTATAAATATGTGAATTGCATATGCTATCACGCAACCACTTGATATCTGCAAGCTTCGTTTAAAGTAAACACAAAGTTAGATCCACATTCCCAGACTCCTTCTTTTGAATTAGTTTAATGTTTTGAAGTTACAAAACATAACATTGGTGAGAAGGTATTTTTAAAATGAACCTGAGATGGCAATTGACCTATTGAAACATAGTGAGACATTCGAATGAAAATAAAACGCAGCGAGTGATGATCAAGTTACAAAAATCAACACAGCATATGTTCTTTGGAAGGGAAGACATAATTGAGTCATTTTTTAAAAGGTAGGAAATAGAAAAATTCAGGGTTCATAAACTGTGAATACTGGTTGATAATAATAATTAAGAAAGCAGAAATGGCTGGCTACATCGGAAAAATTAACATTTCATTTCATAACAAATAACTATTTTTATATACTGAGCTAATTGAACAATATTTTGAAGCAAATGAAATATCCAGTGAGAAATGAGTACCAATATTGCTGGTGCATTGGGTTTAAAGGCATACAGTTTGCTTTGAAGTTTCACGCTCCAACCAAGCCAGCAGAGATGAGCTTTACTAATATTGTCAAAGTAATGTAGGGACATTTAGAATGGAATCAAAAAAAAGGGGAGTCCACTTCACTGTATGTGGCTGAATTGAAAAAGTTGTCGGAGTTCAGTTCAGTGATGAGCTTTGCTGATATCATAGAAGTAATGCAGAAGCATTTAGAACTGGAACCATTGTTGACTGCAGATGTTTCTTAAGCAGAATCAAAAGGAAAGGAAGTCCATATCAGAGTACGTGTCTGACTTGAAGAAGTTGCCTGGGCATTATCAGTTCAGTGATGGGATAAATGATGCACTGAGAGATTGCTTAGTTTGTGGGGACTTACAAGAAAACATTCAAAAATGACTCCTAACTGAAGCATAACTCATATTTAAAAGAGCAGTTGAAATTGCTGTTTCGATTGAAACTGCGGAGAGAGATGCAATTGAGTTGCAGTCAGGAATAAATGTGAGTGTGAACAAAATTGCATATTCTAAACTGAAACTGGCCTGGCCAAACAAATTGTGACACCGTTCTGGCAGGAACCCACATACACCAAACAAATGCAGGTTTTAAAGGTAAACTTTGCAAAACGTACAACAAAGTAGGACACTTACAAAGAGCATGTCAGGCAGACAAAAATAAATGGACTGCACGGGGAAAAGAAAAATCTAAAAAGTTAAGTTACAGTTTCATAATGAACATTAATCTGCAGACTGCTGGTGAAAAATGTGCTAATGTTGAGAGTGACGCAGTTCTATGTAACCTTGAGATTTGTAGTGTGAAAATTAACAAAAGACAAGCAATGTGGCTTACAGCAGAAGTAAACAGCAAGTTAATTAAAATGTAATTAGATATTGGTTCAGCTGTTTCAATCATTCCACAAAATGAGTTTAAACAACATTTCAAAGTTACTGAACTGAAGCCTGCAGATATCCAACTAAGAACTTATACTAGAGAAAAGATCACTCCTGTGGGAATGATATCCATAACAGTGAAATATAATGACCAACAAGCTACATTGGGCTTGTATGTGGTAAAAACAGGAGGACCAGCATTGTGAGGGCAAGATTGGCTGAGACAACTAATTGGAGATCCAATTAGAGATCGGAGATCCATCCTGAATTTGCATGTTATATCCCCAGCACCCTAGCAATGAAATCAACTGAAATTGAATTAAGAAATATATTGGATGATACCACAACTCTCTCCATGATGAACACCACCATAACCTATTGCCCAACAGAGGACAAACAGGTGTTGATGCTAACCTCAGTGTCTCTGGTTGGAAAGCATATTAGATCAAGGAAAGACCATGCTGCTGAGAGAAGGCATGAAAATGACAAATGGTCAGTCTACCACAGTTTTTATAGGCAATATATCTGAGAAAGCTTTTGATGTGTTAATCAGGCAGTTTTTTGTGGAATGTGGTTTGGTTTTAAGCTAGAAAAAAGTTCAAGGTGCTTGAGTAAAGTTGCAAGCATTTGGCTTTTGTGAATATAAAGAACCGGAATCTACTCTGCGTGTTTTATTGCATGGTCTTCAAGTGGGAAACACAAAGCCGCTTGTAAAAGTAGATGCAAAGACCAAAGCTCAGTTGGAGGAATGGAAGGCCAAAAGGAAAGGAGTCTATGGAGGTATGGAAACAGAGGTTTAATCAGATAAATGTGTGGATGCGGAAGTCAGAGGAGAACTTGCGGACCATTTGTTTTGAGAGAGAGAGAGAGAGCTTCGCACAGGTTGGAGAGAAGAGTTTTAAAAAGAAGTGTTTCGTGGGGCTCAATGCAGTAGTGGTGGACCAATCGATTTGAAGAGAGAGAGCTTTGCATATGTTGGGGAGAAGAGTTTAAAAAGGAACGTTTTGTGGGGCTCTGCACATTAGCGGTGGACCAATCAATTAGCAGAGAGAGCGAGCCTCGCACAGGTCGGGGAGGAAAGTTTAAAAAGAGGAGCCTGTCGCGGGGCTCGGTGCATTCATGGGGCACCAATCAATTCAAAGAGAGAGCGAGAGCTTCGCATATGTCGGGGAGAAGAGATTAAAAAAGGAGCGTTTTGCGGGGATTAGCACATTAGCAGCAGAACAATCGATTCACAGACCTTTAGCAGGCGCAAGTAAAAGTAAAGCAGGGTCAAAGCAGAGCAGCCATTGTGTGAGGGGACCAGTGTAGGAGAGGGAACTTGAAGCTTTGGCAAGGAGGCACAGGTAAGTAGCAAGAAGGCTTTTGTAGTGGTTGAATAAAAAGTCTCTAAATTACAGCTAATTAAATAAAGGGATGATGCAGGATCAGGTGATGTGCTGTAGCTGCATGATATGGTTACTGGTGGACCCCGTTTGGTTTCTGGTGACCACATCTACAGCAAGTGTTGGCTGCTCGAGGAACTCAGGCTCAAAGTTGATGACTTGGAATCTGAGCTTCGGCACATCAGGGAGGGGGAGAGTTACCTGGATTCTCTGTTTCAGGAGGTAGTCACAACCATTAGATTAGCTTATTCAAGTTTGGTCTGTGGTCAGGGACAAGAGGGTGTGACTGTGAGTGAGGCAGGTAGTGGGATCCAAGAGACAGTGCTGGAGGAGCCTTAGACCTTGAGCTTATCCACAGGTCTGAGATTTTTGCTCCCTGTGTGGGTGAGAGTGAGGTCTGTAGGAAGGATAAGCGTCCCAACTGTGGTACTGTAGTTCACGGGGCCATTTGAGAGAGGGGAAAGAAGAGAAGTGTAGTGGTAATTGGGGATAGTATAATCAGGGGATTAGACAGAGTTCTCTGGTGTGAGGATTGAGAGTCCCGAAGGCTGTGTTGCCTGCCTGGTGCCTGGGTTCAGGACATCTTATCTGACCTGCAGACGTATTTGCAGTGGGAGGGGAAAGATCCAGTTATCGTGGTCCATGTGGGTACCAATGACATAGGGAGAACAAGGAAAGAGATTCTGTTGAGGAAATTTGAGCAGCTAGGGACTAAATTAAAAAGCAGAATCAAAAAGGTAGTAATTTCTGAACTGTGATGGGACCTTGATCTTAGCGAATCACACAACTAGGGCTGTGGATAGGGCTTTAAACTAAATAGTGGAGGGGGGTTCAGCAAGTTGGAGAAATATGGATAACGTAAAAAAGAAAAGTGTGGATAAAGATAAATAAAAAAACAAAAGATAAAAAAGAGAAAAGTAAGAATGGAGTGAAGAAAAATCAAATACCAAAAGAGTAAAAGATTACAAGATTTTAAAAACACAATGAGTGTAAAGGCACTTTATTTGAATGCCCATAGTATTCAAAACAAGGTCAGTGAACTTGTGGCACAAATCACAAATGATTTAGTGGCCATCACGGAAATGTGGTTGCTGGGTGGAGAGGATAGGAAATGAAATATGTAAGGATATCAGATAATATGGAAGATTAGGTAGGAAAGTAAGGGAGGTGGGGTAGCGCTCTTAATTAAAGATGAGATCAGGGCGATAGTGAGAGATGATATAAGATCTAAGAAGCAGAATATTGAATCCATCTGGGTAGCCATTAGGAATAGTAAAGGGAAAAAAATCATTGGTGGGAGTTGTGTATTGGCCATCGAATAATAACATTACAGTGGCACAGGCAATAAACAGAGAAATATCTGAGTGATGTAAGAATGGAACAGCAGTTATCGTGGGGGACTTTAACTTGCACATAGATTGGGTGAATCAAGTTGGTCAAGGCAGTCTCGAGGAGGACTTTATACAATGCACCTGTGATGGCTTTCTTGAACAGCATGTTCCTGAACCTACAAAGGAACGTGCTATCTCAGATCTGGTCCTGTGCAATGAGACAGGTAAAATTAGTGATCCTGTAGTTAGGTATCCTCTTGAAAAGAGTGATCACAGTATGAATGAATTTCCATTACAAATGGAGGGTGCAATAGTTCAATCTAAAACCAGTGTATTATGCCTAAACAATGGAAACTACAATGGGATGAGGGAGGATGTGGCTAGTGTAGACTGGGAACACAGGCTATATGGTGAGACAGTTGAGAAACAGTGGAAGACTTTCAAAGAGGCTTTTTACTGTGCTCAAGGATAGTATATTCCAGTTAAAAGCAAGAACAATAAGGCTGGGGAGAGCCAGCCTCAGACAGCTAAGGAAGTAAAAGAAGGCATCAAACTAAAAGCCTGTGCATACATAGTTGCCAAGAGTAGTGAGAAACTGGAGATTTGGGAAAACTTTAAAAAGCAACAAAGAGCAACAAAGCGAGCAATTAAGAAAGGGAAGATAGATTATGAAAATAAGCTGGCACAAAATATAAAAACAGGTAGTAAAAGTCTTTATAATTATAAAAAAGCAGAAAGGGGTGGCTAAAGTGAATGTAGGTCCCTTGGAGACTGAGAAGAGGGAGTTGGTATTGGGTAATGAGGAAATGGCAGAGGCTTTGAATGACTACTTTATGTTGGTCTTCACGGTGGAGGATATATCTAACATGCCAAAGACAGATGTTATGGATGCGATGGGAGGTGAGGACCTCGATACAACAGCTATCACTAAAGAGGCAGTGCTTGCAAACTTGTGGGCCTGAAGATAAATAAGTCCCCTGGTCCTTATGGAATGCATCCCAAGGTACTGAAAGAAAAAATGACAGAAGTTATAGTTGAGGCTTTGGTGATTTACCAAAATTCTCTGGGCTGGGGGATTGTGAGATGGTGAATATCATGCCACTGTTCAAAAAAGGATGTAGGCAAAAGGCAGGTAACCGTAGGCCAGTTAGTTTAACATCTATAGTTGGGAAAATGCTTGAAGCTATCATTAAAGAAGAAATAGCGAGGCATCTGGAAAGTATGGATCCATCAGACAGACACAGCATGGATTCAGCAAAGGCAGGTCCTGTTTGACAAACTTACTGGAGTTCTTTGAGGATATAATGTGCGCAGTGGATAGAAGGGAACAGATGGGCATTATTTACTTGGATTTCCAGAAGGTGTTCGATAAGGTGCCACATAAAAGATTTATCCATAAGGTAAGAATGCATAGAGTTGGGGGTGATCTATTAGCATGGATAGAGGATTGGTTAACTAATAAAAAGCAGAGAGTTGGGATACATGGATGTTACTCTGGTTGTCAATCAGTGGTGAGCTATGTGCTGCAGGGGTTGGTACTGGGTTTGCAACTGTTCGTGATAGGCATAAACGATCTGGAAGAGAGGACTGAGTGTAGTGTATCTAAGTTTGCTGATTTTACTCTATTGAGCGGAAAAGCAAATTGTGCAGAAGATATAGAGAGTCTGCAGACAGATATGGATAGGTTAAGTGAGTGGGCAAGGGTCTGGCAGATGGAGTACAATGCTGGTAAATGTGGGGCCATCTGCTTTGGAAGGAAAAATGAAAGAGCTGGTTATTTTTTAAATGATAAAATATTGTAGCATGCTGCTGTGCAGAGGGATTTGGGAGTGCTTGTGCATGAATCACAAAAGGCTAGTTTGCAAGTGCAGCAGGCTATCAAGAATGCAAATGGAACATTGGCTTTCATTGTTAGAGAGATTGAATTTAAGAGCGGGGGGTGGTTATGCTGCAACTGTACAGGGTACTGGTGAGGCCGCACCTGGAGTACTGTGTGCAGTTCTGGTCTCCTTCCTTGAAGAAGGCTAAACTGGCTTTGGAGGTGGTGCAGAGGAGGTTCACCAAGTTAATTCCAGAGATGAGGGGGTTAGACTATGAGGAGAGATTGAGTCACCTGGAAGAGTACTGCTGGAATTCAGAAGAATGAGAGGAGATCTTATAGAAGCATATAAAATTATGAAAGGGATAGATAAGATAGAGGCAGGAAAGTTGTTTCCATTGGTAAGTGAGACTATAACTAGAGGACATAGCCTCAAGGAGGGGGTAGATTTAGGATGGAGATGAGGAGGAACTGCTTTTCCTAGAGAGTGGTGAATCTGTGGAATTCTCTGTCCAATGAAGCAGTGGAGGCTACTTCAGTAAATATATTTAAGACAAGGTTGGATAGATTTTTGCATAGTAGGGGAATTAAGGATTCTGGGGTAAAGACAGGTCGGTGGAGATGAATCCATGGCCAAATCAGCCATGATCTTATTGAATGGCGGAGGAGGCTCAGTGGGCCAGATGGCCTAAACCTGCTCCTATTTCTTATGTTCTTATGTCGGAGAGATCAGATTGCAAAGGGAACAAATGATTAATAAGAGAAGACTCTAGTGAACTAAATACATCTTCCCAAGATCAAGATGCACAATCTAGAAGAGAAAGGATGGGGAAGGAAAGCATCCAGAGCTGTCAGAACCATTTCCTACAGTGTCAGAGTCAACTCCTACAACCATCAAGGGCGAGGCCTTGAGTTGGTTTCATAGTAGCAAGTCTCACCTGCCAAGCAGTGTGACTCCCCTTGTCAGAAAAGAAGTTATCCCTCAAGAGCAAGCAATTACCCATAGTAATTAAATCTTCAGGCCTGAATGGGACAATTTAGAATTAACTATGCTGCGGATGTCTGTATATAATATACTGCGTACACAGTTGCGATGCATTCTCTATTGAATTGGAGTTTATAGCTTAGCAGGGAGGAGTGTTGTGTCTTTACCATGTAAGTAATATTTGAGTAATCTTGTATATATTTTGGCTGATTAAGCATTCTCGTTCATTTAAAAATTAATCATGATATGTCATCACACTACCACATAATATGTGCGTGCCTCACTTGAAGTAAACACAAAGTTAGACTCCCATATCTTCCTTTGAAGTAGTTTAATGTTTTGAAGTTTCAAAAGTTTCAAAACATTAGACTACTTCAAAAAAAACACAGCAGATAAAATCTTCCATCGATAACAATTAGGAATTAATAAACAGTTTAATAGTACTGTAGAGGTATTGGTAGTGTTCTAGTTTGTCCTGGATTTCATTTTAACACATAAGCTTTTACTCAGCTGAACAGTCTTTTTTATACCTTTTAACAACATCCATGAAACTTCAGCTAATAGGGGCAGCTGCTTAATTGGGCCGACATGTACTGGTCCCGATGTGTCCCAATGAACTGGAATCCACTGTATTCCCAACTGTCTTTGGCCACAGATCATTTCCCAGTACTGTAATATGATGCTGCATATATTCCAAAATAATTTAGCAATTCTCTTTAAACAAAATTTTAGCAGGAAAATGAACTTGCAAATATTGGGTTACATTGAATTTGCGTGCTGATGTAAAATGGGTGATAGAATTGACAGCACATTTCACATTATCATATTAGGTCATAGCAAATTCTGTATGTGTTTAATGCATTTGGAGTTCCATTTACAAACCATCAAAAACATATATTTTTAAGTTGAGATGCACAAGTTAGAAAATCAGTCAAATTTTGCATGCAGTGGATGAGACAGATTTGCATTTCTGATAACATAAGGAACAACTTAATTCATGTCTTCAGCTGGCCATGCTGGTCTCTGGTGACTGCTCTGACAGCTGTTATATTGACTCTGGATCCCAGTACTAACAGAACTTTTAGAGTTTCCATCAGCCCTGCACCTCCGTTTCTCACAGAGCCTTTGGAATGCTGAAGTGTTCCAGGAGATGCATTTGATTCCATGGGATTGATACATTCTCTTCTCCATGGGTGACAAGATAATTTCTCCCTGTCATCCATTCCTGAGCACACACAGACCTAACACACAAGGGATTCTGCAGATGTTGGAAATATGAAGTAACACACAAAAATATGCTGAAGGAAATCATCAGGCCAGGTAGCACCCATTGAAAAGAATAAATAATCGATGTTTCAGGACTCCTGTTTTTTTTAATCATGTTCTTCTTCACAGTTAGCAACTCGCATGGTCAGAAAAAAAATCCATCACCAACAATGTATGTATTAGGGATCATTGATCTGATGGCCACTTAACTCTAAAATCTGAAAGATATTAGCTAAGCCTGTATAAAGAAATTAAACAGTATGCATTTATTAGAAAAGTTCTGTTCTAAGTCACTGGGTTACTCTGCAGAAAATTCAGCAGCATCGTTCTGAACTTCAGCAACATGTGTTCATGCAGTTCAAATCAATTGTTCAAAAAGTGTGTGCATCCACTTGGAAACAAAGATAAGACAGTGAACAATAATTTACAGCTCAGGAAAATTGCAGTTTAAGTTTTGGCTTCCTTTGAGGAGACCTCAAGTTCCCCTAATTCATTCACACACCACTACTCTATTGAGGTACAAGTCAGACTGCAATGATTACGTTGTGAAACAACTTAACATGCACCTTCTTCATCATTTTCATAAAACTGAAACTAGTCACTTGGAAAAGCCACAGATGACTCAGGTGATAACAGGAACTGTATTCTTAGGTCAGTGTCATTTTCCTGCAGGTGCAATCCAGTCATTTAAAGCCACTGGAGAACACTGCCCCAAAAAACAGTTTCTGATTGTTTCATCTTGCTCCGAAGGGAAGAAGCTTCCAGTCTTACAGACATTTATGTATCAAGAATGACTGGTGACAATCATAGCAGAAACCATATTTCCAGCAATATGTGGACATTGAGCAAAAAAAAATACAGTGACAGGAGAAGCCAGGAACAAATTAGTAGTTTTTGAACAGCTGTACTTAATACTGTTGACTTGCTGTAAATTTAAGGACTGAACAACTTACGAGAAGAGGCAAATCCAGTAAATGTACTGAGTATTTCTGAAGTGCATGCAGACCATAGTATTATCCAATCATTCTGCTGCATTGAATTATGATTGTGCATGGCAATGTAAAACATCAAATCCATGTTGCTGATGCTTTGTCAAGAAGCCCTGCACCTGCATGATTCCCTTTGGCTCAATTTCAATAACTTGTAATACAAATTGCCCCTCTGAACCAACAAATCTAATATGAATATCACCTCATCAATATGGAATAAACCGGGTATCAAAGTCATGATCACTGAAGCATATTTTTGTTACTACTGTGCTTTCAACTTACTGCTCTTTGAAATTCATCAATTCTTTAGAAGTATTTGAATCTAAATGTTATGTTTTATAATGGCTAAAGATAAAACTAATTGAAAGGAAATATGGAGTCAGGAATGCATGTCTTAGTTTCGTTTTTACTTTAAGCAAGAAGTGCATGCATGATATGCAGGCAGGATGGTGTATTGTATTCATGTACTTTTACATATAACCCATATTGAATTTTTTAAATTTACAAGAATGCTTAATCAAACTATATTTGTGATTATGAAGACATGCAGTCTTCTTTTATTGTCATTTAGTAATGCATGCATTAAGAAATGATGCAATATTTCCTCTGGTGTGATATCACAATACACAGGACAGACCAAGACTGAAAAAACTGACAAAACCACAATTATCACATATAGTTGCAACAGTGCAACAATACCATAACTTGATGAAGAAGTCCATGAGCACAGTAAAAAGTTCAAAGTCTCTCAAATGTCCCTCATCTCACGCAGAAGCGAGAAGGAAAAAAAACTCTCCCTGCCATGCCAGACCACAATCCGTCTGAGTCATCCGAAAACTTCAAGCCTCCGAATCAGCTCTCCAACACCGAGTACTGAGCGCCATCTCTGTCTGAACGATTCGACCTCAATCTCCGTCGCTTCTTCCCTCCGGAAAATTCCCCACCGCGCAGTAATGACAGCAATGAACGAGCGTTTCAGAAATTTCTCCAGATGTTCCTCTGTGCTTTCACATCCGTCTCCATCAAATCAGAATTGTCCACGGCCCCTATTTAATGGATACGATATCATTTTTCACCGGAGGGCTGTGCATGGGCGGCACGCTGCTCTCTCTCCTCCCGCCAATTACAATATTATTCAAATATGAATGCAATATTAAATACACAATACAACACCCTGCTTGGCCATAAACTCCAACTCAATATAGAATGCATCTCAACTTATATAGATACAGTATATATTGTTTGATTAAGCATTCTTGTCTGGCAGGGACCTGTTACAGTAATGGACAAATTCTAAAAAGGACCGCCACTGTGACACGTCATTTGGCTTTGGGGCATCCACCACTGCTTAAATTTTCTCAGCACACTGATGTAATTCTCGTGTGTCGATGCTGTGACTAGAGGCAGTGATGCTTAAAAAATTCACACTTGTTGTGGTGTGCTCACAGAAATAGAGAAAACCTACAGCGTAATACAGGCCCTTCAGCCCACATGTCCCTACCTTAGAAATTACTAGGCTTACCCATAGCCCTCTATTTTACTAAGCTCCATATACCTATCTAAAAGTCTCTTAAAAGACCCTATCGTATCCACGTCCACCACCGTTGCCGGCAGCCCATTCCACGCACTCACCACTCTCTGAGTAAAATACTTATCCCTGACATCTCCTCTGTACCTACTCCCCAGCACCTTAAACCTGTATCCTCTTGTGGCAATCATTTCAGCCCTGGGAAAAAGCCTCTGACTATCTGAGCACCTTCAATAACTCTAAAAGACTGAGGTTGGGTAAAATACGGAAAGGCTTTTATTTGCTGTACAACAATACGACCTCCATGCTGATTGTCTGTCCCTGGACTGAGGGGGAGGGGCAAGGTGGAATCACTTTTATACAGGACTCTGTGGGAGGAGCCACAGGGGCAGTCAGCAGAGGTGCGTGTCCAGACAGGTAACCGAGTTACAACATATATACGTGGTTTACCACATTCACCCCTCCTTTTTTTAAAAAGAGTCCCGCAGGGTGAAGTGACTGACAATATTTACAAGAAGTATATTTACAGGTTAAGTCTATCAGGCGGTCGAGTCCGTCGCTGTGACCTACGTAGCACCGGCGGTGATTGCACCGGCGATGGTGGTTGTGCTGGCTCCGGCCTGACTTCAGGTGTCAGCACGTTAGGCGTTGGTAATCCCTCATGCGTGTGCATCGCGCCCGGTATGGGAGTGTCGTGTGGTGTCTGTAGAGGGTTTGGGGTGCACGGTGTCTTGTAGGTACATACATTGGTGGATACGGGGTCAATAGTCACCACGGAGTGTTCAGGGTAGGGGCCCGGTGCTCCTGTGGGCGCCAGGTTGCAGATGGAGACCGTGTCCTCCCGCCCATCAGGTAAAACCACGTAGGCGTACTGGGGGCTCGCATGAAGTAAGTGAACCCTCTGGACTATCGGGGAGTATTTATTGCTCCTCGCATGTTTCAGGAGCAGCACTGGCCCCGGCGATGTCAGCCAAGTTGGTAGGGTGGTCCCAGTGGTCGACTTTCTGGGAAAAGAAAAGAGCCGCTCATGAGGCGCGGCATTGGTGGCCGTGCATAACAGGGAACGGATGGAGTGGAGTGCCTCGGGAAGGACCTCCTGCCAGTGGGAGACTGGCAGTCCCTTTGACCTGAGGGCTAAGAGAGTGGCTTTCCACACCGTGCCATTCTCCTTCTCCACCTGTCCATTCCCCCGGAGATTATAGCTCGTGGTCCTACTAGTTGCAATTCCCCTAGCCAGTAGGTATTGGCACAGCTCGTCACTCATAAACGAGGACCCTCTGTCACTGTGGATATAGCATGGGTATCCGAACAGAGTGAAGAGCTTGCGCAGGGCTTCTATAACTGACGTGGAAGTGGTGTCGGGGCAGGGGATGGCGAAGGGGAACCGCGAGTACTCGTCAATTACGTTAAGAAAGTACACATTGCGGTCAGTGGAGGGAAGGGGGCCCTTAAAGTCAACACTCAGTCGCTCAAAGGAGCGGGTGGCCTTGATGAGTGGTGCCTTTTCGGGTCGGTAGAAGTGCGGTTTGCACTCTGCGCAGACTTGGCAGTCCCTGGTCATCATCCTGATCTCCTCAAGGGAGTAAGGCAGGTTCTGGGCTTTCATGAAGTGGAAAAGCCGGGTGACCCCCGGGTGGCAAAGATCTACATGTAGGGCGTACAGCCGGTCGATCTGCATGCTGGCGCACATTCCCTAGGATGGGGCATCGGAGGGCTCGTTGAGCTTCCCAGGCCTGTACATGATGTCATAGCTGTAGGTGGAGAGTTCGATTCTCCACCTCAGAATTTTATCATTTTTGATTTTGTTCCGCTGTTGATTATTAAACATGAATGCGACCGAGCGCTGGTCAGTTAGCAGGGTGAACCTTTTGCCGGCAAGATAGTGTGTCCAGTGCCTAATAGCTTCCACTGTGGTCTGGGCCTCTTTCTCCACTCTGGAGTGCGAAAGTTCAGGGCCTTGAAAGGTACGGGAAAAGAACGCCACTGGTCTTCCCACCTGGTTGAGGGTAGCAGCCAGCGCAAAGTCAGAGGCGTCACTCTCTACTTGGAAGGGAATGGCCTCATCCACCGCATGCATTGCTGCTTTGGCAATGTCCCCTTTTATGCAGCTGAAGGCTGTGCGGGCCTCGGCTGAGAGGGGGAATGTGGTGGACTTGACCGGGGGTGGGCCTTGTCTGCGTAGTTAGAGACCCATTGGGCGTAATAGGAAAAGAAGCCCAGGCACCTTTTGAGGGCTCTGAGGGTATTGGGAAGAGGGAGTTCCAACAGGGGGCGCATACGGTCAGGGCCAATGACTCCATTCTCCACGACACACCCAAGGATAGCAAGTCAGGTGGTCCTGAATACACACTTGTCCTTGTTATAGGTGAGATTGAAAACTTTGGCCGCTTGGAGAAATTTTGTTGTCGTGATCCTGCTGGTCGTGACCGCAGATGGTGATGTTATCCAGATATGGGAACGTGGCCTTCAGTTGGCACTGGTCCACCATCCGGTCCATTGCCCTCTGGAAGACAGATACACCATTCGTGACACTGAAGGGGACACGCAGGAATTGATAAAGCCTGCTGTCGGCCTTGAAGGCAGTGCAAGGGCGGTCCTCCTGGCGGATGGGGAGCTGATAGTAAGCGGATTTTAGGTCTATGGTCAAGTACACCTTGTACTGTGCTATCTGATTGACCATATCCGTGATGCGGGGTAGAGGGTACGCGTCGAGCTGCGTGAACCTATTGATGGTCTGGCTATAGTCCACGACCATCCTATTCTTTTCCCCGTTCCGAACAACGACCACCTGCGCCCTCCAAGGACTTGTGCTTGCCTCAATGACCCCCTCCCTGAGCAGCCGCTGCACCTCCGACTTAATGAAAGCTCTGTCTCCCGCACTGTACCTCCTGCTTTTTGTTCACCAGATTGATTCCTGGGATGGCAGGACTTTCATATGAAGAAAGACTGGATGAACTGGGCTTGTACTCATTGGAATTTAGAAGATTGAGGGGGGATCTGATTGAAACGTATAAGATCCTAAAGGGATTGGACAGGCTAGATGCAGGAAGATTGTTCCCGATGTTGGGGAAGTCCAGAACGAGGGGCCACAGTTTGAGGATAAAGGGGAAGCCTTTTAGGACCGAGATTAGGAAAAACTTCTTCACACAGAGAGTGGTGAATCTGTGGAATTCTCTGCCACAGGAAACAGTTGAGGCCAGTTCATTGGCTATATTCAAGAGGGAGTTAGATATGGCCCTTGTGGCTACGGGGGTCAGGGGGTACGGAGGGAAGGCTGGGGCGGGGTTCTGAGTTGGATGATCAGCCATGATCATAATAAATGGCGGTACAGGCTCGAAGGGCCGAATGGCCTACTCCCGCACCTATTTTCTATGTTTCTATGTTTACCACGGGTTTACAGTCAGAGGTCAGGTTGGCGAACAGCGGTGGGGGAGGGATCTTGAGGGTGGAGAGGCCGCAAGTGGTGTCGGTAGTGTGGCAGTTGGCATGATGTTGGGTGGGATGCGTGGGTCGGTGTGTGTGTGTGGTCAGTAGCGGGGTACGTGACATATCTCTACAAAACAGGGGATTTATGACAGTAATTGGCAGGAGGGGCCCATCATACTTCATTGTCACGCTTTTCAGGTGGCTCTGGAAGTCGAGCCCCAATAGCACAGGGGCACACAGTTGAAGCATGGCGAATAACATAAAGTCTCATATTCTGTGCCCTGCACCACTAGCGTCGCTACACAACCCCCCCGGATGTCTGTTGTATGCGACCCGGAGGCCATGATGACCCTTCGACTTACCGGCTGTATCGCGAGTCCACAATGCTGCACCGTGGCCGGGTGGATAAAACTCTCCGTGCTGCCTGTGTCAAACAGGCAGCTTGTCCTGCACCCCTCCACCAGGATGTCCATCATTGACCTTGCGAGCTGGGTGGGGAGCGCTTTGGTCAAGGGTCATGGAAGCCAGGGTTGAGTCGCTGTCTTTGTCTGGCGCGATGGGGTGGCCCGTGAGCACCTGTTGGTCGTAGGCGATGGGAGGTGGCGCCGACCAAGATGACTGCCCCCGTGTCTCGCACGTGGTGGCGGCGTGCAGGGAAGATGGCGGCAGGCAAGATAGCGACGCCCATGTTTTGCACGCGCCGCTGCTCGATCCCGCCTGCGGTTTGGACTTACAGACCTTGGTGAAGTGGCCCTTCCTTCCACAGCTGGGGCAGATAGCTTCTCGGGCTGGGCAGCATTTCTGGGGGTGCTTCTCGAGTCTGCAGAAGCAGCACTTCGCGGACTTGCGACTGGCAGCAGCTGAGGTCGATTCACTAGTGGGTTGCGGGGTCTGCGGCTCCCACGATGCCGTCGGGGGTTTTGCGTGCCTGGAGAGCCTCAGAGTTGTGCAGAGCGGCCTCCAGCGTGTTGGCCAGTTCAATCGCCGAACTTAAGGTAAGATCGGCTTGTTCCAGCAGCCGCTGGTGCACATACACTGACCTGGTCCCCGTGACGAAGGCGTCTCTCACTAGGAGTTCTGCATGCTGCACCGCCATCAGCTCCTGGCAATTGCAGGCTCGCAAGAGAGTCCATAGGGCCTGGATGAACTCAGCACTTGATTCCCCGGGCCGCTGTTGCCGCGGCGTTAAGCGATGTCACGCGTAGACGCTGTTTATCGGCTGCAGGTATTATCCTTTGAGGGTGCTCAGCACGCCGTCATAGCTCGGCTGGTCTCTAATCAGTGAATAGACCCATGGACTGACCCTGGAGAGTAGAACTCTGCGCTTCGCTACGGGGTCGGTCGCTTTAATCTCCTCTAGATACGCTTTGAATCAGGCCAGCCAGAGTTTGAAAGCGTTTCCAGCATCAGGCATTTGCGGATTAAGGTCTAACTTTTCAGGTCTCAGTGCATGTTCCATGCTTTAAAATGTACAGCAAATAAAATTGAAGCACCTTCAATAACTCCAAAAGACTGAGGTTGGGTAAAATACTGAAAGGCTTTTATTCGCTGTACAACAATACAACCTCCATGCTGAGTGTCTGCCCCTGGATTGAGGGGGAGGGGCAAGGCTGAATCACCTTTATACTGGAATCTGTGGGAGGAGCCACAGGGGCAGTCAGCAGAGGGGCGTGTCCAGACAGTTAACCCAGTTACAACATATATATGGCTGACCACACTATCCACATGATCAATGCATCTCATCATCTTGTACACTTCTATCAGGTCACCTCTCATCCTCTGTCACTCCAAGGAGAAAAGGCCGAATTCACTCAACCTATTCTCATAAGACATGTTCCCCAATCCAGGCAACATCCTTGTAAATCTCCTCTGCACCCTTTCTAAGGTTTCCGCATCCTTCCTGTAGTGAGGCGACCAGAACTGAGCACAGTACTCCAAGTGGGGTCTGACCAGGGTCCTATATAACTGCAACATTACCTCTCGGCTCCTAAATTCAGTTCCACGATTGATGAAGGCCAATACACCGTACACCTTCTTAATCACAGAGTCAACCTGCACAGCAGCTTCGAGTGTCCTATGGACTCGGACCCCAAGATTGCTCTGATCCTCCACACTGCCAAGAGTCTTACCATTAATACTAATATTCTGCCATCATATTTGACCTACCAAAATGAACCACTTCACACTTATCTGGGTTGAACTCCATCTGCCACTTCTCAGCCGAGTTTTGCAATCAATGTCCCACTATAACCTGTGAGCCCTCCACGTTATCCACAACACCTCCAAACTTTGTGTCATCAGCAAACTTACTAACCCATCCCTCCACTTCCTCATCCAGGTCATTTATAAAAATTACAAAGAGTAAGGGTCCCAGAACAGATCCCTGAGGCACTCCACTGGTGACCGACCTCCATGCAGAATATGACCCGTCTGCAACCACTCTTTGCCTTCTATTGCCAAGCCAGTTCTGGATCCACAAAGCAATGTCCCCTTGGATCCTATGCCTCCTTACTCTCTCAATAAGCTCAATGGGCTCAGTGCTCTGACCCCATAATCTTCTAATCTTTTTAAAACTCTCTTGAGATTCTGGAGATGTTTCTTGTCATCATTACTAGAACAATGATGTCATCCAGGTAACACCAAGTGCTCGCAGATGCATAGGTTCATAAATTGTGTCTCATTCAATGTGCTTGTTAATAAATAGAGGATAGTAGTACTAATTATCAGGCCAGAAGTATGGGTGCGATACGTTGACGACATGTTTGTAAGGCTCTGAAAACCTGTGCCAACCAACTAGCAGGAGTATTCAAGGACATTTTCAACCTCTCACTGCTATGGGCAGAAGTTCTCACTTGCTTCAAAAAGGCAACAATTATACCAGTACCTAAGAAGGATAATGTAGGCTGCCTTAATGACTATCACCCGGGAGCACTCACATTGACAGTAATGAAATGCTTTGAGAGGTTGGTCATGACTAGACTGAACTCCTGCCTCAGCAAGGACCTGGACCCATTGCAATTTGCCTATCACCACAATAGGTCAATGGCAGACACAATCTCAATGGCTCTCCACAGGGCTTTGGACCACCTGGACAACACAAACACCGATGTCAGGATGCTGTTCATCAACTATAGCTCAGCATTTAACACCGTCATTCCCACAATCCTGACTGAAGTTGCAGAACCTGGGCCTCTGTACCTCCCTCTGCAATTGGATCCACGACTTCCTAACCGGAAGACCACAACCTGTGCGGATCTGTGATAACATATCCTCCTCGCTGATGCTCAACACTGGCACACCTCAGGGGTGTGTGCTTAGCCTGCTGCTCTACTCTCTGTATACACATGACTGTGGCGAGGTATAGCTCAAATACCATCTATAAATTTGCTGATGATACAACCATTGTTGGTAGAATCTCAGATGGTGACAAGAGGGCGAACAGGAGTGAGATATGCCAACTAGTGGAGTGGTGTCACAGCAACAATCTGGCACTCAACGTCAGTAAGACGAAAGATCTGATTGTGGATTCAGGAAAGGTAAGATGAAGGAACACATACCAATTCTCTTAGAGGCATCAGAAGTGGAGAGAGTGAGCAGCTTCAAGTTCCTGGCTGTCAACATCACTGAGGATCTAACCTGGTCCCAACATATCGATGTAGTTATAAAGAAGGCAAGAGAGCAACTATATGCGAAGTTTGAAAAGATTTGGTATGTCAACAAATACATTTAGAAACTTCTATAGTTGTATCGTGGAGAGCATTCAGACAGGCTGTATCACTGGAGGGGCTACTGCACAGGACCAAAAGAAGCTGCAGAATTGTTGTAAATCTAGTCAGCTCCATCTTGGACACTGGCCTACAAAGGACATCTTTAGGGAGCGGTGACTGAGAAAGGTGGAGTCCATTATTAAGGACCTCCAGCACCCAGCATGCCCTTTTCTCACTGTTACCGTTAGGTAGGAGGTACGGAAGCCTGAAAGCACACACGCAGTGATTCAGGAACAGCTTCCTCCCCTCTGCCATCCGATTGTTAAATGGACAATGAAGCTTTGGACACTACCTCAATTTTTTAATATACAGTATTTCTGACTTTGCACATTTAAAAAATTCTACTTGTTTATGTATTATGTTTTATTTTATTTATTTTTTTCTCCCTGCTAGATTATGTATTGCATTGAACTGCTGCTGCTAAGTTAACAAATTTCATGTCACATGCCAGTGATAATAAACCTGATTCTGATTCATACCCAGACAAAACCAGATAAAATATGTGTAAAACCAAATCAGCAACATATTTGATGGTATTAACTTTACCATGGAATTTGAACAAATGACTAACTCCCTTTTCTAGACGAGCTGACCAGGAGGAATGCAGACAGAAGTTTGGAAACATCAGTTTATTGTAAAGTGATGAATATGGACCAAATCTTCAATCATGACAGCAATCACCCCAACTGCCACAAATGAAGTTGCATTGGATCGCTATTCAATCAATGGAATACACACTGCAGTAGTGTGGACCTCAAAGGGAAAGAAGAAACTCTCCTTTTCAAAGTATTCACTTGTAATGGCTATCCAGAAAACTTCAACAGAAGCTGTCTTGTCCGGAGAAACAACCTTCTAACACCTACTGAACTGACAAGAAAGAGGCTAACCTGCCAGACATCAGGAATAATTCCAAAATGAAGGCAAGACTACTCTAACCACACAGAATAACGGCAGTATATAAACCCAGGACAACCAGCAGAATGCTTATCTCGTCACCCAAAGATCCAACAACCCACATGGAGAGACCAAATGTAATATGCCAAATCCAACGTGGTGACTGTCCCAGACACCATGTTGGAGAGATGGGGAGAAGACTGTCATGACGAGACTACATTAGCATTAGCTAGCCATAAGAAGACATGATCCTCTGTCACTTATCTCAGTACATGAAGACCAAGAAGGACACAAGTTTGTCTGGGAAACTACAAAAATCCTGGCAGAGGCACAAAAAAAGAAATCAAGTGAATTTTTAGAAGCTTTTTTTGCTGTGCTTTTTAATAACTCGAACATCTTGGTGTGCTTCAACAGGTAGGTAGGCATCACAGGTTCATTCAAAACTTACGCATCACCACGTTATGTTTTGTAACTCCAAAAGGTAAAGCTTCTTGAAAAGAGACAATGAGCTAGGAATGCGTGTCTTAGCTTCACTTTTACTTTAATTAAGGCGTGTACGTATGACATCCTGGTGTGATGACGAATGCTAAAACACGCACTTTTACATATAACCCATAATGAATTACTGCAATGAGCAAGAATGCTTTATCAAACTATTTACAATATTACTCAAATTTTACTGAAATATTAAATAAACAACAGTAGGATAGAAGTATTATGATTATTCTTCTGTTCAAATGATCTACCAACACTAAACTCAATCAAGCATTGTACTTCAAAATCCACAGAGTTTCTGTTATGTACTGATCTACTTGCTCATCACACCCAAAGAGTGCATGCCCACAATTCCTGAAGGACTTTTCTCCTGAGGTAACATCTTACGTGGACATTGACCTTGTCTGTGGACTTTGGACCTTGCATTTCTGCTTTCATAGAGTTTTGAATTTCTTAGTTTCTGTCATGTTTCACCAGGCACCCAGAATGTTTTTAGTTATTAAAGGCTTCCACAAATATGTTTACTTTGGTAGAAAGAATTTGGTAGAGAAATCAATTGCCATTTCCAATAGATAGTAAAATTGTAAGTCAGTGCTGTAATGTTGGCTCATCATTGTGTAGCAAAAGAAAACAAATCTTCAGACAGCAGTTGTTATTCCTCAGCTCCTCTCAACTCCCTCAAGCAGAAGCAGTGAATTATTTAGGATTTTATTTTGACAAGCGACAGAACCCATAGCAATCCGGAAAGTCATAAAACCATCATCAACTTCAACACACAAGACAGGATCACTGCTAGATTGACCTTCTTCAGTTGCTTTTATTTCACCTGCATACTTGGTGCTGGTTCAGCTGTTCACCAACTGTATCTCCTCTGTTATTTCAATCTCACTGTTGATCCTGACATTGTCAGAAACACAGTCTGTAAACCAGCAGTGTAAACTTTGAGGTCAGGTGCTTGTTTCTCTCTTGTGAAGCAATTTTTTATCTTCTTTATTAGGTTCAGCGTGTGCTGTGCACTCCAATTTAAATGAATCATTAAACAAACTGGGAGGGTTTACAGTTAACCATAAAAAAATGTAATACATGGAAGGCGGCCAGACAACTCATCATATCTACATTGGTCAACAAGAGTTACCCAGCCTAATAGGTGTGCATCCCTGCATGTCACAACTTGTGAAGTACAACAGAAAATCTGTAACAGACTTTTCAAATCAAGTTGCATAACATCAGATGTATAGCTTGGCTTGAAAAATCTGTAAAAGTGTTTTGTATATGAGAATAGAAATGGGTGAAATGCAACTTGGTGTATTTGGACTTTTAGTCATTCGATAAAGGCTAGAAAAGATGCTGCAAAATTCGAACCCATGGAATGCAGGCTCACATGGATTATGGATAGTTAACTGACTGGAAAAAAGAAAGCTGCTGATAGGAATAAACTTGTCTTTCTGTAAACTGGGCCTACAGAATTTAGCAGAATGGAAGTTGGGGAGTTGATCCCATTGAAACATTCAAAACTCTTTTGTGGCCTTTCATGGCTAGATGCAGGGATAAGTATTCCTTTTTTTTTGGATGAGGAGAATCAGGAATCACAGTCTTACATTCTGTAGTGAGAAGAGCAAAAATTTCCTCATCCAAAGGATAGTGAATCTTTGGAACTTTTTTTCCCTGCAACTAGATGGCAAGCCAGTCATTAAATATATTGAATACAAACCTAAAGTTTCTCTGGACATTAAGTGAATCAAAGGATATAAGACTTGTTTAGGAAAGTGGTACTCAAGTAAAGGATTAATCATGGTCTTCATGAATGGTAAAGCAGACACAGTGGGGCCAGATAACCTCCTCCTGCTTCTAGTTCACATTTTGCAATGTAAACATTTCCATTCCATCTGAATTTGCTCATGGCTGAAGTGCTCCAAATTTTTGGATAAAGTTTCTAGAGATTAAAGCTACCAGAAGAAAGAGGATGAAAACATTAGCAAAACAAAAACAGTTGCCTACTTTTACGAAATATTTTGCTGATAGCACCCCTCCATAAGGCAGTCCATGTGCTTTGCCTGACCAGAATCACTGCACTCCTGCCCCTTCCAGAGTATCTAGAAGGTTCACATCTGCCCTGATGCTATTCTGGTTGCTTTCCTTGTCTATGTGCTGTGGATTAATCAGTGGCCTTTGGGTGTACATGGCCAGGTTGGGGCCCCAGATAGAAAGTCATGTGCTCTGAGTACCACGCAGACTTGGTATTGAACTTCTCCCCTTTAGTTACCTACTTCCTTAACGAAGCCACATTTTACAAGGGGTTCACCATTAACCAGATCCCTGGTCTACGGCCCTGAAAATTGTACATGAATCTGCCCTTAATACTCACTCAGTTCTTAATCCATTAAGCTCCTTTTTATCACCATAATTCAAACATTTTCGAATGTAATGGTCTGCTATGTCAACTAGATATATTGGTGCAAACATTTTTCACATTAGATCCCTAACAATTTTGACACTCATGAGGTGTAGAAAGAAATATTGAACTAACCAGACCTGCAGCAATATACTTTTATAAACCTATATCAATTCAATAAAGTTAAAAGTAAATGAATGATTTTAGTGGTAGTTCTTGGTGAGAAGTTTGGCTTGCTGGGAGATTGAAAGAGAAATCTGAGTATTCTATATTTATAGATAAAATAACTCACGTTGTTATACATAACAGAATGTATTTAAATTATAAATATAAATAATAAATGATTTTCAAACACGAACATTGGCCTTACTTTTAAGCTTATCTGCCAACAAATACCAGAAGTGGCCATCCTCCAAAAAGCACTTCACAAATTACTTGACATAAAAGTGTAAAGTTAAAAGCACCTTATGGAAACATTTTCAGCCTTTATAAATATGGAAGATAGGTATTCATTTTGAATGTACCCATTTCAAATATCCACTTTAGGTAAGAGGAGGCTTAATGTGGAGTATGAAGGTAGCTTCCATGTTTAGTGGGGAAGAAGTTGTGGATGAGGGTAGTGTTAAACCCAGATGCCAAGTTAGTAGGTTGGTTTTCCTGTTTTGGTAGGTTTAAGACAATAAACTTTGACTCTGAGTTTTTGAGCCTTCAAACTGAATTGTGGATGTGATGTGTGTGATGCAGTCTTAGCTAACTTTGAAAGGATTGCGTGGAACTGGAAGTTGGAGAAGCTGGAGGTGTTCAAGTTGGATGCAAAAATCCAGGTTTTATAGTGCATCCATAGGTTTTGTCATGAGCAGAAGGAACATACTGCAGGTGGTAATAGGTAGGAGGAGGAGGGTGGAGAGAAACATACAGCCTGTGGTAGAGTCTCAGCTATCCTGTAGGATAGCATGGTTCCAGGTTCTAAAGAGGTTAGTGGCAGGACTTTTGTGCCCTGGTCATGAATGCAGAACAGAAAAATTTCCTTACCAGATGAGGATAATGAGAACATTTGCTGAATTTCTTGGACTTTGTGGATTAAGCACCAGGCCAGATTGAAGAGGTCGGGTGTCTAGACCCAAGGCGAGGGATGGGCTGGTTCAGCTTGCTGCTCCGTTCTGCACTGAACGAAGGGTTTGTAGACTCCAGTTCAGAATGCTCTTTGCTTGCATTTATTCTTGGCATGATTTGTTTATTTTCTCTGCACATTTGGTGTTCGATTTTTTTAAATGGGTTCTTTTGGGTTTCTTTGTTTTGTGGCTGCCTGTTAGGAGACAAATCTCAAAGTTGAATAATGTATACATAGTTTGATACTAAATGTAATTTGAACTTTGAGCTTTGATTAAGTCCTAGTCCCTTCATTCTGTCTGGAAATATAACTTTCTCCTGAACCTCTGTGTAACAATAACTCTCTGCTTACATTTTCTTTAGAAAGCTGACATAAAAGAACAGAACCTGCATGAGGCTTTTAAAAGTTGACAGATCTTTCTTATGCATGACCAGAAATGAATGCATACTCCTGATGCAGCCTAACCAAAGTTTTAGAAAACTGCAACATAATTTCCAGACTGCTGAAATCAAATGCAATTATTTTTTATTAACATTATTATTTTCTTCCCCTTTGGTTACATATGCACCCAATTGTTAACCAGCCATTCTTTCCTGATGGGATTCCCACTGATGCAACAAGACAGCTTAAATTATGGAAGTCACAGAGTCAACTAATGACCATTTAACATGTGACACATTTTTGTGACCTCTGTAGTGTAAGGACCTACTTTAGATGTATTGGCTGGATACTGATAGTTTGAACCTTAATAGATAAACTTGTTTTACTTCATGAAGAGCAATCTAGTTTCATCACAACATAAATATTCACTGAACAAACCGGATAAAACAGACTGAAATGAGAGCATTGCTGGCACTCCCAGTACAGTGACATCAACATTTCACATCGGCTCACAATTTTAAAGCTGTTAAAAACACCTTACAGAAGACATCTGAGAAACATATACACCAACCAAACAGGAGCAATGTTTTATGTTAAATTTCAACTTGGGTTAAAAAAAAAGTCATACTCGTGAAAAACATAATTAGCAGCATTCAAAAGACTACCTACCATATATTTGTGAGAAATGGGTGTGGAGCAGGTGTTTAAAAGTTAAGCCTGGTGTCACATAATGAGTCCTACAAATCCAGTCAACTACATGCTATTTACATTTCTTTTATCAGTAGCTTGTCCCCGTTTCAGCAATGACTCCCTAGCTTCTTTCTTAGACCAGGTGAGAATGTAAGTAACTTCAGCATCCTGTCAGAATCCCATATTCTCTTCACTGCTTATGTGCCCAGAGCTAACCCTAACTTTTAAGTTCTGATCCTGATATCTCTACTGTTTTCTTTTTTATCCTCCTAACTTCCAGCCACTTCAATTGCATCTATGCAGAATCCTGCTAGCTGAATGAAAATGGGTGTAGACAGTAATTTGTGGGGTTCAGAATTTTGTGTGGTGCATAGATTTGAATTGATAAACCATTTGTGAATAAAGAAAATAATAATATGATGATTTGCAAATGGCCCATACTAGTAATTTTTGTTGAAAGTCATTCATTGTTTTTAAAATTAACTTGTTTTGCTATGTACTAAGTTAAATGGAAATTGCTGTCAACGATGTAAATTACTTGAAAATAGGGCAAGGATATTGATTTCTGGTGATTTGATAATAGAAGGCTTTTTAGCAGGACTAATTTACAAAGAGATATTAAGAAATTGAGTCAATAGTCAAAGTTGTGACATATGGATTTTGATGTAAACAAATGTGTGATGGGTGATCTTTTTAAACATAAAAGGAATATGTCCTGAATGGTGGAGTACTAGAGTAATGGAGACTGAGGAGTCATTGTACTTACGATGCCTTGGGGGGTGGGGGGAACCAATGCTTGTATTCTAATTGATCATATTACAAAAGAGGTAGAAATTACAATATAGCTATATAAAGCTCTTGCCCAACTACACCTGGTCAGAAACGATTAATAATGGTTATTACATCTTAAGAAGAATATATTTATCCTTTATATTATCAGAATGGCATCCAGTACAGATTGGGTGACTAGGTACATCTCAAACACCATCTATAAATTTGACAACGACACAACTATTGTTGGCAGAATTTCAGATGGTGACTGGGAGACATACAGGAGCAAGATAGATCAGCTGGTTGAGCAGTGGTGCAGCAACAACATTGCAGTCAATGTCAGTAGGAAAAAGGAAATCATTGTGTACTTCAGGAAAAATAAGACAAGGGAACACAGTGCAGTCAGCATTGAGGGACCAGAAATGGAAAGGGTGAGGAATTTCATGTTCCTAGGTGTCAACATCTCTGAGCATCTATCCTGGGCCTGAAATATTGATGCAATTACAAACAGAGCACAACAGTGCTATATTTCATTAGGAGTTCAAGTAGAATTGGAATGTCACCAAAAACACCCACAGATTTCTACAGATGTACCATGGAGAGCATTCTAACTGGTTGCATCACCGTCTGGTATGAGGAGAAGGGGCCACCAAACAGGAAGGTTGCAAAATCAGCCAGCTCCATCATGGACACTACCCTCCCCAGCATCCAGGACACCTTCAAAAAGGCAGCATCCATCATTAAGGGCTCCATCACCCAGGACATGCCTTCTTTTCATTGGTGCCATCAAGGAGGTGGTACGGGAGCTTGAAGATACACACTCAGTGTTTCAGGGACAGCTTCTTCTTCTCCGCCATTAGATTTCTGAATGCTCAATGAATCATGAATATGCCCTCAATTTTGTTTTTTTCTCTCTTTGCACTACTTAATTAGATTTTTTAAAAAAATATACTTATTATTGTGATTTATAGATTTATTATAATGTATTGCAATGTACTGCTGCAACCAAACAACAAATTTCACGACATCTGCCAGTGATATTATACCTGATTCTGATTCCAGTTGTATACTCTGATGCGAATTTATGCACAGTCTTTCAGACAGTGATCTCCCGACTCCTATTTTATTGTAGGGAAAAGATTTCCTCGTCTATAGCCTAATCTTTCTACTAATTCATTTAAATATGTTCCTCATTATTTTTGATCCAACTGCTGAAGGAAAAGATCCTTTCTATTATGTAAGCCCCTCATAATTTCATGCAGCTTAATTAAGTTGCTATTCACCTTCCTCTGTTCCACATGCAGTAACTTTGGCTCATCCAATCTTCCCTCATCGTTACAATTCACAAGTTCTGGCAGCATTCCCATAACTTCTGCAGCCTCCTAAGTGCAATCACAGCCTTCCTGTAATGTAGTAATCATAAATATATGCAGTAGTCAAACTGTAGGCTGATTTGTATAGTGTACAGTTCCATAATAATTACCCTGCTCAGACATACCATACCGCAGCTAATAATGGAAATATATTTTTGTCTGGTAATCACCTTATTAATCTGCCCTGCTATCTTATGAACAAGGTGGGAGGTGGAGCGAAGTGAAGATGGCGCTAAACGGTGACTCCTTTGCTTGCATCTTTGGAAACAGCTCGATTTTGAGTTTGAGTACAGAGAGGAAATTAAGAACCTGGTGGCATGATGCGAAGACAATAACCTATCCCTCAACATCAGCAAGACGAAGGAATTGGTTGTTGACTTCAGAAGGAGTAGCGGACCGCACGACCCAATTTACATCGGTGGTGCGCAAGTGGAACAGGTCAAGAGCTTTAAGTTCCTCGGGGTCAATATCACAAATGACCTGACTTGGTCCAGCCAAGCAGAGTTCGCTGCCAAGAAGGCCCACCAGCGCCTTTACTTCCTGAGAAAACTAAAGAAATTTGACTTGTCCCCTAAAACCCTCACTAATTTTTTATAGATGCACCGAAGAAAGCATTCTTCTAGGGTGCATCACAACCTGGTTTGGAAGTTGTCCTGTCCAAGATCGAAAGCAGCTGTAGAAGATCGTGAACACAGCGCAGCACATCACACAAACCAATCTTCCGTCCTTGGAATCACTTTACACCGCACGCTGTCGGAGCAGTGCTGCCAGGATAATCAAGGACACGACCCACCCAGCCAACACACCTTTCGTCCCTCTTCCCTCCGGGAGAAGGCTCAGGAGCTTGAAGACTCGTACGGCCAGATTTGGGAACAGCTTCTTTCCGACTGTGATAAGACTGCTGAACGGATCCTGACCTGGATCTGGGCCATACCCTCCAAATATCCGGACCTGCCTCTCATTTTTTTTGCACTACCTTACTTTCTATTTTTCTATTTTCTATTTATGATTTATAATTTAAATTGTTAATATTTACTATTTTTTAATATTTTTAGTATTTAATATTTGTAATCCAGGGAGCGTGAAGCGCAGAATCAAATATCGCTGTGATGATTGTACGTTCTAGTATCAATTGTTTGGCAACAATAAAGTATAAAGTATATTTCTATCTTTAATATCTTTATCTTTCCCTTTCAGGGTTCTTTGAAGACCCTGACCTGGAGTTACATGCTGACTTTGGTTCTTTGTGGGAATGGGACCTGTTCTCGGGGTTTCAGGACTGGCCGTTCGCACGCCAAGGGTTCAGCCTGAGAGTCTGGCCCGAATTTGGAAGCCTATGATCTCTGGACTCTGGAGACTGGCGGATCAAGGGTTGGTGTCATGGCAGGAGACCCATGTGACATTGGGAGAGTGAAAATCTACTGCTGTGTACCCAAAGACCCAGGATCTTTGCGATTTTTGGGAACAGTGCTTGGAAAAGGCATCATAATGGATTTTTAACATTGTAAACCAGCGAGTTGTTTGTTATGTCTCCCCGCTCACTGGGAAAAACAGAAACACTTCCTTCTCCCTTATTAGGGAGAGAGAGAGAGCCTGTGGTAGGTCAAATGCCGGGTGAAATGCGAAGTCTTTGGGGTAACTGCAAGTCTGTGTCGTTGCTACTGCTTTGCTCACGCTTGAGTGCTTGGTGGTGGGTGCCGATGCTTTTTTTTTTGCTGGTGGGGGGGGGGAGATCATTGCTTGCTACCACTTATGCAAGGGAGGGAGGGGAGCTGGGGGTGGGACTTTGGGGATCTTACGTTTAACTGTCATTCATTCTTTGGGGCACTCCTCTGTTTTTGTGGATGCCTGCAAAGAAAAAGCATTTCAGGATGTATATTGTATACATTTCTCTGAAATGAAATTGGACCTTTGAACCTTTGAACATTGGAACCAGAGTGCCAGAACAGTTAGTGAGGAGGTTGTGGAGACAGATGTTATCAAGACCTCAGATAAAGTCAGGAACCAAAAGGTTAAGCATGGTGTGACTAGTGTCCTGAACTACATATACTTCAATGCAAGAGGATGCAAGAAGTATCTTAGGAAAAGCAGATGATCTCAGAACATGGATTAACATCTGGAATTATAATATTGTAGACATTAGTGCGATGTGGTTGCAGGAGCGGCAGGACTGGCCACTCAATATTCCTAGGTTCTGTTGTTTTATACACAACAGGGCAGAAGGGATTTAAGGAGGAGGGTGGCATTAATAGCCAGGGAAAATGTCATGGCACTGTTCAGTCAGGACAGACTGGAGAACTCATCTCGTGAGATGTTAAGGTTGGAACTGAGAAATAAGAAGGGTATGACCACATTAATGGGGCTATATTATAGACCACCCAAGAGTTTGAGGGATTTAAAAGAACAAATTTGCGGAGAAATTGTAGACAGTAGCAAGAAACATAAAGTTGTTTTAGTAGTGATTTTAACATTCCACATGTTGACTGGGACTCCCATACTGTAAAAAGACTAGATGGAATGGAGTTTGACAAATGTATTCAGGAAAGTTTCTTTCATCAATATATAGAAGTCCTAACAAGAGGATGTGTGAAAGTTGATCTCCTATTAGGAAATGAGATGGGGAAGGTGACAGAAGTGTGTGTAGAGGAACACTTTGCATCCAGTGATCACAATGCCATTAACTTCAAAGTAAGTATGCAAAAAGAAAGGTCCGGTCCACGGGTTGAGGTTCTAAATCGGAGAAAGGGCAATTTTGACGGTTTCAATAAGTATCTGACAAGTGTGGATTGGGACAGGCTGCTTTCTGGCAAAAGTGTGCTTCGTAAGTGGGAGGCGATTAAAAGTTAAATTTTGAGAGTACAAAGCTTTGTATGTAAACACAAAATACTCTGCAGATGCTGGGGTCAAAGCAACACTCACAACACGCTGGAGGAACTCAGCAGGTCGGGCAGCATCTGTGAAAATGATCAGTTAACGTTTCCATAAGACCATAAGACAAAGGAACAGAAATAGGCCATTCGGCCCATCAAGTCTGCTCCGCCAATTTATCATGAGCTGATCCATTCTCCTATTTAGTCCCACTCCCCCGCCTTCTCACCATAACCTTTGATGCCCTGGCTACTCAGATACCTATCGATTTGTGCCTTAAATACACCCAATGACTTGACCTCCACTGCTGCCCGTGGCAACAAATTCCATAGATTCACCACCTTCTGACTAAAAAAATTTCTTCACATTTCTGCTCTGAATGGGCGCCCTTCAATCCTTAAGTTATGCCCTCTCGTACTAAACTCCCCCATCATGAGAAACAACTTTGCCACATCCACTCTGTCCATGCCTTTCAACATTCAAAATGTTTCTATGAGGTCTCTCCTCATTCTTCTAAACTCCAAGGAATACAGTCCAAGAGCGGATAAACGTTCCTCATATGTTAACCCTCTCATTCCCGGAATCATTCTAGTGAATCTCCTCTGTACCCTCTCCAACGTCAGCACATCCTTTCTTAAATGAGGAGACCAAAACTGCCCACAGTACTCCAAGTGAGGTCTCACCAGCGCCTTATAGAGCCTCAACATCACATCCCTGCTCCTATACTCAATTCCTCTAGAAATGAATGCCAACATTGCATTTGCCTTCTTCACCACCGACTCAACCTGGAGGTTAACTTTAAGGGTATCCTGTACGAGGACTCCCAAGTCCTGTTGCATCTCAGAACTTTGAATTCTTTCCCCATTTAAATAATAGTCTGCCCGTTTATTTCTTCTGCCAAAGTGCATAACTATACACTTTCCAACATTGTACTTCATTTGCCACTTCTCTGACCATTCTTCCAATCTATCCAAGTCTCTCTGCAGACTCTCTGTTTCCTCAGCACTACCGGCCCCTCCACCTATCTTCGTATTGTCAGCAAACTTAGCCACAAAGCCATCTATTCCATAATCCAGATCATTGATGTACAATGTAAAAAGAAGCGGCCCCAATACTGATGCAGTGGATATTGTATACTTGGATTTTCAGAAGACCTTTGAAAAGGTGCTACACATGAGCCTACTTAACAAGATAAGAGCCCATGGAATTATGGGAAAGTTACATACGTGGATAGAGTGTTGGCTGATTGGCAGGAAACAGAGAGTGGGAATAAAGGGATCCTATTCTGGTTGGCTGCCGGTTACCAGTGGGGTTCCACAGGGGTTCGTGTTGGGGCCGCTTCTTTTTACATTGCACATCAGCAATTTGGATTATGGAATAGATGGCTTTGTGGCTAAGTTTGCTGACGATACGAAGATAGGTGGAGGGTCCGGTAGTGCTGAGGAAATGGAGAGTCTGCAGAGAGACTTGGATAGATTGGAAGAATGGGCAAAGAAGTGGCAAATGAAATACAATGTTGGAAAATGTATGGTTATGCACTTTGGCAGAAGAAATAAATGGGCAGACTATTATTTAAATGGGGAAAGAATTCAAAGTTCTGAGATGCAACGGGACTTGGGAGTCCTCGTACAGGATACCCTTAAGGTTAACCTCCAGGTTGATTCGGTAGTGAAGGCGGCGAATGCAATATTGGCATTCATTTCTAGAGGAATAGAGTATAGGAGCAGGGATGTGATGTTGAGGCTCTATAAGGCGCTGGTGAGACCTCACTTGGAGTACTGTGGGTAGTTTTGGTCTTCTTATTTAAGAAAGGATGTGCTGACGTTGGAGAGGGTACAGAGAAGATTCACTAGAATGATTCCGGGAATGAGAGGGTTAACATATGAGGAACGTTTGTCCGCTCTTGGACTGTATTCCTTGGAGTTTAGAAGAATGAGGGGAGACCTCATAGAAACATTTTGACTGTTGAAAGGCATGGACAGAGTGGATGTGGCAAAGTTGTTTCCCATGATGGGTGAGTCTAGTACGAGAGGGCATGACTTAAGGATTGAAGGGCACCCATTCAGAACAGAGATGCGAAGAAATTTTTTAACTAGAGGGTCGTGAATCTATGGAATTTGTTGCCAAGTCATTGGGTGTATTAAAGACAGAGATTGATAGGTATCTGAGTAGCCAGAATGTCAAAGGTTATGGTGAGAAGGCGGGGGAGTGGGACTAAATGGGAGAACGGATCAGCTCATGAAAAAATGGCAGAGCAGACTCGATGGGCCAAATGGCTGACTTCTGCTCCTTTGTCTTACGGTCTTATGGTAATGGACAATGGAGTAGACTATCATGGCTTGTAATGGGATCTGGACCAGACGGGTGGGGCTGAAAATGGCAGATTGGATTTAATGCTGTCAAGTGTGAAGTGTTGCACACTTAGGACCTATGAGAGTAGGTCGTACACAGTGAACGGTAGGGCACTGAGGAGTGTGGTAGAACAAAGGGATCTGAAAATACAGGCCCACAATTCATTGAAAATGGCATCACAGGTAGATAGGGTCATAAAGAAAGCTTTTGGAACATTGGCCTTCATATATCAAAGTATTGAGTACAGGAGATGGGATGTTATATTGAAGATGTATAAGATGTCGGTGAAGCCTAATTTGGAATATTGTGTGTAGTTTTGATCACTTACTTACAAGAAAGATGTAAATAAGGTTGAAAGAGTGCAGAGGAAATGTACAAGATGTTGCTGGGATTGAAGGACCTGAGTTATAAGGAAAATTGAATAGGTTCGGACTTTATTCCTTGGAACGTAGAAGATTGAGAGGAGATTTGATAGAGATATACAGAATTATGAGGGTATCGATAGGGTAAGTGCAAGCAGGCTTTTTTCCACTGAGGTTAGGTGGGACTGCAACCAGATGTCATGGGTTAAGGGTGAATGGTGAATAGTTTAAGGTGAACATGAGAGGAAACTTCTTCAGTCAGAGGGTCATGAGAGTGTGAAGTGAGCTGCCAGCACAGGTGGTGCATACAAGCTTTGAATGTTTAAGATAAGTTTAGATAAGTACAGTACATAGATGGTTGGGGTATGGAGAGCTATGGTCCTGATGTAGGTTGATGGGAGTAGACAGTTTAAATGGATCAGCATGAGCCAAAGAGACTGTTTCTATGCTGTACTCTTCTATGACTGTATGACTCTATTTGTTCTGGGATTACTCTACTCCTTCACACAATTCAGTATCCTCCCTCTACTCGCATTTCCCAAATGCATTAATCACACTTCCCTTAGTTAAATTTAAGTGACCATTCTTAAGTGACCATTAAGTGACCATTCCCTGCTGACCAGTCTAAAGCTCACTGTCAACTATATTGCCAAAGTCTGGATCACTTGCAATACTTTGCTTGCCTAATAGTTTTCTCTAGTGTGTCTCTGTTTTTTGATTGTGCTAATGAATAAAGATACTACAATACTTCTCTCTTACCTTTTTCTTTCTCACTTTCCATTGACCCCACTCCTTCCACTGATTCATTTGCATTTCTTCCCACTTAATGTGCTGCATTTGGCGCTCACAACAGTCTCTTTGAATGTTCTCGTAACACTGATTGGGTGACTGCTTCAAGACGGCTTCTGATTAGTCTGTAAAGGCAGCTCTGAGCTTTCAGTTTCCTATCATTTTAATTTTCCAACTCATTGTTAGCCAGACCTCTCTGCCTTTCGACTTTTATACTATACCAAACAAATACAACATAAGCATGAGAAAGAGGATCTCACCTTTTGACTAGACACATTACAGTGCTCAATACAGAAACTGACAATTTTATATAATCAGCCACCTACGGTTTAAAATGGTGCTACTGAAGGTGAGGGATAGTTTATTGGTAGTTCAAATGGCAAGAAATTCGATAAAAAGCATTATTAATAACACCCTTCCTGAAGTAAATTGTTGTAAACTATCACTCCAAACAATGAAGAGGCAAGCAAATTCGAGGGATGAGCCGTGCTGGTGCATTGCAAAATTGATGCAGATGGAGTTGCAGTAAGCGATTCAGAGAGCTGGAGTCAAGGTTGAGGAGTTTTGATGCCTGTTCAACTAACCTGGGTGACAGGTTTGATTGCTCCATGCACCGAGCTGATTTGGAGAGGTCAAGAACAGCTTCGGGCTGAGCGGCGTGGTCTAGGCCCTGAGTGTTTCACTGTGGCAGGGCCCGGATCCTAACGTGAGGCACAACCTGCTGTTTGGACAAAATTAATGCCAGTCCAGGTAGACTGGAAAGGCAAGGGTCGGGCTGATTTTGCAGAGTGTCAGACTGGAGGCAAGGGTCGGACCGATTTTGCTCACCGTTCACTCCTCTCTCCATGATGCTGAGGCTGTGAGATTGACCCAGCGCTGTGCTTCATGTCTGTGAGCTTTGTGGTGATTTGCCCCACTAATATGATGAACTGAGACCAAGACCGAGCTGTTCCAGGGATTCGGAACTAAAGACTCAATTTGGTTCAGAACACTGTTGCTTGATTCTATTGTTTGTATGATTTATGTTTTTTTTTTCTCCTTCTCAGCTTATTGGCTGAGCTCAGCTCTTTATTTTTTTAATTGGGTTCTTTCAGATTTCTTTTTTTATGGCTGCCTGTAAGCAGCCAAATCTCAAGGTTGTATAATGTATACAATCTTTGATATTAAATGTACTTTGAATCTTTTCAGTTTGCCTCAGAGCTGACTAGCATTCATTAGCATTCTCTTCTATTTCCATTTACTGTAGCGTTCTGCCTCTTACCATTCCACTGATTTTCCTCTCTGTCCTCTGATCTCACTTGTCTCCTTCTATCTCCTCTGGACAGATTGGCTCAGTTAACAATCCTTCGCCCTCTTCATTGCCCTTTGCTGTCATCACTACTATTTACATGAGGTTATCTCAGGCCTCCACCCTAGCACATATATTCCCTTTGTTCTCACCACCTTTTCACCTCCTTTGCGATGTAAAACATGCATTTCCTCATTCTGATGAAAGGTCATAAATTTGAAAAATTAACTTCCTTTCTCTCACCTCATATAGAGCCTGATCAGCTAACTATTTGCTGCGTCTTTTTTGAATTTGTTTCCGACAAAAAATTTTACTTTATACACAGGAAGTAATAAGGATAATTAGCATCATGTTAGGTTTGCAAGCTATTATTGAATATTATTAACTCATATAAAGCAATTGAGTCATATAGATCAATATCTAAAAAGATCAATATGCATGTTTACCAGAACTTGAAAGTTGAAAAAATGTGCAACCAGTTACTTCTGGTGTTGTTTCTGTTTGACATGTTGCAATGGCTGATCATCAGTAATCTATTTCCGTTTTTTTTGCTGTGCTCTGATCTTACATTTATCCTCGAACATTTCAGACCTTTATTTTGCTTTGTGCTCAGCATCCCAAAAGCTTGAGAAATCTCTGATTTTATTTATCATGTAATTACCCATGTAGGCCTTTTCAGAACACTTCACATTTTCTACTGAGTAGAATTTATGTATCACTAAATTGTAGGTAATCTACTATATGGCAGAATACCAGATAGTCATCATTTGTATTAATTCAGGCAACAAGTGTGATATTCTGGAAATGATTCTTACTCTATTCCTGGCTACAGTTAGAGATTCACTTTCAGTTTTCCATGAGGTTGTCCCATGAGAAGACAACAGGAATGATTGGCAGAAGACTGATCCTCCTGTGGTTGGTATCTGACCTGGATAGAATCAACGTTTTTGCTTTAGATACACTTTCTCTGCTCAAAGGGCCAGGCCCCTTGAATCAAAGGAAGGTTTGTGGCTAAAAGTAGTCCAGGACACCCGGGAAGAGATCAGACTCAGAGCCTGAAGAACCAGTGTACTCTGTAGCCATGTGGAAAGATTCAATCTAGTGAACAACTGGGCTGCAACCTTCTGTGGACTCAGCTAAGTTAATTTACTTAATCAAAAATTTTCACCACTCTAAAATTGTCAGGTGTGCCGGTCAGTTAATACTTTGCACCCCAACACAAAGTGTTCTCTTCAACAGTTTTAATGGAAAGGAATTAATCGACAGTCCATGCAAAATTTCTTAACTTGTGCTATAACATGAAAGCAAAGAACTGTCTCTACCCCACTTTCCATCAATCATTACCTGCCAGTCCTGGAATTATAAGATAGCTTCCTAGAACATTGCTCCTTAATTCTGTTTGTCATTGAAGATCATAACTATCCTGTTAGTCAGCAAACATATTTAAATTAAGTGTCCATGCTTCCTCAATGTTTGAAGAATTGATGAATTTATATAAAAGTAACAAAATCTATTAACCACCTGAGTACTATGACATTTGAGGGGGAGGAAGTAATAATCTCCATTTTCCCCGATGCATTCCTACAGAAGACATTTTAATATTATTTTTAATTGCATAAACTATGTTATGTTAATATAATTTTCCTCAATATCACACTGTTTATAACAAATCTGATTTCTGTCTTTCAAAAACAAAACTGTTTAACTCTTTTAGCCAAAACTGAAAGAAGAGGTGCAGCGGTCTGTTCTCCTTTATCCTTAAGTCTTGCAAAGACTGAAGAAGAAATGAAGCAAATACAGAAGGTAAGGCTGCACCACACACGCTCACTGGCCGTTGTCCACCATGCTATGTTGATAAACTCCAACATGGAAATGTCAAGAGGGAACTGTTTTTGTTCACTGAGACTGTAACAACAGAATTGTTCCATCTGCTGCAAGCCATTAAGCAGAGACCTTCAACCTGTTATGTAACAGGCAACAATGAATATTAATCGAGACGGGTTATATAAAAACAACCAAACATTTATTAAACATGTATAAATGATAAGGGAAAAAAAAACAAAGGAAAACTTTAACCGCAAGTTAACAGATATGCAGCCGTTCACCAACTCCACTCGGCTCTGGTTCTTAAAAGGTTAAATGCGAAAACAGTTCTTAAAGCGATACAGTCAGATATAGTTCTTAAAGTGATAACTTCAAAAGTCCAACAGTTTTTATACATTCAATTAGGAGAGACTTCTCTGGAGAAGGATTTCTTCACAGACGCACCTTTACTGCTGGTCTGTCCGCAGGATTCCCGATGTCGAAAATAAACAGATTAAATTGACTGACCTTAAATTCCTTTAGAGAGAGAGAGCACCTTTTTGCATGAACTCATTGTCCTTTTGCAAGAGTTATCTCGATGCAGGTTCTCCTCCAACGAAGACTCAATAAGGTCAATTCTTTATTAAACTGTCAAACGATGCCGACTTCTTTTGATCCTTCACTTCGATGAGTTCTTCACTCTCCCTTCAACTGTCGGAATTGAGTAAATTGGCACTTACAGCCACAAATTCCCAGTCCAAATATACTGTATCTTATAAGAGAACGCACCCTCCATTTTAAAAATGAAACTGCGTCACAAAAACAAACACGCAACAGAAACGGAGGCACAACACGTTCTACCTGGAAATCTACAAATTCAAGAACCCCAACTGCGTCACCTGAGTCGACCCTTATATAGTCACGGGGCACATGTCATCAGGTGACCTCACATCGGTGGAAAAAATCACATCAGGTGACCTCCAAAATACCATTATATCATTCTCACAAAAAGACAGATCTCCTTGAGCATGTAACAAACCAAAATGGCAGTGGCAACCAAAAGCAAAACCGTCCTCAATTCCTCAGAGAACATTTGGAACATCAAAAAATGAATGGTTTAGAAATGTATCAAGTTGGTCACTGATCCTTCGTTCAGCTGTGTAAATACCTGACTCACTTTTCTCAAAATAAAAAATACACAGATACCAGGTTGTGCAATTCATCCATTTTACACAATTCAACAAAGCCTACTTCTTTTAGCTGGACTTTTCGTCAATGATTACAATACTGTAGCTGTTGTGATCCACAGGAGTATCCACACATCAGTTTTAAGGCAACAAGTGACTAAAAAAAAAGATTAATCATTTTATTCTGGCACTTACTTTTAAAGGCATTCTGCCACACCTGAGTTAGTTGAAGGTGGCAAGCATGCCAAGATTCTGCAGCTGAGGCTAATGAAAGTCTTGCAAGGAGGTACTATCCGAGTCTAGTAGTACACACAGAAAATTCTGCAAGGATAATGCTGCGGTCCATCACATGTGAATGTACTAGCATATACGACAGAGGAGATTTTTGTAACAATCACATTTATTTGCAGTGGTGTTGTTTTTGTATGTTTACACTCTCCTTTTCAGTACTGGCAAAATGTTCTTTTCAGTGGCTGCATTTGTGTTCATCGCAGCTGATAACTGATTATTCCTGGGAGATACAGTAAGCTTTTTTCGGTTTCTATAAACAATATAATGACGAAAGCCACTTGCAGTCAACACTTTGACCCAGAATCCAAAGACAAAGCATTGCTGCTAAAGAGTTGGGACCATCCATGATTTAAATTTCTTAGTGTTATCATTTCAGAGGATCTGCCCTGGGTCTAGCATGTAAGAGTCATTGCAAGGAAAGCACCGGAGCACCTTTGCTTTTTAGAAGCTTGTAAAGATTCGGCATGTAATCTAAAACTTTGACAAACTTCTATAGCTTTGCAGTGGAAGGTATGTTAACGGACCTGGTATGGAAACACCAATGCCTCTGAATGGAAAAACCTACAAAAAGTTGTGAATGTAGCCCAGTCCATCATGGGTAAAGCCCTCTCCACCATTTATAAAGAATGCTGTTGCAGGAAAGCAGTGCCTATCATCAAGGACCACCACCATCCAGGCTATGCTCTCTTCATAATCAGAATCAAGTTTAATACCACTGGCATTCAGTACGTTGTGAAATTTGTTGTTTTGTGGCAGCAGTACATTGCAATACATAATAATAAAAATATCGATTACAATAAGTATATTAAAAAAGTAAATTAAATGAGTAGTGCAAAATGAGAGCAAGAATATACTGAGGTAGTGTTCATATGTTCATTGTCCATTCAGAAATCTAATAGCGGAAGAGAAGAAGCTGTTCCTGAAATATTGAAAAAAGGCTCATGTATTTCCTCCTTAATGGTAGCAATGTGAAGAGGGCAGGTCCTGGGTGATGGAGGTCCTTAATGATGGATCCCACCTTTTTGAGTCATCACCTTTTGTAGGTATCATAAGAACATACAAACATAAGAAATAGGAGCAGGAGTAGGCCATCCAGCCCATCGAGCCTGCCCCGCCATTCAATAAGATTATGGCTGATCTGTCCGTTAACTCAGCTCCATCTAACTACCTTTTCCCCAAAACCCTTAATTCCCTTACTATGTAAAAACCTATCTAACTGTTTCTTAAATATATTTAGTGAGGAAGCCTCAACTGCTTCCCTGGGCAGAGAATTCCACAGAATTACCACTCTGTGGGAAAAACAGTGTCCTGGATGCTAGTACCCATGATGAAGCTAGCTGAGGTTACAACTTTCTAGAGCTTTTTCCAATCCTATGAAGTGGCTCCTTCCCCTTATATCAGATAGTGAAGCAACCAGTTAGAATGCTCTGCATGGTACATCTGGAGAAGGCTGCAAGTGTCTTTGGTGACATACCAATTCTCCTCATGAAGTATAGCCACCGTTGTGCCTTCCTTGTAAATGCATCAATATAGAGTCATAGATGTCATAGAGAAGTTCAGCACTGAAACAGGCCCTTTGGCCCATCTTGCCTACGCCAGACTATGTAAACTGCCTACTCCCATCAACCTGCACTGGGACCATAGCCCTTCATACCACTAAATGTTGGACCCAGGATAAACCTTCAGAGATGTTGACACCCAGGAACATGAAATGGCTCACACTGTCCACTTCTGCTCCCTCCAAGAGGACTGGTGTGTGTTCCCTTGACTTCCCCTTCCTGAAGTCCACAATTAAACCCTTGGTCTTACCGACAGTGAATGCAAGGTTGTTGCTGTGACACCACTCAACCAGCCTGAATCCACACACTCGACATTTCTGTCTTGTTCCCGTACGGCTCCTTGTCACCATCTGAAGTTCTGCCAACAATAGTTTTGTTGTCAGAGAATTTGTAGATGGTGTTTGAGTTGTGCCTAGCTACACAATCATGGGTGTAGAGGGAGTAGAACAGTGGGCAAAGCATGCATTCTTCAAATGCACCAATGTTGATTGTCAGCAAGGAGGAGATGTTATTTCCGATCTGCGAAGAGTGGGATTTCCCAATGAGGAAGACAAAGATCCAGTTGCAGAGGGAGATACAGAGGCCCGGGGTTTGGAGCTTGTTGATAAAAACTGAGGGAATGATTTTGTTGAATGCTGTAGTGCAGTCAATAAACAGCAGCCCAATGTCCAGATGATCCAAGGTCGAGTAGAAAACCAATGAGATTGTATCTGCTGTAGACCTATTGTAGTGATAGGCAAACTGCAGTGGGTCCACGTCCTTACTTAGGCAGGAGTTGATTCTAGTCATGACCAATCTTTCAAAGCACTTCATCACAGCAGATGTGATAGCCACTGGGTAACAGTTGTTGAGGCATCTCATCCTGATCTTCTTGGGTACTGGTATGATTGTTGTCTTTTTGAAGCAGGTGGAAACCTCTGACTGCAGCAGTGAGAGACTGAAGATCTTGCTGTTGCCATCAGGGAGGAGGTGCAGGAGCCTCAGGATCCACTCCACCA
Organism: Mobula birostris; assembly: GCF_030028105.1. NCBI lineage: Eukaryota > Metazoa > Chordata > Chondrichthyes > Myliobatiformes > Myliobatidae > Mobula > Mobula birostris. Next base: position 51,233,905 of record NC_092377.1, read on the forward strand.
GGTTCAGGAACAGTTATTACCCCTCAGCAATCAGGCTCTTGAACCAGAGGGGATAACTTCATTCAGATTCACTCCCTCCAACACTGAACTGTTCCCACAATGTATGGATTCACTTTGAAGGACTCTTCATCTCATGTTTTCGATATTTATTGCATATTTATTATTATAGTTTATTATTTTCTTTTTGTGTTTGCACAATTTGCTGACTTTTGCACATTGGTTGCTTGTCCGTTTGGTTGTGTGTGGTCCTTCATTGATTCTACCGTGTTTCTTTGTACTTACTGTGAATGCCTGCACAAAAATGTATCTCAGGATTCTATATGGTGACATATTGCATGTACTTTGAGAATAAATTTACTTTGAACTTTGATTGAAAGTTTCTTCTTTGAAAGAGACAAGAAAGGCACACTATCATTAGACTCAGTCTAATTTAGGGCATCAATATAACAGTGGATATCACTCGGAGCTACAGCCCCAATGTGTTCACTATAAAATCTTCAAATACAAAATCCCATGGTTTCATCTTATACTGTGATTTCCTGCACCTTATTGTTACACCATGTTCTCTTCGATGTTCAGTGTTGGACTTTTGTACACCCTCTTCATTCTCTGTCAACTTGTTTTGATGTGACTGACTGGCAATCTGCTCCAAGCCTTTATGCGTTGTAACCATTCACTGTAATCATTCAAGTGGTATCATTTAAAAACTTGACATCATTTTCATTTTATATGGAGTATAATGGATATTATTTATTGGCTTATAAACATTTCAGGAATTACAAGGCACTTTCAAAGATTTGTGTGGGCACAACAGCAATTATGCTGTATATATCTATTATACAATTACAGCATAATTGAAATATACTGCAATTATACGGTATCTATTTATTTATTTATTTATTTAAATACACAAATAATGTGTAAATAAAACCTGGTATTCAAAGTTGATAGTTCAAAGTTCAGAGTAAAATTATTATCAAAGTGGGTATATGTCACCATATACAATCTTGAGATTCGTTTTCTTGCAGGCATACTCAGTAAATCCAAGAACCGTAATAGAATCAATGAAAGTCATGTGCCCTCTCTGATGTGTTTTGCTATTTTATTTCTAATTACTAGACCCCATTGCTTAATTGTAAATTCACAGCTGTTGTTAATTGCTCATTATTGCACTGCTAAGCAATTAGCTTCCTCATCAGGTCGGCCATTTTATATTATTTGCACATTTCATTCAGTTAGAAGCACTTTGTTAGCTGTCGAATGAATTTCAATCAATATTTGAATCTACCTTTCATGAGAATTCTGTGAAGTACTGTCTTTTACCATGAACTCCTTGCATACTATAACGCACTGGTGAATAATAAACCCACCTTCAAACTGGACTGAAGTTTACCTGTCTTCCTTGTTTAAGAAAATGAGGACACTCTCAAAGAAAGACAGAGTAGACAGACTGCACCCAATAGGGTGCTCAAACAGCCAGTGTGTAGTAAATAACAAAGTGTGCAAATACAAAATAAAATAATAATACTGTCAATAACTATAGAGAGCATGAGATGAAGGTCCTTTGAAAATGAGTCCATAGGTTGTGGGAACACACATAAAAGTTGCTGGTGAACGCAGCAGGCCAGGCAGCATCTCTAGGAAGAGGTACAGTCGACATTTCAGGCCAAGACCCTTCATCAGGACTAACTGAAGGAAGAGTGAGTAAACGTCGACTGCACCTCTTCCTAGAGATGCTGCCTGGCCTGCTGCATTCACCAGCAAATTTTATGTGTGTTGCTTGAATTTCCAGCATCTGCAGAATTCCTGTTGTTTCCATAGGTTGTGGGAACCGTTTAGTGATAGAGCAAGTGAAGTTGAATGAAGTTATTCCCACTGGTTCAAGAGTCTGATGGTTGAGGGGTAATAAATATTCCTGAATCTACTAGTGTGAATCCTAAGGCTCCTGTACCTTCTTCCTGATAGCAGCAGCATGAAAAGAGAACAGTGTTGGTTATTAATGTCCCAGATGATGGATGCTGCTTTCCTGTGACAGTGTTCCATGCAGTTGTGCTCAATGGAGGGGAGGACTTTATTCATGATGGATAGGGCCATATCCTTTACTTTTTGGTATAGTAGCAATAGAATAGGAGAAATGCCTAGCTGTATCTGCATTGTTCGTCTACGAAACCAGAAATTAACCAAATGAACAACATCCCATTGTGCAGTGGGAGAGCCACAGTACACTAAATGTACAGGTTATGAGGACGGCATGTGAACGAGGGTCAATTTAATCATTTGTTTCCTTTCAGCCTCCTGTATGATGATCATAGTCATAATACAGTAATAAAAGAAGTGGTAAATTGGATCAGCAAATTTGCTGATGATACAAAGATTGGAGATGTAGTAGACAGTGAGGAAGGTTTTCAGAGCCTACAGAGGGACTTGGACCAGCTGGAAAAATGGGCTGAAAAATGGCAGATGGAGTTTAGTACAGACAAGTGTGAGGTATTGCACGTTGGAAGGACAAACCAAGGTAGAACATACAGGGTTAATGGTAAGGCACTGAGGAGTGCAGTAGAACAGAGGGATCTGGGAATACAGATACAAAATTCCCTAAAAGTGGCATTACAGGTAGATAGGGTCGTAAAGAGAGCTTTTGGTACATTGGCCTTTATTAATCAAAGTATTGAGTATAAGAGCTGGAATGTTATGATGAGGTTGTATAAGGCATTGGTGAGGCCGAACCTGGAGTATTGTGTTCAGTTTTGGTCACCAAATTACAGGAAGGATATTAATAAGGTTGAAAGAGTGTAGAGAAGGTTTACAAGGATGTTGCCGGAACTTGAGAAACTCAGTTATAGAGAAAGGTTGAATAGGTTAGGACTTTATTCCCTGGAACGTAGAAGAATGAGGGGAGATTTGATAGAAGTATATAAAATTATGATGGGTATAGATAGAGTGAATGCAAGCAGGCTTTTTCCACTGAGGCAAGGGGAGAAAAAAACCAGAGGACATGGGTTAAGGGTGAGGGGGGAAAAGTTTAAAGGGAACATTAGGGGGGGCTTCTTAACACAGAGAGTGGTGGGAGTATGGAACGAGCTGCCAGATGAGGTGGTAAATGCGGGTTCTTTTTTAACATTTAAGAATAAATTGGACAGATACATGGATGGGAGGTGTATGGAGGGATATGGTCCGTGTGCAGGTCAGTGAGACTAGGCAGAAAATGGTTCGACACAGCCAAGAAGGGCTAAAAGGCCTGTTTCTGTGCTGTAGTTTCTATGGTTTCTATGGTTTCTATGGTTTTATGTCCTCAGATGGTTTTTATATGCTATTAGAAGCAGGACCTATTGTGACCTATTGTAAAGTCTTCAGAAGAATGCTCCAGTTACTTCAGAAAAAGGCTGCAGTGGGAAACTCCCGCTGTGCTTCTAAATGTCTTATTTGTTTTATATTCCATATCACATTAATATTTTCTTAGATCATTTTATTGAAGACATCAGGTAGAGAAGTTTTTAAGTTTGTGTTTTCCCATCTAAAATGCAACTCTATTGTGAATATGGAAGTTCACTGAAACTTACTTCCCAAATGAAACCACATTGAAGTGAAAATTGTAATAAATTTATAAATCGTAACTTTATAAATTCCTCATTTCAGAATTACAGGTTGGAAACATCTTGATAATTGTAACAAATGGTTGATATATATCCCAGACAGAGGAAGATGAGAGAGCTAAGCTGCCTTTCCTCGGGCCAGGAGGGAGAGGAGAGTGTGAAACAATTGTACTTCAAAGAGAAAGCTACAATACAGTTGTTCATGATCATTTGGCTTTATCTTAAGGTAGGAAGCGTCAGCCATGAGACTACTACAGTCAATGAAGAGTGACTTGGTCAGTCACTTGCAGATGAAGCTATTAAGACAGAGGCTGCAGCTGAAGAAAGCTAAGTCAGTCACTAGAAGTCATGCCTTATTGAATTATGTACAGGTTGACCCCTGGGAGGTGATGAGGACATTCAGGACTCAGCTCATAGTATAGAGGGATAGGAGGGACAGAGACATGGATGTCCTAGAGTAAGATGATAAATTAAGGTTATTGGAACCTCTCAATTCAAGCTAAGGCATTTCATCCCAGAATAACATTTCTGGCCTTATGCCATATACTGACACTGTCTAGTGAGGATGTTGCACTGCCTTCAGTAATTGAATTTGCAAGCCATCACCTTAATACCATGAGATTTGTTGGGTCTAGAGTTAATGCTGAAGAGTCCAAGGTTCTGATTATCCATTTGTTCTGCAGACATCCATATGTTGTTGATGAGAATATGAGCAAGGTAGCAATGGAGAACCCAGATAACACTTTTCAATTTATCTTGGCTTTACAGTGAGTACTACTGAGAATACATGCATCATGACTGCTGCCAAATACTGGCATTAACTTGAGCTGTGGACTTGCCCATTCTGGAAATCCCTAGCATTTCCACTGCATAGCAAAGTTACCTAGCAGAACATATTTAAAAAAATGCTTAATCAAAATTAGCAGAAATCTGCAGCATGAGGAAATTTTTAAGCCTTGCAAAGCCTTGGACTCAATCTGTTATTTCTCTCTGTCAAAGGGGAATAAAAATGAAGCTATCCCTCTGTCATCAAACAGCAGGGTGTTTAAAGCTGTATGTCCAATGGCAGCCTGGAAAATACAAAGTTCAAAGCAAAAGTCACCTCCATAATTTTTGGCAAAGCAACTTCCTGCCCTGCTGTCATTTTAGAACCTGCATGCAATATTTGTCTGATTTCACTGGCACCCTCCTTAGTCAGCATTGTTTATTGCTGAAGTTCAAGTTGGCATATTTTGTCCTGACCACTCTGGGTGGGCATGGACTGCTCTGAGTACTCTTTTTCCAGCAAATTGCCCATTTCCAAGTGCAGGCTCCTCATTTCTCACAGTCATTTTATGCTCAGAGGAAGCCCTGCTGATGCACAGTTGCCTGGACTAACTAGTTTGTCCAGAAGCCTTGAAGTTACCACAAAGACCTTCAACTCCAGCCGCACCTATCACTGGAAAGGTTTCAATTTAAAACGATAATGGAAAGTGCTGAAAATCTGTAGAATTATAGAATTTGACAGAATAAATTCAACAGAAAGAGATTGGTGAACATTTTAAATATTTCTGGCTGTGGGCAGTATTTCTTGTTACATCATATCATGTTCACTCAATCTCTTAGACTTCTTAACATAGAACATAGAATAGTACAGCACAGTACAGGCCCTTCGGCCCACAATGTTGTGCCGACCCTCAAACCCTGCCTCCCATATAAGCCCCCACCTTAAATTCCCCATATACCTGTCTAGTAGTCTCTTAAACTTCACTAGTGTATCTGCCTCCACCACTGACTCAGGCAGTGCATTCCACGCACCAACCACTCTCTCAGCAAAAAACCTTCCTCTAATATCCCCCTTGAACTTCCCACCCCTTACCTTAAAGCCATGTCCTCTTGTATTTTTGCTGAATTTAGCATTTGTAAAGGGACTGTTATCTCCTGTGAATCATTACTCCAGATAGGGGACTATGTGACTGATCTCACGTCCCTGCCTGAAACTGGTGTGGGGCAGCTCAGTAGCGTAGTTGTCAGCACAACACTTTACAGTAGGGGGTTCGGGTTCAGTTCCGGCCGCTGCCTGTAAGGGGTTTTGTACGTTCTCCCTGAGACTGTGTGGTTTCCTCCAGGGGCTTTGGTTTCCTCCCACAGTCCAAAGAAGTGCCAGGTTAATTGGTCATCGTAAATTGTCCTGTGACTGGGCTAGAATTAAATCGGGAGATTGCTGGGTGGTGCCGCTCAAAGGTCTGCGTGGGCTTCTTTCACGATGTATCTCAATAAACAGATGTTTCCACAACTTTGCATTGTATATTCCAAACATTGGACTTACACAGGGCTAATAAATCTTATTAACAACTGTGATAGGTATCATAATTCATTGTGTTTGACACATCACCGTATACCATAAACTCAAACACAACAAAATTTAGTTTGATTGCTTCTGAAAGCTGTGCATTTTGTGCAACTGTTCTCTCCCCACCACGTATTCTGACTTTCACGTAAACACCTTGTAGGCAAGAAACCTCTTGTGTCTGCTGCTCTTTTTAAACTCACAAAATCACCTCCCAAGGATTGCAGTTCTGTTATGACTACTCTCAGTTTGTCTTGTCTCAGCGTGGCTGTACAGTATTGGATTGAATAAGTACCTCCATGCCTATCGAGACAAACCTCCCACAGGATCTTCAGGTCCTTTGAACTATTTCTATGTCACAATGTGGTTCTCTCCAGCTCAGTCTATATTTGATTCAGCATTCTATAAACAACAAAAATCTCATCGATGCTCTTTTCTCAATCTCATCTTTCACAACTGTATTGTCTGTTCCATGCTCATTTGACATTTCTTTGCTACAGGATCTCATATGAAGCTTATTGGTTCCATTTTATCTGCTGATTCTTGTAATGACACACCATTCTCCTGAGGCCACAGTGAATGAGGTCGATCATACAGTCCACGCAGATTATGAATTCTTTCTCTAAGCTGCTTGGTTTTGAGAATTCAGATTATTCCCATTACTCTGAAATTGCTGTAACACTCTATACCCGACCCTCTGAACTACGGCTGCTCATTATGAAATATCTCACCTTGGTCTCGCTGATCTTCCAACCAGGTTATTTTGCAACTTTGTGCAACTTCTGCTGAAATTTCGGTAATTGATACCCTCCATCATCATGTAATACTTGTTCCACCTCCTGACCTGTCATGGATTAGGGATGTACTCATCCCTAATGGCAGACATTAGAGCAAATAGTATTAGCAATCCGTGACTTTTAAATGCTCAGCATATTCTCTGTGTCCCGAGAACGTATTCTATGTTGAAACCGCCAGTCTGCATTACAACCTTCCTTCCATTCACATTATCAAAGCATAGTTGTACAGCACTAAAACAAGTCCTTTGGCTCAACTTGTCCATACCAATCAGGTTGCCTTCCTGAAGTAGTTCTATTTGCCTGCATTTAACCCATGTGCTTCTAAACCTTTCTGATCCATGTGCCTATCCAAATTTCTTTTAACTGTTGTAATTTGTACCTACCTCTACCACTTCCTTTGGCAGCTTGTTCCACTTACCCAGCACTCCCTGTGTGGAAAAAGTTACCTACCAGGCACCCTTTAAGTCTTCCTCCCCTCAACTGAAAACTTTGCCCTCTAGTTCTATACTCCCATACCCCAGAGAAATAATTCACCAATCTATGACCTTCATGATTTTGTATACCTCTATAAAGACACCTTTCAGTCTCTCACACTCCAGGGAGAAAAGCCCCATCCTATCCAATCTCTTCTTATCACTCAAACCCTCCAGTCCTGGTAACATTGTTGTGAATTTTTTCTGCACTCTTTCCAGCTTACTGACATCCTTTGCATAGCTGTGTGACCACAACTACACACAATTCTCCAAGTGTGGTTTCACCAGTGTTTTGTACAGATGTAACATGATGCCCAACCCTTGTACACAATACCATAACTAGTGAAAGAAAGTATGCCAAATGCCTTCTTCTGCACTGTCTACTCATGTCACCACTTTCAGGGAACTGTGCTTGTGCCCCTGTTCTACAACCCTCTAGTACCCTGCAATTTACTGTGTAATTTCTGCCCTGGCTTAACTTACCTTAGAGCATCACTTCACACTTGTTAGATTCCATCTGCCGTTCCTTAGCAACTTTCCATGTTCATCTAGATCAGGGATTCCCAACCTTTTTTAGCCATGGATCAATACCACCAGATCCAGTTATACTCAAGTAACTTTCTCTGCTGTCCACTATACCACATATTTTGGTATCCGCTGTAGACTTACTAATCATGCCAACTACATGCAGTTTTACTACTGTTCTAGGCTCTGTTGTTTCACTGGTTCTTGATCTCATTATTAGATAACTTTTGCACATATTGACATATTTGACTTCTCTCAGGAATATTTTGCATTGAGTCAATTTTTAACTTCTGGTTCTCTTTAGATTGTCTGTCATGTGCACTGGTGAAAAGTTTTCACTTCATTTTCCTTGATCACTATAACTGCAGAAGCTCACGCTTGGAAAAGGAGAGCCACAGATGTTCCATAGTAATATGACTGTATTCACTGGCATGTTAAAAATATCAAAAATTTGATAGCAGCTCCTAGAGATTCTGACCCTGTATCACAGATTTCACTGGTATATATGGCAATTGACAAAAAATATATAATTAACAGTTAAAAAATTCTTCAGAATATACATTGACTTAAAGAGCAACAAATCCTATACAGTAACAAAGCCTTGCCTGCAGAAGTGTCTTTCTACTGTGAACAAAGACAGCAAATATAACAAACTCAAAACTTTCAACTACAACTTTAGTCTTCTAATCACACCATTTCTGTTGGAGAGTGTTAAAATCAGTGTCTTGGTGAAGGGCCTCGCCCCAAAATGTCGACTGTATTTCTTCCATAGATGCTGGCTGACTTGTTGAATTCCTCCAGAACTTTGTTTGTTCTTAAGGTTAAATCTTATGTTTTTAGAACATATGATGTGCACTTTTTTCTTTTTGTTGCACAAACACTTATGTCAATCTCACGCTCCACAAAGCATTCAGTAAATTATCTCAGGATAATTAACTTCTTTCTGTGTGATTTTACAGTGGATATGATTTTTGCTAATGGCTAGGGGATGTGGTTTGTGATCAGTGTTTTGTCAAAGACTGCTTTCAATAGCTAGGGCCCTGCTGCATTCCTTTCTGTCACCGTAAAGGAATGCTGTGGAGAAAAATGTAAGATAAACCCAGTTTGTTTGTCCACAAACACAATCTGATGATGTAAATCACAAAGAAACACATCAGTGAGTCACATGAATAACGATATCATCCAGCTAAATCTACTTGACCCTTCCAACTCACTCTTATCTTCCCTAAACAATAAAATCTGTACAAAACATTTTCTTTCTAATGAAGAGCCTATCACTGTAAGCATCTTTGAATCTAAAGCATAGAATGACATATAGATTATTTTGGAAGGAACTTCCTGATCATATTGGTAAGGCCCTGCAGAGATAAATATAACAAGTTGGTTAACACAACATTTTACACTGATAAAGTTCATGGAGTGGACGTGACAACTTTGACAAAGACATAGTAACAAGTTATCCATCATTATTAGCCAAAATCAACCTAACTGATAATTATCACATTAAAAACAAGAGAAAATATGCAGATGCTGGAAATCCAAACAACACAAACAGAATGCTGGAGGAACTCAGCAGGCCAGGCAGCGTCTATGGAACACAGGATAGTCAACATTTTGGGCGAAGACCTTTCGTCCGGACAGGAAAAAGCTTGAGGAGTCAGAGCAAGAAAGTGGGAGGAGGGGAGGAAGAACCACAAGGTGACAGGTGAAACTGGGAGTGGGCAGGGGTGAAGTAAAGAACTGGGAAGTTGATTGCTGAAAGAGATACAGGGCTGGAGAAGGGGGAATCTGATAGGAGAGGACAGAAGTCCATGGAAGATAGAAAAGGGGGAGGAACACCCCGACAGGATTCCATACAACACAGAGAGCAGAACCAGTACCGGTACTGAATACGCCATGACAGGATCCGATACAACACAGATGGAGGTGATAGGCAAATAAGATAACGTGAGAGAGGGAATAGGGACTGGTGAAGGAGAGGTAGGGGGCATTACCGGAACATTAAATCTGGCTTTTTGCAATGTGAAGGGAATGAGTTACAATGCTCTTTTGCTCCTTATATGATCACTTGGGAGTTAGGGATGACTTCCTTCTGTTTCCAGTTCTGTGGGTTTGAGGCAGCTCTGGAGGCTAATATTGGATCCATGATGTCTGCCTCTGGGGAAGGAGATGTGTGCTAGGGTGGTGAAGGTGGGTGCAAGTTCTACATTCCTATAAATTTGATGGGATCCTGGGTGCTCCTGACCCATGGATTCAAGGCCTTTCTGTGCCAATCTGAATGCTTGATCTCCAATTTGTGTAATCCAATTTGGAATTCCCAAGAGTTAGGGCATGTTGAGATCAAAAAGGAGATGGTACTGGGTCATTTGAAGAATATTAAAGTACTAAGTCCCCAGTTATTGGGATTTAACCAAGTTATTGAGAAAGGCAAAAGAAAGATTTCTGGGACCTTCATGCTTGGTGCATATGTGTGTGCTGAAGAAATTGCTCTTATAATCTATGCTGTATTTTTCTGTAATCCATGTTCCATTTCTATGTATGCTCCTTACTTCTGATCCCTCTTCCGCACTCCTCTGTTTCTCACTTTCTCAAGTTAATCTTGAGGTAACATGACACTGCCTGCTGTAGTCTATCATACACTCAGTAGCCTTGTTAATGAGAAAGGTCAGAGGAGAATGGTCAGTGCTTCAAGCTGCAAGGCGATAGTAACACAAATAACTACATGTTAAAACAGTGCATCTCTGAATGCACAACACACCAAACCTTGAAGTGACTGAAGCTGCAGCAACCGAAGAACGGGAACATACAGAAATACATTATGTCTGGTCTCCTAGAATGGCTTCCAATAATTTACCCACTGTTGATATCAGACTCATAAATTATGTTTTTTCATCTTATTCTTAGAGCATTTCTTGAATAAGAGAACCACAATAGCTATCATCCAGTCTTCCAGGTAAGGATGTTTTAAATACATCTGCAAGGACCCCTGCAATTTCATAAGTTGCCTATCACAAGGTGTAAAGGGACACCATAACAGGCTCTGGGGATTTATCCACCATAATTTGCCTCAAGACATCAAGCTCCTCCTCTTCTGTAATCCGTATATGGTCAATAACCTCACTGCTGTTTTGCCTCATTTCCATACATAGACTCTGTGTCTGTTTCCATTTAAAAAAACAAAAACTCAGAAATTTATTTAAGATCTTCCCCGGCTCTTTTTGTACGCAGGACTGGTCAGCAACTGTCAGCAGGCTGGATAGAGAGCGAGGTGTCTCCCAGTGGAGGTTGGTTGAAGGAGATTCGCAGCCCCATTTTGGGTATTGAGGGAGAGAGGAAGAGGAGAGCCATCCGCAGTACCACCGATGCGGCAGAGAAGGCCTCAAGACAGCTGTGGCTCAAAAGTGGGCAGCCATGGAGTCATAAGTAGCTAGCCATCTGGACGCAAGCTGGGGTCTGATCAGCCCCTGCTGGGTCACCTGGAGGAGGTTGTATGATGTTGAAAGACCCGAAACACCCGATGATTCCAGGAACATCACTGAAGATGCGTCCAGAAGCATCACTAGATGTATGTACACAGCATTCTATCATGCTGATCCTCAAATATACCAGTTGTGTTCCTGGATATCATTTTGCTCTTAATATATCTGTATAAGCCCTTGGTATTTTCCTTCACCTTGTCTGCCAAGCAACCTCATGACTTTATTTAGCTCTTCAGATTTCCCTCTTAAATGTTCTCTTGCATTTCTTAAATCCTCAAGCTCCACATTAGTTCCTTGCTGCCCATACCTGCTTTGTACTTCCTTCTTCTTAACTGTGGTTGCAATATCACTCGAAAGCCAATGTTTCCTAATCCTGTTAGTCTTACCTTACTTTAAAAGGAACATAAAAACTCTGTACTCTTTAAATACACTTTTGAAGGCGCTTCCACTTACCAAGTATCCCTTTGCCAGAAAACAACCTATCCCAATCCTAACTTGATAGATCCTTTCTCCAATCCTTTCATCAAAATTGACCTTTATCCAATTTAGAATCTCAACCTTTCTCCATAATTATCCTGAATCAAATGGAATTATGATCAGTAGATCCAAATTATTCCCCTACACATACTTCTGTCACCTCCCCTGACCATTACATAATAGGAGATTCAGTATTGCCGTCTCTTGTTGGGACCTCTATATATTGATTTAGGAAACTTTCCTGAACACATTTGACAAACTGTGTCCCATCAGTCCTTTTACAGTATAGCAGCCCCAGTCAATATGTGAAAAATTAAAATCAACTACTATAACAACCTGACTTTTATTCCAACCTCTATTGTATCATCTCTCAGTCTCCTTCACTCCTGAGAAAGCAGACCTAGCATGTCAAACCCTCAAAGCCAGGCAATATCCTTGTGAATCTTTCTATACCCTCTCTAGCTTATTCACATTTTTCAGCAGTACAGCATAATGCTCCAAATACTGCTTATCAATGTTTTGTATATTGTAACCTAAACTCAATTGAGTTCCAACTCAATGCTCCTTCACCACCCTAAACATGGGCATGCTTGCTTTCCTACAGATGGTCCTTTCTCTTTTCCCCTCTTCTTTTCTTCCTTTTCTTTCCTCTAGCATTTTGCTGAATCCATGCATCTTCCCTTTATTCTCCGTACATGTTTATTTCCCAGAGGAAGTCCTAACAGGTCATACTATATCTGGAAACAACTTCATTCAGTACCAGAGTTCAGATTGTAAACCCATGCAGCAAGATCAGTCAGACCACTGCGTGTAGCCAGGAAAAGTAGTGCAGGATCTAACCCATTCGTATTTCATAACCCCTTTAAATGGTAGTGATTAGGTTTCCTCTAATTTGCTTGAAATAAATTTCAGACAGTATTGGTAGAATTTGTAAATGGTGGAAGTGGCTTCAGAAGACTGCTGTGCAATGATTCACATCATGTTCATGATGGGTGTCCTTCCTCAATCCATTTACACTCAGTGAACACTTTATTAGGCACTGGGATTTGTGATATGCTCCAGCTGCTTATACCACCATCCACCACCTGCTCCTGACTGGGGGCTAAACAGGTGCTCAGCCTTGCCCAAGGGAGATCTGCAGGCGAGCAGAGGGAAAGAGCGCCTTACACCTCCTGTAGTACAGACGTATCTCCAACCCACCGTCCAACCTTGTACATCTTAAGGTGCAATCAAATTTGTCAGAAAAAAAGTACATAGGGACATTCAGTTAATTCTGACAGCAAATTATCTGGATTGCAGAATAGAAGTTTGCACCATCAACAAACAAAAGAAAATCTGCAGATGCTGGAAAAGCTTAGCAACACGTACAAAATGCTGGAGGAACTCAGCAGGCCAGGCAGCATCTGCTGAAAAGAGTATAGTCGATGTTTCGGCTGAGATCCTTCATCAGGACTGGGGAAAAAGAAAAGATGAGGAGTCAGAGTTAGAAGGTGAGGGGGAGATAAGGGAGAAACACAAGGTGACAGGTGAAACCAGGAGAGGGGGTAGGGGTGAAGTAAAGAGCTGGGAAGTTGATTGGTGAAAGAGATACAGGGCTGGAGAAGGAAGAATCTGATAAGAGAGGAGAGAAGGCTATGGAAGAAAGAAAAGATGGGAGGAGTACTGGAGGGAGGTGATAGGCAGGTAAGGTGGGAAAAGGGAATGGGGAATGGAGAAGGTGGGGGGGGGGGGTACATTACCAAAAGTTCAAGAAATCACTTTTCACACCATCAGGTTGGAGGCTAGCCATATGGAATATAAGGTGTGGCTCTTAAAATGGGAATGGGAAGTGGAATTAAAATGTGTGACCACTGGGAGATCCTGCTTTTTCTGGCAGATGGAACGAAGGTGCTCAGTGAAGCAGTCTCCCAACTTACATCGGAGCTCTCCGATACACAGGATGCCACACTGGGAGCACTGGATACAGTAGATAACCCCAACAGACTCATAGATGAAGTGTCACCTCACTTGGAAGGATGGCTTGGGGCCCTGAATAGTAGTGAGGGAGGAGGTGCAGGGGTAGGGGTCATTGTTCCACTTGCAAGGATAAGTGCCAGAAGAGAGATCAGTGGGGAAGGATGAATTGGCAAGGGAGTCGCGTAAGGAGTGATCCCTGCAAGAAAGCAGAAAGCTGGGGGGGTGGAGAGAAAGATGTGCTTGGTGGTGGGATCCCATTGGAGATGATGGAAGTTACAAAGAATTACAGTATTTGCTAGACACAGAAGATGGTAGGGTGGTAGGTGAGGACAAGAGGAACCCTATCTCTGATAGGATGGCGGGAGGATGGGGTGAGGGCAGACATGCATGAAATGGAAGAGATGCGGGTGAGGGCAGGGTTGACGGTGGAGGAAGGGAAGCCCCTTTCTTTGAAGAAGGAGGACATCTCCTTCATTCTAGAATGAAAAGCATCTTGAGTCTTCATTAACACCGTTAATATTTGTTGTAGGTGTATATATGATCTTCGCAGAGCTATGGTTGACATACTTCCAACAGATTCTCCAATCCACCTTTCTCTGGTGTTCAGCTTTCAGCATTTCCTTGTTCAACCCATTGTTGTCTATTCCTTGAATGTCAAAACTGTTATTTATGTTCTTTAGCCCAAATCATACAATTCTGTGATTCCTAATTATTTTGTATTTATGAGAATGAGAACACACTCATGTTCTTCTACAGTTTAAGAAAGGCTCTAAGAATAAACCTGGGAAATTATAGGCTGGTGAACCTGAAATCAGTAGTGGGAAAATTATTGGAAGGTATTTTAGCAGACCAGATATATGAGTATTTGTATAGACAAGGACTGATTAGTGGTAGCCAGTATGCCTTTGTGCATGGTAGGTCATGTCTCGCCAATCTTTTGAGTTTTTCAAGGAAGTTATCAGGAAAGTTGATGAAGGTAAGGCAGTGGATGTTGTCTACATGGACTTCATCAAGGTCCTGCGTGGGATGTTGGTCAAGAAGGTTCAGATGCTTGGCACTCATGATGAGGTATTAAATTGGATTAGTTACTGGGTTTGCCGGAGAAGCCAAAGAGTGTTAGTAACCTCTTTGACTTGAGACCTGTTACTAGTGGAGTGCCACAGGATTGGTGTTCGGCCCATTGCTGTTTGCCACCTGAATCAGTAATCTGGATGATAATGTGGTTAACTGGATCAGCAAATTTGTGATTACACTAAGATTGGAGGTGTGGTGGACAGCAAGGAAAACTATCAAAGCTTGCAGTGGGATCTGGACCAGCTGGAAAATGGCAGATGGAATTTAATGTAGACAAGATTGAGATGTTGTACTTTGGAGGACCAGCCAGGGTAGGTCTTAGACAATGAATGGTGGGGCACTGAGGAGTGCAGTGGAACAAAGGGATCTGGGAATACAAGTCTATAATTCATTGAAAGTGGCATCATATGTAGATAGGTCATAAAGAAAGCTTTTGGCATATTGGCTTTCATAGATCAAAATACTGAGTACAGGAGTTGGGATGTTATATTGAAGTTGTATAAGACGTTGGTGAGGTCTAATTTGGAGTATTGTGTGCTGTATTGGTCGCCTACCTACAGGAAAGATGTAAATAAGGTTGAAAGAGTATATAGTAAATTTACAAGGATATTGCCGGGATTGGAGGACCTAAGTTACAAGGAAAGATTGAATAGGTTAGAACTTTATTGCCTAGAATGTGGAAGATTGAGAATATGAAGATGATGATGCAAATGGAGAAGAAGTTGTATCATGGGATCTAAACAACAGACTTGAGCTACTATACGAGTCAAAGGTCACCCTCACCTTCACAAGTGCCAGATGGAGAAAAGAATACAACCCAGAACTTGCCTTTATTACATCAGCAAGCTCCAACCTCTTCACATGAACAGTCCTCCAACATATACCCAAATCCCAACATTGTCCAGTCCAGGTAGAATCCCTTCCAGTTCTGAGACCTGTACCAAAGTACCTGCCAAGATTTAGCCTGAGAAAAGCGAATTGGACATCTTTTGCAGAATCCCTTGATCAACTTATCAATACCATACCACCAGAACCTGATCATTATGATGAATTTGTCCGACTAATCTGGAAAGTAGCACAGCAGAAAATACCTAGAGGCTGCAGAACCAAATATATTCAGGGATTGACTAGTGATATCAAGCAAAGTTATGATGAGTATGTCAACTTACACGACCAAGACCCATTTGGTCAAGACACAATTGAAATCGGAGAGTCAGTTCTGTTCCTACTGAGCCAAGAGAGACAATAGCGTTGGCAGGAACTGATAGAAAACACAGACATGACCAAGAACAGTAAGAAGGCATGGACAACTGTTCGGAAACTCAACTCAGACAATAGACCACCACAGAGAATTGCTGCCATAACACTCAATCAGTTTGCCCACCAACTGATACTAAATGGTAGACCAAATAACAAAGAACGAAGGCAAAAGAAAAAGCAACATCAGGAGATGGAGTCAGCTCTCTCAAACGGGAATAACAACTTCCCACCTCTCACCCTAGAAGAATTAAGAGATGAAGTATCACAGCTAAAATCCAACAAAGCTGCTGGCATAGATGGGATTCTTAATGAATTCCTTAAACATCTTGGATCTAAAGCACTCCACTGGCTTCTGTCCCTTTTTAACTGTTGCCTAAGATCATTAAAAATACCTAAAACGTGGAGAAGAGCCAAAGTTGTTGCTCTCCTCAAACCCAATAAAGACCCCAACATTCCTAAAAACTACAGACCGATTTCCTTGCTCTGCACCCTCTATAAACTCTACGAGAGACTCATACTGAAAAGGATATCCCCCTTAGTCAAAGATCTTCTAACACCAGACCAAGCCGGGTTCAGGCCAGGCTGCTCTTGCTGCAGTCAAGTCCTGAACTTAACCCAGTACTGTATATTGAAAATGGCTTTGAAATGCGACAAATTACTGGGGCAGTATTCATTGACTTAACAGCAGCATACAACACTGTGAATCACAGAGGCCTTCTACAGAAATTATCTAAAATGTTAAAGAACAAAACCACAGTCAAAGTAATAAGAAGCCTCCTAGAAAATCGTAGATTTTATGTAGAAATGAATGGAATTAAGAGTAAGTGGCATCCACAAAAGAACGGACTACCACAGGGATCATTCCTGGCACCTCTACTATTTAATGTCTACACAAACGACCAACCAACCTTTCCTAACACATGCAGGTTTATCTATGCAGACGACCTATGCATAGCAATACAAGCTAACTCCTTCCAAGAAGTTGAAGTACGACTTACAGCAGTCCTCGAAGCAATGAAGCAGTTTTATGAAAAATGGTCTCTGAACCCAAATCCATCAAAAACTCAAGTATGTGCATTCCACCCGAGGAATCAAGAAGCAGCTCGGAAACTCAAGGTCTTCTGGTGTGGGAAGGAGCTCGAACATCATCCGACTCCTATTTACCTGGGCGTGACACTGGATAGGACACTCTCATTTGCCACCTGCATCCAAAAGCTCTGAGGGAAAGTTGGCTCTCGCAATTCTCTCTTGAAACAATTAGCAGGCACGAAATGGGGAGCTAATGCTCACACACTTAGATCAACTGCCCTAGCACTCTGCAGAATACTGTGCACTGGTGTGGGGCAGATCAGCCCATGCGAAGAAAATAGACCCGTTGCTTATCAAAGCCTGCCGAATAATCACAGGCGCACTGCGCCCCACACCCACTAACATCATTTACAGGCTTGCAGGCATTGCTCCCCCAGAGATCTGAAGACACACTACAACAAAAATTGAAAAAGATAAACAGAACTCGGTTCCACGGCACCCACTACACCATCATGTGCTAGTTTCCAACCACCTAAAATCGAGGAAAATCTTTGCTACAGTGGAGGAACTACCACACGGAACATCCCCCAAACATACAGGATTGACCTCCGGGAACAAACAGAAGCCAGAACCCCACCAAACAATACAGTGCAAGACCCCACAGAGATGTTACCAGACGGGGCACTGCTTGACAGATGGAAGTAGTGCACTCTCAACACAGCGAGAGCGGGAGTTTGTAGGACGGGAGACAATATGGTGAAGTGGGGTTTAAAGACCAGCGAATCCTGTGAGTGTGGCGAAAGGGTGCGGAACATTGAACACGTTCTGTGAAACTGCCCACTCTCACCTGATTTAGCTGACACTGACCTGCTCAACATCAACCAAACAACACTAGAGTGGCTGACTGTCTGGTGTGATAAGCTATGGTGATTGAGGTTGGGAGAGAGTGCAACAGGAGTTAAGAGTAAAACGTGAAATGTTTAAAGGAACTTGAGGGGAAACTTCTTCACTCAAAAGGTGGTGCTCAGAATGAGCTACCAGAGCAAGTGGTGGATGTGATTTTGATTTCAATGTTTAAGAGGAGCTTAGATAGGTACATGGACGGGAGTTATGGTCCACGTGCAGGTCAATGGGAGTAGGCAGTTTAAATGGTTCTGCATGGGCTAGATGGACTGAAGGGATAGTTTCTGTGTTGTAGCTTTCTATGACTCCTTGACATCTTTACATGACTGGGATGGAAAAGAGTTTGGATCCCACTACAGTATTTAGTAACTCTGGAACAAAAGTTATCATCAGTAATGACTGTGGAATTGTTAAAATAAACCAGTATCAATCACAATTTTTCTTCAAAGACAGAAATTTGCTATTTTGTCTAGTTTAGCATTATGTATGGCCCAAGAATTATCAAAGTGATTGACTGCTGCAAAGGCAATTCAGAATGGACACTAAATGTTAGCCCTGTCAGCAATAGCCATGTTCCACAAATGCACTTGCAGAAGTATCATAACTGGCACACAAGAAAATGATACATGCCTAGATGCTATTTCCGTTGTTGGCCCAGTAATGGAATACGTGAGTTGCAGCAGACTTCATTGCATTACTTGTGGTCTGCTTCTCTTTAGTTAAAGGAGACCATCAGGTTCTTCATGTTTGCTTTGCTGATAGTGGAAGGGGCTTGGGGTGTTAGGAGGTGAGTTACTCACCTAGGGGTTTCAAGTCTTTGACCATCCCTGAGCCACTGTGTTTAAATGGAAGGCCCAATTAAGTTTCTGGTTAATGGTAGTTCCTGGCAATGATGGAAATTCCATTGAATGTCAAGGGTAGGTAACTCCAATTGATTGATTATCTTTATTTTCCAACTTCTGTAGTTACTCAAAGCTTCTTAATTACTCTGGGCACATTGACCCAGCCTGATTTTAATTTGAAAACTAACATATCTTCTCCATGGTGTTTGTTATTTGCAATTTATGGCTTCAACATTCAAGAATTATAATTTGCATTATTTATTTGTTTATTTAGAGATATAGCGAGGAACAGACCCTTCCAACCCACCTGTTTAACAACAGCCTAATCACAGGACAATTTACAATGACCAATTAACTTATTAACCAGCACATCTTTGGACTTTGGGTGGAAACTGCTGCAAGCAGAGTAAACACATGTGGTTCTTGGGGAGGGTGTACAAACTCATTATAGACAGCACCAGAACTGAACTCTGAACTCCACAACACCCCAACAAAGCTAACCACTGCATGACACCAGTGCCCAACAATTATTACCTGCATCGAGCTGATATTTCAGAAGATACAGAGGCTAGAAAAGATAAGTTAACATTTGTTGTATTTGGTGAATGTAATTCATTTTTATGGCAGCTTTTCCTTGTGGACTGGACGTATCAATAATGGAAGGTTGACCTGAATAGGGATTTTGAGGCCATTTTGGGACAGGAATCTGGTCATGGACCACACAACTGCCTATGAACACATGGAAACTAAGCAGCAAAGCCTTGCCTTGGACTAATTGTACTGTCTTTTGTTGGTTGTCCTCACTCTTAATACTTCTAACTTGCAAGCTTTGTACTATCAGCACTCCAGCATTTTTAAAGCACGTAATAGAAGTGTAAGAAGTTCATTAAAGCAGAGCTCTTAAACAAGTAGCTTGAAAATAAATTGGGGGGGGGGGAGGGATGGGAAGCTTAGTTACATCAGTGCCAACGTTGCATGAATACAATTGCATGAACAAGGTGCTTCCACATAATTTGCACACCTGGTGGCAGAGACGTAAGTATTTAGAAATAGAACATTCACCCTTACTAACATTAAACAACCTGGGGCCAAATAGTTTTTGAGAATTATCAAACTTGTATAAACTTGGTTACATAGATATAGTATTTTGTTGTACGTTTGAATCTCAGTTCAGTGAGTTCTATGTCTTTAAATGGATTCAGAAAAGATTCAGAAAAGACAGTCATTTGGACGTGATGCATTGAGGACTGGAGAACGTCATTCCCAAGTGTGATCACTTCTATGAATCCTAACAGGCAGCACAGTGATGAAGCCATGTGACTGGCCAGAGTTACGAGACCAAACAATTCATAGTCAAGAAGTAAGAAAACTAATCAGATTGTGTTTAAAAAGCAGCAATGAGATCAATCATTTTACCTTAACTTTCACCCAGCTGACCTCATGTTAAGCTGATAAGCTAATGAACTAGTTGTAGTTTAGTTGCTGGTTTGCTTTCATTTGATGTTGCTATGTTACAGAAATTTTTGGTGATTTCCATAATTGTTTCAAATAGCAACCATTCGCAGGGGGTGTTTTTTGTTTACCTTTTGTTTTCATCAAAGCCCCTTTACAAACCAGTTAATGTCAGGCCTGAGCGAAATGTGGAGCATGCTGCTAGGATTGGAGCACATTGGAGAATGTAAATAAGGCTGTACAAAAAGAGGAAGGGGGCTCTCATCAGTACTGGAGAAGTACCTAAACTACCATGTGATATAGAATAGAGCAGGTTGTGATTTTTATTTGATTAATGCATCCATCTCAAATCAATATGGAGAGGCCTTTTGTAGTTAGTATAACGGATATTAAGATTCATGGTAGTTTCCACAAGCTGCATCATGCTGAAGGGGTATATCAATCTACTGGATATGCATCAATTAAGCAGTAGGTGCAGGAGGTGAGAATGAGCGATTGTGTAGTGGAGAGTATATTGACTGGTGGCATCATGACCTGGTATGGAAACACAAATATCCTTGTACAGAAAAACCCACAAAACATAATGGATACAGCTCAGTCCCTCACGGGTAAAACTCTCCCTGCTATTGAGCATATCTACACAGAGCACTGTCACAGGAAAGCAGCATCCATCATCAAGGACCCCCACCAGCCACGCCATGCTCTGTTCTCACGCTTGCCTTCAGGCAGGAGGTATGGTGGCCTCATGACCCACACCACCAGTTTCAGGAACAGTTATTACCACTTGACCATCAGGCTCTTGAACCAGAAGGATGACTTCACTCACCCCTTCACTGAATTGTTCTCATATCCTATGTACTCACTATCAAGGGCTCTTCATCTCATGTTCTCAATATTTATTGTGTACTTATGTATTCTTATTATTTCTTTCTTTGCGTATTTGCATAGTTTGTTGTTTTTTTTTGCATGTTGGTTGTTGCGTTCTGTTGAGAGCGGTCTTTCATTGATTCTATTGTCTTTCTTGTATTTACTGTGATTACCCGCAAGAAAATGGATCTCAGAATTGTATATGGTAACATTACGTACTTTGAAAATAAATATACTTTGAACTGTAGGAAACAGAGAAGAAGAGAAAAGTAGCAAATGACCTAGGCAATCCCTTTCTGCCTGAGATAATTGTGAAAAACTAACTTGAGTCCAATGCCAATGATTGCAACTCCCATTGGCCATTCATTAACAGTACCATGTTGTACCCTGTTTCTGGGGCCAACCATATGTCAATTCCACCTGTGATGTCTGGCCCATC
This sequence comes from Mobula birostris, assembly GCF_030028105.1. Classification (NCBI taxonomy): domain Eukaryota; kingdom Metazoa; phylum Chordata; class Chondrichthyes; order Myliobatiformes; family Myliobatidae; genus Mobula; species Mobula birostris. Next base: position 51,255,400 of record NC_092377.1, read on the forward strand.
TGTTCCTAATCAGGAATAATTCTGTGTTTAACTCAATCATGATCCCACTGGTATTGCAAAGGGCTATAAGTGTCAGTGACAATGGGAGGATAATGATTCCGGGGGAGAAACCTGGAAGTGCAAGATTGTGAAACCCTGCTTAGCTGCAGCCTGTGTACTACTGGAGTCTAGATACCATGGGGTTATACCATTAGCAGTGAAGATCTTTTCAGAGTGATGCACAGCAAAGTGGCCGAAGCTATGTCACAATGCTGCTGGTTCCCATTGTGACCTGAAAGTCATGATGCAGTATGTGCTTTGTGGTAAAAACCAGACTACTGTATGCTCTTAATGAATTTACCATCATTTTGGGGTCCTCATTTTTGTCATGGCAAGATAATGTTCTATACAACAAATAAGGTGCAATCTAAATTGTCGTCAAAGAGGCCTAGTGGGTAAGGGATATGGAGAGTAAGGAATGTTACTTGGTATTATGTACTTTCAATTAAAATGACATTCTGGGGGAAAAAAAGCCACTTGGTTAAGAATCCAATCTCTCTATGTAAGGAACACACATAAAAGTTGCTGGTGAACGCAGCAGGCCAGGCAGCATCTCTAGGAAGAGGTGCAGTCGACGTTTCAGGCTGAGACCCTTCGTCAGGAATATGTAAGGAATTGTTTACCAAGAAAGTCACATTTTATCAGTTATATTTTATTGTTTTTCATCTCCATGTTTATTTTCTTATTTATTTAGCGATACAGGCCAGAATAGACCCTTCGGGCCCTTTGAGCCCGACACCCAGCAACCCTAATTTATCCCTAGCCTAGTCACAGGGCAATTTTCAATGACCAGTTAACCTACCAATCAGTACATCTTTGGACTGTGGGAGGCAACTAGAGCACCCAGAGGAAACACACGCATTCCACGGCGAGAATATACAAACCCCTCACAGAGAAATCCAAACTCCAGCATACTGAGCTGTAGTAGCACCGTGCTAACCACTATGCTATCATGTCGCGTGAATGTTGTGCATTTGAATTCATGAGGCAATCATTTTTCCTTCTTAGTTCACTTATATTATCCAAATCTGACTGCTGCTGAATTTTCAAACACAAGAAAACCTGCAGGTGCTGGAAATCCAAGGCAACACACACAAAATGTTGAAGGAACTTATCAGGTCAGGCAGCATCTATTGGAATGAATGAACAGTTGACACTTTGGGCTGAAACCCTTCATCAGGAGTGTGTTGATGAATTTTGTGCATTTGGCCCTGATATGTTGCTTTGCAATGCCAACATTAAAAGGGCTATCTCATTACCTTTCCCTGTGTTGATTCTTTCATTTCTTCTTTTCCAATGCAAAAAGCATATAGTGATGTGAAGTATCCTCTCTCACATTCTGCTCTTCAGTAAAATGAGACAAGCTCAAAGTATTAAAACAATTATGTAATATTTAGTGTGTAGAGTACTGAAACAGCACAGTTCTGCTATAATATATAAAATGTATCAACTGGAAGTGAAAGGTTAAAGACATCTTAGTGTTTATTTACACTGTTGCAGTACACAAATCACAAATAACTGTCAATGAATATCTACTATATGTGCAATGAGTTTTTAAAATTAATTATCTGATTGGCTGTGGGCCACTGAAAATCCAACAATAAGCAAAGAAATTTCTTATGGTAAGTTTCCATAGCACCATTTCTTATTCTGGATTAGGACTTTAGATGGTGTCACTCCTGTATGAGAATTAAAAAAAGGCTTATTCCTTCTTCCTTTCCATACTGGCTTCTGCCATTTTCCTTTCCAGTTCTGATGAAGGGTTTTGGCCTAAAATGTCATAGAAACATAGAAAATAGGTGCAGGAGTAGGCCATTCAGCCCTTCGAGGCTGCACCGCCATTTATTATGATCATGGCTGATCCTCCAACTCAGAACCCCGCCCCAGCCTTCCCTCCATACCCCCTGATCCCCGTAGCCACAAGGGCCATATCTAACTCCCTCTTAAATATAGCCAATGAACTGGCCTCAACTGTTTCCTGTGGCAGAGAATTCCACAGATTCACCACTCTCTGTGTGAAGAAGTTTTTCCTAATCTCGGTCCTAAAAGGCTTCCCCTTTATCCTCAAACTGTGACCCCTTGTTCTGGACTTCCCCAACATCGGGAACAATCTTCCTGCATCTAGCCTGTCCAATCCCTTTAGGATTTTATACATTTCAATCAGATCCCCCCTCAATCTTCTAAATTCCAACGAGTACAAGCCCGGTTCATCCAGTCTTTCTTCATATGAACGTCCTGCCATCCCAGGAATCAATCTGGTGAACCTTCTCTGTACTCCCTCTATGGCAAGGATGTCTTTCCTCAGATTAGGGGACCAAAACTGCACACAATACTCCAGGTGTGGTCTCACCAAGGCCTTGTACAACTGCAGTAGTACCTCCCTGCTCCTGTATTCGAATCCTCTCGCTATAAATGCCAGCATACCATTCACCTTTTTCACCGCCTGTTGCACCTGCATGCCCACTTTCAATGACTGGTGTATAATGACACCCACGTCTCGTTGCACCTCCCCTTTTCCTAATCGGCCACCATTCAGATAATAATCTGTTTTCCTATTTTTGCCACCAAAGTGGATAACTTCACATTTATTCACATTAAATTGCATCTGCCATGAATTTGCCCACTCACCCAACCTATCCAAGTCACTCTGCATCCACTTAGCATCCTCCTCACAGCTAACACTGCCACCCGGCTTCGTGTCATCCGCAAACTTGGAGATGCTGTATTTAATTCCCTCATCCAAGTCATTAATATATATTGTAAACAACTGGGGTCCCAGCACTGAGCCTTGCGGTACCCCACTAGTCACCGCCTGCCATTCTGAAAAGGTCCCGTTTATTCCCACTCTTTGCTTCCTGTCTGCTAACCAATTCTCCATCCACATCAATACCTTACACCCAATACCGTGTGCTTTAAGTTTGCACACTAATCTCCTGTGTGGGACCTTGTCAAAAGCCTTTTGAAAATCCAAACATACCACATCCACTGGTTCTCCCCTATCCACTCTACTAGTTACATCCTCAAAAAATTCTATGAGATTCGTCAGACATGATTTTCCTTTCACAAATCCATGCTGACTTTGTCCAATGATTTCACCGCTTTCCAAATGTGCTGTTATCACATCTTTGATAACTGACTCCAGCACTTTCCCCACCACCGACATTAGGCTAACCGGTCTATAATTCCCCAGTTTCACCTTTTTTAAAAAGTGGGGTTACATTAGCCACCCTCCAATCCTCAGGAACTAGTCCAGAATCTAACAAGTTTTGAAAAATTATCACTAATGCATCCACTATTTCTTGGGCTACTTCCTTAAGCACTCTAGGATGCAGACCATCTGGCCCTGGGGATTTATCTGCCTTCAATCCCTTCAATTTACCTAACACCACTTCCCTACTAACATGTATTTCGCTCAGTTCCTCCATCTCACTGGACCCTCTGTCCCCTACTATTTCTGGAAGATTATTTATGTCCTCCTTAGTGAAGACAGAACCAAAGTAATTATTCAATTGGTCTGCCATGTCCTTGCTCCCCATGATCAATTCACCTGTTTCTGTCTGTAGGGGACCTACATTTGTCTTTACCAGCCTTTTACTTTTTACATATCTATAAAAGCTTTTACAGTCAGTTTTACATATCTATAAAAGCTTTTACAGTCAGTCAGTCATCTGCTCATTCCTCTCCATAAATGTTGTCTGACCTGCTGAGTTCCTCCAGCATTTTGTGTGTTAATGAAGAAAATTTCCATGCTCGCTTCATTCTTAACAATGCACTAAAATAACAAACTCTCCTCTCAAAAATTACATGCTTTGGGGTTTCAGGTAACCAGCTTTGTTCTTTCCGTCTAATTCACCAGGAAAAACTAGTGTCGAAAAAATTACAAAACTGCAACCACTTATTGTACAAATGCAAGCATATTCTGCAATCTTTTGAACAATTTTGTAAAGCTTTGAGCTGGACACTGACTGCATTCAAAACTGGCCAATGTAATCACTACGGTAGGATTTCACCAATAACAGCTTCACAAAATCTCTGAAACATAACATTAGGTGCTAGAAGATTAGAATAAATCATGGAATTAGAATCAGGTTTATTATCACTGACATACATGTAGAAATAAGAGACTGAATTCTAATAAAAACTATCAAGTAATTATTAAAAAAATAAAATTGGATTACTAATAAGTGTTAATGACAGATTTGATTTTTTTTGCAATACGTCTCTTCCTGCTGAAGTAAATGCTTCAATTCTTGGCTGATTGTATGGAGAAATAACAAATTTACATTTGACTAAATATAAGTAGGTGTTTATGGAAAATAAACTTCAGGACGAATTTGTGCACAAAGTGCTGACTGAACTCAAAGAGGAATGTCTGCCATTTTTCATAGAGCATGGTGGAAAACTACTCTTCAAACTCCTATAAAAGCAAGACATTTCAGAAATGCTAATACAGTGCTTTCTGAGAGCAACAAAAGGAGCAGAAGAGACTATCGTGTTCAGACTACCCATAAAATTTATGAAGTGATTTTACAGAATATATAATGACAAATTGTTTCCATTGATCAGAAAGCTGGTAGCCAGAAGACTCTAGTTTAAGACAATTAGCAAACAAAAGCAACCAAGGCTCAGGAGAAAAAACACTCTGTTACACTATGAGTTATGTCCTGAAATGCACAATCTAAAGGGATGCTACAAACAAATTCAACATTAATTTTCAAAGACAACTTGTAAATAAAATGCAAACAACAGGAATTCTGCAGATGCTGGGAATTCAAGCAACACACATCAAAATTGCTGGTGACGAAGGGTCTTGGCCTGAAACATCGACTGTACCTCTTCCTAGAGATGCTGTCTGGCCTGCTGCGTTCACCAGCAACTTTGATGTGTGTTGCTTGTAAGTAAAATGCACTACCATGAGGAAAGGACAGAGAAGTGGAATTAATTGGGAAACTATTGTAAAGAGCTGCAATAAATGGGAAGGGATGAATGGTAACTCTCTGAACTATGAGCTTCTATTTTCATTCATCAACATGGAAAAAGTCATTAATTGGGTGCTTGGACTTCTTTGGAGACAATTTCACCTGGCATCAAGAAACTAACAACATTATTTCATCCATTTCTTGGGCTTGGGAGATAAGATAATTTAGGAAGCTGTCTGTGGTGAAGGAAACTCAGATAAGGAAACAGGCCAGCTTGCTGCCCTTTGGCAGAAACACAGTTTGGAAGCTGCCGCTTGTTATGTTCCCAAGTGAGAGATTATGTGTTTGTATACTTAAATGATAGAATAACTGCATCAATTCTGAATTCCCTTTGCTCGTGCAAAACAGAGAATGGACTGAATGCAACAACAGCAATTCTCCAAACTTAAGGTCATAATTCAAAGCCAAATTTAATGCCATAGGCGCAAGTACATGTATACACAGTTGTAGTAAAAAACATACTTGCAGCAATATCAGAGGAATATAGCATTAGTTCAAAGTTCAAAATAAATTTATTATCAAAGTAATTATATGTCACCATATACAACCCTGAGATTTATTTTCTTGTGGGCATTCACACTAACTACAAAGAAATTCAATGAAAGACCACAAACAACACAACAACTAATGTGCAAAAGCCAACAAACTCTGCAAGTACAAAAAGAAAATAAACAATAAATACCGAGAACATGAGATGAGCAGTCATTGAAAGTGAGTCCATTGGATATATTCTGTTCATAAGTTATCCTCTCTGATTCAAGAGCCGGATGGTTGAGGGGTGCCAACTATTCCTGAACTTGGTGTTGTGGGTCCTAAGGCTCCTGTACCTTCTTGAAGGCAGCAGCAAGAAGAGAACATGGTCTGGATGGTGGGGGTCCTTGTTAATGGATTCTATGTTCCTATGACAGCGCTCCATGTAGATGTACTCAGTGGTGGGGTGGGTGTTACCTGTGATGGACTAGGCTATATTCACTATTTTTTGTAGGCTTTTGCATTCAAGGACATTGGTGTTTCCATACCAGGCTATTATGCAAGCAGTCAATATACTCTCCATTGAACATCTATAGAAATTAGATAAAGTTTTAGATGACATACTGAACCTACACAAATGTCTAAGAAAGTAGAGGCACTGATAAGCAGCATTCACAAGAATAACATAAACATAAATTATACAGAAATTTTGCATGAAAGACATACAGAACAAACGGCCCATTTTGGTGCAAAGTGGTCATAATATTGCTAAACTCCATTGATTAACTTTGAGCCGGTTAGTTACGTGAAGCAGCTGTTCTTGAAGCTGCTGGTGTGGGACTTCAAGTTTCTGTATCTCTGCCTGATGGTAGCTGTGAGCAGACTTCTTTCAGTATTTTTATTAGTTTCTACATGAGAGAATACAGAGTACAAGAAAGTATATATAAAGGTCAGAAAAAACAACTCCCAATTACATTACATCTATTCATAATAACAATCTCATTGCCCCATATTCATGTAGGTTAGTCAAAGTTACATTGAAATATACTAATTTATTACAAAAAAAATCTAACCCTTACCAAGACTGAAGCTGTTTATTAAGGAGAAAAAAAGGTAAAACACCTTCTCGTATAATAAAAATTAATAATAGCCAACATCTAAATTTAAACAACGAATTGAGGGTTTTGAAAGTTTTGAAAATAATTCAGAAAGGGTCCCCACAATGTTTGAAAGTCTTAATGAAATTCAGAAATTGAACATCGAATCTTCTCTAAATCTAAGCATGACATAACATCACATAACCCTTGAGCATGAGTAGGAGAAAAATCATCTTTCCATTTAAACAAAAGCGCCCTCCTGGCTATAAGAGAGCATGACGTAGTGTGCCAAGGTTAAAAAACAGACCACCATATACAGTGGCCATTGTTGTTGCAGCCATTGTCGCAGTGGACTGAGTCAGAGTGGGACGGCTTTGGCTCAACAGGCTTCGGCGAGAACAGGTAGAGGCCAGGGTAGATCCGGTAAGTTCTTTTGTCCAGATTGTTTAGAGTAGAAAGAATGCCAGGCAGGATGTTGGAATGCTCCTCATGCAGGATGTGGGAAGTCAGGGAGCCCTCCAGTGTCCCTGACAACGACACCTGCAAGAAGTGCATCCAGCTGCAGCTCCTGACAAACCGCGTTAGGGAACTAGAGCAGGAGCTGGATGACCTGCGGATCATTCGGGAGAAAGAGGAGATTATAGATCGTAGCTACAGGGAGGTAGTTACGCCAAAGGAGCAGAGCACAGGAAATTGAGTCACTTTCAGGCGAGGGAAGAGGAAAGGGCAGACAGAGCAGGGTTCGCCTGTGGCCATTCCCCTCAACAACAAGTATACCACATTGGATACTGTTGGGGGGGATGACTTACCTGGGACAAGCTGCAGTAGCCGGATCTCTGGCACTGAGTCTGGCTCTGCAGTGCAGAAGGGAGAGAGGAAGAAGAGGAGAGTGGTAGTGATAGGGGACTTGATAGTTAAAGGTACAGATAGGAGGTTCTGTGGTCATGACAGAGAATCCAGGATGCTTTGTTGCCTCCCGGGTGCCAGGGTCAAGGATGTCTCTGATCGCTTGTATGACATTCTGAAGTGGGAGGGTGACGAGCCAGATGTCGTGGTGCACATCGGTACCAATGACATAGCAAGAAAGAGTGAGGAGGTCCTGGAGAGTGAGTATAGAGAGCTTGGTAAGAAGTTGAAAAGCAGGACCTCGAGGGTGGTAATCTCAGGATTGCTACCTGTGCTACATGCCAGTGAGGGTAAGAATAGGATGCTTTGGAGAATGAACAAGTGGCAGAGGAACTGCTGTAAGGGGCAAGGTTTCAGATTTCAGGATCATTGGGACCTCTTTTGGGGCAGTTGGGACCTGTACAAGAGAGACGGGTTACACTTGAACTACAGGGGGACCAATATCCTTTCAGGGAGGTTTGTTAGTGCTATTGGGGAGGCTTTAAACTAGATTTGCAGGGGGATGGGAACTATGGTACCAGAGCTGACAGTGGGGCTGGGGTGAAAATAAATGATGTTAAAAGTTCAAGCAAAGCTGCAAATAGAAAGGAGAAAGAATCTAAAAAGCATGGACTGGGACAGGTTGTTCTCTGGCAAGGATGTGATCGGTAAGTGGGAAGCCTTCAAAGGAGAAATTTTGAGAGTGCAGAGCTTGTATGTTCCTGTCAGGATTAAAGGCAAAGTGAATAGGAATAAGGAACCTTGGTTCTCAAGGGATATTGCAACTCTGATAAAGAAGAAGAGAGAGTTGTATGACAGGCATAGGAAACAGGGAGTAAATAAGGTGCTTGAGGAGTATAAAGAGTGCAAGAAAATACTTAAGAAAGAAATCAGGAGGGCTAAAAGAAGACATGAGGTTGCCTTGGCAGTCAAAGTGAAGGATAATCTAAAGAGCTTTTACAGGTATATTAAGAGTAAAAGGATTGTAAGGGATAAAATTGGTCCTCTTGAAGATCAGAGTGGTCGGCTATGTGCGGAACCAAAAGAAATGGGGGAGATCTTAGATGGGTTTTTTGCGTCTCTATTTACTAAGGAAACTGGCATGAGGTCTATGGAATTAAGGGAAACAAGTAGTGAGATCATGGAAACTGCACAGATTGAAAAGGAGGAGGTGCTTGCTATCTTGAGGCAAATTAAAGTGGATAAATCCCCAGGACCTGACAGGGTGTTCCCTCGGACCTTGAAGGAGACTAGTGTTGAAATTGCAGGGGCCCTGGCAGATATATTTAAAATGTTGGTGTCTATGGGTGAGGTGCTGGAGGATTGGAGAGTGGCTCATGTTGTTCCGTTGTTTAAAAAATGATCGAAAAGTAACCTGGGAAATTATAGGCCGGTAAGTTTGACGTCGGTATTGGGTAAGTTATTGGAGGGAGTACTAAGAGACAGAATCTACAAGCATTTGGATAGACAGGGACTTATTAGGGAGAGTCAACATTGGCTTTGTAGGTGGTAGGTCATGTTTGACCAATCTATTGGAGTTTTTCGAGGAGGTTACCAGGAAAGTGGATAAAGGGAAGGCAGTGGATGTTGTCTACATGGACTTCAGTAAGGCCTTTGACAAGGTCCCGCATGGGAGGTTAGTTAGGAAAACTCAGTCGCTAGGTGTACATGGAGAGGTGATAAATTGGATTAGACTTTGGCTCAATGGAAGAAGCCAAAGAGGGGTAGTAGAGAATTGCTTCTCAGAGTGGAGGCCTATGACTAGTGGTGTGCCACAGGGATCAGTGCTGGGTCCATTGTTATTTGTCATCTATATCAATGATCTGGATGATAATGTGGTAAATTGGATCAGCAAACTTGCTGATGATACAAAGATTTGAGGTGTAGTGGACAGTGAGGAAGGTTTTCAGAGCCTGGAAAATGGGCTGAGAAATAGCAGGTGGAGTTTAATACAGACAAGTGTGAGGTATTGCACTTTCGAAGGACAAACCAAGGTAGAACATACAGGGTAAATGATAAGGCACTGAGGAGTGTAGTAGAACAGAGGGATCTGGGAATACAGATACAAAATTCCCTAAAAGTGGTGTCACAGGTAGATAGGGTCATAAAGAGAGCTTTTGGTACATTGGCCTTTATTAATCAAAGTATTGAGTATAACAGTTGGAATGTTATGATGAGGTTGTATAAGGCATTGGTGAGGCCGAATCTGGGGCATTGTGTTCAGTTTTGGTCACCAAATTACAGGAAGGATATTAATAAGATTGAAAGAGTGCAGAGAAGGTTTACAAGGATGTTGCTGGGACTTGAGAAACTCAGATACAGAGAAAGGTTGAATAGGTTAGGACTTTATTTCCTGGAGCGTAGAAGAATGAGGGGAAATTTGATAGAGGTGTATAAAATTATGATGGGTATAGATAGAGTGAATGCAAGCAGGCTTTTTCCACTGAGGCAAGGGGAGAAAAAAACCAGAGGACATGGGTTAAAGGTGAGGGGGGAAAAGTTTAAAGGGAACATTATGGGGGGGCTTCTTCGCACAGAGAGTGGTGGGAGTATGGAATGAGCTGCCAGACGAGTGGTAAATGCAGGTTCTTTTTTAACATTTAAGAATAAATTGGACAGATGTATGGGAGGTGTGTGGAGGGATATGGTCTGTGTGCAGGTCAGTGGGACTAGGCAGAAAATAGTTCGGCACAGCCAAGAAGGACCAAAAGGCCTGTTTCTGTGCTATAGTTTTTCTATGGTTTCTAAAGGACAAAATATGTAAATCTGATGTCTTCAACTTGATATCTTGTCCAGCAACAATACCAAATCATGCCGTCAGAGGATTAGGCTTAAAATTGACTTTGAAAAGTAAAGAAAAAGTTTGAAAAACTTCCTTCCAATATTTTTCAAGACATGGACAAGTCCAAAACATATGAATTAATGAAGCTTCTCCATTATTGCATCTGTCACAGTAGGGAGACATACTGTATCCGAATAAAAATGAAATAGCTTATCTTTAGTCATATGGACTCTATGTACGACCTTAAATTGTATGAAGGAATGGCAAGCACATAACGATGAAGTATTAACCAGTTTAAAAATTTCATTCCAATTTTCCTCTGATATTGATGTCTGTAAGTCTTGTTCCCAGAGATTTTTAATTTTGTCTAAAGGAACATTCCTCGTCTCCAGTAACATACCGTAAATATTAGATATTGAACCATTATAGAAAGGTGTCAAATTAAAAATTATGTCTAGTAAGTTCTTATCTGAGCTTATAGGAAATGTGCATAATTGAGATCTTAGGAAGTCTCTCATTTGTAGATATCTAAAAAAGTGAGTTTTGGGTCGGCTATATTTAACTGACAATTGCTCAAATGAAAAAAAGATTTCCTCCAATAAACAGATCCCAAAAACATTTAATACCCAACCTGTCCCATTCTTTAAAAACTAAATCAGTCATGGCGGGTTTAAAAAAATTAGTATAAATTGGACTAGAAAGAGAAAATCTCAATAAACCAAAATATTTTCTAAATTGTATCCAGATCCTCAGAGTATGTTTAACTATTCAATTATCAGTTAGTTTACTTACAAATAAAGGAAGTGAGGATCCAAGAAGTGAAATAATAGAAAATTTACTAACAGAATTAGCTTCTATTAGAATATTCTGTTCTATTCTATTAAAATGAATATTCTACCTAAATTTATATATCTTTTTCAGGCTTTACCTGTTTTTATTCCTAAATCCTTTTTTGACTCTCTTGAATCTATTTTATCCTCCTGTATATGGAAAAATAAACACCCTCGTTTAAATAAAATTCATCTTCAAAAACCTAAGAAGTCTGGAGCCTTACCTAATTTTAGGTTTTATTACTGGGCAGTTAATATACAATATCTTACATTTTGGATATATTATATTAATCGTGTAGACTGTCCGGTATGGGTTTCTTTAGAAGCTAATTCTGTGAGCAATCTTCTTGATGAGATCTACTTGAAATTTGTCATGCAAGTAACCAAAGACTACTATTTTGTCACTTTCAGAGAGCTAAAATGCCTGTGTTGGTCAGTGAAGCTTAACCATCATCATACATAATTGTAAGCACACAAATGAACTGTAGATGCATGCAGATCCTTTCTACATGAGTTTGAGGTCACTGCTGCAGTATTGGCATTAATCCATATAGTACTGTGCAGCCAAATGGATATCTAGGACATTCTGTAATTGTACCAGGTAATAAATAAAAACCTACTTTTCATTGCAGCTTATGATACTTGCACCAATCATACTGAAAGAGTGAAAATTGGGAGGCCAGGGCTGATGGCTGTAGATAAGATGAATATGGATGCAGCAACAGCCAATATAAAGATTTCAGCAGAGATTGCTGTAAGAAAAAAAGGAACAATGCTTTTGATCATAAAATAAATAAAATAAAATTACAATGGATAGGATGTGCAGTTTAACTTTCAGCTGACCAGAACGACCAGACTTTGAGCATTGCAAATTATCCACAGAGAGTGGCAGTGTGAATGGATGTAATCAGTGGTAGCCTGTGTTCGATCCTGATCTCTGGTACTGGCGTGAGGAGTTTCCATGTTTTACCAGTTACCAGATTGTTTTTCTCCAAGACCTCTAGTTTTGTCATGCAGCCTTTTTATCAGTAAATCTCTGCCCTTCTCCGGTGCCATTACTGTAATGTGGTCACCAGAGCTTTTGTTGCTTTGACATTTTATGCACCACATAACTCTTGTATTCCATGCTTTGATCCAATAAAAACAATCCCTGCCATGATACCTTTGCAAAGACAGGTCAGCTTTTAAGTTATAGACTATTTTAAATTAACCTTCACATATAGATAGGGTTGTAAAGAGAGCCTTAGGCACAATTTATACTTTATACTTCATTGTCGCCAAACAATTGATACTAGAACGTACAATCATCACAGCGATATTTGATTCTGCGCTTCCCGCTCCCTGGATTACAACTCAATAGTAAATACTAAAAATTTAAATTATAAATCATAAATAGAAAATAGAAAAATGGGAAGTAAGGTAGTGCAAAAAAAACCGAGAGACAGGTCCGGACATTTGGAGGGTACGGCCCAGATCCGGGTCAGGATCCGTTCAGCAGTCTTATCACAGTTGGAAAGAAGCTGTTCCCAAATCTGGCTGTATGTGTCTTCAAGCTCCTGAGCCTTCTCCCAGAGGGAAGAGGGACGAAAAGTGTGTTGGCTGGGTGGGTCGTGTCCTTGATTTTTTTTAGATTATGAAGACATGCAGGCCTCCTTTATTGTCATTTAGTAATGCATGCATTAAGAAAAGATACAATATTTCCTCCAGTGTGATATCACAATACACAGGACAGACCAAGACTGAAAAAAAACTAACAAAACCACATAATTATAACATATAGTTACAACAGTGCAACAACACCATAACTTGATGAAGTCCATGAGCACAGTAAAAGTTCAAAGTCTCTCAAATGTCCCACATCTCACACAGATGGGAGAAGGAAGAAAAACTCCCACTGCCATGCCCGACCACAATCCGTCTCTGAGTCATCTGAAAACTTTGAGCTCTGATCAGCTGTCCGACATCAAGTACTGAGCGCTATCTCTGTCCGAACGATTCAACCTCAATCTCGGTCGCTAACAGTAGGCAAAGCTGAGGATTTTGAGGCCTACCCTGCAAAAGATTCCTGACCACACAGTAATAACAGCAGCGAATGAGCATTTCAGAAATTTCTCCAGATGTTCCTCTGCGCTTCCATGTCCCTCTCCATCAAATCAGAATTGTCCACGGTCCCTATTTAACGAATATGATATCATTTTTCACCAGAGAGATCCTGAATTTCTTTCAAAAATCAAGGAGTACAGGAGTTGGGATTTATATTGAAGTATATAATGTCGGTGACGCTGAATATGGAGTATTGTGTCCAGTACCAGAAAGATATCAATTAGATTGAAAGAGTGCAGAGAAAATTTACACGGAAACTGCCAGGACTTGAGGACCTGAGTTATAGGGAAAGATTGAATAGGTTAGTACTATACTCCTTAGAATGTAGAGGAATGAAGGTAGATTTAATAGAGATATGCAAAATTATGAGGGGTATACTGTATGTTGTGTATTTAATTTTTTAGTACTGTTGAGTAATATTGTAAATATATCATTTGATTATGCATTCTTTGCTGTCTACATAAAGCATTTTGGTTATATGTAAAATTTCATAAATGGCATATGCCATTACTCCACCACGTCATACGTGCATGCCTCACTTAAGGTAAAAAGGAAACAAGATACATTATTCCTGGATCCGTTTTTTTTATTTTAATTTGTTTTATATTTTGAAGTTACAAAACATAACAGTGGTGATGGGGTATTTATAAAATGAACCCAAGACAACTGCCTACCTGTTGAAGCACAGAGTGACATTGAAATTAAAAAAAGTGCATTGAGAAATGGTGGAGTAAAAAAAAAGCAACACAGCATGAGTCTTTTCAGAAGGCAAAGAGAGAACACGGTTGAGTTAAAAGAAAGGCAGAAATTGCACAAATTCACAGACTCATAAACATTGAGTACCAGGTGATAGTAATCATAAATTAGAAAAAGAGCAGAAGTGGTTGGCTATATTAGAAAGAATGACGCATTTGATTGCTCAGGACATAAATAGATTTTGTACACTCCTTGAATTGAATTGAGTAACATTTTAAAGCCAAAGGAATAGCCAATGAGAAATGAGTTCCAGTTTTGTTGCGTAGCATTGGATTTAAAAGCATACAGTTTGCTTTGAAATTTGAAACTCCAACCAAACCAGATGAAATGAGTTTTGTTGATATTGTGAAAGTAATGTGGATACATTTAGAACACTTTGGGTTTCATAAGCAGAATCAAAAGGAAGGAGAGTCCATTTCAGCATATGGGGCTGTATTGAAGAGATTTTCAGAGCATAATCAGATCAGTGAGTTTAAAAAACTTCAGTCCAGTTCCTTATACCATCCATGATAAAGTAGCCAATGAGCTAGATCACATAGAGACTGAAGGAATTCTTTCCAAGATTGAGTAGAGCCCATGGGCAACAGTAGTCATCTCTATAGCTAAGAAGAATGGGTCAGTCAGGATCTATGCTGATTTTCATGTCACCATCAACCCAGTACTGAAAGTAGTTCAAAACCTTCATCTAGAATAGAGGATATCTTTGCAAACATTTCAGAAACTTTGCTGAAGCACTTCAGCAAAGTGGATTTAGCTGAGGCCTACCTACAGATGGAGAAGGAGGAATGGTCCAAAGTGTTTCTCACAATAAACATTCACAAATGTCTTTACAACTGTAAAAGGCTTATTTTTGGAGTAGCATCTGCACTTGCACTCTGGCAGAATGCTATAATACTACAAGGCTGTTCAGGCACACATTGTTACCTAATGATATCATTGTTACCAGTAACAATGACAAAGACCATCTCCAAACCTGAAGTCAGTGCTAAAAAATTGATTAGAAGTTTATGGGCTCAGAGCACGATGCAGCAAGTGTGAATTCTTCAATTCAAAGTACATTTATTATCAAAGAATATATAAATTATATAACATTGCGATTTGTCTTCAGGCAGCCACAAAGCAAGAAACCCAGAAGAACCTAATTTAAAAAAGACCAATGGATCAACACCCAATGCACAGAGAACGAGAGAAAAAAAACACAAATCAAGCAAACAATAGAACCGAGCGAAAGCATTCCAAACCAAATCGAGTCCTTAGATTCGAATCCATGGAGAAGCCTGGAGTAGGCCTGTAATGTTTGGATCTATCTCTTTCAGAGCAAAGACCACCACATTAGCACTACCTATTGATCTGTTGTTTGCATATATGCCATTGTCGACGCATGCACGTTGTTTTCTTTTTCTCTCTCTATCCCTCTCTCATTGCAATGTGAAAACACCAGGTAAAACCATCTCCTGCATGGGTGCTTTTATTTCAACGCTATGCAGTTGTGCACAGACACAAAAAAATGGTGACAATTATGAACCTGAAGGTCAGAAAATATCATGAACTGCACAGACAGTTACAGGATGAAACAGTGAGAATTAAACAACATGAGAAAGCTGTCACAGACTCTAACAAAGGGATTTGTGAGCAACAGTGAAAGACATGCTCAATTTAAAATTCATATAATGTGGTGATGGCTTCATTTGGGAAAGCTGATGAATTTCATAGCGTTAATGAAAGCTGAGAGTTGTATACCAAGAGGGTTGAACTGTAGTGTAACGTGAACAACGTGGAGAAGCAAAAGAAACCCCCTACACTTCTTAGCTTAATGGACCCAAAAGTTTACAGTCTCTCTTACACAACTTAGTAATCCCTGCAAAGCCAGCAAACAAAACATTTGACAAAATTGTTAGAATTTTACAAAATCACTTTAGCCCTAAACCACTGGTAAAAGCTAAGAGATTTAGATTTTACCAAAGGAACCAGTCAAAGGATGAAAGGATTTCTGAATACATTGCAAAACTGCTCAAACTTTCTGAGTGCTATGGCTTTAGAAGTGGACTTTCTGATGCATTAAGGCATAGACCTGTATATGGCATGCATAGTCAAAGCACTCAATGGAGATTACTATCTGAAAGAGACCCCTAACCTTAGCACAGACATGGGCCACTGTAACATTGTTAGAGGCTGCAGCAAAGGATGCAACAGAATTACAGAAAAGCAGGTTAAAATGTAAAATGCATAAAATCTCCCTAAATAGTGCAAAAAGCCAAAGATGTTATCGATGTGGCAAATCCTCCCATGATGCAAATGACTGCTGGTTCAAAGAAGAAGTCTGCAGAAAGTATCACAGACAAGGTCACATAGAGAGAGTGTGTAAGGCAGACAAAAAGCACAATCCAGTGAAAAGTCTCAAGCAAAAACTAAGCAAATGCATAAAGCTACTGAAATGATGGGAAGATGGCAGCATGACACAGCTCGCAGCGGCCACTCCAGTGGTGATGTCTGTTATTTGTCAAGTAGGGTGCCGTGCACAATCTTGATTTGATGGAGATGGATGTGACAGCACGGAGGAACATCTGGTGAAACTTCTGAAATGCCTGCTTCGCCACTGCTTCTACTGTGTGGTCCAGAATCTCCAGAGGAGAAGGCCCCGAGTCCTCGGTTTTGCTTGCTGCTTGGCGGCCGGGGCAGGTTCTAAGCGCTCGGCAGAGGATGGTGCTTGGAGAGGCTGTTTTCGGATGGACTCAGAGTCCGCTGCGGTCCAGTGTTTCCAATGGTGCTGCATCGGCGAGTTGATGGCGCTTAGAGGTTCATGGCAGGGAAGGTTCCTCCGTTCTGCTGCCTGTGTGGGATGGTGAGTCTATCGGGACATTGAGACTTTATATACCATGCCCATGGTCTGCTCTTTAATAAATTATGGTATTGTTTTGCACTGTTGTAACCATATGTTATAATTATGTGGTTTTGTCAGTTTTAGTCTTCGTTTGTCCTGTGTTTTTCTTGTGATATCATTCTGGAGGAAAGTTGTATCATTTTTTAATGCATGCATTTCTAAATGACAATAAATGAAAACTGAACTGAATGCAAAGCTGAATCAGATAACACAGAGTCTAAAACAGGGAACTGTCATGCCTAGAACTGCATAGTATAACTGAAGCAGATCACAAAATCATCTGGATGACAACAGTTATGTAAGGTGTAAAACTGAAAATGGAGCTGGATACAGGGTCAGCTTTGAGCAGAATTCCAGAGGCTGACTACAACAGACTGTTTTCTGAGATATCATTAGAGAAGAACTCAGTGATACTAAGACTTACATAGGTGAAAAACTATCTCCCAAAAGCAAACTGAAAGTACGTGTGACATATGGAGGCCAAACACAACAATTAAAGCTTTATGTATTGAAAAACTGAGGGTCAGCATTATTTTGGACATGCTTGAGAAAACTCCAACTAGACTGACATACAACCAAAGCTCCTAGTGTGACATCAACAGGCAACTGCAGCCCAAATGGTAGCGCTAAATAGGGACTGGCATAGCTACTTAATGCTAATGAGAAGGTGTTTGAGAAGGGGACTGGTAAACTCAAAAGCATTAAGGCCAGAATTGAACTGGATGAAACAGCAACACCAAGATTCCATAAAGCACGTCCAGTGCCTTACACACTACATCCCCAAGAGGATGCTGAACTGCAGAGCTTGGAGGCATCTGGAATCCCCTCCAAGGTCGAGTGGAGCGATTGGGCCATGCCCATTGTCTCAGTGACCAAGAAAGGGAAGGCCAGAGCCTTTCGCAAATATGGGGATTTCAAGATGAGCATCAACCTGGTGCTGTGTACTGTGCAGTGTCCTCTGTGACAAAAAGAAGACTTTTTTGCATCTTTGACAAGTGGGGAGAGGTTTTCAAAGGTTGACTTATCACAATCTATCTGCAAAATGAGACTGAAGAATCAAGCATGAAGTTCCTCACAATCAACATTCTCTAGGGACTGTTCCAGCATGATCATCTCTTCATTGGTGTCGCATCAGCTCCAGCAATTTGGCAAAGAGCAATGGACAAATGCTGCAAGATATCCCAAGAACATAACGTTACCTTGATGACATCATCGTGACTGGAAAAACTAATGAAGAGCATCTCCAGAACCTTGGTAAAGTGCTTACCAGGCTGAGTGAGTATGGTTTGCAGGCAAAGAGAGAGAAATGTGAGTTTTTGAAGAATGAAATCTCATATTGTGGACATGTCATTACATGGTTTACATAAGTCACAAGAGAAGACTGAAGCAGTGCTACTGGCACCCAAACCGGAAAATGTGTCCCAACTCAGGTCATATTTAGACCTTGTAAACCTCTACCACCAGTTTCTCCCAAACATTGTTACAGTGCTGCATCCATTGAACACACTGTTACAGACAGGAGCAAAGTGGGAATGGTCAGAAAGATGTGAAAAAGCATTCAAGGAAACAAAAAGACTAATAACATCTGATGAACTGCTCATCCATTATGACCCATCCCTGCCCATCCGACTGGCGTATGATACATCCCCTTATGGCACTGGAGCCATGTTGTCACATATTAGGAAAGATGGATCTAAATGCCCTATTGCATTTGCTTCAAGATTACTGACGAGTGCAGAACACAACTACACACAGATTGACCGATAGGCCCATAGTCTTGTATGGGGAATAAAGATGTTCCACCCCAACCTCTACGGAAAAAAGTTTATGCTAGTGACAGATCATCGGTTCCTTGTGTCCATTTTCAATCCCAGGAAGGGAATTCCAGTGATGACTGCTACCCGGTTACAATGTAGAGCACTATTCCTGGGAATCCCCTCTAATGACCTAGAGTTCAAGGATACCAAAGAGCACAGCAATGCTGATGGTTTGTCTCATCACTGAAGGACTGAAGAAGAAAAGTCCTCATACAGTGACCTAGCAGAAGTGTTCCACATCGCATTGGGGGACCAACTGACAGTGACAAATTCCAAAATAAAAAGGGAAATAAGGAATGACCCAACGTTGTCAGAAGTCTCTGAAATCTCTGTGCAAGGATGGCCAGCTCATGGTAACCCTATGTTCCTAGAGTTCTCAGCGAGATGAGATTAACTGTTTGTATGTCAAGGAACGCTGGTGTGTGAAACTCATGTTGTGGTTCCCTCTAAACTGTGCACCAGAGAGTTAGAAAATCTGCATGAAGGACACCAGGATACAGTCAAGATGAAGAGACCTGAGCTGCATGTTGTGGATAGGAATAGATAAACAGATTGAAAACTTGGCCAAAGACTGTTCAGGATGCAAAAAAATTCAAAATGCAACCCCACAGGGACTGTTACTCCTGTGGGAGTGGCCCTCATCACTTTGACAAAGAGTACATATTCACTTAGCTCGGCCATTAATGGACTCCATGTTTCTGATTGCTGTGGATGCTCATTTGAAGTGGCTGGAGGTTATACCAATGAAGGCAACCACTTTAGTAAAGACGGTCTCTGCCCTGAGGATTATTTCACCAGAAACAGCTTACCTGAACAAATTGTGAGTGACAACAGACCTCAATACATACCAGAATAATTCTGACTGTTCATGAAGAAAAATGGCATCACACATTTCAAGTCAGCTCCTCACCACCCAGCAACGAATGAGTTAGTTGAAAGGTTTATCTAAACTTTCAATAAGTCCATTAAAGTGATGGACAAGGAGGACATTTCTCTACAGCACAAGGTGGACAACATCTTTTTTGAGTATCGGAATTCTGTTCATGTGATGACAAATCAAACACTTGCAATGCTGTTCATGAGCAGGAATCTGAGGTGTCACATAGACCTCCTGAAACCAGACGTCCAGAGGGAGGAACAGAATAAACAGTTCAGCCGTCCGCCAAGTGAAGCAGCAAAGAGCTTCATAATTGGACAGGGATTCCTAGCGCATGATTACCGAGAAGACAAATGGGCACCCAGTATGACAGCTACAAGAATTGGACCTCTGATGAATACAGTAGATATTGGAGATCGGAGATGGAGACAAAAAGTGGACCACAGACTGAATGCTCAACCAAAGAACACACCTGAGTTGATTGCATTCAACAAGAAGGGCACATTACAATCACCAGACTTACCTCTCGGCGATGATCATGTCACTGACAGCATCGTGACATGAGAAACTGAGAATGTTGTCTTAGTCAAACCATCTATCAAACCTGATGGCACTCCATAGGTCCAGAGTTGTGACAAGAATGCTATCATTGACAAGACACCTGTCAAACCTGATTCCAATCAGTACCTGGGTTTGTTTACGGGCATCAAAACTCCTCTGCCTCGACTCTGAATCACTCATTACAACTCCTTCTGCAAAGCATCACTTATTGTGGTCACACCATGGATGCACAAGGATTACACAAGTGTACTGAAAAAATTTAGTAGTGGTGGATGCCCCAAAGGCTAAACGAATGTCACAGTTGTGGTCTTTTATTGAGGATTTGTCAATTACTATAACAGTTTCCTGACAAAACTGGCTGTTGTGCTCCACCTCTTGAACTCATTACTGAAGATCGTGAAGAAATGTCAATGAACCAAGCAGTGTGAGGGGGCTTTCCAAAACGCAAAGGAAATAGTGATGACAGACACTGTACTCACACATTCTGATCAACATCATCCAGTGAAGCTTACCATGCACTGTTTGGGATGTCAACACGTCCAGAAGAATGGTGTCTAGGGTCAGATACAGAGCTCTGAGAACCACTTCCTGCAGTCCCAGAGTCAAGTCCTATAATCACCACTGAAGAGGCTCTGGAACCTGAGACTGTTTCACAGTCACAAATCTTGCCTGCTAAGCAGAGTAATCCCCCTTGTCAGGAAAGATGTTATCTCACAAGAGTAAGAAAACATCCACAGTGATTAAATCTATCTTTAGGCCTGAATGAGACAATTTGAATTTAAATTTTACCATGCTGTGGCTATCTATATCTATCTATCTATCTATCTATATATATATATATATATATAAAACACACACACACACACACACACACACACACACATAAATTGAGATGCATTTTATATTGAGATGGAGTTTATAGCTAAGCAGGGAGAAGTCTTGCGTATTTAATATTTCAGTAATATCTAAAAAATATTGGAAATGTATTGCTTGATTAAGCATTCTTTGTTATTTACCTAATGCATGAATGCATTACAGGTTATATGTAAAAATATGTAAATGGCATATATTATTATTCCATCAAGACATATGTGCGCAACTTGCTTAAAGTAAAAATGAAACTAGATATGTGAATCATGGCTGAAAAAGATTATAGCTGGGAGCTTAATGTCCAAGTATACACATTGTATCAAAAGGAGAGGCAGAAAGGCAGCGGAGGTGACATTGCTCTGTTGGTGAAAAATGATATCAAATTGTTAGAAAGAGGTGACATAGGGTGGGAAGGTGTTGAATTGTTGTGGATAGAGCTAAGGAACAACAAGAGTGAAAAGGCCTTGATGGGAGTTTTATACAGAACCCCAAACAGTGGTATGGGTGTGATCTACAAGTTACGACGGGAGATGGAAAATGCATGCCAAAAGAGCAACGCTACAATAGTCATGATGGATTTCAATATGCAGGTAGATTGGGAAAATCAGGTTGGTGTTGGATTTTAGAAAGGAGGAATTTCTAGACTGCCTATGCGATAACTTCTTAGAGCAGCTTGTGTTTGAGCCCACTAGAGATGAGATTGGTGTTGTGCAATGAACCAGAACTGATGAGAGAACTTATGGTAAAAGAACTCTTAGGGGAAAGTGATCATCATACGATCGAATCCACCCTGAAATTTGAGAAGGAGAAGCTAAAGTCAGAGGTATCAGTATTACAATGGAGTAAAGGGAATTAGAGAGACAGGAGAGAGGTGCTGGCTAGAATGGATGGGAAAAAAACGCTGGCAGGGATGATGGCAGAACAGCAATGGCTAAAATTTCTTGAAGCAATTTGGAAGGCACAGGACATTAACATTCCAAAGAGGAAGAAGTATTCTGAAGACAAGTTGACTCAACCGTGGCTAACGAGAGAAGTTAAAGCTTACATAAAAGCCAAAGGGAGGGCATATAGTAGAGTAAAGACTGTTGGGAAGTTGGAGGGTTGGAAAACTTTTAAAAACCGACAGAAGGCAAATAAAAAAAGTCATTAAGGAGGTAAAGATGGAATATGAAAGTAAGATAGCCAATAACATTAAAGAGGATACCAGAAGTTTCTTCAGGTACATAATGTGTAAAAGAGAGGTGAAATTGGATATCAGATCACCAGAAAGTGATGCTGGAGAGGTATAATGGGGGACAAGAAAATAGCAGACAAACTGATATGTATTTTGCATCAGTCTTCATTGTGAAGGACACTAGCAGTATGGTGAAAGTTCCAGGTGTCAGGGTCTTGAGGTGTGTGAAGTTACTATTATTAGAGAGAAGGTTTTTGAGAAACTGAATGGTCTGGAGGTAGATAAATTACCTGGACCAGATAGTGTACACCCCTGTGCTCTGAAAGAAGTGGCTGAGGGAACTGTGAAGACACTTTCAAGAATCAATAGATTCTGGCATGGTTCCAGAAGACTGGAAAATTGTAGATGTCACTCTATTCTTCAAGAAGGGAGAGAGGCAGAAGAAAGAAAATTATAGGCTAGGTAGTCTGATCTCAGTGGTTGGGAAGATGTTGGAGTCAATTAAGGATGAGGTCTTGGGGTACTTGGAGGCACATGATAAAATAGGTTGTAATCAACATGGTTTCTTCAGGGGAAAATCATGCCTGACTAATCTGTTGAAATTCTTTGAAGAAACTACAAGCAAGATAGACAAAGGAGAATCTGCTGATATCGTGCATTTGGATATTCAGAAGGCCTTTGACAAGACGACACACAGGAGACTGGTTAACAAGCTATGAGCCCATAGTATTAAAGGAAAGATTCTAGCATGGACAAAGTAGTGGCTGATTGGCAGGAGGCAAAGAGTGAAAATAAAGGGAGACTTTTCCGGTTGGCTGCCGGTGACTAGTAGTGTTTCATAAGGACCTGTGTTGGGGTTTCTTTTTACATTATATGTCAATGATTTGGATGACGGAATTGATCGCTTTTTGGTCAATTTGGTGGTTGATATGAAGATAGATGGAGGGGCAGCTAGTTTTAAGGAAGTAGAGAGGCCTTGTGCAGGATTCCCTAAAGTTAGTTTGTGGATTGAGGCTGTGGTGAGGAAGGCAAATGTGATGTTAGCATTCATTTCAAGATGACTGAAATATAAAAACAAGGATGTAATGTTGAGTCTTTATAAAGCACTGGTGAGGCCTCACTTGGAGTACTGTGAGCAGATTTGAATCCCTTATCTTAGAAAGGATGTGCTGAAACTGGAGATGGTTCAAAGGAGTAATATTATTCCAAGACCAAATGGCTTGTCATATAAAGTGCACTTGATGGGTTTGGACTTGTATTCACCGGAATTCAGAAGAATGAGGGATGACCGAATTGAAACTTACTGAATGTTAAAAGGCATTGATAGGGTGGATATGGAGAGAGCCTAAGACTAGAGGACAAACCCTCAGATTAGAGGGGCATCCTTTCAGAACAGAGGTTAGGAGAGTAGAGAAGCTGTGGAATTCTTTCGCCAGAGAGTGGAGAAGATGTGGAATTCTTTGCCACACTAGGCAGAATAATAGATCAGCACAGACCAGATGGGCCACATGGCTTGTTTCCATGCCATAGAGTTCTATGTCTCTAAGTGGATGGCAGAAGAATCAGATGGTGTTAGTAGGCATGACCAAGAAAATAGGTGATAGAGAAATAAGTAGGTAATGGAATTGATAGTGTTATAGAGTCATTGAAAAATACAGCACTGGTACAACCCATTCAGCCCATTCTTTCCATGTCTGACCACATTTTCTACCCAGCTAGTCCCAATTTCCTGCTTTTGGCCTATATCTGTCTAATCCCTGCCCCTCCATGTAACTATTCAAAACGTCTTCAATAATACTATTGTATCTGCCTCAGCCTCCTCCTCTAGCAGCTCATTTCATATACTCACCAGCCTCTGCATGTTGGATTGATTTGAGAGTTGATCTCCTTCTATTTTGTAATTCAAATCATAAATTAAAATTCAGTATGGTAATCAAAGTAACACAGACTTTGTTGTATGTTCTTTCAAAGAGAAAGCAGCTGTTCACTTCAGAGAAGAAGTGCTGATAGGTGGCAAGTCTCCACTTCAATAAGAAGAACATCCAATTAGAAGGTGCTCTACTTATTGGAGTTGGAGTTGTCTGAAAATGGAGTACCAGGGATTGGGATGTCAGAGGCCAGATGTCAACTCTGTCTTCATCAGGCATTTGCTTTTACCTCATGGCAACCCCTCTGTCCAAGATCACAAGAAACAGCAGAGAAGTGAATGCTGTCCGATTTATCACAGACAACAACCTCCTCTCTATGGATTACATCTGCACTCCCCATTGCCCTGAGAAAGCAGACAACATAGGTCAAGGACCCATCCCACCCCAGTCAATCTGACTTCTCTCCTTTCCCATTGGGCAGAAGATAAGAAAACTTAGGGGCTTTTGAAATAAAAACAAGCCTTGCAGGCTGTCCTGGTGTTGTTATAAATGATCGTAGTCCATTATAGATGGTAGTGAGAAGTTTCATTCCATCTCCAGTGGTCAGTTGCCTAAAAGAAGCTGAATTCTACCTTTTCCTGTTAACATTCATATTGATTAGAAATGATGTTGCTAAAACCTATGTCTCTCTTGATTTTGGAGAATGCTACTTCTAAATCTAATAACAGAATCATTTGGAGGAGAGTTGTATGGAATTTTCTGATTCAATCCATTCATGATTGCTTGATTCACCTGTTGTTTGTCTTGTGTTATAAGATTCCCAAGCGGTAGCCTGGAGCGACCCCACAACATAAAGCTAAAGGACAGCAATGACTAACAGCTTTTGACAGGCTGACTTGTGTGGAAAAGGCAGCCTGCAGTTATGTGGCATAACTTTCTGACAGCTGCTTTAGAGAAACAAAGCTCCAACAGTACTTGTAGGTCAATGCTGGTAGGAGTATAACTGTCTGTATTGTCTGGTGTGGGATATTGGGGGATGGGTAAAATGTACTATAGGGACAGAGACATCTCTAGTTGCTCCTCTTCTCCAAAATCAACAAAGCTAGAAGAACATCCCAATGAAAAACACATTGGTTGTGAAATTTGATGTTATATGTTTGTAGGTGTCATGACAAACTCTTCGTGTTGGTTGGACGTTTTTGTCACATTCTTGTTCCTCTGACCTAGAACATCTAATGATTAAATGCCAACCATTCTACTTACCAAGAGAGTTCTCTTCCGTGATCCTGGCCCCGGTTTACATACCACTAAAGGCTATTGTTAAGCAAGCACTCGAGGTACTGAGTGCAGTGATCATCAAACAAGAAACAGCCTATCCCGACGCCTTTCAAATCATTGTCAGGGACTTCAGTCAGGCTTGTTTGAAGAAATCTCTGCCCAGATATCATTAATATATCACCTACAGTGCAAGGGTCCCAACACACTTGACCACTATTATACTGTGATTAGGAATGCCTACTGTTCCAACCCTAGGAAATATGACCATGTGACTGCCCTACTCCTACCTGCATAGAGGCGGAGGCTAAAAAGCAAGTTTCCAGAGATAAGGACAACAAAGAATTGTTAATGGGAGGCAGAGAAGTGGCTACTGGATTGCTTTGAATCAGTGGACTGGGCCTTGTTCAAATTCTCATCAGAGGATCTGAATGAATAAGCCACAGTTGTCATGGACATTATAAAAACAGTTGTAGATGAATGTGTCCCCATAAAATCATTCAGAATATTTTCCAACCCAGAAGCTCTGGATGAATCAAGAGACCTGCAAACTACTGAGAGCTAGATCAATGCCATTCGGGTCTGGTAACCAAATAAAATACTAAAGGTCCAGGTACCACCTCTGGAAAGCCAAGTGGCAATTCTAGAGCAAACTTGAATCAGTGAAGAATGGTTTGACAGTTGTGGCAGGGTTTGAATGCTATCACCTCCTACAAAGTGTAACTAAGTCACATAGGTGACAAGATGATTTCACTCCCAGGTGAACTTAACGCCTTTATGCTGGCCTGACCATCAAAACACGGAGGCACCTTCATGAATTCCCATAACCCTTGATTATCCTGTGATTTCAGTCTCTGAGAGCTTCCTGCAGGATGGTGAACTCATGGAAAGCACCTGGGCCAGATGGAGTGCCTGGCCAAATACTAAAGACCTCTGCTGATCAACTGGCTGGAGTGTTCACTGAGATCTTTAGACTCTCACTTCTGCAGTCTGAGGTACCCACTTGCTTCAAAGAGGCTTCAAAAATAGTGTTGCCTTAGAAGAACATGGTAATCTGGCTCAACGGCTATCATCCAGTATCACTTACTGTAAATCCACTGTAATGAAGTGCTTTTGCTGTCTGATGATGAAACTTATCCACTCCAGCCTGAGGAGCGATTTTGATCAGCATCAATTTGCCTACTGTCACAACAGATCAACAGCAGATACCATTTCGTTGGCTCTTCACTCAACCCTGGATCATCTGAAGAGTGAAGGTGCATACATCAGGATGATCTTCATTGACTGCATCTCAGTATTCATAGTATCATGCCCTCCAAGGCCAAGTTCTCAATACCTCCTTGTGCAACTGGATCCTTGATTTCCTTACTTGCAGACCCCAGTCAATTTGGATTAGGAACAACATCTCCTCCACAATCTCCATCAGTACTGGTGCACCACAAGGCTATGTTCTTAGCCCCCAATCAAAAGGTGAAAAAGAGATATATAAATAGATAATGTCAACACAGGTGTTGTTTTAGGACTGCATAGAGATATTTGGGCAAAGTGTACCTCTCCAGATGTCACGTCGGAATCGCCTGAGTTAAAGTTCCTGCTGGTTCAGAATCCAGAGCGTGAGTTAAAGTTAGTCCAATGCAAGAGTTAAGATGAATAATTTAGTCGAGGAAAAATATTGAAAATGCTTATACAGAAAATGCAGTGTATGACTAACAGTATCAGAGGAGGTGGGTCCTTGTAGGGGGAGGAGGAACTGAAGTACCTGAACTTGTTCAGCATCCCACCTGCAAGAAGAGGGAGAAGGTTAAAGAGAACAGCCACAGTGCGGACTAAAGCACTATGGAGTAGGAGGCAATTATTCATACAAAGGATAAGGCTGGTATTCATCATCCATTCCTATTTGTTCACTGAACTGAGAGGCCCAGTCAAGATAGCAGTGAATCGTTGAAATCTTTTGAAAGGGATAGTATTTGGGATTTGGATTTTGATTCAGCAGTAATGAAGAAACGGGTAATTAATATTTGTCCAGGTCACATTGCTCTGGTGTCTCTGTTGGGCGATCTGTTGCTGAGAACAGCAACTTCTTTGCAGGAAAGTGGGAGAAGTTTGAAGGCTTTTGCTTTTTAAAGCTGAATTTGAAAATGCAGTCTATGTTGATACTTGTACTGCAATGCTTCCTCTGCCTTTCCATCCACTACTATCCTCTACACCCTCCACAGACAGCTTCATGCATCTGTCTTGCTGCTGACCTCAGCTCCACTCCTCAGCTCCAAGGAAGACCGATACATAACGTCAGTACACCACTTATCTCCTGCCTTTGCAAAGGCATTGCAGCCAGAGCATGAGGTAAAATATTTTAACATACTCTATGTTGTTGATTTCCTTTCCTGTTCCCATGTGGACCTGCTGTGTCCCAACATACAAACAATAAAATAGACTGGGTTATAATAGTCCAAAGCAGGATGTTCAAGTCCCACATTCAGTACCGCTCTGGCCTGCCTTAAACATGTTTGCACAACTTGTGTTTGCAGATGTGGACACAAGGAGTTTTGCTTTGTTTTTTTTACATAATTGCAGTACAGTCTTCGGTGATTTTAATGTTTACTGCTTGTCATGAGGTTAGGTATTTCTGTCAATAATTAAGCACTTTTGATCTTATCTAAATATTTTATGAACAGGCAGAAGTGTCATCGCTAAATAGTCTAAAATTGTAAAAAGACAACAGCTTCTCACATCATTTATTTTCAGCTCCCTCCTGTTACCTTCTCCCTTACCTAGACTCACCTATCACCTGCCAGCTTGTACTCCTCCTCCTTGCCCCTCCTTCTTATTCTGGTTTCTGCCCTTTGCTTTCCCGTTTTGATGAAGGGTCTAGGCCCAAAACATCAACAGTTCATATCTCTCCATAGATGTTGCCAGACTTGCTGAGATTCTCCAGCATTTTGTTGATGTTGCTCAGGATTTTCTGCTTCTCCAGAATCTATTGCGTCTAGTGAAAAGTTGTGCAGTGTGCTACAACCCAGGCTGTGGCCATTCAGCACCCAATGCTTGTGCAGTTAAAAACAAGTCGATGTTTCTTACGGCAATGCTTGTCAGCATGAGAAGCAAGAGAACTCCTCTTCAGTTCATCTAAAGGACCTCTGGTCATCTTCTGCCATTCATGTCCTCACTCTTTCTTGCAAAATTAACAGAGCACTCTTATTTCCAGTCTTAATCTCCTCTACCAATTCACACTTCTCCTCCAAAGTTTTGCTCCATCCCCATCTCTTTCACAATGACTTCTTTATATTTATGTTCCTCCTTGACCATACCCCAGAACCACTGGACACTTCCCCATCCCTCGAGAAACTACCTCATCTCTTCCCACATACTCAATCCCTCTGTCCCTCCTGGTTGGTAGAGATCAGTCCTGGGAGAATCGCCCCTCTGGCCTCTTTCCACTGGCTTTCTCATTCAGTTTCTAGTCACCTGTCAACTTAAAGGCAGCTGCATTGGAACTTGAAGGGATAAAAGTTAAATTCAGATCCTGATGTTAAATCTTATGTCTTCCCACAAATAATTATTAGGGCTACATTTCCATCACTCCAAAAGGCTTAACTCTTGCCATCTATAGGTTTATGATTCAAGCATTAAAGGGTAATTGGCTTCATGAAAATATTAATTGTCTCTTCTTTCTGGGATGGTAACTCCTTTGAAAAAAAAAGTCATTTTAATGTGTATTGTTGTCGGGGATAATTTGCAAGATCCTGCAACGACAGAACATTCTTTGGTTTGCAGTCAGGGTAATCCCTCCTTTTTCAAATAGTTCAAAGGAATATTTTACATTTGGCCAGGACGACACTGACTTCAATAACTCATCACAAAGATTTAGGATTACGATTGCAATCACCTGAGATAACTTAACCCCTTTGATGAGTGCATTTCAATTAGTGCTGAGAATAATTTATATCATAGAATCCTATGTTTTATACAAAACAAAATTTAAATGTTTATTATATCATGGTGTACCTTTAAGTTGCTGGCTTCTGTTCAGCTCTGATTAAAGTGGGATGAGTTAATTTCACAAAAAATATAGTAAAAACCTACCAAAAAGTTAATATTGTGTTTTTTCAATAAGACATCAATATAATAATTTTCTCATAATGGAAGTTGAGAAGGTTTTCCCTAATGGAAATTATTTTTTATAGAGGAATAGGATATTTGCTGCCAAGTTTAAAGTTCATATCCAGTAGCTACACAACTCAATTTTTGTTCTAATTAGTTTTTCTAATCTAATCTTGTGAGATAATTTTTTTGCGTGGGACTGATAACACAAAAGTTAATTTTGGGTGGAGTGAGAGAAGGAATTAGAAGACATTTTATTTGATAGGAATTCCCCTTTCAGACGGATATGTGATGATGATTTTAAAGGATTGATACAAATATACCATTTAAATGAGTTAGAATTTTAAGCATAGACTAATGAGATCAAAGGTGGAGGCAGCACAGTGAAAAAGATCACACCAATTTAACATTTAAGAAAAATCACACCCCATTTGTGACCATAATCAAGAGGAACAGGAAAGGGACGATCTTCATGAGCGGAGGGAGGAAGAAATCTGTTTCCTGAGGCTGTGATTGTTGGTGTCAGTGGAGGTGAGCACCAGAGGCATCGCAATTCATGGATACAGTGCAGGAAGTAACAAGGATTTGTCTATGTCTGGAAAAGAGCATTATGGGGGCTATCTAGAGCTGCAGCTGGATTCTCCTGATGGATTTCAGGGAAGTCTCTGAAAGCAAAGTCAATGAATGTCCAATCTCTGGGAAACTTACAATGCAGCCAGAAGCTTGTTCCTAAGGGCTTAAGGGAAAGCAAATGAATGAACTCTTTCCTCCTCCATTGCGGTGTTCATGTAAGTTTGTTGTTGCAATACTGAGCAATAAAATGTGAGGTGTGTTCAGAGATTAAGAGCAGAGTTCAAAATGATCCTGGAGCTACAGCGCTGTAATTTTGGCCTCTATGGATAATGGAATATGTGAGGTTGAATTTGATATAAAAAGGAGGTTACAAATGTCAGCAAGCTGTGCAAGTTAGGTTTTGATCCTTTTAAATAGAACGGTTTCACAGGACATGGGCTTAACAAAATCTGTTCATTCTGTCGGTAAATAAGAACAGTCCTTCCTCAGTTCAGAAAAGTAATCAATTTCACTGCAGGCAAATCTTGTATTGTTGCATCATTGACATCACTTGTGGAAGGAGGAAACTTTATGCTTGAAAAATGGTGCCAGGGAGAATAAAAATACCATTTTCTTGGTCAGTGGTTTTCAAGAAGAGGGGCTCCATTCAGTGGTAACACTGAAAATTTGAATTTGCACTTAACTGTTAAGTCAAGTCACTATTAAATGTAATGCCAGTCTCAAAAATAGAAGCAGTGATGGAGGTTGATTACTGAGTATGTAAGAAGATGCAGAATTACATGTTTCAATATGCTCTTGCTACATTCCTCCTTACTGGATTGTCTTTTGTCAGTTGTCTTTCTTACAAACATTATTCCAATTGATCTTTTCAAGTGGGGACAAATGAAGTTCACAATGAATTATTTGAAAAGTGCTTCCTTCAGATATTGTTTCCAGTGGCACTTTCACATCTGTTTTAGTTTTCATCATGTTATTTATTTGTACTGTGCTTGATTTGAATGGATGGTAGATGTATTTTAATTTTCAATAAGTGGTGTGCTACTTTAAAGGAATGAATACCTGGGTACACATCATGAAAAATATACTTAACAATTTTTTTGTTGAAAGTGAGTTATTTACCTGATTAAATACATCCTTATTTGTCAGGATTTGATAGCTGTTTCTAATTTAATCATGTTTAAAGATAAGAACCCATGATTCTCAGACTAAAATTATCACCTTCTGCCTTGAGAGTCATACACATTCTGACAACACAAGCTTGATATGTTTGATTATGCTTTAATTAAGAAAAGATTGCCAAATAGTTTAAAGCAAATGAAGTGTCAGTCAATATTTCAAAGCAGAACATTAATTACAATGAAAATTAAATTATAAAACTGCTATAATTGTACAAGATGTTGATTCAGCCATGCCAGGGCTACCGTGCTGCTTACCACTTCACAGGAAAGATGTAACTAAGCTAGGAAGGTGTGGAAAAGATTCAGAAGGAAGTTGCCTAGATTGACGGGCTTGAGTTATAAGGAGAGACTAGATGGATCGGGTCTGGTTCAACTGAAGTAAAGGGGGCTGAGCAGTAACATAATAGAGGTGGACAACATCATGAGAAGCATAGGCAGGTAGGAAGCCAGAGTCTGTATCCCATGGCAGCAGTGTCTAAGTATTAGAAGGTACATTGAATGGTTAAGGTGAGAGGAACGAGATTTAGTGGAAATCTGAGGGGTACATTTTTCATACAAGGAGTAGTTAAAGCAAGTTGCAAGAGGATGTGTTGAAGGCAGGGACAGTGACAGAGTTTAAGATGCATCTGGACATGTGCTCAAATGAGCAGAACTTAGAAGGATGTGGAACTAATGTAGGTAAGTGAGATTAGTACAGATAGGCACAATGGTTGCCATAGACACCACTGGCCAAAAGAGCCTTGTTCTATGTTGTACAACCCTATGGCTCTAAAACATGGAAGCTTCAATAGCTTATTCTAGGATTAGCTAACGATGATAAGGAAGTACAGGACTGCTGTTCACTACAATCCTTTGGAATAGAACTGTGCCATCCCGTTCTGGTCTGTCCTACATATGGGAAGCCAGACCCACATGGATGTGATTGGTTATTAACTGTACCTAAGTTAGTCTTGTAAGTCACTTAAATCTAGGGCTGTCTGCAATGAATTGTTGGCAGAAGCCTTCATAACCTATGAATGAAAAAGTGAGATAGAACTTGGAAGCAGCCTGCAAAAATGGATTCTAGGACAGTATTTATGTGTCACTAAAGAGAATAACTATTCAAAGGGTCTTTTTAACATCTAAAACTATGAGTATGAAGTTGCACTCATTCAGCTCTTGTGCATTTGCAGAGAATATCTAAATTAAATTCTTTGTCATTGGAGAGAAGCAAGGCAAGATAATGAAAAATTCAGATATAGTGTGAGATCAGAATTAAATCACTAACTTGAATATTTGTGGATAAGTGTCAACTACTAATAAAATGGGACTATTTTCCAGACATTGATTACCAAGTGTTTGTTCACTGGCAGTTTTCTGCTGCATGTTGTTGCACATGTTTTTGTGGTCTGCGGTAGATGTACAATAGGCTATTTTTATTCAAGTTGATATATGTATTTATTGGGTTTGCTGGGCATTTTCAAACTCTAGGTTCATATAATAATACATTTTATGGTAAAAATAATATATTTTCCATTTTGAAGGATATCAGTGCAGCAAATAGACTTCTAAGGCAGTTCAGTAGTTTCAAGGTCATCAATATTAAAGTGTGGCTTTTATTTCAGGATTTATATATTTATATGAATTTAAATGTTGTGGAGAAAACTGAACATGTTCAAAGTAAATTTATTATCAAAGTTGTGTATATATCACTGCATACTACCCTGCAATTCATGTCTCTGGATTATCAATTGAGCCTTCTGAATTTCTAGTCCAGTAATGCAAACTTTTATGCACGTCCCTATGTCAGCCAGCATTTTTAATGGGCTCTCTCCAAATTCTAAATAAGCTCATCAGTGGCTTAAACACTGATTTTCCATAGCTGCTAAACTCCTGGATCCTAAGGTCTTCCTTCTTTGATCATTCATAATCTATCAGGGTCTTCTTAGTAGGGTTCCCGAAACTGTGCAGGTTTAAGAAATAGAGAATAAGGCTACAACTGTGCAGCTCCATCAACTTGAGAACGCAGGATGATGGAATTATAGTTAACATTTCAATATGGCCCAATTGTTACAATAACTTGTTTGTACTTTTAATAAAATGTCAATAAGATAAAACTTACTACACCATTAGCCTGCTGGTAATAATCCTAAGCACACTGGCATATACACCAGGCTTGAACTCTGGCTGGTTTTAAGCTTGCATTGCACTTGTGTGGGAACTTTACTGAAGCTTTCTTAAAATGAATGTTTCCAAAAGGTTTGCTTGGAATAATGCCAAGGAAAGGTAAATAGCTCAGAGAAAAATAAGTCAATAATTTCCAGAGGCTGAGGTGAATGGTTAGATCAAAACAGATCTCAGCTGAGACAGTGCAAGATGGAAAGAGAACAAGAGAAATGGATTGAGGATCTGATAGCTTTATTTTTGTGCCATGTTTATACTGTATGAGCTCAATGTCTAATTAAAAGTGTAGAAGTGCTGCCATGTTTGTTTTTTTCTCCCCTAGCATATGAACTTGTTTAAACAATCTTGCAAAAATAACTACACTAACATAGCAAATATAATTATTAACTCCCTGCACTCTTCATGTTTGTTCACTGGCAGTTTTCTGCTGCATGTTGTTGCATATGCCTTTGTGGTTTGCAATAGATGTTCCCCGACATGGGATTGATCCACTGGAGCAGAATGGACGAGTGAATCCAATGCAAAATGTGGTGGCAACATTTGCTGAGTTTCCATTTAATTCAAGTTTATCAGCTCTCCAGATTAGTGTAAAGTAGAATTGTTCATCAGGTTCATTACAGGGGCACATCAAACTGTTGGAACTGTAAGTCAGCTATGCCCTTTTATATTATCACACAGTGAACACCCAGACTGGATTTCCTACTACAGATTCTTAAGGACTTATAGCAAAAATGGCCACTTTAAGATAAGTGGACTTGTATTTCATTCCTGGAAATCCCTTTCAAATAATAACAATACAATATATTCAAGAAGCAAGTGAGAGCAAAACTGTCGACATTAGCTATAGAAACTACCCTTGGCAAACCTGATGCATAGCTTTGTACTAGGATATGTGTGAGAGCAGACTAGGTTCATGGATAACTGACTCCGAAGGAAAGTGAAGCCAGCTTTGCCCATGTTCATTTGGGCCATTTTTACAATGGACACTTCAAAATGCAAGTATTTCATTAAATAAACAGACATGGTACTCATTAATTAATTCATTAGCAAAATAAATTTTGTGGGCATAATGTATGAAATTTCCAAATATCCCAATTTCAGCTTCAGCTAACATGAAATAAGGTACCAAGGTACCTTGCAACATTACAAACAAGAGTCCAAAAATTATTTGCCTAGTACAAAGTCATACAAAAATAAACAAAAAATGTAGTCACTGAACTTAGTTAGTCCTCTCTGTTCAAGTCATATGGTTTTCAAAATCATTCTGTGCCTTCCAACCATGTTCATATTAGCTGCACAGAGCTTGCTGCGGAGATTGGAATGTATCTTGCGAATAATTAATTTCGGCATCCAGTTCTCATGATTACAGGTTAGCATTTGTTGAAGGGACCAACAGTGAACTGGAATTCCAATTTGTAACTCTTCAGTCAAGTAGGCCTAGATTTATAAATTCCTCATTTTCCTTAGCAATGTCTCTCTGCTGCCCTGTTCATAGCCTCAAGGCCTTTTGGAATTCTCAATATATCTTTGCCCTGTGCCTTGAACAACCCAACCAACTTATTGTGAGATGACTGCTAAGTGTCCAAATCTTTGACATCATGTCCTCTGATTTCCTATCTTGAGATCCTACTGTCATGGTCCGGACCGTTAATTCCCCATTTTCTCCTAATTCCCTTTGATTGTGCCATGGTTCTGACAGTTAATTCCCTATTTTCTCCTAATTCTCTTTGATGACGACACACCTGGTTTTCATTAAGATCTGCAACATAAGAACCTCAGCTTTGCAACCACTAGTTGCCAGATCGTTGGTTTTGCCTGTGTGGTGATTAACGATTCCCAGCCGCTTAGGACTGTATGTTCTGACTTTTGCTTCAGTACCGAGAATTACCTGTGAAACTCAGTCTCTTCATGTCAAGATAAGTTTTTTAAGTTTTACTTCAGCACCGAGGTTTACCTGGGTAACTCCACCTCTCCATGCTAAGAAAGGTTTTGTCTGCCGCTTCCCTTTCTACGCTCTGTGTAAAGGTCAGTTCTGCCTGCCTCCCGCCTTCCTGCACTCTCTCCTGTTCGCCTTTCAGCGCTCATGCCCGCGTCTACACCCTAATGCAACCTCTGTGCCTGTGTCCTGTGCTTGGATTCGCCTCGTTCATTGCAACAGAATGATATGGCTACCATGAACCCAGCTGAGATGAATACTCTTCAGCAAGCCCTCGCCAGCCAGGGTCCCCTACTGGGACAGCATGACCAACTCCTCCGGGAGGCCATGGAGAACTTCTGTTCCCTGTCTGCTCATGTCACACAGATCGGTGACCAGGTGGACCGTGTATCCACTCAGTTTACTCAACCCACTCCTAGAACCCTGTCTAACCAGTCCAGACAGCCTGTCGCGGCAACCCCCCCCCCGATGTCAGCAACACCCCCACCAAGACAGCCTCACGTACCTGAACCAGAGGACTACGCTGGGGATTTGGGGAAGTGCCAGGCCTTCTTTCTTCAGTGCTCCTTGGTGTTCGAACAGCAGTCGTCCATGTACTCCATCGATAAGTCAAAGATTGATTATATCATGGGGTTGTTGCAGGGAAGTGTATTAGCGTGGGCCACAGCTGTTTGGGATAACCAACCGGATATCTGCTCTTCTTTTGCCACCTTTATCGTGGAAATGAGAAAGATCTTTGACCACCCCGCCCGTGGTAAGGACACAACCAAGTGTCTACTCACTCTCCGCCAGGGCTCACGCAGTGTTGCGGAATATTCCGTGGAGTTCCGGATGTTAGCAGACAACTCGGGGTGGAACAATGAGGCACTCCAAGGGGTGTTTCGGAATGGTCTCAGCGACATGGTGAAAGACGAGTTGGTGGCAAGAGACGACACCAACAGCCTGGATTCCCTGATCTCCCTAGCCACCAGGTTGGGCAATCGTCTCCGAGGATGCCACACAGAAAGAACTGGTTGTCCACCACCTTTGGCCACTCCACAGCCCTCATTACTGCCTTCCATCAGCACAAGCCTCTCTTCTCCTCCTGCTCCTAGAGTAGCTCCCAGCCCGGCCATTTCCACTGCCCCGGGAGAGGAACCTACGCAGCTGGGACGGAACTGTCTTTCTCCTACAGAATGACTCTGGAGAATGAGAGTGGGTGAGTGTCTATATTGTGGCCAGTCTGGCCATTTCATTGCTACTTGTCCCCTTCAGTCAAAAGAGAAGGCACCAGTAGAAAGGGGGACCCTGGTGAGCCAGACAACATTCCCTTCCATCCCCCAACCCCAGATGCAGCTTCAAGTCACTTTGTGTTACAACCAACAGTCCCTGCCTCTGTTAGCGCTAGTGGACTCTGACGCTGAGGAAAATCTTTTGGATGAAAGCTTAACTTTCCAGGCCAGAATTCCTCGTGAGCCATTGAGTGCCCCCCTGGAAGCCTGGGCACTGGACGGTAGACTACTGGCCTGAGTCACACACTGCACACCAACCCTGTCTCTCCTTCTCTCCAGGAACCATCTGGAACAGATACGATTCAATTTAATTTCCTCTCCTCAAGCTCCTATCGTTCTTGAGTACTGCGGTTAAGCTGTCATTGGTCCACCGGGAAGATAGTCAGCTGGAGTTTGTTCTGTCACTCCACTTGTCTACAATTAGCCCTTTCCCCAGTGGAAGTCACTGCGACCTCGTCTGCCTCTGAAACCCCCCCGAATTATCCAAGGATCCAGCAGAGTATCATGATCTGGGAGAAGTGTTTAGCAAACATCAGGCTCTTTCCCTGCCTCCACACCGCCCTTACGATTGCACAATTGACCTTCTCCCCGGAGCCCCTCTACCCACCAGTCAGCTGTATAACTCACTGCTGAGAGTGCTCTATGTATGTGTGTGTATATATATACATATATATATATATATATACACACACACACGCATGACTGTGTGGCTAGACATAGCTCAAATACCATCTATAAATTTGCTGATGATACAACCACTGTTGGTAGAATCTCAGGTGCTGACAAGAGGATGTACAAGAGTGAGATATGCCAGCTTGTGGAGTGATGTCACAGCAACAACCTGGCATTCAACATCAGTAAGATGAAAGAGCCCATTGTGGACTTCAAGAAGGGTAAGAGGAAGGAACGCATACCATATCCTCCCAGAGGGATCAGAAATGGAGAGAATGAGCATCTTCAAGTTCCTGGGTGTCAAGATCTTTGAGGATCTAACCTGGTCCCAATATATTAATGTAGTTATAAAGAAGGCAAGACAGCGGCTATACTTTATTAGGAGTTTGAAGAGATTTGGCATGTCAACAAATACACTCAAAAACTTCTCTAGTTGTACCATGGAGAGCATTCCGAAATGCTGCATCACTGTCTGGTATGGAAGGGCTACTACACAGGATTGAAAGAAGCTGCAGAAGGTTGTAAATCTAGTCAGCTCCATCTTGGGTACTAGCCTACAAAGTACCCAGGGTATCTTTAGCAAGTGGTGTCTCAGAAAGGCAGCATCCATTATTAAGGACCTCCAGCACCCAGGGCATACCCTTTTCTCACTGTTACCATCAGGTAGGAGGTACAGAAGCCTGAAGGTACACACTCAACGAATCAGGAACAGCTTCTTCCCATCTGCCATCCGACTGTTAAATGGACATTGAATCTTTGGACACTACCTCACTTTTTAAAATATACAGTATTTCTGTTTTTGCATGATTTTTTGTAATCTATTCAATATACATAATCAATTTAAATGTTTATTATTATTATTATTTTATTTTATTTATTATTTTTCTCTGCTAGATTATGTATTGGCTTGAACTGCTGCTGCTAAGTTAACAAATTTAACGTCACATGCCAGTGATAATAAACCTGATTCTGATTCTGAATCTGTAGAAGTCTTTGCCACAGGCAGCTGTGGAGGCCAAGCCTTTATGTATATTTAAGGCAGAGGCAGATAGATTCTTGATTGGTCAGGGAGAAGGCAGGAGATTGGGGCTGAGAGGAAAATTGGATCAGCTGTGATGAAATGATGGAGCAGACTCGATGGGCCAAATGTCCTAATTCTGTTCCTATATCTTATGGTCATTCTACAGATGCACATTATAACGCATCCTAATGAACTATATTACTGCTTGGCACAGAAACTCCATGCATCAGAAGGCTCTGCAACAGGTAGTCAAAACTGCCCAACACATTATTGGCACCGGCCTACCTACCACCAAGGACATATATACAGAAAGGACCGGGAAAGGGCCAATAACATCATTAAGGATCCTAAACACCATGCTCCTGAATTCTTTGTCTCACTCCCATTAGGGAGGAGGCTATATGGCATCCATACCAGGACCATCAGCCTCAAAAACAGTTACTTTGCCCAAGCAGTGAGGCTGTTCAAAACGTCCATCAACTAACTCTGCCACTACTTTACTATTTTCTGTCAGTCACTTAGATACAGCCTAGTGTCACTTTATGGACATACGATCAATCTATGTATGTAAGCTATTTTATGTATTTATAATTATTGTGTGTGTTTTTATTATTATTGTGTTCTTCATAATTTGTGGGGGTTTTTTTGTGCTGCATCTGATCTGAAGGAATAATTATTTAGTTCTCCTTATACAGGAAATTACTTTGAGCAATCTTGAATCTTAAATCCATGCTCCCTAGTTCAGCACTTTTCAACAATGAGGAAAAAACTGTTGCCATCTACCTCATTGATGCCTCTCATTATTCTAACATTTTACCTAAGTTTGCCCTTCATTTTCCTATGTCCCAAGGAGTAAAGGCATAGCCTGGCCAAGCTCTTCCAATAAATTAGATCCCCTAGTCTTGGCAATGCAGCTTTGCTCCATTGAATGGGTATGCTCACACTTGCCAGGGGCAAAAAGGCCCTTCTCCTGCCAGACATTTCCTATAATGGCCCAGAAGATCACCCACACCAAATACCAAAGTTTTAGAGAATGCCAGACTTATTTTGGCAAATCAAGAAGCTCTTCCCCATCTCCATCTCCTTCTCCTTTGCACACTCACTCTTATTGGCCAGAGTGTATGTCATTGATGTCACCAGGTACATGTTTTTCAACAGTTGACACTGGACTTGGATAGATATATAGTAAGCTGTCAGAAGCTGTATTTAATTAAAGCTGGTCCTACTGTAAACCATACAGATCCTGTCTTAGCTCTTGAGATGATAATCATAATAATGATTATGGTACTATTTCTAAACATTTTTGGCCAATTTCTATTTTGTGGGGGAATCGGGTAGATACTAACACAGTTAAAATAGAGTGAACTTTAATTTCTAGGCAACGTTTTCTAAAATAACAAGGCAAATGAGGCTAGCTCAGGTAGGCAATTTGATTGGCATAGATGAGCTGGGTGATAGGACATAATTCCATGTTGTATACAACAGGAATTCTGCAGATGCTGGAAATTCAAAGTTGTATAACTCTGTTTTTTGGTGGGATTTCATCAGAACAGGTTTCTTCAAATTTACATTTTATGATATTCTTTTTGCACCAATGATACTGAGATATATTTCATAAGTTACAAGAATATCAGGAAAACTAACCATGGAAATAAAGGACTAGACCAAACATTTATATTAATAATGACACGAGGAAATCTGCAGATGCTGGAATTTCAAGCAACACACATAAGAGTTGCTGGTGAACGCAGCAGGCCAGGCAGCATCTCTAGGAAGAGGTACAGTCAACGTTTCGGCCGAGACCCTTCGTCAGGACTAACTGAAAGAAGAGCTAGTAAGAGATTTTTAATACAGAACCACATCTTAATCAAAACTGAAAAATACAAAGGTAGGTGAACAATTGAGAAATAAAGTAATCCTTTAATCATATAAAGTATAGTCAATAACCTTAGAAGGTTATCGACTGCACACTGCATCATGTTTTGAAGAAGGTAAATGGATGTACTTGAACCATGTTTCACACTTAAACTTTGTGCAACACAGAATCCCTTCTGACAGCTCTGAGCAGACCTTTCCTTCAGCTTCTCGGATCCTCGCAGTCCTTGAATTCATTATACATATTCTGCACACACACTCAACATTACCTAGGGTGCTATCGTGCTATTGTGCTGCAAAAGATTGTTTCCAGGGTCAGGCTTTATCGTCAGGACTGTGGAAAAGCAGAAACATCATGAGTGTGTGCACACACACAGACACACACACACACACAAGTCGTTGAGCAATCAAATACTCTTCTAGTTATCTCTAAATGGTCACAAAGGAGAGAAATATCTTTTATAATATAAGGAAAGCAAAACTGAGAGAAGCATACATTAAGTATCATAAACATCAAAGATAGCAAATTTCAGCAGCTCTTGAATTCTAATTCTCCTCTGGATTCTTCTCCCTTTCTCTCCCCTCAGACCTCATTTCTTCCGAGTGTCCTTCCCTTTGCCATGTATTTACTATTCCTTTTTTGATCATCTGTTTTCTGAATACAATGACTAATCTTCAGCATTGGCCTCAGCCTTATCTCGTATAGCTCCATATTAAACTCCCTATCACAGACATTCCCAAGAGCAGCTTGTCTATCAGGTCAGTAATATCAGGAGCCTGGATCTGCTTCTGTAGAAGACAGAGGATTGAGAAGTACTAAGAAAAATTGATAGGTCAGTGTTGGTGGGGTGCAAGTGCTCTGTGCAAAGGAAGACAGAGCATTGGCAGAGCAAACCTGGAGTTAAGGGGAGTAGGTGTTGCAACGAACGAGGCAACACCTCAGCACAAGCACAGGACACAGGCACGGAAGTTGCGTTAGGATGTAGACGCAGGCGTGAGCGTTGAACAGCAAACAGGAGAGAGTGCAGGAAGGCAGGAGACAGGCAACACTGATCTTTACACAGAGCGTAGAAAAGGAAGCGGTAGACAAAACTTTTCTTGGGACGGAGAGACAGGTAAACCTCGGTGCTGAAGTAAAACTTAAAGGAGAGACTGAGTTTCACAGGTAAACCTCGGAACTGGAGTAGAACTTAGAGGGGCGAGTTC
Source organism: Mobula birostris (assembly GCF_030028105.1). Classification (NCBI taxonomy): domain Eukaryota; kingdom Metazoa; phylum Chordata; class Chondrichthyes; order Myliobatiformes; family Myliobatidae; genus Mobula; species Mobula birostris. Next base: position 51,296,661 of record NC_092377.1, read on the forward strand.
CTTGGGTTCATTCTTGAGGGGGATGTCTTTTGAAGAGAGCCACACCTTCTGCCCAAGCCGATAATTGGGCACAGGAATTCGATGGCAATTGGCAATCCTCCGGTTGCGGTCGGCTGAGTGGGGCAGGGCCGCACGTGCATCCTTCCAAATTTTGCGGCACCGGTGGAGATGGGCCTGAGCTGAAGGCACAGCAATGTCGTCTTCATGTGCAGGAAACAGAGGGGGCTGATAACTGAGGAAACATTCAAAGGGACACATTCTGGTGGCGGTGCTGACCAGGGAGTTGTAGATGTATTCCACCCAAGTGAGATGGGTGCTCCATGATGACGGGCTGTTGGCGGTTATACAGTGCAGTGCTGCTTCCAAATCCTGGTTTGCTCATTCCGTTTGACTGCGGATGGAAGCCAGAAGATAGACTTACTGAGGCTCCAAGGGCTTGACAAAAGGATCTCTAGACTTCAGAGGTCAGCTGTTTCACAGGCTGTAGGGAGTTTGGGAAGGGCTACAAAGTGCACGGCTTTGGAGAAGTGGTCCACCACAGTGAGTACAGCAGTGTTCCCATGTGAAGGGGGTAGTCCAGTAACGAAATCCAGAGCAATGTGGGACCAAGGGTGGCTGGACAGGTAGGGGATGAAGCAATCCAGCAGGTGGTTGATGGGAGGCTTTTCCGCAGGCACATACAGAACAGGCAGAGACGAAGGAGCGAGTGTCTGCGTTCATGGAGGACCATCAGAAATGTCGCTTCAGAAGAGACAGGGTTCGATCAATTCCAGGATGGCAGGCGAACCGAGAAGTGTGCCCCCACTGGAGAACCTGAGACCGAACAGAGTCAGGCACGAAGAAGCGATGGGGGCGGGGTGGTCCATTGCCTGGGTCAGGTTGAGTCTGTTGGGCCTCTTTGACTATGGATTTGATCTCTCAGGTGTCATCAGTGTTTTGTACAGTAGTAGCATGTTGTGCCAACTCTTGCATTCAGTGCCCTGAATGAAGAAGGATAAGCAACTTCTTCACCACCCTGTCTACCTGTGCCTCCACTTTCAGAGAGTTATGTATGTGTACCCAAGGTCTATCTATTCTACAGCACTCACCAGGGACCTCTGAGCTTTCTTGGCTGAATGCTGGGTTAAGGTCTGAATTATGGAGCCGGATAAATTGTCTGGACTGAGGACTGAGATTTAGCAGGCACCTTATGAAAATACCTATCCGTTGTAGATTCCACTATTACTTGTGCAGCTGATGGTTTTCTCTCCCACTCTGCTGGAAGACGATGTTTCCCCCAGGCTGCCCCCCCTTCCACCCTGCCCTGTAGCCTATTCTTTGTGACCCTCGGGCTCTGACCCACGTATTGTTTTTCCTCCGGCATCAGCTGCTGTCTTCACATACTAGAGTCTCCGCACGCTTACAGCCCCAGTCCAGTGCAAAAGTTGGAATTTTATTTTCAGCAAGAATATGACATTTTTCACACAGTTCTGATCTTGGCGTTGGCTCTGACTGCAGCAACTGTGGTATCACTGCAAAGAGCAAAGAGTAGCCGTGGAGGTCCAACCACCTCTCCAGGAAGTTCCCTCAAAACAGCTAGTCATTGACTTCACAAAGGTGGGTAGAGGGGGGTGGTCTGCTCACATGCTCTAGTTTTCTTCCACAGTACTGAGGTTGAGAAGTTGAGGGCTTCAAGTTCCAAGGAGTAGCCTAACCTGTTCGTACCATGTTGAAGCCGCAGCTGCAAAAGCTCACCAGTGCCACTACTTCTTCAGGAGGCTAAAGAAGTTTGGCATGTCCCCTGTGGCCCTCAGCAATTTTAATCAATGCACCATAGAGAGCATCCTATCCAGATGCATCATGGCTTAGTATGGCAACTGCTGTGCCCATGTTCACAAGAAACTTCAGAGTATTGTGAACACATCACAGAAATCACCTTCCCCTCCATGGACTCTGTCTCCTCTCCTTGCTGCTTCAGTAAATCAGCCAGTTTAATCTAAGTCCCCATCCCTTCTTTCTCCCTTCTTTCCCTCTTCCACTGGGCAGAAGATACAGAAGCCTAAAAGCAGTGCTACCTACCTCAAGAACAACGTCAGATTCTACCACACTTGTATGACTATTGAACATTTCCCAAGTTCATTTAGACTCTTGACTTCACAATCTACCTCGTTATGATCTTGCATCTTATTGTCTACCTGCACTGCACCTACTCTGTAACAGTTGCAGTTTATTCTGCATTCTGTTATTGTTTTGCCTCTGGTGCACTGTTGTAATGAATTGATTCATATGAACGGTGCGCAAGACAAATTTTTCACTGTACCTCATTACCGGTGACAATGCTAAACAAATTTTCCAGCTCTACCCATGAAAAATATCTGGCAGTTCACTTTCTTAGCTTGAAAACTTGAGGATTGCTTGTAAGAGACAAGACATTGTAAGGAAATTAAAGTCAAGGATTCCTATAGTACAGAGATGCTTTGACCCGAGCGTCCACGCTGACCATTGTGCTGAATGGCATTAATTCCATTTACCAGCACTTGGTTGATAGCCATCCATGAATTTTGCAATTCTAGTGGTTGTCCAGATACTCCTTAAATATTGTGAAATAGTTTACAATCACATTAAGGAAATGGAAATCTCGTGATGTTAGGTTCAGTTATTTATGAGAGCCTTTTTAAGCAGATGAATGAATCATTACTTCCTTTCCTGGGAAGATAGCAACGTTGGCAAATCACAGTGCCCAAGCAGCTGGTTATGAATGAAATCCTCTCAGGCATTTTGAAAGATTTTTTTCTAAGAAATTCAGAGTCCAGGTAACCTTAACCTGTATGGAGAGGGTAATCTGAGCATGGAAAGCCCGGCTTAGATTTTTGCTGCAGAATAGAACCGCACATACATTGATCATGGATCAGGTCCAGCTAGATGGTGGTGGTGCCAGAGACTTTCTGTCTTTTTCTCCTATATGAAGGTCTGTGTACTAGAAAAGGCTTGCTTCAGCCTTGAGTAAAGGAGTACTATATAGGCCTCACAATGACTATCTCAGCAGCTCAATACCATCTGTTTAAGCCCACAGTGAGGACTTTTGAAGGTGTTTGTTATTGCAGCCTGAAGCTGATTAATCAAGAGACCGAATCAGAATCAGATTTATTCTAATGTCACCAGTGTCCCTTTAAAATTTAAAGTTTAAGTAGACACAAATGCAACCAAGTAGTACAATGTTGTCCTGTGGTTCTGTGGCAGTTCAACAAAGGTCATTGGTATTACTCCAAAGCCTCAGTCTATGTGGTATAGGAGGAAGCAAACAGGGCATGATCTTTGTTACCATTAGGTGTGTGGCTCATTCTAGGAAATCATTAAATGAAATGAAGTCAAGTGCGAGCATAAATATCCAGGTCAATTTCCTGATGGAAATAATCTCGCATGGAAATGATTGCTTGTGAAATCCATCTTAAGTTAGACTGCATTCATGCACTGTTTGCACATTGAAAAACTGGTTTTAATGCATCCAGTTTCGAGAGTGTTGTTTTTTTCAGAGTACAGAAGACCGCAAACACTTTGCAGTTTTCTATTTCAGTAATGGCATTTACCAGTGTTTAACTTTGCCTGGTTCATGGTTTGTCCGATAAACAGGTCAAGTTCTTTGCTTGTAAACAGCACCAAAATAGTTGAGGATAGTTTCTAATTGCAACTGATGAGCAGTCCATCATAGTAATCCTCAGCTATCAGCAGTGCATACCCGTCTGTGCAAGAATAGCCCTGATCTCAGCAGCTTTGCATTCAGCTTGGATTTGTTTTTCGACGTATTTGGAAATGCAACTTCTTTGCCTGAGCCTCTGAGGACAAGGAGGAGGCATTTGCTGGCTTTATATAGTTTAATGGCATAGAATCAACTCTGTATCCGGGGCATTTGTTTTTATTAAGACAAGAAACAATTTGATATGAAATTTTAAAATTTAAAGTTAATTATGATATTACATTAATGCTACATATACATTTCAATACAAAATATCCTAAAACTGCAGAATCCAGGAAACACAATACATGAGTGGAAACTGGTTCATTTGCTTTAGAGGTTTTTAACCAGCAATTTAGTTGAATGCAATATTGCTCCTTTACCTTCCTTACTTAGCCACACCCCTTTGTCTTGCACCATCATCTCTGGTTATTCGATCTCCGTGACAAACAATTTTTACATGATATTTCCTACCCTCTTTCTCTATTGTCAAATTAAAACAGTGTTATAGCTAATTTTTCCAGTTCTTGGTAACTGCTTTATACCCCAATGTATTCCCACTATTTTATGCTTTTCTTTTAAATTTTCAGCATTTGCAGTATTTTAGAAGAAGCAGACGTGGGTCAGAGAGCTTCTTGAGTCTGCTCCACCATTCAACAATATCATGGTTGATCCAATTCTGGATTTAACACCACTTTCCTGCCCTCTCCCCATATCTCTTGCCTTGTTTATACTCTACATCAGGTGTCTGTCAAGCTTTGTCTTGAGTATGTTCGATGACTTATGTTATAGTCCATTTAAATAATAGTTCTTTTCATTCTTATTTAAAGTGGATAAGCTTATATGTTCTTGCATTTCACTCTGTCTGTCAACCACTTGCCCACTCATTTAACCTATCTCTTTCTCTTCAGCTTGTACCACAAATCTAGCTACAGTGCACTTGGTCCCTTTATCAATGTCCTTAATATACAGTAAATTACATACCTTGGAGGTCTAGGAATGATCCCTGTGACATCCTACTTGCTTTTGATAGCCATTCTGAAAGTGACACACTTATCACAACTCTTTGTTTTCTATTATTTGACTAATTCACTATTCATATCAACACATTACCTTCAAACACATCCTATGCAGTAACTTTTCAAGTGACACCTTATCTACAAGTCCGAATAAACGACCTAACTATTTCTCCTTAATTATCCTATTTATTATATGTCCATCAATACTCCCCATTTTTCCTGCCATCCACCCAATATTAGGAACAATTTACAGGAATCATAAGTTGAGTTACTACCGTAACTTTTGAATTTTGAATAAAACCAGTAAAGCCGCTGAGCAAACCAAGCTCCGCACACGCATTGCCTGATTGAGATCAAACCCAAGTCACTGTGCTGTAAGGCTATGCTGTACTATATAACCACCAGGTTCAGGAAAAGTTATTACTTCTCAACCATCAGGCCCGTGAACCAGAGGGGATAACTTCACTCACCCCATCACTGAACTGTTCCCACAACCTATGGACTCACTTTCAGGGATTCTTCATCTCATGTTCTCGATATTTATTGCTTATTTTTTTCCCTTCTTTGGATTTGCATAGTATATTGTCTTTTACACAATGGCTGTCCACCCTATTGGGTGCAGTTTTTCTTTGATTCCATTATGGTTATTGGATTTTCTGAGAATACCCACAAGAAAATTAATCTCATGTTTGAATATAGTGACAACATGTACTTTGATAATAAGTTTACTTTGAACTTTGATATATATAATAGTACAGCATAGAGCATATACAGGATAATATTCTGTTGTGCCATGATACGTACAAGAGCCTGAATGCTAATTGGAACTCCCATACATTTTCAGCAGTTAGCTCAAAAACAGCTACAGTAGAAATCTGAGTGTATCTTAACACAAAGAATATCTTACCCTGATTTAAAACCTCCCTACCTTGTCAGAATTTGTACCAGCTTCCCTGCTCAGGCAGCTCATTGGCAGTGTTTGACCTTATTCACACCTTGCACTCTCCCTCATTCCTCTCCTTCTTGTGCTCCAGGCTCTGCTCTTGTTCAGCTAAATCCAACTTCTGTTTGTCCATGCCACTTATAGCACTTCTCCACCAAGCCCCACTCTGGGTTTGTCATGGAGGTGTTCTCATTGCCCCCTCTTCTTTTTGCACCTCTGTTGACCATCTCTTTTTTCTTTATGATCTTTATTTTAATTTCCAGCCTGTCCCCCTTCCGTGTGAGCTTTCCTGTCCATGTACCGAGCCACTCTCCCTGCCATCTGTAGCTAAATGTGACAAGAAGTCTATTCATGAAAGAAAATTTAAAATGATGCTGAATGTGATAAAAGATGCCAATGAACAGCTGTTAAATGCAAGACTTCCTGTAGCAGGTTCATCATTATGCAGTGAATAAAGGCATTTTGGGTAACAGAAGTTCACTGTTTATAAATCACTACCAAACAATTTGAGATACCGAGTAAAAATTCAATCTTTGATAATTTGTGTGTAAAAAAAACAAAGTGTGCACAGAAAACTGAACAAGTTTACGAAGGCAACCATCTTGGACTGCTGGTTCTAGATACTGACAAAGCAATCTGTTCTATTGATGCTCATACAATTCTTCATCAAACAATGTAACATCCATTTCTAGTTAATTCAACAAAACAACCCTCTCTTTAGAGTCAAATATGGACAAATGACACTTACTTAGATGGGTTTGTTTGTTGGCATGGTTGAATTGGGCTTAGTGGCCTATTTTTCTATTGATTGAATCTACGAGTCTTCTGCCTAATTTCCTTGTTTATACGCAGTGCACTTTTGGGGTTTTACTGTTGAAAGAAAAACTTTCTGTAGGACACAGGCCTACTAATAACATGGGATTCAATAGGGAATGAAGGGTTTGTGGTAGAGAAAATTGCATTATAGGTAGTTTTCCTGGCTTACTACCCCCTGTAACATGGGGGGGGGGGTGCACTGGACTGCACATTTCATATATATTTTTTGACATTAAAAATAATTGAATTAAGTGTAGAAGACAACAGGTTTGACTTGGAACGCAGCAAAACAAGAATAAAGTCCTTCAAAGTGCTATACCTCTTGGATATGTCAAATCATGTCATACAATGAATATTTTAAAATTAGCATAGCTGCTGAGCAGATGAAAATAAGAAGAATAGCAGATTTAAATTACAGATAAATTATTGGCATTGTAGTGCTTATCCCAGTCATTTTTGATGCATGATGGAATGGCTGTGGCAAATAGTGTTGAATAGCTTCAACTCCGCAGCATCCAACAGGTGTTCCTTAGAGCAGTGTTCAAGGCTACCTGCTTCCTAATATCATAATTTCAGATGTCATGTTAATTTGCTCGAGATTCCAATGTGCAGTTCCAGTCACAGTTTTTCATGTACTGAGGCAGTCTATGCTTCGTATGCATTAAGGCCTGAACAGAATCATGCTGAGTAACATTTGAGCTGGGTGAGAACTGGTCAGTGATTGTCTCCAGCAAGAGAGCTTGATCATGTCCCCGTGACAATCATAAACACAAAACATTCTGCTGATGCTGGAAATCCTGGGCAGAACATAAAATGCTGGAGGAACTCCACAAATCAGTCGGCATCTATGGAGAGGAATAAGCTTTGGACCGGATGTTCATCAGGACTGGATGAAGGGTCTTAGCCACTGTTTATTTTCTCCATAGATGCTACCTGACTCGCTGAGTTCCTGCAGCATTTTTGCGTGTTGCTCCCCATGACAATCAGTGGTATTGGCACCACGGGATACTCTGTTACCAGAATCCTGAGAGATTCTGCTAACCACAACCTCACCTGGACTAATTAATTAAATGCTGTGATTTTTGGAGGAGATCTGTGGTAATAGCGGCTCAATTCCTGACCATCCAGCCCTCTGCTCCCTCGAGATGTAAATCCACTGATTAAATCACCAGCAGCCATTTTGCACTTCCCTCAAATCGACTTTTACCAATAACATGTTGATGTCCTCATTAAACAATGAGTGAAACAGATCAAAGGCTAATTAAAGTACAATTGATCGCAGTTACATAAAAGAAACTCAGCACAAGCTCATTAAACAAATTCACAGCACCTTCCCATGAGAAAGATTACTAACACTGAAATAAAGACAGATCAAAATCACATTAGAAAGACATTTATCACAACCTTGTTAAGTACAGGGCCGAAAGTAATAACATAGGTACACATTATATCCTGAATTGGGTATCAGTCAAAACACTTTGAACCATGAAGGAAAAATAGAGGCATCTTTTACATCAGAGATAAAAAGTTTAAGTGGAAACTAATGAAAATCTACAAAACTTTTAGTGGTTTTAATAGGATAATTGCTGGCTGATAAAGTGAACAGAGGGTTAAAGGGTCAGAAAAACTTATCAGGTCAAGTTTTAGATGAGAAAGTATTTTCAGCACAGAAAATCAGCAGGCAGCTCACTGTGACCATATTGATGCCTGTGCTTCATCCAGCCTTCTCCAGTCTCACTTATATTCCCACCCACATGCAACCTAGCTCCCAGTTTAATGCACCTCAACTATTCACACCAACTACTCCCTGAGGATGCAAGTTCTACAATCTAAGCACGTTGGGTAAAGAACTGCTTTGAGAAAAGGTCAGGGAAGTAAATAATGCATCATGCGGCTTCATATTCTCCAACCCTGTAGCTCACAGAGGGAATACTCTTTAGAAAGTACCAAAATAATTAAATGACTGATAAAATCAGGCTCCAAAGCAGATAATTTTGCTTCAAAATGTTGTGACAGGCTGTCAAAATGCTAGAAATTCATTCAACATCTGGAAAAGAACTAAATATTACAATAATTTTCTTCTCCTTGCAGAAGTAACAGAAGAATGACTTTGTTTTTAAACATATTTAAACAAAAGTGAGTTAACAACTTGAAAGAGAATGAATAGGGCTAAAAGATGCATTGAGGGAAACAGATCGGGTTGAGGATATTTGGAACAAACAAGAATGGAATTTTGAATCTTGTAACGTGAGAGGATTGTCTCCCATTAATATCATGTGACACACAGTATATTAAATGCGTGCTGTCAATTTATATTTACATTTGACATGTGAAATAATTTAATGACAACCTGATCACAATGAAATTGTTCTTTCTGCAGTGTCTTCTGGGTTCTTGAATCTCTGTGTGCATGATATATTTATACTGTACATGATACAATGTATGCATAAGCACACTATAAAATGGTGTACAACACATAGTTTAATAACCACTTCCGTCAAATTTGTGCAAGCTTAGCTCTTGCGCAGCACTGCCTAATCATGCTCACAATTTTTACAAAACACAAGGTTTGTTTCAGCATAAATTACAGGGGATCTGCCAGCCACATGGATGCACCCTTTTCTATCTCCTTTTAACTTTAAACTGGCTTCTTGCTCCCACCTTCCTAGCAACCCTCATCATTGTTTTCTGCTTCCCTAGCATCAACAGGGCCTTGACACCTCATAATCATCCAGCAAAGCCCACTTTCCATTCCAAAACCTGAGAGATTCCATTCTCCCAGTGACCGAAATACTTAATCCTTTTGCCTCCCTCCTCTTCTGGCACCATGCTCAAGCAAGACTGAGCACAATAGGTTATTCAATGGATGGAATGAGATATACACAAACCTCAAGCAATCCAATGCACCTTTCCCACTGGAAAACCGGTTCAGCGCTGCTGTGTTTTGCAACATGTTCTCTCCCTTATTTTATAAGAAACAGCACGATTATCTGTGACCCTATTACTCCTGTGATGAATTTTTGCATAATATGAAAACGTGACACATGGTATGGTTATTCAGAACATTTTTTTTATATAAAAGAAAATTATACACTGACAACAGTAACACACTACGATTGTGTGAAAAATATTAAATAATGTTTTCCTTAACCTTCTGATCCAATATATTTCTAAGAAATTGCACCAGTACATATGGCACTGAGACCAGAATTTAAATCAAAAGTAAAATTGCTTTTTATTGATTTCTTCCCAGCTCTGACTAAGTGCATGATACTGTTTTATTACTGCATATTTACATAAGGAAAATGCACCCATCTCAATCCATTTGGTTTTTCACACCCATATTAATTATTGCACAATGAGCCTCAAATGGCATGTAATAGAGAAGACAATTTTAATTTAATTCCCGTAATTGTTTTTATCCCTTATAGAAAAATATAACCGGCATTATCAGGCCCTGAACACACAAAATAAACAAGATTCTCTTTACAGGTATATGTCCTTCTTCATGAGCTTGGTGGAGATTAACCACAGCTATGTGCTGTGTTGGTTTCCATCACAGTGAGCACTGACCAATCTGCTTTGGCATCCTTTAGATGAATCCAAAGGATATTCCTAAGGAAATCTCCAGACCATAGCCTCATCATCATTTTCTACACTTCATTTCCAGTTCTTTGTTGCTGTCTATGAACCTGCACAGACCACCAACACCATAATTCCTCCATCAATGATGGTGCAGTCTTTTTTTTTAGGTTCTCAGTTCCAGCACACTGGATGCCTCAAAGCATCAAGGGGAGATAAACATCTCCCATCAACAAAAAAAAAACCTCTAAAAGTTGACCAAGCCATATTAAACAACTGTCTCCACCCCAATCAGCTTTGGTGTCAGAATTCGTGGAGTGACTCCATTGTTTAAGTCTTCTTCAAACTCTAGCAACTGTCCCATGAAATTGAGGTTTGGGGAAATAATTGGTCTTTTTCCTTTAACAAATTTGTAGGCATCGGTCATGGTCATCCGTGTGTGCTTCATCAGATAGGCTATAACAATGGTAGCAGAACGTGAGACACCAGCTTGACAGTGAATGAGTAGCCCCTTGCTGCACTGGTGTGCTTCCTCTGAAAGCAAAAGAAACAAAACACGTTACACTTAACATTAACCTTCAATTACTCTACAATCAAGAGAATGCAATTACTCTTCCATCATTTCCCAATGAGTCTGAAAGTAATCAGAATTCAGTTTCGGCATCGGAAGACAAATGGACAGGATAGTAAATTGAAAACAGTAAAATAGTTAGTACAGGGGTCAGTAAAGAAATTTATCTGAGAATACAATCAGCTCTCCATCAACTAGGAAAGTGGGCTGAGGAATGATAGACAGAGTTTAATTCAGACAAATGCAAGGTGTTACATTTTGGTAAGATAAACAAGGACAGAACCTATAAAGTCGGACTCTGAGGAATGTTGTAGAACAGAGACCTAGATGTGCAGGTGCCCAGTTCCTTTGAAGTGCTGATATGGGTAGACAGAGTGGTGAAGAAGGGTGTTTGGCACACTTGGCTTCATTGGTCAGAATATTGAGTACAGTGTTGGGGTGCCATGTTACAACTGTACGTGACTCTGGTAAGGCCACATTTGTAGTACTGCCTATAGTTCTGATTGCCCTACTATAGGAAGGATGTCATTAAACTGGAAAGGGTGCATAAAAGATTTAGATGTTTGATGTACAACCACAGGCCTGTGGGACTCTGTAGCTTTTCACCAGGCAGATATTACTTGATAAATCTGTCAATTTCTTGTTCATTAATGATGTCTTGACGCCACTGAAGTTTGAATTGACACTGTTTTTTTTTTATAACACAGAAATTTGTCAAAACACCTGGGAGTTAAAATATATTAAGGAGAAATTTGGAAGAATCAACTTTTTGAACATGTACAAAGATGGAACAAAATTAACAAAAACATTCAAATAAACTTCCACTTTTAAAGAATAGAACTGAGAGCTTTTATTTGAATTCAATAATCTGTAGGTTTAGTAAAAATAATATGGCTTGCCTCCCAAGTTATTTAATAAGAAAGCAGCTTTTTTCTTTTAGAATTTCACCGAATCAAAATTTTGACTCCAATGCTTCAAATTATATATTCTTCTAGATTTTGTAACTACATTGTCATATGGAATGCTTTAGAGCATGGGATGATTGAATTTGGTTAGCCCCTACAAAATCTGAAGTTGACCAGATCAGAAAGCTGTGTCAACATACAGGGTATTTAAGATTCAAAATAATGTACTTTTTAATTGCTATCTAAATGCATTTTTACAATCCAACTGAAGCTCAGCACTGCCAAAAATCCACTAATTCATCCAAGACTATTAACCTAAAATTGCCAGAAGTCTCAATTTTATTTATTTATTTTTAACAGAGACATGTATGGAGCAATTTCAAAATAGCACAGACAAGAAATTGCCTACATCTGTGTGCATAAACATTCAGTGCCTCCCTGTATTTTCTGGTGATCCAGTAAACTTGCACTCTGTTATTCCAAACTATTGTTTCCTTTGACACATACATTTTCCTGAAAGTTGGTCTGTTCCAATTTTCCCGCACATAACATAAATGCTTAAGAGGGTGAAGATAAAATTTAGAGTAGTAGAGTACAGGGATTCAGCTGGTTGGGTTAGTTATGTTGCATAGGTTGACTTCTCATTTAAATTGACTGTGTTTCCTTTTTGCTGAACGAATGTATCACTACATATCTAAGGGACAGTCTACTTTCATCAAAAATGCAACTGGATCTTCGGCTTTCAAATTTCCACTGTAAAGCACTGGTTTTGGTTAAGGGAATCAAAGCACTAAATAATTGAAGATATTGGTGTTTTGCTAGATTGGGAAAATAATTGAACAACCAGATCTCTGGAACATCGTAAACATTATTGGTCCTTTCCAGTTGCTGTAGTAATGACCACAGATGTCAGCTGATAAAAATTCAATTTAAAAAAGCAACAAAATAGTTTAAAGCTGTAATCTTCTGGATCAGGGCTTCATGATACTTAAAGCAGGCCTATACAAGGAGAACAGTCAAAGTTGCTTGTCATTAACATGCTGGGAACCTGCACCGTCTTCAAATGAGCTCACAATTATTTTACATTTATCTGAGATACTGTTAGCATTTCTGAGCAGCTTGGCTAGTCTTATAGCTACCCACAGCTTTAGGATTTATACTGTTAATGTCTTCAATTAAAGTAAGTGAAATTATAAGGCTTTCAACAGATTTCCCATTTGCTTTACGACTTTGAAAGCAATTTTTTCCATGTCACTAGAATCAGAAAAAAAAGTTAAACAAAAAGAGACCAATAAAGGTTAATATTAAATCAACATCATTATTGAAACAAACTGCAAACCAATCACACTAACCTACAATCTTTTATCTTAAATATCTTTGAATATTACTGGTTCAAATGGAAAAATTTCATGATTGTTCTTGAGGGATTATCCAAGTTAATCTTGAAGAAAGGGTTAATTGGTTTCTGTCAATTTGCAGAGGTAGATGAAAAATTCCATTCACAAAGAAGGTGGGATTTTGGATACAGAATTAAGCTTTATGGGTCATATTTGCTGAGTCTCACTGAATATTAGTTATTATTACTTCAACTGATACTGCTGTGATTTCACCAACTAGACTTTTCAGGCTCTCACCAAAATATATAACTCATAAAAAGTTTCATTATCTATCATGAAGGCTGAGAGACATTAAAATTGTTAACATATCAAAATAGGAAATCCTGCCCAATTGCAAATGTTTTTTGTACTGAAATCCTTCATGGAAGGCCAAGACACTTATGAATTGTCTGGAGTAGAAAATGGAATGTGAACCACCAGTCTTACTGTAAAATTTATAACTTCTGTGGGAAATATTTCGTTCTTTTGCAATTAATGACCCCGAATGTCATTACTAATGCAAAGTGGTAATGAACGTTTATATCCAAAGATTATCCAAATCTTTTAACAGAGAGTTGAATTTCTAATGATGAATAAGCTAAATAGGATCATAAAGCACTGGAAATACTCAGCAAGTCAGGCAGCATTTAATCTGATGGCAAGTCATTGACCTGAAACATTAACACCTGTTTCTCTCTACACATATGCCACCTATTTTCAGCATTTTTAAAATTATTTCTGGTGATGGATGATATTATCTAGGGAGACTTAGAGTAACAGGAAGTTCAGGAAATGCTTATTCCATGGAGCGAAATGATTTAAATCCCCACTGAGTTTAGCAATGTAGGTTAAATACAAAGAATGATGAGGTGACAGATTTCATTTGTCAACCATGGAGAGTGGAAAATTGGAAGGCATCTTCTTAAGATTAAGTAAGGTGACCCGACAATTGAAAAGCATATTTTCATTTTTTTTTTAAAATCTGTAACTCTTTGCAAAGAGAAGTTGAACTGATTTGAAGAAGGTTGTATTGATTTTTCTTGCAAAATCAAAACTATTTTTCAAAATTTAAATCCGTTATTATTTTGCCACTTGTTTACTCAGTCTTCTAAACCATTGTCTTAATTGAATTATGCATTTTTATGACAAAATGTTTTTTTGCCAACATATACAGACAATATACATTTAAAAATAGGCTTAAGAAGTAATTACCAATAAATTCAAAGGCCTCTTCGAAGTATTGCCTGAGATTCTGCTTGTTGCTGTCAGTGGCAGGTAGCCGTTTATAATGGAAGATACCTTTCTCATAATGGTAAAGAGGCAGGTGGGTAGTTACATTAATGATGTAGCCGATATTCATCCGCTGCATTTTCTCTATATCCTGAGCATCCTGCTCATTCCCTAGGAACAGGAAGGGTAGGATGGGGGTCAGCTCGGCATTTTCAATGTCAGGGGTGGTGGGGATGGACTGAGGTAGCTGTGTTGGAACTGCTGATGCTCCCCCTGCATCTGGGCACTCCTGAAGCTGCAGGGAGTGATCACAGAGGTTCTCATGGTGCTGTTTGAAACTGCTGTGTCCACCTGGAAGAATAAAAAAAATAGAACACAGTTAACCACAAGTAGAAAGCCTGTAGTACTTACTGAAAATTCCTCTCTAAACTGCAACTGCCACAAAGGTCAACCTCTTACTTAGTTTGAACTGAAAGGCTGAACTGGTTGGATAAATTATTTAGTATCTGATCGGCAATGACAAGCATGGTACCAGTCTTGCAATGACATGGAGAGGTCCTGAACAAGCCCTGCTCACAAATGTGTTGATAAAACTAATACAAGATAAATCCATGTCCCCATGTGTGTCAAAGTTTAATAAGTACTTCTGATTGTCCCTGAATTCTGAAGCATTCAAAATATTTTAAAAAAATCAGACCATTGAAAACAATAATTAAAACATTCCAAATATATATAATTTCTTGTTCAAGTCAATAAATGTACTTTCACAAAATCTTCAAATAAATGGGCTTATGATCCTGTACTAGGTCTAATCTCTGTGGCTGATGGGCCTGTGATGGTGCTGGGGAATTCAGTCACTGTCTCCCATTAGAGTCTTAGCATTGTACAGCATTTTAGTGAGTGCTTCAGTGCATAGAATCTGGGCTAATCACCAGACACCCATTTACTCCAAATCCATATTCACTCTCCACTCACGGATGTTTACTCCCCCAGATTCGAGCACTCACTGACACACCACTGATAACTTGGGCAGGCAAGTAAGGATGTCAGCTGAAATCAGAGCATCTGAAGGAAAGGCATGTCATTGCAGGGAGAATGTGCAAACTCCACACAGCCAGCAAGATTGAGCCTGGGCTGCTGCAGCACCTCTCCTAGCTTCACCACTGTGCCAGCCCAGTTGATACAGTCCATGATGGAGGCAGCAGCAGAACACAAATGGCAAATCACCAGTGCAGCTCGGTTAGTAAGTTCAGGAGCTCTCATTCAACAAGTGCCCCAACTTACTGACATATTCAGGGTATCATTTTTTTTTATATTTCTCATCCGATAGGAGGCTAATTGGTATGGCAGCTCACAGAGCATTCCCATCAATCACATCGTCCAGAACATTTCCCTTTAACCAGTGTTCTCTCATGGGTGCATCAATTCCTCTCAGACCTTCCTGCCATCCATCACACTATAGGATTATTCACAACAGGCATTTTAGCCTGTTAGGATGTTGGATTAAAACTAAACACCCAAGGGAAATCCACATGGTCACACAGGGCACATGAAAATCCACACAGACAGGACCAAAGGTCAGCATCAAACTCTGGCTCCTGGAGCTATCTGCTGTGGCACTGTACTGTTGCTTAATTACTAACAGCATTCTCTGCCTTTCCCAACAAGTCCTGGACTAGCAATTCACATTACTCCCAAGGAAGGTATGTCAGGCATAATTGTTTTTTTTAACCCGTATGGCCAATGTCAAACAAGCTGACTGGTACTTCTATTACAATGACATGTCTGGATCATAGAGCACTGAGGGAGACCTTTCCATATATTGTTTTCCCATTGTCAAAGCAATTCAGGATTAATTATATTGACTTGCTCTCTCCCAGCAGGGCGTTGATGCTTAATCTTTGCTCAACTACAAACAGATGTTTACTATGATTCATCGATTATTTCACCAATGTTTTCAAATGGGCTTCCCTTTTCAAAGAAATTGAGCTAGTCATTTACTTTTGTTTTAGTTCTACCGTTCTACAATTAATCCCTGTAGGCTGCGCTGCTTCAATTAGGCCAAAAATAATTGGAGGGGATGGTAACTCCAGTGAAAGTGAAGCAGTACCGCCTTGAAACTGGTACTAGGAAACTTAAAACCCCTGCCTCCAGCCACTTAGCCCAATCTCCTCTCCCTCACTGGTTGCCGTTGCAGTCTGGCCAATACCTTCTCAAGAAGGGTTTTTAGATGGGTAGCTGCAGCCTTCCTGTTTCAGTAGGGTTGTCCCTTTGAAGTGCGAAGCATGGTCCAATGATGTACGTAATAGTCGTTTTCTCATTTGTGAAGTCTATAATTGGACAGGCAGCCTGCTCTGTCCAATTTTGTCACGATTAAACAGCATAACCACCAGATCTTAAAGGGAGGCTGATCAACAAGAAAAAGCAATCCCCAACCATATTTGGGTTTGATTTGCTGCTGCTAACCCCATTAAACTTCTCTTTGGTATCACCTGCAAATGTCCTATACTTAGATTGTGAGCCAAATCTCTGAAAACTAGCCAGTACTGTACCCTGCTTGGTTTTCTGTGGAAATTGTTAAAATTGGCTGACTGCACCATTTGGAAGATTCGACAAGTTAATTTTCCTGTTGTGTTATTATCATTCATATAGATAGAGTTCATTTCTCAGACATTAAATAGTCAAGAGTAATTGTACATTCTAATAGGGTCTCAGTTCCAATACTTCTGAAAGTTCATAACTACTCAATTATGGTTAAGACCTGAATTCAAGCTGGTTCAACATTGAAGATATTACACAGAATTGGACCCATAACTAAAAATTATGCATGTTAAACAACAGCAGGAATAAAATTCTTCAATCTAAACTGAATAAAATATACCCAGGCAAACAACAGGAATTCTGCAGATGCTGGAACTTCAAGCAACACACATCAAAGTTGCTGGTGAACGCAGCAGGCCAGGCAGCATCTGTAGGAAGAGATGCAGTCGACATTTCAGGCCGAGACCCTTCGTCAGGACTAACTGAAGGAAGAGTGAGTAAGGGATTTGAAAGTTGGAGGGGGAGGGGGAGATCCAAAATGATAGGAGAAGACAGGAGGGGGAGGGATAGAGCCAAGAGCTGGACAGGTGATAGGCAAAAGGGGATACGAGAGGATCATGGGACAGGAGGTCCGGGAAGAAAGACAAGGAGCGGGGGGACCCAGAGGATGGGCAAGAGGTATATTCAGAGGGACAGAGGGAGAAAAAGGAGAGTGAGAGAAAGAATGTGTGCATAAAAATAAGTAACAGATGAGGTACGAGGGGGAGGTGGGGCATTAGCAGAAGTTAGAGAAGTCGATGTTCATGCCATCAGGTTGGAGGATACCCAGACGGAATATAAGGTGTTGTTCCTCCAACCTGAGTGTGGCTTCATCTTTACAGTAGAGGAGGCTGTGGATAGACATGTCAGAATGGGAATGGGGTGTGGAATTAAAATGTGTGGCCACTGGGAGATCCTGCTTTCTCTGGCGGACAGAGCATAGATGTTTAGCAAAGCGGTCTCCCAGTCTGCGTCGGGTCTCGCCAATATATAAAAGGCCACATCGGGAGCACCGGACCAGGATGCATTTACTGCAAACTGAGCCAAGTACTATATCAATCTTGCAACAGTTAAATCCCTCAAATCGGTATAGGAATATCTCTTGGAAAAAGGCCTCAGCTGAAAGAATTCTCCAGATTGGGACATGTGTTTGCATGCTGTTTTCCCAGTGTGTTATAGGGTGGCAGGGTGGAGATATGCCTCTACTGAAGGAGGTGTAAGGCACTCCTTTCCTCCATTAGCCTCCAGGTCACCCCTGGACAAAGTGTAGCACCTGTTTAGCACCTGACACTACTCAGGAGAAGACAAAATTTCTGTAGAAAAATTTGCCAAGACACAGCACATGATGATGATGATTGTGTTATAAACAATGGGTATTGCTTACACCACAGGAATTGCTTTGCAGAAAATCAAAAGGGAAAGCCGGTTCTACAGATTTGGGTTTCTCGATATTATCAATATTAAAGCTACGAGCAATTATGCAACATTTCCTGTAGCTTAATTTAACATTATTACTCTTGTGGTTGGGGGGGGGGGGGGAAATGCCGACTCAGACCATGAGAGGCCTGCGTCGGGCATTTTCATGCCTTACAAGGTGCAGATTGGAAGTCTGTGTGGGGCGCCACTCCTCTCACAGACTAGAGCAATGTGTGATTAAGTGCGTTGCTCAAGGGCACAAACACGCTGCCACCGCTGAGGCTCGAACTAGCGACCTTGAGATAACTCTTGTGGTGAAAATCTGTAATTCAGTCTCGGTAAGTTGTATGAATTTTCTAACAGGCTTCCAGCTTGTATAATAAATTTACTTTGAACTTTGCTCTGCTAGTAAATCCTAAACTTCATACTGCCTCTTCTCATGACGCTCAGTGTAAATAAGCCAGACAAATTAATTCCTTCAAAGTAAGGTATTTGCAGCTCTTTGATCCTCTTCTGAACAATATGCAACATTCTTGGCTTAAAGTTACAAACCAAGAGTGAAATATAATTTATTTTAATCAATCAACATGTAAACTGCTTTCATTTTCAAACATTTCAATTTGAAAGTAGGGTTATGTGGATATTCAATGGATAATGGTGGATTGATGGTAATACAATTACATATATAAAAAAAATTGGTGGGAGGAAGAGATAGCAGCGCGCCGCGCGTGAGCAGCCCTCCAGTGAAAATGATATCGTATCCGTTAAATAGGGGCCATGGACAATTCTGATTTGATGGAGACAGACATGAAAGCACAGAGGAGCATCTGGAGAAATTTCTGAAACTCAAGTTTGCTGCTGTTGTTACTGCGCGATCGAGAATCTTCCGGAGGGAAGGCCTCAAAATCCCTGGCTTTGCCTGCTGTTGGCGACCGAGATTGAGGTTGAATCGTTCGGATAGAGATAGTGCTCGGTACTCAGTGTCGGAGAGCTGATCGGAGGCTCGAAGTTTACAGACGACTCAGTGTCGGACTGTGGTCGGGCATGGCAGGGAGAGTTTTCTTCTTTCTCCCGTCTGCGTGAGATGTGGTACTTTTGAGAGACTTTGAACTTTTTGCTGTGCTCATGGACTGTTCTTCATCAAGTTATGGTATTGTTGCACTGTTGTAACTATATGTTATAATTATGTGGTTTTGTTAGTTTTTTCAGTCTTGGTCTGTTCTGTGTTTTGTGATATCACACCGGAGGAAATATTGTATCATTTCTTAATGCATGCATTACTAAATGACAATAAAAGAGGACTGCGTGTCTTCATAATCTAAAAAAAATGAAAGTATTCCAACTTGTACAAGGTGTTACAGTCTAACAATATACAAGGAAACAAAGCTCTCAACTTTCATACATTCTGATCGTACACTTATGGAATAATGGCAATTCCATTGTTTCTGCACCATTACCACATTATACTGAACTGAAACTACAGGTCGACCTTCACTAATCCAGCACCATTGGGACCTGAGGAGTGCTGGATTAGTGAAAATGCCGAATTACAGAAGGATCACATTAAGCAATAGCTAACCTTCACTAATCCGGCACCACTGGGACCTGAAGAGTGCTGGATTAGTGAAATGCTGAATTACAGAAGGATCACATTAAGCATAATCAGTGCCAAATTATCGAAGGAACCAGATTACAGGTAGTTGGATTAGTGAAGGCCGACCTGTAATAGCAAAAGATGACTCAGAGTTTTGAAAATCTTTGGGATATCTTCTCCAGCTCCCACTTCACCATCTATTGGTTTGCCATCAGTTTTTCATTGACCTGTGACCCCCGGCAACTTTATGAAATGACATGAAGTTATTTTCTACAAGCATGTTAACTGGCATCCAGTGCTACATTCGCAGTGCCTGCTATTACCTCCATCCCACCACTGTAACTCCATTCTTTGACATGCCACAATTTCCTGCAGCTAAAGTGTGGGAAGTCCAATGCCATTATAACTGAGCTCTGCCAAAATCTCTCAATACTTTAATTCAAGTGATTCAAAACCTTGTTGCTATATTCGTTTTCAGACACAATCTGGCATTCTCATTCAAGATGCTGGCTTCTGCTCTCATTGCCTCACATTTGACATTGTCATCATCTTCTTAAAATCCCTTTTCTTTTTTTCTACCTCTTCAGTGCTGTCAATTCCTCCAGTTCTCTGTTCCTTCCATTATCTTCATGTTTCTAGCCTTGTTTAATTGTCACATTATAACCTTTTTCAATAGCATTAACAGGTTTTTGAGCTTTTGAATATTTTCTCCTTTGCCTTAGTTCCATTGTTACACTTCAGTGCCTTTTTATGGTTTTTTTTTGCTCATAAACTTCCTTCTTTCCATTTTCACCAAATGTTAAACAATGGCCCTTTATCATTTATTCCACGTCAGAGAAAAAGGTCTTTCTTCACTCTATCAAGCTCTTCTACTTTACAAACAAAAAATCTCAAATCTCCTCTTAGCTTCTTCTGCTCGAGTGGTAACAGCCTCATGGTTTCATGCCACTCTTTAGAACTATTGTTCTTTAGAGATAGTGAACTTACTTTCCACAGAATCTTCCCATCAACCTACTCACTGAACCTGCGCTTGCATATAGACGTTCCTCACATGTGAGCGTCTCCAAATACAGTATTTTAAAATGTTTATTGATACTTTTAAATCCACTTACTGACCTTCATGTAATTGCTTTAACCTACTCAGAATTAGTTTCAGAAATACTCCAATTTTTCCCTTTTTTTGTTAAAATCATCTATGGTTTCAAAAGTACTAAATCCAAACTGGATATCCTTAGTCATGTGAATTAAAATCCACCTTCCACAATTACACCCAACTCAATTGATCTAGCATGATCTCCAAATTTCTGTTCCTCCCTTCAATGAGGAGTGTAGTTAGGAAATTATAGGTTCAGATCTCACATCAGACACACAAGCTGAAAAATTAGCTTGGTAGTTCAATGCAAGGCTGAAGAAATGTCACATATGCTACTTTGAAGGATAGCAGGTGTATTAAGGCTGGTTTAACTGACCACGATGTATCACTTAATCAACACTTACAAACAGAAAATTCTGGCAATATTAAAACATTCTGTCACATTACCTCATTTGGTCTCACACTAGAGATATTTCATTCCTCCTCACCCTCACTTTCCTTCTTTCAACTAAAATTCAGCAATCTGAAACATTAACTCTGCTTCTCTTTCCAGAGACATTACCTGACCTGCTGGGTGATTCTAACACCTCCTGATTTTATTTCATATTTCCAGCATCTGCAATTTCATTGCCACTTAAATACCAATTACGATTTACAGAAAGAGAAATGATTTTTTAAAAAAGCATTCTCCTATGACAATAGTAACTAAAACTGAAAAAGTTGTTCCTAATTGACTGTAAATCAACCAAAGATTCTGAAAAGGTATTATATCATAACGCTGCACAACACTACCTATGGGAAACACTGATATCTACCGGAAAATCAGAGATTAAGGGAGCTAGGGCTTTACTCTTTGGAGAGAAGGAGGATGAGAGGAGACATGATAGAGGTGTACAAGATATTAAGAGGAATAGATAGAGTGTACAGCCAGCACCTCTTCACCAGGGCACAACTGCTCAATACAAGGGGACATGGCTTTAAGGTAAGGGGTGGGAAGTTCAAGGGGGATATTAGAGGAAGGTTTTTTACTCAAAGAGTGGTTGGTGCATGGAATACACTGCCTGAGTCAATGGTGGAGGCAGATACACTAGTGAAATTTAAGAGACTACTAGACAGGTACATGGAGGAATTTAAGGTGGGGGGTTATATGGGAGGCAGGGTTTAAGGGTCGGCACAACAATGTGGGCCGAAGGGCCTGTACTGTGCTGTACTACTCTATGATCTATAAAACACTGCTTTTTGCCAAGAATTGTTAACCATTTTCCCTTAGGCCTTCTTAATTTATGTTTGGCAGCTCAAGCATCTGCCACTTTAATTTTCTGGTCCTTTTATACCTTCAACTTCCTTTGAACCAAGGGTTCCCACCCTGAGACCCACAGACCCCTTGCTGGTCCATGGCATGTAAAAAAAAAATGCAAACCCCTGTTTTAAACACACAGCTAAACAAGCAGAAGAGAATCAACTCCATTTTCAGTTACTAATCTTCAGTCGTTGTTACGATTACATTACCATCTTCTCCGGTTAGCTAAAATCAGTGGTCCATTTAAAGTGGATACAAGGACATTATGACCCCAACAGTAATACTTAGGTTTTTAAGAAATAGAGATGGGTAGAAAGTAGACAAGATTCTTCAGATACTGGAAATCTTGAGCAACAGACACAAAATGCAGGAGGAACTCAGCATGTCAGGCGGCATCTATGGAGGGAAATGAATAGTCAACTTTTTGGGCTGAGACCTTTCATCAGGACATAGGTAGAAAGTAGTTCAGATCCATTTGTAGGCCAAACTAGAGTACATGCTGCCAAAAAAATTGAAACAGGTTTTCTAGCTTCATCTAAATTATTAGAATAATTTGGCCATCCTACTTGAAGTCAGCTCACCTGAGGGTCATGTACCTCACCAGCATCTTTCCACAATTAAGTTCCATGGGGTCTATTGTAGGGATTGGCAGGGTTACTGAGTAACAGATCATTAGATCACTCACCCGTTGTGAGTGCCTTGTAAAACACTGATGAATCCCAGGTGGGGCAAAGGATCTTATTTAGAAAAGATAAGGCCCCGATTCATCCATTGTAGAAGCCCAATGTCAGTTCCAGAAAGGTATTTGACCTGAAAATATTAGTTTTTTCACATTGGCAATACTAAGGGCCCTGCATACACAGCACAAACATTTATCAAATGCTAAATATTTGCTTTTATTTTTTAATTAAAACTAAGTTTAGTGTGGAATCAGGCTAATTTGAATGATGAATTTAAATGTCCTAATCTCCTCTCTAGCATGTCCTAAGGAGGACATAAATAATCTTCCAGAAATAGTAGGGGACCAAGGGTCTAGTGAGATAGAGGAACTGAGGGAAATACATGTTAGTAGGGAAGTGGTGTTAGGTAAATTGAAGGGATTAAAGGCAGATAAATTCCCAGGGCCAGATGGTCTGCATCCCAGGGTGCTTAAGGAAGTAGCCCAAGAAATAGTGGATGCATTAGTGATAATTTTTCAAAACTCTTTAGATTGTGGACTAGTTCCTGAGAATTGGAGGGTGGTTAATGTAACCCCACTTTTTAAAAAAGGAGGGGGACAGAAACCGGGGAATTATAGACCGGTTAGCCTAACGTCGGTGGTGGGGAAAATGCTAGAGTCAGTTATCAAAGATGTGATAACAGCACATTTGGAAAGCGGTGAAATCATCGGACAAAGTCAGCATGGATTTGTGAAAGGAAAATCATGTTTGACGAATCTCACAGAATTTTTTGAGGATGTAACTAGTAGAGTGGATCGGGGAGAACCAGTGGGTGTGGCATATTTGGATTTTCAAAAGGCTTTTGACAAGGTCCCACACAGGAGATTAGTGTGCAAACTTAAGGCACACGGTATTGGGGGGTAAGGTATTGATGTGGATAGAGAATTGGTTGGCAGACAGGAAGCAAAGAGTGGGAATAAACGGGACCTTTTCAGAATGGCAGGCAGTGACTAGTGGGGTACCGCAAGGCTCAGTGCTGGGACCCCAGTTGTTTACAATATATATTAATGACTTAGATGAGGGAATTAAATGCAGCATCTCCAAGTTTGCGGGTGACACGAAGCTGGGCGGCAGTGTTAGCTGTGAGGAGGATGCTAAGAGGATGAAGGGTGACTTGGATAGGTTAGGTGAGTGGGCAAATTCATGGCAGATACAATTTAATGTGGATAAATGTGAGGTTATCCACTTTGGTGGCAAAAACAGGAAAACAGATTATTATCTGAATGGTGGCTGATTAGGAAAAGGGGAGGTACAACGAGACCTGGGTGTCATTGTACACCAGTCATTGAAAGTGGGCATGCAGGTACAGCAGGCGGTGAAAAAGGCAAATGATATGCTGGCATTCATAGCAAGAGGATTCGAGTACAGGAGCAGGGAGGTACTACTGCAGTTGTACAAGGCCTTGGTGAGACCACACCTGGAGTATTGTGTGCAGTTTTGGTCCCCTGATCTGAGGAAAGACATTCTTCCCATAGAGGGAGTACAAAGAAGGTTCACCAGATTGATTCCTGGGATGGCAGGACTTTCATATGATGAAAGACTGGATTGACCAGGCTTATATCCGCTGGAATTTAGAAGATTGAGGGGGGATCTTATTGAAACATACAAAATTCTAAAGGGATTGGACAGACTAGATGCAGGAAGATTGTTCCCGATGTTGGGGAAGTCCAAAACGAGGGGTCACAGTTTGAGGATAAAGGGGAAACCATTTAGGACCAAGATTAGGAAAAACTTCTTCACACAGAGAGTGGTGAATCTGTGGAATTCTCTGCCACAGGAAGCAGTTGAGGCCAGTTCATTGGCTATATTTAAGAGGGAGTTAGATATGGCCCTTGTGGCTAAAGGGATCAGGGGGTATGGAGAGAAGGCAGGTATAGGGTTCTGAGTTGGATGATCAACCATGATCATACTGAATGGCGGTGCAGGCTTGAAGGGCTGAATGGCCTACTCCTGCACCTATTTTCTATGTTTCTATGTTTTCCATGCATCAGCTGCCCTGGAAGTGCATGCATGTATGTATCGTTCTGAAGCTGTTTCACACTTGAAGGGTGTTCCTGAGAGCTAGCTGCACCAGTTGTTTCAAAATACCAAAATACTTGCAAGATGCACTACTTGAAATGCATTTGATCTTAAAGAGGAATAAGCAAGAGACAATGAGTAGAAAACAAATCTATTCATCATTGGATGATGATCTTATAAATCGGTGGCACAACCTACAGAGAAAGGTATCTGAAATCATGTGAAATCTGCTTACATAAATAAAATCTTGTATTATATTAATTTAAAGATCAATGCATTTGACTACATTTTGCTCTCTCTTTAAGGTTAGAACTCGAATGAAGTGAATATTGATGGCAATTGATTACCACAAGGTTCATATCTTTTCCTTGAATATTGATTTTGTTCCCTCTTCTCTAGTAACTACTACTTGATATGTCTATTACAATCCCTTGGACTGGGCACAACTCAGCACCAGGTTACCAACATGCATTTCTTCTCTTTGGGTTCTTCTTCCTCCTTCTCCTCCCTTCCAGGTGGGAATGAAACCACTTTTGCTTAAAGGATTCTTTCATGATGTGACTCAGACTGAGTACATGAGCCTCACCTTTGGTTGCATCTTCCATCAGAGTGCAAGTTGTGAGTTAACTATTATCTTTCTCTGATCTAACTACCCAAGTTCCCAGCTACTGATGATAACCCACACCTTCATCCCAGTGATTCTAAAACTTTTACATAAATGACATAACATGACAAACTCAGGAGCACTTTACTCACATGGACATCATTGGCAATGCCAGCACTTAATGACCATGCTTAGTTCCCTTTAAAGGAGAAAAAGTTCTTACTGCAAGTGAAGAGCATGAGATTTGAAGTATTGTATTATTATTTTTTACAGAATGATTCATTCAATTACTAAAGTTAAACATAGAAAGTACGAAAACTACAGCCATCTGGAAACTGTGCAAGTAATGTACGTATACCAAGATAAAAAAAAATGACCCTGCCAAAATAATCTGCTCGATGGCTTTGAAATACTTTCTTTGAAGACGTATATTTTAAATTCTTCAAGAATCATAAATAAAGTGGATAAACGTGCTTTGATCTAGGAAATTTAAATGAAGTCCTTTTGAGCTGAAGCCTGTCGATTTAAAGCTGCCTTAATCTGTGGCACAAAGGCTGTTACTTCAGGCTCATACAACTAGCAATTTATATTCATACACTTCAGGATTTAAGAGGCTGGATTGAAAACTCAACCAAATTATATCCTAAAATAAGTAGTAAATTTTGTGCATCAATATCGCCAGTATTGATTGGGTCAAATTTTTATTGACTGAAGGTATATTCTAAATCAAATACATTGTAGATACTGAATCATCCTCCTGAATGATATCCTCTTCCTCTCCTCAACATGAATATGAATCATTGCTCTCTTTCTGTTTCACATTTGGTTATTTAGGTACTATCAACGCGATACATGTGACATCTATTTTCCCTTCCCAAAATAATGTGTTTCCCATCTCTTTCAGAACTTTGCTAAATGCCTAGTAGCCAGTATTGTCACTCCTGTAATAGTAAATAAGGTATGTAATTTGCGCATAGCAAATCTCCACAAACACTAAAAGTGAGTAGATAATCTCTTACTTGAGGGGTAAATATTGCCCAGGGCATCAAAGGCAATCCTCCAGCTCTCCGCCTTTTCATCATGTGGTGTGGCATAATGCCCCATCCAAAACAGCCCAAGAAAATAGCAATTGCACACTAGACCATCAGGCTAGATTTCTGACCTCAACAAAGTCAGGATCTTTTCATTAAGTTACAGTTGAGATTTTAAAATCACCTCCAGAATTGCAATGCAAAAGGTCACTATAATATGCAGCATTTATATGTATGAATCAGAAGTTATTTTATTCTTTACAGGCACATCCTGTTGAATTCCTTCAGATGATGCTTTCCCATTCTTGAATTTAAAACATTACATTTAAAAGATATGGAATATTTCATAAATTTTACAGCGACTCCGGCTTCATGCCTAGCTACACCAGTTTGCCACCAGCAGGTCAAGAATCACACTCACATTCACCCTAATTTGTACTCGGATCCTCTGTCAAGTATCAGGCAGTAGCACTGATATTATGACACCTGGATACATGTGTAAACAATGTACAAAAAGCTCCCAAAGAAAGCCTTTTAAAAGAGAACATTTGATTGTTATTCAAACACACAATCCATTTATACTACAACATTGTTCACTAAAAACACCAGTAGATCCAGCATTTTATATCATTTCTTCAGAATTTCGGAATCACAACAGCCCTTTCACAAATTTCATTGATGGGCTTATAACTACAATGTTGGTAACTTGGTCATAACTTTTGCCTGCAAGAAGTTAAAATGCAATTAAACTACAAGTCTGAGGGGAGCTTCCGATGCATCGTTCAGTATTATTGTTAATAGACATTGATTTTAGGATGCAAATCAAATACTGTATGTTAGTTACTTGCACACTAAAATGCTAGATTTGAAATCACTATGTGCCTGTGATGCCTTTACAAGTAAATTTAATATTACAACAATGTATTCTTGTACTTGTGCATATGACAATAAACTCAACTTTGATGGAGAAGATGCAAGTGAGAGGACTGTGAAGACAAAAATTATTCTAGATAATCCACTATTTATTCCATTGTGACAAGTCGCAATTGGTTGAGTTCACAGGCTTTATAGGTAATCCATAGCCCAACATACTGTATAAAGAAATTTTTTCAATCCCCAGCCACTCACTCCTCTTCTAAAAATGGGCAAGTGGTGGGTGAGTACCTCATATGTTAATTTCTCCATTAAATGAGCACTATTCATTCTCGTACAAAAATAGAACCTGTTTAAATACACAAATCCGATTTCCAGGTTTGTTGTGGGATCTATGTTACAGTCCTCAGTGAAAGCCAGATGTACAATGGAAGGTGTTTCCAGACTCATTTGTTCCGGACACAGGGTACTTTAAAAACATCTATAGAAGGCATTCCAACAAGGCAATTTATTTTTTTCTAAAACAAGTATAAAACAAATGAAAGACAGTAGGGTCAATGCCTGAACAACAACCTGTCAAACAACTGCTTCTGAATGATCCTTATTAAAGGGACAGGCTGGAGAAGTTAGCACTGTTAATACTTTGACGTACTGGTGATCTTGATTCAATATTTCTCTGACATGCTGTTACTATTTCCTTCACTTCAAGATGCTCCCGAGTATCAGCATAAGTGTGTTCGTCTATTTATTTATTGATGTCAGGGGTGGAGGCTGATACTTTTGGGATAGTTAAGGGACTTCAGTATTTTTTTCCCCCTCCCATCCCTAACAGACCTATAAGCCATCAAGGATCTACTCAGGCTACAACTCCAGCTTCTGAATAGAATTTCTCCTGCCTTATTTGATGAACAAACCTAGAATATTGTAGGTTGCACCAAAAAGGTATTCAAATCAGTTAACTGCATTTATGGCAGTGCCTGTCTGATAACCAATTTCACATGTAATTCTCTGTAAGTAAAACTTCAAGCTTGTTCTTAAATCCAAACTAATTGTGATGATTCGCTGTTTTAAAGTAAAATAAAGTTACTCTTGACTTATGGTTCATTAAACTCTCTTGGCAAGCAATCATGAATGTAAATCCAGAAAATGCATAGGGGAGTAATGAATTATTGATTGATAAACTCAATATGACTGCATATCTTCAGAATTGCAACGTTTGTTTCCCGAAGCTATCTTTGATGAAACAGAGATAAATATTGAGACACATTGTGAGCCATTGTTTTTCTTAGTATATATTAGTTCATTATATTGATAGTCATCAAACAATGCACATCATCAGAATATGGGTGGAGCAATTATTACAAAGATTATCAGTACTTTGTTCAGTTTGTTATGCCTTGTACCACCTGTTAGTATTACCTCATCTACCCCCACTTGAACAAAGTAATAATAAACAAAGTAATAAAAAACAAAGTAATATTCCTTGTACTGTTAGTATTCAAAAATTGATGTTATGCCAACTGATGTCATTGTTATTATCCAGCTCCAATGGTGACAAGGCAGGTGGAGAACTTTAAAGTTAGAGTTATGGTTTAAACAGGTGTAAATTTTTGAAAAGGTTAAGCCCATCTATTGAATTATCTTCCTTCGCAAAAATTCCTAACAATCCACAAAGAAAGTGAAGCTGTAATGTTAAGTCATCCATTCCTTCGTTAGGATGCTCCTACCTAATGTGTTTTTAATAATGTTTAATATTTCCTTTCACATATATCTGCTTTATTATATTATGCTTCCTAGCTGCTCCAAAAGATGTATTCAGGATAAATTTTCAGTTTAAAAAATGATTAATCAATAACCAAAGCATTTTATAAACTGTCCCAACTTCACTTTAGGTGCATTTTGAAGACAAAATGCAAACAGTCTCGTGTTATTTTATGATATCATACAGCAACAATCCATTTCTTCAGGTATATTGCACAGAAGGATATTAAATGTTTGTTAGGACAACAGCAAGTTCCGCTATTGCATTGCCTTCATTTGCAAGTTCACTCCTTTGTCTTTGCTTGGCTCCAGCTCGCTGACCGAACTGGCTGTGGAAGGAGTTTCCTCTTTCTGAATCCACACTATCAATCTGGATTTCTAAGATCCAATTTAATGTGGTAAGCAACAGCTGACTAAGACCAGAACCTCAATGGATCAAGGGAGGCATTGAGGTTCAGATATAGCATTCAACTAAAATGCAAGTAGCCAAGGCTACAAACAAAACTACAAGTGGTTTTGCTTTGATAATTAGAGATAAAGGGAAAACCTCACATCCCTTTCAGGTCTCACAAAGTACCACGCAGCTAACGAAGTAAAGCAGGAAACAGAGCAACCAATTTCCACCAAATCTGACAATTAGAAAATAAATTGCTTTTGCTTTGGTGATGGTGAGCAATATTTAAATATTAGCTGGGACATTGGGTATAAATCCTCGGTTATTCTAGATAATATTGCCTTAGACCTTTCACGTACACACTCCTGTGAGGGCAAAAGGCACCATGCTGGAGTATCTAACCCAAAGAGAACACTAGGAAATGTTCTGCACATTCTTTTCATGTCATCCTTACATTGTTTTATGCAAGATGGATACAAAACAATAACCTCACATACAAAGAAAAAAAAGATTCCCTGTGAAATTCCTTGCCGAAACTGACATTGTGCTTTGCAAGTTACGTGTTTATTTGTATGCAGACCGACAGATGTGATCTTTGTCGTTGGTTCTTAAAATTGACAGACCACAAAACCACATACTGTGAGGAGGTTGCTGTAGAATGTAGAATATATAGATGCTGCAATGACGAATGGCGCTGGGGAAAGTCTCCTGGTACTTAGAGGAACCCAGAGAGGATTACAGAATAATGCTTACGGAGTAAATTTTCACCAAGGAAGAATCATTAGGGAGATCTCTTCAAGAACATATGTGTAATCCCTGAATGTCTACACAATGGGAAGCTTGCAGTGCACATATCAATGCATGCTTCGCCCGTTTTTGTGGATTGATTGAAAAGTTGATAAGGTCTGCTCTCCTGAAACAGGCAGTCTGGATGAGCTTTCTCAGACATCACACCTTGCAAAAACTCATTTCAGGGAGGTTTCAACTGGTCTCAACCTCATAGCAGTCTGTGTCAATGAATTTGTTAATTTTGCAAGACATCAGATTCACAGAGACAGCTGACCTCTGAATTCTGTCTTAATGTGCCATGTTCACAACAGCTGCTGTCTTGGTTGATGAGCAGGCATAGTCTTTTTGCTATTTCTGAATCAGGAAACATTTTCCTGAATAGCTTGCCTGTGTGCTTACACACCTGGAATGGCAGGTTATGCTCAACAATGAAAGATGTAAAGTACGCCTCAGCTCTAGTGACCCTCTCTGTCAGACTTTGGTTTTCTGTTGAAAAGAACTGTGAAATACTTGAGCAGCCTTCCCTGCGCTTAGCCTCCCTAATATGTTGTGGTCCCTAAAAGAAATAAAAGCATAAGGTGTGTCCTTATTACAGGTGTGCGCTGCTGAACATCCATTTGGACAACGTCCGATCACAAATACGTCCGTAGTCACACACACATATTGCCCCCAATAGTCGGGATCAGAACTTACTTTTTTTACATTGAAATGGGGGATTTTAAATGAGTGATTTAGAAGTTCTGTATCTTCAAGTTCAAATTTATTGTCATCTGGCTGATTGTCCACAAATGAAACAACCTCTGTCTGGACCACAGAGTAGCCACAATACATATATCACACACACCACATAAAATATATTACCATATTATTTAATAAAGTGTAATTCAAAATGCATATAAAGTGCACAGCACAGGTAAACGCTTCACTGTCCTAATGACGAGACCTCGGTGGTGGCCGGGTATTTACTAAAACCGTTTTTTCTTCTGAAAACGGCTGCGCTTAAACTCAGCCCATCACGGGCTTCGATGTACCTGTAAGTGGAAGTATCTCAGGGAAAAACCCCGAAGAATTTACTTGCTGCGAGCGCGTTTTTAAAGATGTCTTTGCGGACGATTTTGGAATTTCGCTCCAATTTAAACCCCACTCTAATCCCCTTTAAATCGACCGTAAAGCCCGCCCACAGAGAAAACTGATAGGCCTATTTAGCACAAAGAGAGATCAATCAGGCTGCTCTTTCTGCCATTCGCTCTCTCTCTCTCTCCCTCCCTCCCCCTCTTGCTCACTCACTTTCAAAAAAAAATCGATTTCCGGGAGATTGTATATAATTTGCGGACGTCAGGGAGCCACTGTCAATATGCAGGAGACTCCCGGAACTTCCGGGAGAGGTGGGATGTCTGCTTTCTACTGTAAATTGTGAGTTGCAGTTGCTGCCTGGAATCATTCAGAGGTTATGAAACCAACAGTGACTGTTGCCCTGGCAGCCAAGGGCAAAGCAGTCAAGGTACACATGAAGTTACAGTATACATCGGGTCACTGAAGTTCATAGATCTCAGCAAGGGCAAAAACTATTTGCTTGTGTGTGTTTGAAAATAGCATGCTTTCAGGGGAAAAAGGGTTAGAAAAGTTTGGCTATTAAATAACCAGGAAAAATCTAAAGGGGAAAGAGAATCAAGAACGGCATAAGAAACACTTCTCAAAGGACAGCACATGACTGGAATCTGGAAATGCAAATCCAGTGGAAACAAATGTAATTGTGGCCTTCTATAGAATAAATAAATGACAGAGATTGAGCTGGTACGGCACACGGAACCCCCTTCTGTGCTGTAACTACTAAATTATTCAATTAATTTTTAAATTAATAACTATCCATCTTTAAAACCGGATTTCACCCACAGTGGTGCACTAAAACAGGAACTCCTAACAATCTGAAATTGGTCAAAATTCTCTGATTAAGAATGCAAGGGTGGTTTATGCCATAAACATGCACTGATCCACGACAGTGCCTCACTCATATACTGCATCTTCCAACATTTTGCATCAGCTCTTATAGCTCCACATGTCAGCGATACAACACCAATGCACATAATGGAGAGAGAGAGAGAACTTATTCACCCAATTACTGGGGAGTGAGATACATTCCAGGGGCTGCATCCTCTCCAATTGGCCCCAAGACTCAAAAGACTCCAAAAAAAAAAAAAAAAAAAGAGGCTGGCTTGCTGCTCTAGGAGCATTTGAAAATAAATGTCATACGTCATATGCTCACATGCTACACCAGGGTAGGCTGTACTCCACTGCATTTACCTGCAGATTAGGGATGGCCATTGGAAAATGTTACTGCTCAGGTCTGAATTATTTAAGCAAAAAAATACTAAGACACCACAGTAAGCCCTTTGAAGTAAAATAAATGGAGCTGTAATTTATTCATGATATCAACAACGCAGCTGAACTTGCAAGGTAGGATGTGAAGGGTTTTTATGCATCATTTGGACTCCCTCACCAGATTATTTGTCTTTTTTTTTAAAAAAAAGAGACAATTATGGAAGTCTTCTCTTATGAACAATTAATTTATAAGTTACTTATCAGAAGTCTCTCCCTCGCTCTCTCTCTTTCTCCCCCACCCCCTCCAAATTTGTTAAATCTTCCGCTGGCCATGCTTCCTTACTTGACATATACATTGTACGCTGAATATTTCTTCTTCCTCTCACTCCTGCTGTTCTTCAGGATCCACATCTCCATGCTGCTTTTCCTCTGCCACTGGTTGTTCTGTTGATTTGTAAGATGGTGCAGTATGCAGCATCAATCATAATCCTTAGTATGCGCTGCAGACAACAGGACCCTGTCTTCACAAGAACAATGGCATTTTTCATGAGCATAAATTTAATGCCCTAGGTTTTAAAACAAGTGTGTGAGACGGAATTGAAAATTGGATGCCTTGTAGAAAAAGGGACCTTTTTCAGGTTGGAAGGAGGTAACTGGTGAAATAGTGCAGGAATCAGTTCTTGGGCCATAATTGTTCACCACTTACAGTAACGACTTGCAGAATGGAACAATATGTAGGGTATCTGAATTTGTCAATGATGCAAAATTAGGCAGAAGGGCATAACAATACTGTAAATCTACAACAGGATATAGATAGATTGACTGAGTAGGCAAAAGAATGGCAAATGGAGTTTAATGTGGCAATGAGTTCATGAACTTTGGTAAGAGAAATCAAAAGGCAGGTAATTATCTAAATGAGTAGAGACTGATAGTGAATGAGATGCTGGAAATCCAGAGTAACAGATACAGAATGGTGGAGGAACTCAGCAGGACAGGCAGCATCAATGGAATAGATGCTGCCTGACCTGCTGGTTTTTTTGTTTAAATGTTTTATTACACTTGTATAGAGTTTTGGTGGGGTCTCACCTGGAACACTCCATACAGTTTTGCTTCCCTTACCTAAATTAATATTTTAATTAGATGCAGTACAAAAAACTCATTAGGCTAATTCCTAAGATGAGAGAGATCCAAGAGAGACTTAATATTGGACTTGTATTCTAGAAGAATAAGCGATGACCTGATTCAAGCACTTAAGATCTTATGAGAGTTTGACAGGGTAGATATTTGGATGTTTTCACTAGTAGGAGAGCTACAAACAATGGGGCATAATTTACAAGATAAGTGGGCCAGTTATTGACACCCATGTTGAAATTTCTGCTCACAGAGGATGGTAAATCTCAGGAGCTTTATTTTTTCCCCCTTGGCTGGTAGTAGTAATTAGAACTTTAGATGTATGTAAAGCAGAGATGAATAAGTATTTTAGATCAAGGAATAGAAGGGTATTGAGAAATGGCATGGAAGAGGTGTTGCAACTAGCATAGATCAACCATGATCATGTTAAATGCTGGAATACACTTGAAAGGCTTGATGATCTACTTTTTGTGTTCTCCTGCATTCATAGCAGTCATTGCATCTTCAGTCAACTGCTGCATCTGATGACCACAATGGTGTTAATAGCTAGTAAAGTGGAGAGTAGCTCTTCTCCCCCAATAACTATACTTCAGGGCAGTACTGACAACTGAAATGGTCCAGCATTGTGGATTCTTCGAGAATAAAGGTATTGTGTGTGCTTCCTAAAAAAAAAACGGCACTCAACTGCTAGAAAGTCATTGTGATGACAATACATGCCACATTCGGGAAGTAGGGCCATTTCCTATTGATAAGAGGTCTGTATATAAGGAGAGGCCTTTTGGACATATGACTATAGTCAATTACTGTCCGCCCTCATGGGAAGCAAGCAATGTTGGCAAACACCAGGGCCCGATGTGTTACCTTATTGCTGCCAAAGTTATTCCCTTGCTAATACAATGCTTGGGTGACCCCTTTGACACAACAGTGACACAAGGTGGGAAACACAGCAAAGATCAGCATAACTGTTTAAATATGTCAAGGAGGTAAGCCATCACGGCCTTGACTTTGGAGTGCAGTCCAGACACAGGGGCAAGGTTGAAGGTCTTCCTGCAGATAGTCAGAGCTTACAGCTTTTGTAAGCCATAGCCAGCCAATACATGATTTGTCTAGGGAGTCTAGGTCAGACATTCTGACTCTTCAGACAGTCTGAGTGGTTGAGTCTTTGCTTATGGACACCTCCCGCCTCAATACCTTCGCCTCAATATCTTCACCCAGAATGGTCTGTCGCTTGGTGTAATACCACCTACAGTATGTGTACCTTTGAATGAGTATCCCAGCAGCTAATTGTGATTCCCTGTTAATGTGAAGAAGAAGAAGAAGAAGACGAAAGCCCTTAACTCTGAGTGGAGTCACTGGGACGTGATGGCGTTTTTTTTTAGCAGGCTTTCTTATTTTTTACGGGGCTGAGTTGCTAGCTCGACGCTCAACCCAGCACGGATGGGAAGCGTGCAAGGGAGCCGGCTGGATTCAAACTCGGGAGCCTTCGCTCCGAAGTCTGGCGCTGATGCCATTACGCTACCAGCCCCTGTTAATGTGAGCATATATGAAAATTACAATGTGCTCCTAGTACTATTGAGACTGTTCCATGAATGTTATGTTGGTACAGATGGCAAAGTATGGTGTAGACTCTGGTTAGATGCATGTAAACTTCTGGGCAGGGTTCCTCTAAACCAGTGAGAATTAAATCTCACTGTAGACACATTTTGACTTTATTCGGGGAAGTTTAACACCAGAAAAAGTGCTAGAAGGATCTAAAATCTGCAGAGGTATGAGAAGAGTTTTACAGCTGAAATATGAAACAATTGCTTTATTTTGGATTAGTTTGTTTTTTTTGGGAGTTTGATGAATGAATTTAGAGCCCAGCATCTGCAAGAGTGTGGCGTTTCCTAGGTGCCTACACATTTTTGTTTGTATTTTTTTTTAAACCCAGAGACTTTCAACTTATGAGGTGACTGAAAACACTGCAAAAAACTCATTCGTAAGGCCAGTGATGTTGTGGGGATGAAACTGGACTCTCTGACGGTGGCTTCTGAAAAGAGGATGCTGTCCCAGTTGCATGCCATCTTGGACAATGTCTCCCATCCACTACATAATGTACTGGTTGGGCACAGGAGTACATTCAGCCAGAGACTCATTCCACCGAGATGCAACACAGAGCGTCATAGGAAGTCATTCCTGCCAGTGGCCATCAAACTTTACAACCCCTCCCTTGGAGGGTCAGACACCCTGAGCCAATAGGCTGGTCCTGGACTTATTTCCTGGCGTAATTTACACGTTACTATTTAACTATTTATGGTTTTATTACTATTTAATTATTTATGGTGCAACTGTAACAAAAACCAAATTTCCCCTGGGATCCATAAAGTAGGACTATGACTATACCATTCCCTATCACATACTTCACCCACTTTTAAAATAAGATTATAGGTCACCCAAGGCTGTTTATGCAAGTTACAAAAAGAAAATTTTAAATATGAAATTTGCAGAATAGCCTGTTGGGTTTCAGTGTAATATTGTATTGAATCTGACATTGCAACACACACACACACACACCTCAGCAGGCCAGGCAGGGTCTATGGAAAAGAGTAATCAGTTGACATTTCAGGCCGAGACCCTCCATTAGGTCTCAGCAACACATCACCCAAAACGTTGACTGTACTCTTTTCCATAGATGCTACCTGGCCTGCTGAGTTCCTCCAGTATTTTGTGTGTGTTGCTTGGATTTCCAGCACCTGCAGATTTTCTCTTGTTTGTGATTGAATCTGATGTTATCACTTTCATAGAACATAGAAAATCTACAACACTTTAAAGGCTCTTCAGCCCACAATGTTGTGCTGACCATGTAACCTACTCTAGAAGCTGCCTAGAATTTCCCTACTGCATAGCCCTCCGTTTTTCAAACTCCATGTACCCATCTAAGTCTCTTAAAAAACCCTATTATATTTGCTGGCAGTGCATTCCACAGACGCACCACTCTGCATGAAAAACTTACCTCTGATATCCCCCTTGTACCTACTTCCAAGCACCTTAAAACTATGCCCCCTCGTGTAAGCTATTTCAGCCCAGGGAATAAGTCTCTGGCTATCCACACCATCAATGCCTCTCATCATCTTATACACCTCTATCAGGTCACCTCTCATCTTCTGTTGTTCCAAGGAGAAAAGGCCAAGTTCACTCAACCTGTTCTCGTAAGGCTTGCTCGCCAATCCAGGTAACATCCTTGTAAATTTCCTCTGCACTCTCTCTATGGCATTCACATCCTTCCTGTAATGAAGTGACCAGAACTGAACACGTATTCCAAGTGGGATCTAACTAAAGTCTTATATAGGTGTAACATTTTCTTATGGTTCTTGAACTTGGTCCCACGGTTGATGAAGGCCAACACACCATACACCTTCTTAACAACACTTGTCAACCTGCGCAGCAGCTTTGAGTGTTCTATGGCTATGGACCCCAAAATCTCGCTGATCCTCCACACCGCCAAGAGGCTTACCATTAATATTATATTCTGCTTTATATTATTGGCTAGTCTGCCCTCGTATTTCATCTTGTCCCTTCTTACAGCTTTTTTGGTCTTCCACCCACCACTCTCTGTGTGAAAAACTTACCTCTGACATTCCCCCTTGTACCTACTTCCAAGCACCTTAAAACTATGCCCCCTCAGTCTGGAATTATCTATTGTTGCATAGCAAGTCCTACTATTAAAAACCAACACAGCAGGTACGGTCTGGAAGTGCACTCTGAGAATAGTACAGTGACATCGACAAGTGATAAACTATTGGACAGATGGTACATCTCCTTAACCAATGGGATAGAAGGATTGAGAAATAGCCAGAAGAACTGAGAGAAGTATGTTGTTAGAATTGGTAATCAGAAAGAGAAATAGGGATGAAAATAGAATAGATTAAAAAGAATAATACAAAGAAAAAAATTAGTTATAATCTTCCACAACAGCTCATCATGAAGGAATTCCAGTCTTCCAATCATTTACTTCATGTGGAAGAGAGGTTAAGTTGCAGTCATTAACACATACAACACCATTACTTACATGTGCTTAACTTTTTAAAATGGTACATTTAATGGCAATTAAGGTGCAAATTCTGCAACTTCATGAAAAAACATGGTAGGCTAATTACAGCATACCATATTCATGAGACTAATGGCACAGCTGAGCAAATTGGCCAGTAATTTGCCACAGTCTGCAATTCACACCATAAATTGCTTCGTCATTTGTGCATTCGTAACAGCATGCATCAATCAAAGCTGTTTATGATTTGCAGAATATCTGCTGCACTGGTGTTGCTCTTGGTTTGTTCGTCAGCCCTTACACAGATTAAAAAAAAACATAGTCAATGTGAAAGCAGGAGACTGGTGTAATAACATATCAGTACGAAAAGGATCTTCCTCCAGACTGCAATATCAATTTCAGTCTGCTTCTCATACTGTTACCCACCCCCACCCTACAGTATTCCTGTGCTTATGCTATTTTTGTGGTCCCACCTAATACCCTAAAGGGTTCATCACATGAAGTGAAGTAATCTGCAAGTGGCAACAAGTTGTTGACTAGCAGATGCTAACATGGTACCCATGGACAACCTGCATAATCTTTTGACAAGTTACTGTTGTCAAAGAAAGACCTTCGTAAGTTGTTTTTAAAACAGTTCCATTGGATTTAAGTAAATAAAATAGAAAAAGGCAAATAATTTAACGTCACCCACCCCAAGATATATTTACTTAGAAATTTAAACACTATAAATTAATTGAAAGCATTATGTTTAAGAAAGAAAACAGCCTTTTACCTGTACTTAACTTTTCAATCAAAATCAGCAACACCTTTCAAAAAGTGCATGTTTCTAGGTGACAAAGTTAAGGAGCTAAGTTTGCTTTGATTTAGACCCCTCAGGTCAATACAACTGAAGCAAATTCACTGACCTGCAATCACTATGGTCTCTGACTTCAGTCAACGCACTGGCAAGAAGGTCAGAGATGAGCAGATTCACAAAGATCTTTGTGATTCTCCAAGAACCACCAGCAAGGAACAAGCATTATTTCAGAACAATAGTGACTCTTTAATTAGTTATGGTAGAAAAATAACTGTTATTTTAAAAAAATGTCCTAGAGGTGATGGATTTTCAGTCAAAATTTTCCAAGTAAGAATAAAAAAATATTTTTAGTACATTCTGTACAGAATGACTAACTATCTGAAATTCCAGCTTCAACTACATGACAACATCCACACAAAACATTGATATTTCTCATGTCTTTAATGGAAAATATTTTCAAAGTTTTGTTCATTTTACTTGAGTGAAAAACCAAATCGAGATTCAAACTACATTTATTAACAAAGAATGTATATATAACCTTGAGATTTATTTGCTTACAGACAGCCACAATGCAAGAAACCCCAAAGAACCAAATTAAAAAAAAAGACCAGCCCCCAGTGAACACAGAGAAAGAGGAAAAAAGCACAAATCATGCAAACAACAGAAATGAGCACCATCTACAGCATTCCCAATGAAATCAATTCCTTAGGAGCCATGCACCTCTACGGTGAGTCGTTCCAGGCCTAGAACATGCTGCCCAGCGATTTGCTTCAGGCTGAGATTTTGCTGCCGAAGCCATTCTCGATCTCTCCAAATTGGCTCAGCACTTAAGAGTGATCCAACCTGCCCTGACTCTGAACACCCTGCCTTTAGAGTGTACCTGGCCTGCATTTAAATTGTCCAAACAGCGGATCATGCCTCGCATTAGGACCCAAGCTCTGCCGAAGTGAATTGCTTCCAGCCTGGAACACGCTGTCCAGTGATTCTCTTCAGGTCTAGATTTTGATGCCAAAGAAGTCGTTTTCAACCTCTCCAAATCAGCTCAGCACTTAAGAGTGATCTACCCTCACACCCAAGTTAACTGGATGGTGCATCAGAACTCCACTGCCTCATCTTCTCTTCCCCAAATCATTCACTTCAAACAACACGACTCCAACTCCAAGGGCATCAACTTAGCAGTGCACATCTCCTGAATTTGTTTTGCCTTCGCTTGCCTCTTTATAGTTTGCCGTGATGGTTTACCACAGTAACTTAATATTAAAAAAGATTTTGATAGTGCAGGAGAATTGCTAGCTAACACAGCAGTGCATCATTTTCGGGCACCAGAACCTAAGACTCAGTGACAAAATACGATTTATAATTTACTTTTGTGTATGCATCCTGAAGGTACCCTGCTAATTTCCCTCCATCGTTTTGTAGCATCAGTGTACTTTAGCACTAAATCAGTAATCATGTGCTCAAAATCTTGTTGGTGGTAGGTGATGACACATCACCCGA
The DNA here is from genome assembly GCF_030028105.1 of Mobula birostris. Lineage (NCBI taxonomy): Eukaryota > Metazoa > Chordata > Chondrichthyes > Myliobatiformes > Myliobatidae > Mobula > Mobula birostris. The sequence goes on from NC_092377.1 coordinate 51,336,758, forward strand.
AACATCAGCTGTACTCTTTTCTATAGATGCTGCCTGGCCTGCTGAGTTCCTCCAGCATTTTGTGTGTGTTGCCTGCATTTCCAGCAGCAGCAAATCTTCCCTTGTTTGTGATTGGACATCACAATGGTGGGAAAGGTGGAGGGAGACTGCAGCAGTAAGGGGTCCTCAGTCATCTTTCATTCCATGACCCTGACCCCGATCTGTCAAGGACTGTGTGGTGGCTACTCATGCATCAGCCTCCCCATGTCAAATAAAGCCATGCACAGGCATTCACCATTAAAGGAGTCCACCCTAACATCCCAGACCAGCCTCTACCAAAACTCAATGAACCAGAGGTAGGCAACCCCACTGGAGGACATCACCCGTGACTCGATTGATCGCACCTACTAATATTGAGAACTATTAAAGGACACTTTCTCGATTCCTGCCAGTGCATTAGCAGTGCATACTGGACAACTTGAGGCAACTACGTGGATTCTTGCCCTACGCACTGCATAAGATTTGAATGAAAAACAAGTTATTTTACTTGATGGACCAGCATGTGATATACAAATTTCATGAATTTAGTGCATTATAATATCAAAAGGAATTGAGTTTGGGTGCTCCTTAGCTGAATTCAAAAGATGAACTGAATCAAAAACAACTAGATATTGTTGCAACCTTGTTAAATTCTACAACTCTAAATTATTTGGGATCATTTGGGTTGACCTAAACAAAGTCAATGCGTACACAAATCAGATATAAGCAAATTTTTTGTGAAGTCCTGATATAAGCAAATTATCAAAAGTCCTTCCTGACTCAGAATGTTAAATGCAAATCTGTCTTAAACAGCCTTTTTTCTTGTTCATTTCATATCATCGATCCAAGTTCTCTATTTCCAGTTGATAAAGTAAGAGCTTTATGTCGTCCTAAACATCTATCAACACCTTTCCAAACACACTCCCTTGCTGAACCATCCTCAATTTAAACAGTAATTCAATCCTGAAAACAACACTGTGGCCTCCAGTTCAATTTATATTCAGAAACCTTTGAAACAGCGATAGGCCTAACTGCCAATACCAAACTTGGAGCGGACATTCAGTGCCACAGTCTGGACGTAGACGCGCTATCTCCAAGCAACAGTATTTGCAAACATAAATGGAAACTGAATGATAGGGCAGCCATTTAGAGTGCATATAAATATGTTGAGAGTTTGAAGAGTAAAGCTAAAACCAGTGCGATGTTATATCACACATAGAACCATTATTGTATCAGAATCAGAATCAGGTATATTATCACTGGCATGTGACGTGAAATTTGTTAACTTGGCAGCATAAATAAACAAGTGAATCAATTATGTATATTGAATAGATTAAAAAAATGCAAAAACAGAAATGCTGTACTACTGTATATTAAAAAAATAGAGTGAGGTAGTGTCCAAAGATTTAGGAACCAGATGGCAGAGGGGAAGAAGCTGTTCCTAAATCACTGATACCATCATTTTCTTTTGATATTATATCTTCACATTAAAAAACATTTTGCAGCAGCCAAAGGACATTGTGCTCTGCCATCCTGTACAGAGTTTGTAAGTATTTTCTACTTAGTTCCAGTTTCCTGCTCTTTCCCTTTATTGCCATTGTAACTCGAGCAATACAAAGTCTTTCTTACAGTACTTGGAAGCTGCTTCCTTTAGATTTGTTCACCAACAGCCACTTCTTATTTTGCTCTATAGAACTATCAATTTAAAAGCCATGCTAACCTGCTTAAGTGTCAGATACTAATAGGCAATGGCTTGGTCCTCAGGTATCGGTCTGTTTCTATCACTAAGATACTGGGCCTCTGTTAGGTGACCTGCAGAAAAAAGAATCTGGCAGCCCTGACAAAGCTTGGGAAGACTGAGTGAGGTCTGCCACCAGTGCACAATCACATTTACTTCTCTCTACTCCAGTTAGGTGTTAAAGTATTTTCCTAAGCTTGTGAGTGTAGGATGGGTTGGATGTGCGTGCTTTTTCTCCCCCCATTCACAGGCAAATCTAGTATTTATTACTCATTTATAACCGCCCCTGAGACAATGGTGGTGAGATGCCCCCCCCCCATTAATGATTATAGTTGTGGTAAAGGTACTCCCATGTTTCCTTAAGGGATAAACTTCCAGGATATTGACACTCCAATGATGAAAAGTGTGTGCATGCACAAGGATTATTAAAATTATTAATGACTTGACTGAATAAAATTACAGATATTTTAAATTGCCAAAGCCTGTAGCCCATATATTTCAGATCAAATAAAAATATCTAAATATAACTTTGTCAGTAATAAACACAATTCATAAGAAGCATATTTACTCAAAGTACATTAGAATGTTAACCTTGCTACCCACGTGAAGTGGGTGAGGTAACATGTTTCAAGGTAACTTTGATCAGGACAAAGTAAGAAAATAGAAAAATATAAAATTAGGTTAAAAAGCTGGTGAGTGGGAGGGGCTTTCTGCAGCCAGAACTCTTGCAACAGGCCTGAATACCCATTAATACACTGTCAGGTTAATGTGATGGAGTAAGCGCAAAGTTGATATACAACTCTGATACCAGAACTGAAAGAATAACAGTTATCTGGAAGGACTGACCAGGTTGGAGATTTCTTGTTTGAAAAAGATTTAAAATGGACAATAAATGTTTTCAAAATAATGAGCAAATTGGAAGGGTAGATGTCAGGAGAGTGTGGGAGAATTCAAACTTAATGACAATGAATACAAGATGGTTTCAAATAAATACAATGTGGAATAATGAAAAAATATCACATGGATAGAAGTTAGAACTTACCACCGCAGTAGATGTGGAGACAAATAGTTTGTATATTTTCAAAAGAGAAGAGATGGATGAAATTTTGAAATATAAGGTTTTTAATTTTCTCGCAGGATATAGATTTTACTGACAAGAATAGCATTTATTGTTTACTTCTGAATGCAATCTAGGCTATTTCAGAGGACAGTTAAAAGTCAAGCAAATAAAGTCATATACAGGCCACACAAGGCAATGGGGTAAATTTCCTTCCCAGAAGGATATTAGTGAACCAGCTGGGGTTTTATGGAAATGTAACAGTTTACTGACACTAGACCTTTAATATTATTTTCTCCAGCTGCCACAGTGGAGGTTCAACCCACAGCTTTTCATATCGAGAGCCTCTGATTGAATACTAATTCAACAACTAGCATTGGTAACCCAGTTAGAAATAATGCAGCAAAATGTGTGGACATGAACACCAGCACAGACCTGTTGGGAAAAGTTTGCCTGTGTACCTACACTATGTAATTTTAATCCATAGTGAGTTAATTTACATAGATGAAATTACTGTATGAGGATTAAAATCCATTACGGCCCAAGTGTCTGCCTATAGATTCACAGCCAGAATGGCAGCTGGTCATTCTGACTGTCAAGCATACTTACCTTCACTTAAGTCCATTGAAACACTACATCTCTTAACACTATTGTCTAATAAGAAAAAGAAATTTTCTCTGAAGTTCCAGTTGTATGGGCATCCAAAAGACCTTTGTGGGACAGGCACCCATTTCTATGCCCTGCTGAAGTCTAGTTTTAAGACCATAGCTCATCATTTCCAGTAAGATGAAATTGTTTTTCTATACCTACTTCACTGAGTCCTTTTAATATTTTAAAGTCCTTGATAGCATAACCATTCAATGACTTTTAAAATGGAATACAAACCAAATCTTCGCAATCCTCCCTCATAATCCAATATTCTAAGCTCTGGTATCATTCTGGTTAATCAATTCTGCATTTTTTTTTACCAAGTCCAATATATTCTTCCTGAGGTAGTTAAATGTTCATGTCGATTATGGTAAACCATGACATTTGAGCAAGGTTCCACATAACTGATGCACAACTTCCTCTTTCATGTATCTAATATCCCACAAGATTTTTTGATTCCTTTTTTTCTCTTCTCCCAAAAAGAGTCTTCTTGCCTATAATGAGTAATAAATCTGTTTCTTTACATTTCATATCCTCTTAAAAAGTTTTCCTTTTAATTTTTAGATCCAAAATTTCACAATCCATCTTATATTACCCACTTACACAGTTAATATCTAACCAACTATTCCAACTTCAAAATGCTCCCTGAATTAGAGAGATCTAATTGAATATACAATGTCCATATCTTTTCTCCACATACACATTGAAAAGCAAAGCCCTATTTTTCGTGAGAAACATCACTTGTCGTTCTTCTGACTAGATGAAGTATTATCCCCATTTGCATCTTCTGTTTCCAAGTCAACATTAGCACTTGTTTTTGCTGATACTTCTTCCCACAGGCTCATATACATGATCACCACAAAGAATCCAATTAAATTAATCATACAATGTCCATCACAAATCCATCCAATTCTAATCTGCTACTATCTGCTCCAATGTTCAATCATGGAGTCTGACAATATATTTGCCACTTCCCCAGTACTTATATTAAACAGTCAGACCTGTAGTCACCCATTCTTCCAATCTGAAAATATGGAGCAAATATAGTTGCAGTTTTCTAATCCAAAAACAGAATCACAAAGTATAGAATGCTTTGGAAAAATATGTCTAATAATTGTGGCAGCAATTTATTCACATTTCTTTAACATCTGAAGTGGTGCTTACAGGGCTTTGTATTCTTGGTTACCTTACGTTCAATTATGTTTTCAATTAACACCGTTAAACATATTCGATGTACTGAACTCCTCCCCTTTTCTTCTAGATTATTTTGTGTCAGTGATATATATTTCCCCTTGTCTAAAATATGTAAAGGGATACAAAGTGCTCATTTAGAATGTCTACCATTTCATTGTCAATCACAGTCTTGAGTTAATTTATTTTCCAATGGGCAAATATTAATTCTAATGACTCATTTTATTATTGTACATAAACCATTCTGGTCCACTTAATGGTCTCATTTCTTTACTTTTAACCTAATACCCCTCATTTGGTAAATTCAAAAATAAAAAAGCTCAATTTTCTTCATTCTCATGACTCAAGCTGTAAATCACTGGAGCTAATCTAGGGACCTTTCTGGATCTTCAGTCCTTTTTTTTAATCAAAGGGATCTTAAAAACTGCCATAACTATCTAATCAATGGTTAAACCAATAACTAGTACAGATTTTATATTTCCTGTTAAATCCATTTTTGTGTTTGTGGCCTTAATACTTCACCATACTACTCTTGCTGCAATTGCTTTAATACTGAGATACTCATCCATGTGTTTTCTAATATGTCCTCTTCCATCCTACCATATTTGCACATTTTCCATTGTAGGCCCTCTCTTCCAAGTAGGCCTAATGACAATGAAGGTCACATATTGCTCTGCTGTTACTCAACAAAAGAAACATAATATGTGAGTTGGATAGCCAAAATCATTGTGTTCCCCTTGAAGGGGGCCTGATTTGCAAAAAGTGGTCTACCTGGCAGCCTGGCTAAATTTGGGAGATTCAGTCCCAAATATTGCCAGATGAATGAGTGACAAGATGCCAGAGGACTCATACCTACATCAGTCTGTTTCGAAGGTCAGTGCTGCAGTAGCTAACCTGCTCTGCATTTCATATTGTTAGTGCTCACTTCATCCATGATAATTAACTGCACTGAGATTGAAAAACTGCATTTACTGCATTGCATTCAAAACCAGAGTCAATATCATTAAGTCAAATGTCCATAATGACACTGCATCAAAGATTTTGTTTGTCTTGCAATTGGGACCTTTCATAACTTGTTAGTATCTGCATGAATCATCCTTAATGGGCATCTTGCTGCTGGAAATACACTAATGCACAGTAGTTAGGGGGACGTGCCACACATACAGTATTCCCTTTTCACGCTGCTCTCCTCTGTTTCCTGAAAGTGGTTTTGCTTAACAATAGTTTTCATTCAAAATCCCGTTTCAAAAACAATGCAAAAAATTAATTCAAACTTAATTGCCTTATATATTAAAACTTCTCGCAAATGATTAATACGTTCTGACTGAAGTGAATATAAAATCCATAGCTCTGAAATGTTAAAAACTGATTTAATTTCACAAAACGTTTTGTTTACAAATACTCTCAATTCCTTCTGTAACTTCCTTGAAGTAGAAAACGAATTTAAATAATTTTTTATAACATACTGCACCCTACTGCAATGACATGTATATAATCTTCTAAAACCTCCAATCGTTAAAATCCTTTATACTGAATGAAATATTTAAATAGTAATACCTTTTAAAACCATCGGATCCTTGCCTTCTCGTTTCAGCGATTCCAGCACTATATGCAGTGGCTGGGAGGGCATTACCCGGTTGGGTTCATTAGTGTTCTCATCGTAAACTATTATCTCCTTGGAGAAAATCCTTTTATAGGAGTCCTTGCCTTCCCTGCAAGAGATGAGATCCAAGACCGTGATTTTGCCCTGCTGCAGCCTCCGCCTGCTGATCTTGTCCGAACAGTTAATGTGGACGGCTCCCTGGATATGGCTTTTGTTGTACTCCATGAAAGGACGACAGTCTATGATCACAGGACCTTGGCTCTGTGACTGGGGGCCCTTGCTGCATTTGGTCAGTTTTTTGGCTAATTCGGTGGGGTAAATCGTGCGGACGGCGGCAATGTGCTTTGTGGCTCCACTTGGAGGAGATAGGAGTCCTCCAAGTCCACCGGCAGAAGCAGAAGCTGGGGGATTCAGAGTGCCACCGTTCTCATTACTGCTGCTGTTGCTCACCATCTGATTACTTGCACAGGAGCCACAGTTTGCCGAAGTCCCGAGTTTAGAAGCGGAGGCTGGGACGAGGTTGCTGCTGCCCACTGATCCTTGGGTCTGATCGCCCCCGTTGCCCTTATTCTCGTAGGTAGTCACAGTGCAGCAACTAGCGCCGCTGCATCCGCAGGACAGGGAGCGCACCGAGCCGTTGGATGATGGCATATACGTAAAGTTGACGCTTCGGAACGAAACCTCAGCCGCTGGGCTGAGGGTCGTGCTCTGGATATTTGGTTTGGTAATAGTCGGGGCAGTGATCGCTGGAGTAGAAGCCACGTAGGTGTTATCCAAGCGGAGATGGAGTTCCTGCGGTCTGACCGGCCTCGGTAATGCCACCACACCAACAATCCGTTCGTCTAGAGGGGATGGAGGCATCAGGATAATGGTGGTGGGCGCTGCTGTCGATCCGAGGACTAAATGGACTGAAACGGGATCAAATGTACTGTCAGCATCGAGCAGAGCAGAGGGGAGGGTGTGTATGTGTGCATGTTGGGGAGGGTGGTATAAATTAAAAGGCACACTGCTGCAAATAGACGGAGAACTCAACTAAAAATAAACTGGAGTGAAGAAAGCATGCAGTTGGCAGGCAGTAGACTTGACTTTAAATAAGCTCGCTAATTATTATCCTAATAAAGCTTCAAGATTGATTGGTTTAATGGCAGAGCCGGATGGAATCAGACCCCCCCCCCCCAACCCCTATTCACTCACATTCGCACTCACTTTCACACAGCGCGCACACTTGTCCCCAGCCTGCGAGAGAGCGGCACGTCCCGTCTGCGGTAGTCCTCTACAAGCTCCTGGGCACATTCATAAGATCTACTTACATTACAGAGTTTTTCTGCTGAACCTTGATGACATGCGTGTCTCTCTAATTATTTACTTTCTGTTATTTATTACGATTTCGAGTCTTTTACTCATTCGGCATACGAGCACGATCATTGCCACTTTAATTTGGCAGCACTTATACAGCGCGTTAATTTAACCTGTCTCGAAGGCGGAGCCACCTGTGTGATTGATATTGAAGCTAGCCCACTGCAGTTCACGCTTTCCGGACAGGGAACCGCCTTTTGACGCATTCACCAATCGGCAGTCGCGGAAGGCGGGCGCTAAACTGACGGACGGAGGGAGGGGGAACGCGATGTCGCAAGCATGATATCATTGGCAGCCAATGGGCGGGCAGAAAACGGAGCCCAGACCCGGAATGAAGTGGGTATTCAGTGTTTACAGCGCATGCAGCAACGGGGCAATTAAAGTGACCGTAGTGAGGCACACACGGCGGAGGTATGCCTTTCGTACGCATTGTTTTGAATTTCATTTTTCTTTACTACTTCACATCAATGCTTGTGCATGAACTTTATTTTAAAATAAAAATAAGTTTAAAATCATTCCGTGCAGACCCTAATGTTTCACTTTTTTTTTGGTGGGGAATAGACTTACAAGGGAAAGTGACCGTGAAAGTATTATGTTGGCATTTCCTGGGATCCGTGTGCTTCGACGGAATGGATACTTTATTTTGTATCCGTTAGTAACTTCACCAGGTTCTGCAGTGTTACGGCTGAGCATACAGTACTGCATTAAAAAAAAACAGCCGCTAACGTTACGCCGGAACGTAACCCAGACCTGACATGAATGCACGAGTTTAACTTGAGGAGCATGGTAAAATGATAATCTCCGGATGTCGAGCGCTGATGTCAGTGCTGCCGGCCAGGTAATTGATTGGACGACGTTTTGATTAGTTAAGCATGAAGAACGCAAGCGGTATCAAATTCAGGTTAATCATATCACTTCTCCTTTGCTCGATTAATTTGATTTCGTTAATATTTCTTCCATATGAGTTATGTTCGAGTGTATAAGATCGGCGAGTTGCAGTACCTGGCGGAAAATATCGTGTGCTGATCATCATACCAGCATGATTGAAAACCAACATACTGTCCTCCAAAACACGAAAGTGTCCGGGTATGATAAAGAAGAAAACATCCCCCGGCTGCTGATTACCGTCAATCGAATCCCCTATCATGCCCAGTCCTTCAGTATTAAACACAATTTATATTCAGGTGTCAATTTTATGTTTCTTTTTCCCAGAAGAGATTTTAAACGGGTATCTTGTAACTTACACATACTATTTAAATTCCCTGCTTTGGTAATTTTCTCTTGATATTCTGGACGATAGTTTTGCTTTAATTAGTCTAACAGAAGCCGAAACTGGTGACATGCCTGTGGAAATTGCAAATTAGCTGCCATGTTTCCTATAATCCAACAGTTACAACCCTTCAAAAGTGTTAACCCTATGAAGCAGTTTTGTACATTCTGAAATTGTGAAAAGCAATTTAGAGATGAATGTTGTGTGTTTTTATATAACAGCCAATAACTTGACCTCCTTGCATTATGGAGTTCTCTTTTAAATTAAAATTGGAGGAAATTATGCCCAAAAAATCTCCTCAAAGTTGTTAATAATTTGCTGCCATATTTTGCAGGAAGTGCAGTTGAACAATTGGCCCTGGAAAGCACTACAGAACAGTGGACCCAGAAGAACAAACACATATTTTCCTGAAAGTGATGAAACTGGTAGACAGGGTGCGGAAGAAGACGTTTGGCACTCTTGCCTTCATTGACTGGGGCAGTGAATACGAGAGTTAGGACATCATGTTACAGATGAATACAATGTTGGGGATACTACAGCAGGAATGTTATGGGTAGTTCTGGTCACCAGCTATAGGAATTGGTTGGGGATTTTCTCCCTGGAGCATAGAAGGCCGAAGGGTGACCTTGTAAAGACATAAAATCATGACAGGAATGGATAAATTGAATGGTCACATACTTTTCCCCAAGACAGGAGAATCTAAAACTGAAAGACTTTGCATTATGGTGAGAGGAGAAAGATTAAAGGGGACTTGAGGGGCTTATTTTTCACACAGAGAGTGTCAGTCCGTGGAACCAAATGCTAGAAAAAGTGGTAGAGGCAGGTACAATTACAATATTTAAAACACTTTTGGACAGGTACTGTATATGAGTAGGAAAGGTTTAGGCATATAAGCTAAATGCAGCCAAATGGCACTAGCTGATTATTTTGCCACTTTTACTAGAGGCAACTAAGGTATCTAATTAGCCTACCGGCATATCTTTGAGATGTGGGAAGCTGGAGCATCTGGAGGGTGCGTATACACACACACACACACACACACACACACACACACACACACACACACACACACACACAGAGTCATGGAGAGAATGCACAAACTCCACAAAGAGAGCTCAGGAACAACCTTGCGTACATGTAGATCTGAGCAGCGGTGTTAACTGCTGCATCATCTACTCCAGATCCATGGCTTCTAAGGGCTGATGAGACTAATTTAGGCACTGCACATGCTGCCATGGTTAGAGTAGAAGGTGCTAGATAGGCCAGGTAGGTTGTTACTATGAAGTGATGCACTTACATTTTGCTAGGCACTCAAGTGCATCCAAGTAAGGCATTCCCAAGCTGGGGTCCACCTGCCCCTTGTTTAATGGTACTGGTCCATGGCATAAAAAAGGTTGGGTATGCGTGGATTAGAATTTCCCAGATGTTTCATTCCTTATTGAGTGGCATATCCAAGGGTTCCAATGAATTGGTACAGATTTCAATCAACAGAGCAAAGATTGTTTGTCATTTGTAAAACAATATGGATGAGGAAGTACAAGAACTGGTTAGTAGGTTTTCAGATGACACCAAAATAGGTGGTAACATATTGAAGATTGTTACTCAGTACTACAAGGGGAGCTTGAACAACTAGCTACATTAGCCAAGAAATAGCATGTGATGTTCAATCCAGATAAGTATGAGGCATTGCATTTTGAGAAGTCAAACCAGATTGCAACTTTCACAGTGAACCGTAAGGCCCTAGTGAATGTTGCAGTACAGAGGGAGCTAGGACAAGCACATTCTTTCTTGAAAACAGAGCCACAGGTAGACAGGGTGTGAAGAATCAGTTTGGCATGCAGGCCTTCATCAGTCAAGACATTTAGTATAGAAGTTGGGATGTTTTGTTGCTATCGTAGAAGATGGTGGCAAGGCTTCAACTGTAGTATTGTTACAGTTTTGGTCATCCTGTTATTAACTAGAAAAAGAGTGCAAAGAAGACTTAGAAGAATGTTGCCAGAACTGAAGGGTCTGAGTTATAGGGAGAGATTGAGTTGCTAGAACTTTACCCCTAGGAGTGCAGGAGACTAAAGGGTAACCTTATAGTGGTGTATGAAATCACAAGGGATATAGATGGGGTGAATGTACGCAATCTTTTTCCTGGAAAAAGGGAATCAAAAACTAGAAGTTGTAGATTCAAGGTGAGAGGGGAAATATTTAAATGAGACCTGGGGAGCTACTTCATGCAGAATGGTATGTATATAGAATGATCTGTCAGAGGAAGTGGTTGAGGTAGGTACAATTAAAACTTATAAAAAACTCTTGGACAGATATATGGATCAGAAAAGGTTAGAGGGATTTGAGCAGACGAAGGCAAATGGGATTAGCTGAGATGGGCATGGATGAGTTGGGGTGAAAGTCCTGTTTTTATGCTGTATTATGCTATGATTCTATGACTGATAGATTTAACCTTTTAAGTAGTAATTATACTTCAATTAATCTTAAAGATATCCCCTACTTTAATGCTATTATTTAGTCCGTAACTTTTAGCATATAGTTAGGATGAAATAGATATAAAATAATGACACCTCCACAGCCAACTTGCCCTTAAGAGTTGGTGCATTCATTTGGTCTATTTTAGGTTGAGCTAAATTTTACGTAACTATTCTCAGGACTTAATCACTGATGTTAAGCCTTATAAAATAAGGGCTATTTTGCTTCAAGACAAGAATTAATTGCTCACACTTTTATAAGTTTGTTTCTACTTGTGTAACAGTTCTCTGACTCCCATTGTGTGTTTTCTTTTTCTGTGAATACTTTGGATATTGTTCTTTTTCTGTCTCCCTCTTTAATCACTGTGCCGCAGTGCTTTTAACTTTGCCTTTAAAGACTTTCCTATTCCTAAGCCAATTCTTTAATTGTAAGAATCAAAGTAAGTCATGAAAACTCGTTATAGATGAGTCATAAAAAGCTATTATTATCCCTGGATTTGTGCATTTCTTAATACCTTTTTATTTTGGGGGGGGGAGTTGTTTTTACATCTTTTACCAGGTTCTTTTACAGCTTAATTTCATTGTATTTGCTTGTCTGATGGCAGATAATAAGGATTGTAGCCTCCATAAATCCATAACTACCGAGCTCAGAGGAGCCTAGAAGTGAATTAGGGACATTCTTTGTTTCCAAAATTATGCAAAGCAAAAATAGAGTATAACACCAAAGAACGCTTTGAAAGAAAATTGGTGGTATGTCATTGATTGGCTAGACATAGTGGTAGGGAAAAAGCAAGGATGGAATTATCATTAAATGTGTTCCTTTAGCTTGACATTTCACTTTGTTCCTCACATCATTGTTCTGGTTATAGCCTCCCTAATTCATATCCTTATTACCCAAAATTCTTAAATTGGACCTCTGCATTCAGGTTCCTAAAATTAATTTGATTGAAGCCTCTGGATTAGACTGAAATGACCTGTTTCTTAATTAAATTGTTGTACTATTTGTCTGACAAATCGTCTTGAAAAAAGAAAAACATTCTTCAAAAAATGGGAACACTACAGCCACCATCATTGGCTCCAGTAGCCAATACAATTCCTGATAACCATCTCCATCTCTCTCACTGGCAGCCATCCAAAACTGAACCAGCCTGTTTCTAACCTTGGAAGTCATATTTGACAACTGTGCTTTGGACACTCTATTTGTGTCATCTCTATGGTTACCTATTTTTAACTCTGTAATATTGCTCGATACTGTTTCTTTGGTTAACTGCTGTTAAAGTTCTCATCTATGCCTCTGTAACTTGCAGACATGGCTATACCCATGCCATCCTGGATGGTCTGTTTTGTTTATCATTTTTAATAGTTCAGAACATCTCAAACTCCAAGACCCATTCATCCATATTGGTTAACCTTCACTGGCTTCTGATTATTTGATTTCTTAATTCTCATCTTGTTTTCAAATACCTCCACATTCTTGCACTTATCTGTCATCTCCTTCATTCATAAAACCCAGTCAAGAAATGGATGCTTTTCCAGCTCAGACTCCAGACCATTACAGAATTGCTTCATCATCAGGAGCCTAAACCTTAATCTCTGGAATTTTATCCCCGAAACTCTCCATATTGCTTTTCTCCACAAGGCACTCATTAAAACTTTTCTTTCAATGTAACCTTGAGACACTCCCTATCAATTGAATTATTTAAAAATTCCAATTATTTGTACATTTATACAATAGAAACACTAATGAAAGTCATTTAAAGAAAAACATAGCCACAAATATTTTCCACATTTTCATTACATTTTCATTTCTTTTGGATCGGGATTACAGAGTGTCGTGGGAGCTGAATTCTGAAGGAAGGCAGTTTTTTTAAAAAACTTTGAGTGCAAGAAGGACGAGACTGCACAGGCGTGTGACATCAACAGGACAGCACGGAGACTTTAAAAAGGAGACCACCCTATACAGCTGGCAGCAGAGTGAGTGGGAGCAGAGTGTAGGCTTTGGCCTCAATGGGCTTCGGCAGTAAACGGGAAGAGGCAAGGGCGAAGCACCAACTCTTTTTTTTCTTCCCCCCCCCCCTTCGCGAATCGGTCTGGACAGACAGGAACAGCAGGCCTCTCATAGCTAACGGTACGAGCTAACGGTTTAAAAAGTTTGTCTGTTTAGTGAAGTAAGTGGGTGAGTAGACTTATTTTTCCTGTTTCATTCCTGTAGAATTAGATAGCATGCCTGCAGGGTTAGTGCTTTGTTCAGGGTATCAGATGTGGGAATCCTGGGAGACCTCCAGCCTCCCTGATGGCCACATCTGCACCAGGTGCACCGAAATGCAGCTCCTCAGAGACCGTGTTAGGGATCTGGAGCTGCAGCTTGATGACCTACTGCTTATCAGGGAAAGTGGTGATAGACAGGAGCTACAGAGAGGTAGTCATCCCTAGGCTACAGGGGTCAGAAAACTGGGTCACTGTCAAGAGAGGGAAGGGAAATGCCCAGATAGTGGAGAGCACACCTGTGGCTGTCCCCCTCAGCAACAAATATCTTGTTCTGGATGCTGTTGAGGGGGATGACCTGACAGGGGACGCCCACGGTGACCGGGTCTCTGGCGCTGTTGTGCAGGAGAGAAGGAGGGAGAAGAGAAATGCAGTAGTCATAGGGGATTCCATAGTCAGGGGAAGGGACAGGAGATTCTGCGAGCCTGATAGAGGTACCCGCATGGTGTGTTGCCTCCCAGGTGCCAGAATACGGGATGTCTCGGATTGGGTCCTGAATATTCTGAAGGAGGAGGGTGAGCAGCCAGTTGTCTTGGTACATGTTGGTACCAATGACATAGATAGGACAAAGGAGGGGGTCCTGAAGAGAGATTTCCGGGAGTTAGGAAGGAAGCTGAGAAGCAGGACCTCCAGGGTAGTAATCTCGGGATTGCCTCCTGTGCCATGTGCTAGCGAAGGCAAGAATAGTTGGATCAGGCAGATGAATGCGTGGCTGAGAGACTGGTGCAGGGGGCAGGGCTTCAGATTCTTGGATAATTGGGATCTCTTCTGGGGGAAGTATGACCTGTTCAAAAAGGACAGGTTACACCTGAACCTGAAGGGGACCAATATCCTGGCGGGAAAGTTTAATAGAGCCGATACGGAGGGTTTAAACTAATTTCGCAGGGGAATGGGAACCGGAATGACAGAGCGGAGGAAGGGGAAAACAGAAATAAATCTAAGATAGTGGGCAGTAAAGATGTTAGGAAAGGCAGGCAGGTGATGGGGCAAATTTATAGCCATAGGGATGAGTTGCAGTGCAATGAAGTTGCAGTGAAATCAAAGCGAAAAGTACCAAATACTGGTCTTAAGGTGTTATACTTAAATGCACGCAGCATAAGGAATAAGGTGGATGATCTTGTCGTACAGCTACAGATTGGCAGGTATGATATTGTGGCCATCACTGAGACCTGGCTAAAGAATGCATGACTCTGGGAGCTGAACGTCCAAGGATACACGGTGTATCGGAAGGATAGGAAGGTAGGCAGAGGGGGAGGCGTGGCTTTATTGGTAAGAAATGATATTAAATAATTAGAAAGAGGTGATATAGGATCGGAAGGTGCAGAATCTTTATGGGTTGAGCTAAGAAATTGCAGGGGTAAAAGGACCCTGATGGCAGTTATTTATAGGCCTCCAAACAGCTGCAGGGATGTGGACTACAAATTACAATAGGAAATAGAAAAGGTTTGTCAGAAGGGCAGTATTATGATATTTGTGGGGGATTTTAACATGCAAGTGGATTGGGAAAATCAGGTCGACACTGGATCTCAAGAGAGAGAATTTGTGGAATGTCTGCGAGATGGCTTTTTAGAACAGCTTGTTGTTGAGCCCACTAGAGGATCGGCTGTACTGGACTGGGTATTGTGTAATGAACCGGAGGTGATTAGAGAGATTGAGGTGAAGGAACACTTAGGAGGCAGTGATCATAACATGACTGAGTTCACTGTGAAATTTGAAAAAGAGAATCTGATGTGTCGGTATTTCAGTGGAGTAAAGGAAATTACAGTGGCATGAGAGAGGAACTGGCCAAAGTTGACTGGAAAGGGACACTGGTGGGAAAGACAGCAGAGCAGCAGTGGCTGGAGTTTATGCGAGAAGTGAGGAAGATGCAAGACAGGTATATTCCAAAAAAGAAGAAATTGTCAAATGGAAAAAGGATGCAACCGTGGTTGACAAGAGAAGTCAAAGCCAAAGTTAAAGCAAGGGAGAGGGCATAGAAGGAAGCAAAAGTTAGTGGGAAGACAGAGGATTGGGAAGTTTTTAAAATCTTACAAAAGGAAACCAAGAAGGTCATTAAGAGGGAAAAGATTAACTATGAAAGGAAGCTAGCAAATAATATCAAAGAAGATACTAAAAACTTTTTCAAGTATATAAAGAGTAAAAGACAGGTGAGAGTAGATATAGGACCCATAGAAAATGATGCTGGAGGAATTGTAATGGGAGATAAGGAGATGGCAGAGGAACTGAACGAGTATTTTGCATCAGTCTTCACTGAGGAAGACATCAGCAGTATACCGGACACTCAAGGGTGGCAGGGAAGAGAAGTGTGCGCAGTCAAAGTTACGACAGAGAAAGTACTCAGGAAGCTGAATAGTCTAAAGGTAGATAAATCTCCTGGACCAGATGGAATGCACCCACCTGTTCTGAAGGAAGTAGCTGTGGGGTTTGCGGAGGCATTAGCGATGATCTTTCAAAAGTCAATAGATTCTGGCATGGTTCCGGAGGACTGGAAGATTGCAAATGTCACTCCGCTATTTAAGAGGGGGCAAGGAAGCAAAAAGGAAATTATAGACCTGTTAGCTTGACATCAGAGGTTGGGAAGTTGTTTGAGTCGATTGTCAAGGGTGAGGTTACAGAGTACCTGGAGGCATATGACAAGATAGGCAGAACTCAGCATGGATTCCTTAAAGGAAAATCCTGGCTGACAAACCTATTACAATTTTTTGAGGAAATTACCAGTAGGCTAGACAAGGGAGATGCAGTGGATGTTGTATATGTGGATTTTCAGAACACCTTTGACAAGTTGCCACACATGAGGCTACTTAACAAGATAAGAGCCCATGGAATTACAGGAAAATTACATACGTGGACAGAGTGTTGGCTGATTGGCAGGAAACAGAGAGTGGGAATAAAGGGATCCTATTCTGGTTGGCTGCCGGTTACTAGTGGTGTTCCACAGGGGTCCATGTTGGGGCCGCTTCTTTTTACATTGCAGATCAACGATTTGGATTATGGAATAGATAGCTTTGTGGCTAAGTTTGCTGACGATACAAAGATAGGTGGAGGGGCCGGTAGTGCTGAGGAAACGGAGAGTCTGCAGAGAGACTTGGATAGATTGGAAGAATGGGCAGAGATGTGGCAAATGAAGTACAATGTTGGAAAGTGTATGGTTATGCACTTTGGTAGAAATAATAAACGGGCAGACTATTATTTAAATAGGAAAAGAATTCAAAGTTCGGGGATGCAACGGGACTTGGGAATCCTCGTACAGGATACCCTTAAGGTTAACCTCCAGGTTGAGTCAGTAGTGAAGAAGGCGAATGCAATGTTGGCATTCATTTCTAGAGGAATAGAGTATAGGAGCAGGGATGTGATGTTGAGGCTCTATAAGGCGCTGGTGAGACCTCACTTGGAGTACAGTGCGCAGTTTTGGTCTCCTTATTTAAGAAAGGATGTGCTGACGTTGGAGAGAGTACAGAGAAGATTCACTAGAATGATTCCGGGAATGAGAGGGTTAACATATGAGGAACGTTTGTCCGCTCTTGGACTGTATTCCTTGGAGTTTAGAAGAATGAGGGGAGACCTCATAGAAACATTTCGAATGTTGAAATGCATGGACAGAGTGGATGTGGCAAAGTTGTTTCCCATGATGGGGGAGTCTAGTACGAGAGGATTAAGGATGACTTAAGGATTGAAGGGCACCCATTCAGAACAGAAATGCGAAGAAATTTTTTTAGTCAGAGGATGGTGAATCTACGGAATTTGTTGCCACGGGAGCAGCGGAGGCCAAGTCATTGGGTGTATTTAAGGCAGAGATTGATAGGTATCTGAGTAGCCAGGGTATCAAAGGTTCTGGTGAGAAGGCAGGGGAGTGGGACTAAATGGGAGAATGGATCAGCTCATGATAAAATGGCGAAGCAGACTTGATGGGCCGAATGGCCGACTTCTGCTCCTTTGTCTTATGGTTTTATGGTCTACCTTTTTAGGATGAAATAATATATTATTTTTAAGCCTCTGGACTTGAACAAACATATACTGTATATTTTATGCTAAACAAATTATTGAATTTAGTCTGATGTAAAAGAAATACTTTCTGTTTTTATTTTTTAAGTTCAACTTCTGAAAGCTCTGACCAAAGACAGAATACAAACATGCCAATTGTAGCTTTAGGATGTAATTGAGTGTGGCATATAGTTGATTAACCCTGAACACCTCTGTTAAAAACTGAGAAAACAATATAGATAAACAACACACATGGAATGCTGGAGGAACTCAGCAGGCCAGGCAGCATCTATGGAAAATAGTACAGCTGACGTTTTGGGCCAAGACCCTTCAGCAGAACTGGAGAAAAAAGATGAAGAGTACTCCAAAGGGTCTAGGCCCGAAACGTCGATCGTACTTTTTCTCCCACAGTTGCTGTCTGGCCTGCTGAGTTCCTCCAGCATTTTGTGTGTGTTGATTGGATTTCCAGCATCTGCAGATTTTCTCTTGTTTGTAAAACAATTTAGCTCTCTGGCTAATTAGAAAGTTCAAATATTCAGAATCTGAGATGAAAGGTAGAGATGACAATTCTACACAGTGAGCTTTTGAATTCATATTTGCAATTCTAAAATAGAATAATGGCCCTTTGAATCTAGTTTAGATCTGGATACGCAATTCATAAATTTTCAAATTTGATTGATATCCAATGATGAGGCTGATAAGATTCTGATTCATGTTAGGATTTGAGAATTTTTTGGAGCTCTAACTTATATTCTGTTATGTGCTGGAGCTAATTTTATAACTTTGCAAATGCATAGAAACATAAATGAGAAAAAGCCATGGGGTGACCTTTAAAGCTCATTCCGATAGCATGTTAATGGTTTGGCTTCTTTCAGTTATCTTGTCCATATATGGTAGAGAAGAAGGGAAAATGAACCAGTAAGGTCACAAGCAAATACTCCTCCTTGAGCCTGCTATTGAACATTTTACTGTCATCACACAACAGATCTTAGTCACTAATTATTAATTGACTTGCTGCATATCTGATCAAAAAGGCTGGCAGCAAATCTAGTCAGATATAGTGATAATTTTTTGCTTCTTTCCATCTTTCCACAGACAATATTGGGATGGCCCAATTGTCCTCATGCCTGGAAAGATCTTTTTGCTACTTTGAACCCTTTTATCAGTGCCAACCTCTGTTGGGGGGCGCTGTACTCTGGCCTCAGTGCTCCAAAATCAAAACATGCTGGAGGACAAAAATGAGCAGATGCCCTGGCAGACAATAAGGAATAGGCAGACTGGTGGATAACAGTGAGCACTTGTAATGTTCAATCAAATTCGTGGATCTGGCAAGTGATACAGAAAGCACTCTCTGCAGATAAGTATATTAATCATTTATTTACAAGCAGCAAAAATTTGACCAAATATTCATGTTCCCCAAGTTACAGATGCTACAAATCTGAATATTCAGCAAACATATGTACATTCAACAAACATACTTAGTTAAAAGTGAGTGCAGAGCATACCGTCCCAATGGTCATGTCTTAAACAAAGGAAGGAGAGACCAAGCCCCTTCCATGTGCTATTTTATATACCCAAGACATTTGAAACTGGATACCAGGCATCTATCCAATGGGGAAAGCAGCTGCACCTTCTCAGCTAACCAATCACAAAGGAAGCAGCTTTTGACAATCATAATAAGGCACCCCCCCCCCCCCCCCCACAGGACAACACTGTACAATGGTGTGCAGAGTCCTGGTGGGCAGTGGTGAGAAGAGTTTGTAGAGAGCAATTCTGAACAGATGTCACATACAGCTGTGGTGAGCAGAAGGCTTAGTGCACAATGATGAACAGAGGGTCCACCATCAAATAGTGAAAGGAATTGTCTAATGAGGAGTGGAGGTTCTGGGCAACCTTGGGTAAATCTCCCAGTGGGAGATGGTGTCCTATCAACCATTGGTGAACAGGAGCCCCAAAAGATAATGGTGAGTAAAGATTTCAGTGGGCACTGGAGAGCAGATATCCTGGAGGGTACTGGTGTACAGAGGACCTGGTGGTCAGTGGTGACCAAGAGGGTAATGATGAGTGGTTTTGTGTGTATAGTGAGCAAACCTCGGTGTCCAGAGGTACTGCAGGGTCTTGGAGGGAAATGGTATGTTTTGTCAGTTCTGCATCTTTAACATACACTGATTCTGGCGGGCGGTAGGCTTGCTTTCACTCACGCCCAATCATGAAACCATTCTGAAATTGGCTATGGTTTTTCCAGTACAGTAATTGATTTTCCCTCATCCAGTAAGTTATTCCAAGTACTAACCTGAAAAAATACTACTGTTTTCATTGGTAACACTTAAGAGTTAGAAGACTAACTTGAACATTTTAAGCAGTATTGTTTTAGTAATTTCCAAACTTATTATGAAAAAACCTTAGAACTTAGGAGGGTCAGTGGTGCCTTTGCCTTGCTATAAGTAAGGAACTTTCAAATTCATTGTCCTTCCTTGCTCAACAGAGGCAGCATTATTTATTCTAGTGATACATATTGTGTGCATAATATTAAGCTAAATATGGGTCAGTTTACTTTGGGATCATATTTATTCTGTTATTTACCAAAAATCAATATGAATGCTGAATTAATATAATTCATATAATATAATTAATATATTTTACCAATATTCAGCATATAAAAGAAAAACAGAAATAATTATGGCTCCAGCTTTGGAATCTTCATGCAGTGGAACACATCAACACCACTATATTGACCTCCTACTGGGTCTCTGAGAGATTTCAGCATAAAACTGCATTTTCTAGGCTTCCATCTACAATTACTTGAGTGATAATAGGAAGGTGCTTACAGCAATTTTGGTGAAAATAACAAAACTGTTGGAGCAAGAAGCACGCCCTATGTAACCTAGTTTATTCATGAAAAATTAATTTTGAGGTCAGTGAGACTCTGATTATGTGGGCACATCATGGGCAAAGCAGCCCTGAGCTGTTGCAGTGTTTATCAAAGAAACCTTTCTTTTCTGTTGTTTGCCAGAATTTTGAAATCTCTTTTGAATATTTTTCTCACCATATTTTCAATCTTTTGCAGGTCTTTGTTGTACTTCATTTGTCCATAGGACATGGACTTCATTGCATTTATTGATCATCCCTAATTGCCGCCTTCAGTCGTTTTCCTAGATAGTTGTCAGTTAACATGCTGAGCTACATGTTGACCGATCTGGGTAAGGGTGACAAATTCCCTTTATTCCCAGTCAATCTTAAACCAGGTGGGAGTTTGCAGCAATCCCCTCTTTGCAAAATAGAATTCAATCTCCTTAAGTATTTCCACAAGACAAAGGAGCAGAAGTAGGCCATTCGGCCCATCGAGTCTGCTCTGCCATTTTATCATGAGCTGATCCATTTTATCCTATTTAGTCCCACTGCCCCGCCTTCTCACCATAACCTTTGATGCCCTGACTACTCAGATACCTATCAATCTCTGCCTTAAAGGCACCCAATGACTTGGCCTCCACTGCTGCCCGTGGCAACAAATTCCATAGATTCACCACCCTCTGACTAAAAAAATTTTTTCACATTTCTGTTCTGAAAGGGCGCCCTTCAATCCTGAAGTCATGCCCTCTCGTACTAGACTCCCCCATCATGGGAAACAACTTTGCCACATCCACTCTGTCCATGCCTTTTAACATTTGAAATGTTTCTATGAGGTCTCCCCTCATTCTTCTAAACTTCAAGGAATACAGTCCAAGAGTGGACAAACGTTCCTCATATGTTAACCCTCTCATTCCCGGAATCATTCTAGTGAATCTTCTCTGTACCCTCTCCAACATCAGCACATCCTTTCTTAAATAAGGAGACCAAAACTGCCCGCAGTACTCCAAGTGAGGTCTCACCAGCGCCTTATAGAGCCTCAACATCACATCCCTGCTCCTATACTCTATTCCTCTAGAAATGAATGCCAACATTGCATTCGCCGTCTTCACTACCGACTCAACCTGGAGGTTAACTTTAAGGGAATCCTGTACGAGGACTCCCAAGTCCCGTTGCATCTCAGAACTTTGAATTCTTTCCCCATTTAAATAATAGTCTGCCTGTTTATTTTTTCTGCCAAAGTGCATAACCATACACTTTCCAACATTGTACTTCATTTGCCACTTCTCTGCCCATTCTTCCAATCTATCCAAGTCTCTCTGCAGACTCTCCGTTTCCTCAGCACTACCAGCCCCTCCACCTATCTTCGTATCGTCAGCAAACTTAGCCACAAAGCCATCTATTCCATAATCCAAATCGTTGATGTACAATGTAAAAAGAAGGGACCCCAACACTGATCCCTGTGGAACACCACTGGTAACCGGCAGCCAACCAGAATAGGATCCCTTTATTCCCACTCTCTGTTTCCTGCCAATCAACCAATGCTCTATCCACGTATGTAACTTTCCTGTAATTCCATGGGCTCTTATCTTGTTAAGCAGCCTCATGTGTGGCACCTTGTCAAAGGGCTTCTGAAAATCCAAATATACAACATCCACTGCATCTCCCTTGTCTAACCTACTGGTAATTTCCTCAAAAAATTGTAATAGGTTTGTCAGGCAGGATTTTCCTTTAAGGAATCCATGCTGAGTTCTGCCTATCTTGCCATATGCCTCCAGGTACTCTGTAACCTCATCCTTGACAATCGACTCCAACAACTTCCCAACCACCGACGTCAAGTTAACAGGTCTATAATTTCCTTTTTGCTTCCTTGCCCCCTTCTTAAATAGCGGAGTGACATTTGCAATCTTCCAGTCCTCCGGAACCATGCCAGAATCTATCGACTTTTGAAAGATCATCGCTAATGCCTCCGCAATCTCCACAGCTACTTCCTTCGGAACATGAGGGTGCATTCCATCTGGTCCAGGAGATTTATCGACCTTTAGCCTATTCAGCTTCCTGAGTACTTTCTCAGTCGTAATTGTGACTGCGCACACTTCTCTTCCCTGCCACTCTTGAGTGTCCGGTATCCTGCTGTCTTCCTCAGTGAAGACTGATGCAAAATACTTGTTCAGTTCCTCTGCCATCTCCTCATCTCCCATTACAATTTCTCCAGTATCATTTTCTATAGGTCCTATATCTACTCTCACCTGTCTTTTACTCTTTATATACTTGAAAAAGCTTTTAGTATCCTCTTCGATATTATTTGCTAGTTTCCTTTCATAGTTAACCTTTTCTCTCTTAATGACCTTCTTGGTTTCCTTTTGTAAGGTTTTAAAGACTTCCCAATCCTCTGTCTTCCCACTAATTTTTGCTTCCTTGTATGCCCTCTCCCTTGCTTTAACTTTGGCTTTGACTTCTCTTGTCAACCACGGTTGCATCCTTTTTCCACTCGAAAATTTCTTCTTTTTTGGAATATACCTGTCTTGCACATTCCTCATTTCTTGCATAAACTCCAGCCACTGCTGCTCTGCCGTCTTTCCCGCCAGTGTTTCTTTCCAGTCAACTTTGGCCAGTTCCTTTCTCATGCCACTGTAGTTTCCTTTACTCCACTGAAACACCGACACATCAGATTTCGGCTTCTCTTTTTCTAATTTCACAGTGAACTCAATCATATTATGATCACTGCCTCCTAAGGGTTCCTTCACCTCAATCTGTTTACAAAGCCTAAATAGTCTGATGAATGGAAAGGAACAAATGAATGGCCTTTGGAAATTCTGTGCTGTCTCTCTCATAACCAGCGGAGTCATACAGCTCAGGAAAGGTCCACAATGTCCATGCCAACCCTAACATCCATCAATCTAATCCAACTTTCCATATCGTTCTATGCCTGTTTAACTGTGTGTGTAAGTGTCTCATAAACATTGTGATTGTCTGATTCCACCTCCCCTCTCTCTGTTTATAAAAAAAGTCCCTCAAATCCCCTCTAAAATTCCTTCCTCCCTCCTTAAAATTATGCTTTTTTTCCCCGATACCCTTCCTAGGGTGGGGTGAGGAGGGAAGAGAGAATCGATCTACCCTATCAAATTCTCTTACAATTTTATATACCTCATGTCAGGTCCACTGGTCAACCTTCTGTTCTCTAGGGAATGTCCCAAGCACTGAATATCCAATCTCCCCCCTTAATAAAAGCAGTGCAGTCCAGGCAATATCTTGGTGAATCTCCACTGTCTCTCTTCGGTGCAACTACATCTTTCTTAGAATGGTTTAACTAGAACGGCCATCTAACCAGTCATTATAACATAATGTTTAAACTTCTATAGTCTATGACCTGATATATGAAGACAAGCATACCAAATGCCATTTTTATGTCACCGCCAAAGTCTCATCACTAGGACAGTGAGTTGTTTACTGTGCTTTTTATTCTTTACTGTTGATCTTTGCTGTGCACTGCATGTACTTTGAATTATATTTTATTAACTTATTTGTGGTAATATTTTGTGCTGTGTGTGATATATGCTTTATGGTCCGGAGGAAAGTTGTTTTATTAGGTTGTATATATGTACAGTCAGGTGACAATAAACTTGAAATATCTACCTGCATTGCCACTTTCAACTGTGTACTTTGTCCCTCTGTTTATCAATATTACTTTTGGGCCTATTACCATTTGCTTTAAATGTTCTACCTCTAAGGACATTGCAAAATGCACAAGTTCACAGTCTGCCATCCACTTAACTCTCCATCTGATCTGTATCCTGCTGTAGCCCAAGAGAAACTTCCTTACTCTCAGAACAAAACCTTCCATTTAATGTCAGACACTACCTATTCCTACCTCCTACAATCACATTCAAATCGTTCATATATATCACAAATAATCAAAGGTCACACACCATCAGACTACCTTCTGCCCTTTTATCACCAAGCTAAAATTGAATTCAATCAACCAGCTTCCCTTGGATCCCATGACCCTTAACCTTCCTGGTTCAGCCTTCTATGCAGATCCCTGTCAAGTACCTTAAAAATCCACATGGTTTACCACCCTGCCTTTGCCAGTCTTCTTAGTTACCTCTTCAAAAGAGTCAATGGAATTAGTAAACTAGGATGTCCCCCACACAAGGCTATGTCAATTTTGATCAGCCACTTTCTTTCCAAATCTGCATACATCATATCTCTTAGGATCTCCAATAATATTCCTATAACTGATGTCAAAGCTTATTCTTGCTGCCCTTATTAAATATCAGAAGAGCATTGCCTATCCTCCAGTCTTCTGCACTGTGTCTGTGGCTAAAGAAACTTGCAAAAAAAAAATTCCGTCAGGGCCCTAGCTATCTCATCCCTTGCTAAGGTAGGTCTCATTGCTGAGGACTTACCAACCCTTTTATGAGCCGTAACATCTATCATGTTCTCCTGCTTAATACTGACCTGTCCCAGGATATCCACATACCTCTCCGTGAAATGACTGTCTTCCATGTCCTTCTCCTTGGTGAATACAGATTAAGAGTAATATTCATTTCGGCCTTGGTCAATATCACCTGGCTCCACACATAGATTACTCTTTTTGTACCTAAGTTACAGTGCTTATACTTTCCCTGAATACACCCCTGCTTCTGACAGAATATTATGGGTACCTCCTTAATCATACTTGCCAAGAATATTTTAAGGTCCTTGTTTTTCCTTCTTAAATTCATTGCTACAAACTCAATATTCCTCAGAGACTCACTCGATCCTAAATACTGTACCTGCCATATGTTTCCATTTTTTCCTGATTAAACCTTAAAATTGGTTCTCCATTGGCTAGAGTAATATATTGTAGCAGGTAATATTCGCTTCACAGTCTCAGTGAACTAGGCTTAATCATGATCTTGGGCACTGTCTGCCTTCTTCCTGTGACCAGACTTATTTTTCTTGAGTCTTAACGGTTTCCATCTCAGTGTAGTTGGGTGATAGGAGATTCAGGAGGTAGGCAAAGGCATGTGAGAGAGAATAGGTAATGAAGAAATAATTGCAGTAGTAGGATTGCTCTGAAAACTAGTTTTCACCTGGTGGCCTTTTATGTTGTAAGAAAATATGAAATTTGAAACGATTGTCAACCACTGATTCATAGATTATGTGAGATCTCTGCTGATGTTTTAAACACTGGAATTCACAGGCCACTCAGATAGTTGCTGTTTAACCATAGTAACACACACAAAATGCTGGAGGAACTCAGCAGGTCAGGCAATATCTATGGAGAGGAATAAACTGTCAACGTTTCAGGCTGAGATACTTCATCAGGGTAAGCACAGACTATTTATTCCTCTTCATAGATGCTGTCTGACCTGCTAAATTTCTCCAGCATTGTGTGTGTGTGTGTGTGTGTGTGCGCGTTACTCTGGATTCCCAGAGTCCACAGAGTAGGCAGTTTAAATGGTTTTGGTGTGGACTATATCGGCTGAAGTCTTGTTCTGTGCTGTGCTTCTCTATGACTCTTGTGTTTATGATTTGTCATTCAGCCATGTGACCTGAAATAAATGGGAAAGGAAGAGGATCTGAATAGGAATGGCATTAATAAAAGGATGCACTAGCAAGGAGAATGTTGACAGCTGCTCCGAAAGCAGTGCACATATTATGTTATTGACCAACTTCGGTCTCCAGAAGCCTACCCATTCGTTGCATCCCCAGATATGTAGCATCAACTCTCTGAAATCCACCTCCTTAAATCAGTTCCCTCACAGCTTTTTTGGGGGGGTTTGATCTTGTCATTTTTATTGTTTATGCCTATGTTTTGGTGTTTCTGTAAGGTGTATCTCTGTGCTTAAGTCTAAGATGAATTCCATTTCAAAAATAAAGAATAGCTGCAATGGCAGGCTTCTTGCTTCTTGTGGATGGCAATGGCTTTATGATTCTTTCAATACTGTACTGCCATTTAGTTTTCCTTAATACTTTGATGCATCTTAAATCCCTAAATTGATCCTCAGTATTCCAGGGTATTCTCACTAATGTTGGTTAAAAACTCTTCCTAAATGATCTCCAAGTCAATCAGATCTTGTAACTCGACAGGTCAGGCAGCATCTATGGAAGTGAATGGGTGGGACAACAACCAGAGGTCATAGGTTAAGAGTGAAAGATGAAAAACGCAAGGGGAGCATGAGGGGAAATTTCTTCATCCAGAGGGTTGTGAGAGTGTGGAACAATCTGCTAGTACAAGTGGTGCACGTGAGCTCAATTTTAACATTTAAGCAAAGTTTGGATAGGTACATGGATCGTAGGGGTATGGAGGGCAAAGGTCCAAGTGCAGGTTGATAGGAGTAAGAAGTTTAAATGGACTCTGCAGGGACTAGATGGGCCAAAGGGCCTGTTTTTGTGCTGTACTTTTTTATGGCTTTATGAATAAACAGTCGATGTTTTGGAGTAAGGCCCTTTTTCAGGACTGGAAAGGAAAGGAGAGGATGCCAGAATTAAAAGGTGGGGGAAGGGTAGGAGGACTAGCTCAAAGATTATAGGTGAAGCCAGATGGGTGGGAAAGGTAAAGGGCTGGAGAAGAAGGAATCTGATAGAAGAGGACCATGGGAGAAAGGGAACTAGAAGGAGGTAATGGGCAGGTCAATAGAAGAGTAAGAGGCCAGAGTGAGAAACAGAAAAAGAGGAAAGAAGGAAGGAAATTTTTTTACAAGAAGAAGAAGAATCGTCGTTCATGCCATCAGGTTGGAAGCTACCCAGACGGAATATGAGGTGTTGCTCCTCCACCCTAAGAGTGGCCTCATTGAGGCAAAAGAGGAGGCCATGAACCTACGTGTTGAAATGGGAATGGGGATAGGAATTAAAATAGTCGACCACCAGGAAATTCTGTTCCTGGTAGATGGAGTGCAGGTGCTTAACAAAGTCAGGGTTCATCAATGCAAGGGAGGCTGCATTCGGAGCACCGGATACAGTAGATGACCTCAAACGATTTGCAGGTGAAATGTTGCCTCACCCTGGAAGGATTGGGGCCTTGAAGGAGGTAAGGGAGGAGGGAAATGGCCTAATGTAGCATTTCAGTCACTTGCAGGATGTTTATTTTTTAAATACTATATCGATGGTACCTTTCAGAACACAATGGAAAATATGAAACTTCAATGGAATCTGTAGAAGAAAAATGAGCCAGAATTTCCTGTGAAGAACAAGTCAGCTGTGCTTGTCTATAAATGAAGTCTGGTCTTACCTTTTGCACAAGTAATGCTGTTATCCTACTGTTATATGTGACATTATTTTCATTGGTGAGGACTTTACAGAATCCATTCATTGAGATTAAACCTGACAGATAGAAATGTGTGTTGTCAGTCAAAGACAGCCACAGTGGTTGTACTTAGAAGGTTAAATGTCTAGTGGTGGATATAAGATGTATGAAGTTTCACAAAGCACTTTGTCTTCATCTAGCAATCATGAACTTTCTGGGTGCAACCTACAGCAAGAACTCTGGTTAATTTTTTCTGTCTTCTGTTACATCCGTTGTTCTGTTGCCCTGACTGTGATAAACAATCAGTAAATTAAACCTGTACACACTGAGTGATACACTCCCCTACTGGTTCATTAAGGAAGATGATATCATTCAAATTTGAATATTTCATTGTATCACTACCCGTTTAACTTCAAACAGATGGGGGGGGGGAAGCTTGTTCAGGTGATTATGTTGTTTAAGCCTCCATTTATTTTAGTTCTTACTATCTTTTGTAAAATATTTTCAATGCTGCATTTAAAATTCTTGCTGGCTGGTGACCAAGGAATTGCTTTCAACTTAATTATTTGCCTCCAGCTTTGCTGCTACTTTGGGGCACACAGTACAATAAGGAACTTCAGGGAAGTTCTGAAGCATGGTGAATCACTGAAAGCTATTCTTTACAGCACTGCAAATTATAGGGTATATTCTTAACTATTTTTTCACAATACAATTAAAGGAGTTTGAATCGTAGTAGTAGTACCTGTTCAAACATATTTTGTTCTGTCTTTTGAATTGCGATACTCTTCCACCGGAATAGATTGCTAACCACTCTCTAATATTTTGAGTACAGAAAGTTATGAATCAAACTTCCAAGGACAAACAAGAAAAAAAATTCTCAGGTGGCAATGTTACCTGGTATGATAGTGTGTAATAATCATTATGAAATTGACTCTTATGTTCCCATCCCTTCATCCTTTCAAATGATTCCAATAGAACAGCGAATTAGTCATGTGTAATGAGTAATTAATATGGTTTTAGCCATTGTACATTGTTACGCAAAGTTAAAGTGATCCCTAGTTACATTTTAATCATTTTTCCTAGTAATCCTTTGAAGAAAAGGTACAGCAACTAAGACACTTATTTGGAGAAAATGGTCATTTATCTGAGATTGGGTGAGGCAGAGATTAAATTACACTCATATGGTTTTGACTTAGGCAAGAGACACAAAGACAATTCAGTTAGATGTTTATTCCTCATTTGTCTATGATTGGTGAGTTGTCAGCATTAATCAAACTGGTTAATGACAAATCACCCCTTGAGGTTAACTTACGAAGGAAAATCAAATATCTGGACACGATGCATCTTCAAAATGGTCTTGACGGTGTGGAATTGATAGAGGCTCTTTTTTGAATAAAGTATCTCAGTAGGAAGATGAGCACACAGGAAAGAATTGAACAAAAAATGACCATAAAAGCCAAATGAATATAAATTTACAAATTGCCTTTCAGTATTTTAGGATTTTATAATCTACAGCATTTTTTATAAATTGAAGAACTCTTCAGAAGCTGATATATTTCAAAAAAATCTCTACTTAAAGTTCTTCCTGGTCCTCCAGTCATGATCTCACCAGTTCCCTATACAGTTGTAGCAAGGCTTACTTGAATCTCTCATGTTATAAAATCAATATAATTTCTATGCAATATCTGGTAGCTTTTTTGGACAAAAAGATTCATAGTGAGATGGAAACCTACAGCACAGAAACAGGCCCTTTGGTCCATCTAGTCCATGCCAAGCAATTTAAACAGCCTAGTCAAATTGATCTGCAGCCAGACAATAGCACCTCCTAACCATGTACCTATCTAAACTTTGCAATTCAAGTCATATCCGTTACTTGTGCTGGCAGCTCTTTCCACAGTCTCACCACCCTTTGAGTGAAGAAATTTCCCTTCATGTTCCTCTTAAATATTTCACCTTTCACCGTTAACCCATGACCTCTATTGTGGTCTCACCCAACCTCTGTGGAAAATGCCTGCTTGCATTAACTCTATTTCAAGCCCTCATAATTTTGTACGTCTCTATCAAATCACCCCTCAACCTTCTACGTTCTAGAGAATACAATTTTAACCTATTCAATCTTTCCTTATAATTCAGGTCCTCAGTCCTGGCAATATCCTTGTAAATTGTTTTGTACTCTTATTTACCTCTTTCCTGTAGGTAGGTGATGAACACTGCAAACAATACTCCAAATTAGGCCTCACCAGCTTCAACATAACATCCCAACTCCTGTACTCAATATTTTGATTTATGAAGGCCAATATGCCAAAAACTTTCTTTATGATCCTATCTACCTGTGACGCCACTTTCAACGAATTATGTAGTTGTAATCCCAGATCGCTACTGCTCACTTTGTAAGATTAAGTTAATCCAGAGCAAGAATCATATCATCAAACAGTTCACAAAATGGAGGTTACAGAATAACCTCACAAAATGGTAGCCTTAGTTCCTTCCAGCACATGGCAAGAACAAAGACATCTGGTTTGTCTACTCCCACAGTCCTTGTTCAATGTTTCCCTCCATATTTTAATTTCTTCATGGCTAACAATCCCAACTCCTGTATTCAATGCATTGATTATGAAGGCCAATATGTGAAAAACTTTCTTTACCACCCTATTTACCTGTGATGTCACTTTCAAGGAATGATGGATCTGTATTCTTAGATTCCTCTTTTCTGCTGCACTCCTCAAGGTCCTGCCACACACTTTGTAAGACCTACCCTGGTTGGTCTCCCAAAGTGCTATACCTCACAGTTGTCTGCAGTAAATTCTATCTGCGATTTTCAGCCCATTTTTCCAGATCCTGCTGCAAGCTTTGTTAGTTTTCCTCAGTGTCAACTACGTCCTTGCAGTACTCCACTAGTCACAGTTCTCCAGTCAGCGAGGCAACCAGCTACTATCCCTTTCTGGCTTCTGTCACAAAACCAATGTCTAATCCAATTTACTATCTCATCTTGAATGAAAAGTGACTGAACCTTCTTGACCAACCTCCCATGTGGGACCTTGTCAAATGCTTTGCTAAAGTCCATGTAGATAACATCCACTGCCTTGCCTTCATCAACTTTCCTGGTAACTTTCTCAAATACGCTATAAGATTGGTTAGATAACATACCATGCACAAAGCGATGCCAACTCTCCCTAATCAATCCCTTTCTATCCAAATACTCGTATATCTAGTCCCTTACAATACCTTACAATTACTTTCCTATTACTGGTATCAGGCTCATTGGCCTGTAATTTCCTGGTTTATTATTAGAGCCTTTCTTAAACTGCAGAACAGCATTAGCTCT
Source organism: Mobula birostris (assembly GCF_030028105.1). NCBI lineage: Eukaryota > Metazoa > Chordata > Chondrichthyes > Myliobatiformes > Myliobatidae > Mobula > Mobula birostris. The sequence continues at coordinate 51,367,762 of NC_092377.1, forward strand.
CCTCCAATACTCTGGCACCTTACCTGTCGCTAAGAATGATTTCAATAACTCTGTTAGTGTCTCTGCAGTTTCTGCACTTGTCTCCCACAGAGTCCAAGTGAACACCTTGTCAGGCACTGGGGATTTGTCCACCTTAATTTGCCTCAATAAGCAAACACCTCCTCCTCTGTAATATGTACAGGGTCCATGACCTTGCTGCCTCACTTCCATTGACTCTGTGTCCTTCTCCTGAGTAAATACAGATGCAAAAAAAAAAATCCATTTAAGTTTTCCCCCATCTCTTTTGGCTCCACACATAGATTACCAGACTGATCTTCCGGAGGACTAATTTTGTCGCTTCCAATCCTTTTGCTGTTAACATATATGTAGAAGCCCTTAGGATTCTCCTTCACCTTGTCTGATAGAGTAACATCATGCTTTCTTTTACCCCTACTGGTTTTCTTAAGTGTCCTTGTGCATTTCTTAAGTACCTCATTTATTACTACTTGCCAATACCTGCTATGCATTTCTTTTTTTTAATTAACCAGGGCCTCTATATCTCTCAAAAACCAAGGTTCCCTAGACCTGTTATCATTGCCTTGTATTTTGACAGACACATATAAGCATTGTACTCTCAAAATTTCACTTTTCAAGGCCTCCTACTTACCAAGTACACCTTTGGCAGGAAACAGTATATGCCAGTCCACGCTTGCCAGATCCTTTCTGGTGCCATCAAAATTGGTCTTTTTCCAATGTAGAAGCTCAACCCAAGGACTAGACCTATTTTCTTCCACAATTACCTTGAAACCAATGGCATTATGATCACTAGAAGCAAAGTGCTCCCTACGCAAAATTCTGTCACATGCCCTGTCTCATTGACTAATAGGAAAGCAAGTATTGCACATTCTGTCATTGTGACTTCTATGTACTGATTGAGGAAACCTTCCTGAACACATGTGCCAACTCTATCCCATCTAGTCCTTTTACATTATGGGCGTCCCACGCAGTCAATATGTGAAAAGTTGAAATCACCTACCATCACAACTCTATGGTTTCTTGCAACAGTCTATAATCTCAATACAAATTTGTTCCTTTAAATCCTGCAGACTGTTGTGTGGTCTATATTATACCCAAGTAACATGGTCGTACCTTTCTTATTCCACAGTTCCACCCGTAAAGCCTCACTAGACGAGTTCTTCCATCTGTCCTGACTGAGCACTGCTGTGACATTTTCCCTGACTAATTACACCAGCCCTTCCCCTGTAATAGGTCTCACTCTATCATGTCTAAAAGAGTGGAACCCCAGAATAATGAGCTGCCAGCCCTGGCCCTCCTACAACAAGGCTCACAAATGGCCACAATATCATAATTCCACGTGTTGATCCATGCCCTGAGCTCATCTGCCCTCCCTACAACTTACATTGAAATATATGCAAGTCTGAATATTAGAACCAAGGCAGATGAATCTCTTTTCAATAATCATAAAATAATAGGTGGCACCAGATACTCAAGGTGTGTTCACAATCTTGTGCTAATATTGTTATTATATATTGAAATTTGTAGCATAACACAAAAGTCCAGGTAACTACAGTATGCATGAAAGTACAACGTGCACCTTTTAACAGCACAATTCATGATGATATTACAAAGCCACAAGCAATTTACAAATGTTAATCTGAACTCTTAAGATTATGTTACATTATTGTAAATTGTGCACTCCAAGTTTATATTATGTTCGACAATTTCACACCTGCAGTGAAGCAGGGATTTCACTGGTCCCCAGACACCTTAAGCGAAACTGATGTCAAAAGGGTTTACAAATGTTGGGTAAAATAAGATCAATATTTGATGCCTTGATTTGTATTTGGTATAATTTCAAGGATTTAAAATTATGTGCAATTGTGTTTTTTTGAATCCAGTACTGATAACAGTATTATCAAGTAAATGTATTTTTGTGATGGTAAATGCACAATATTCATGTCAGCAGAGAGATGCAGAGGTATGCAGTAATTCAAAAAGGTTACCTCAATCTTCTTTGGAACATTAGGGGAACTCTTTTCCAGAAATGTTCTCGTGGTATAGACAAATGAAGAAGAACAAAGGAAAATCATGTTACCTGCATTTCTACCAATTTGCTGCTGTTTAGTTGTTCAGATTTGCTTGACAATTTGGTCAATTTAGACAGAATTATTTTTGTGATTAAAACATCAGTTGAACCATTTACTGTTTTATAATTATAATCATTATGGATCTCCCCAGAAAATTCAGAATTTAGGGACTCACAAATTCAAAACTGATATTTAATATATATACCTAAGCTGCGTAGAACATTAACAAACAGGAAAACAATTCCCCTCTTCCCCTCACAAAACCTATAGTAAACTCACAGAAATTACATATATACAAGCCACCCAGAGTGCTTTGCAATCTTCTTTTCTTTCTCCTCACCAGGAGATCTCTTACACCCCTCCAAAAATCTATTAGGTAGGTAAAATCAAATTAACAATTTAATAAAATAGTTAATAACAATATTTTTGTACCTACCTTTCTTCCCCAGATTAGAAGCAATAAGTACCAACGTAGTAGATGTATGCTGCCTATGAGAGTGATTGTCCAAAGACCCCTATTAATTGCTGTGTTTCTCTTGTTATGTCTTGTGTGAGTGGCAGTAATTGAAGAAGAAAATGAAACTCAGAATAGTGAGTTTATAAACGGTGTTCTTAGCAATCTTAATTACTAAATCAAAACTTTTAAAATTGATTTTTGTGTAGGACAATGTTTATTCACAATTGACCTGTCTCAGCTGCTCCTTGCACAGAAGCAATACTAAATGAGAGGAGAGTCCAGCTCCTAGCATGAGGCATGCTTACTCAATTGATATTGATTCAATTCATCTCCTGGCCCTGCCACTACAAAGTGAACTCTTTTCATTCAAATTACAGAGTTTAGACACTTACTTGGAATTGTAATTCCCAGTGATGTATTGAGTGAAGCATGTCTTTGCACTGTGCTCAAAGCAAGCACAATGATGTAACAATTAGCAATAAACATTATGACTGATTGATTAAGTGCTGTGAGGTGAAAGGATTTGTATATAGTCACATCATTTTACCAAAAGGACAAACACTGAAGAATCTCATCTTCCTGGGACCCACTTTGTTTTGACTAACTGCAGATTTCTACAGTTTTACTGTGGAGAGCATTCTAACTGGCTACATTACTGTCTGGTATGGGGGTGGGGGATTGCTGCTGGATAGGACAGAAGTAAGCAGCAGAGAGTTAATCAGCTCCATCATGGGCACTAGCCTGCGTAGCATCCAGGATATCTTCAAGGAGTGATGCCTCAAAAAGGCAAAGTCCATCATTAAGAACTCCCATCACCCAGGACATACTCTCTTCTCATTGCTACCATCAGTTAGGAGGTACATAAGCCTGAAGACCCACACTCAATAATTAAGGAATAGCGTCTTCCCCTCTGCCATCTGATTTCTGAATGGACATCGAGCCCATGAACACTTATTCACTATTTTTCTTATAATTCTTCTTTGCACTACTTATTTAATTTAACTATTTTATGTACATATAATATAAAGTAAAGGCATCCATTAGTCTTCCGAGACCATGGATCTGCGCCTGGAAAGTCTTCACTCTCCAGGGCGCAGGCCTGGGCAAGGTTGTATGAAAGACCAGCAGCTGCCCATGCTACAAGTCTCCCCTCTCCACGACACCGATGTTGTCCAAGGGAAGGGCATTAGGACCCATACAGCTTGGCACCAGTGTCGTCGCAGAGCGCTGTGTGATTAAGTGCCTTGCTCAAGGACACAACACGCTGCCTCGGCTGGGGCTTGAACTCACAACCTTCAGATCGCTAGTCGAACACCTTAACCACTTGGCCACGTGCCCACAGACATATAATATATATTTACTGTAATTCACAGTTTTTTCTCTCTATCATAATGTATTGCATTTTATTGCTGCCTCAAAGTTAACAAACTTCACGACATATGCCAGTGATAATAGACCTGATTCTGATTCTGTCACTGAATCTTTATGGTTAATGTCTTGCAGTTGTACATGTGGTGCTACATTTTAGCAATTGTGCATGAATTATCTAAAGTAGTCATTAGTAACAACATACTGTTGATAATACATCCAAATCAATGATTAAGTGGAAATATCAAATTAAATGAGTCGCCTGTACATGAATTAAATCTACTGCAGAATCCAAGGCATTGGACCCTTAACTCTGCAACTCATGGACAGATGTTTTGAAAATGTTTGGACTGGTATTAAACCTATTAATGTTAGGATGAGAAAAACGGTTTTGGTTGTTTTTTTTCTTGGTTAGTTTAAGGATAGTGTTACAGTTGTTTCCACGAGATACAAATGTCATTAAAATAAAAGAACAACAATGGAAAAGCAGGCTGAAGTGCTGGTCAAATAGTTCATGGATTTTTTATGCTACAATATCCCTGCTGTTAAAGGGTGACTCTACCAATTCCCTCAAACTTCTTCAGGGTGAAAACAAGTGCCCAGTTCAATCCCTCAATGGATTCGGGCATCGCAGTTTGTTTTTTTTTGAGGATAGAAAGAGCTGTTTGTTTCTGTCATTCATTCAGAATCAGGTTTATTATCACCAGCATGTGTCATGAAATTTGTTAACCTAGCAGCTGTTTAATGCAATGTATAATATAGAGGAAAAAAAGTAAAAATAAATGAATAAGTAAATAATTACAATATATGTATATTGAATAGATTAAAAATCGTGCAAAAACAGAAATAGTATAAAAAAGTGAGGTAGTGTCCAAGGGTTTAATGTCCATTTAGGAACCGGATGGCAGAGGGGAAGAAGCTGTTCCTGAATCGCTGAGTGTGTGCCTTCAGGCTCCTGAACCTCCTACCTGATGGTAACAGTGAGAAAAGGGCATGCCCTGGGTGCTGGAGGTCCTTAATAATGGACGCTGCCTTTCTGAGACACCGTTCCTTGAAGATGTCCTGGATACTTTGTAGGGTTTTTTTCCTGTTTCATGGATGCCCACGAGCAGTAAGAATTTCAGGTTATATTACTGTACACATTCTCTGATATTAAATTGAACCACTGAAGGCATGACATTTTGGAAGTTCGGATAGCTTTGTAGATGAGTGCAGCAGAGCAGGATTATTTCATTGACATTCTGTGAGTCATGAGATGGATTGACCATCACTGGCAATTGTATCACAGTTCAATGTAATGAAAGCACTGCTGAATTACCATTGATTTAAAACTATTAGACACTGCAGTGTTATTCCCATAGAATGATGAATGTTAGGAAGGTAAAATAAAAGAATTATTTTGCTGCGCTAAGTAGAATTAAAAGGGAATTAAGGGCCTAGTATATATTATAGAGCACCATTGTTTATTTGAAATATCTTTCTTTCCCCCATGCATGTCCTGAATTCAATTGTTTCAATGGATGATGTCATTTGTAGAATGATGTGTTGTATGCAGCAAGACTGACAATGGTTGTGATAGAAGATAAGGAGAAAGGATAAGCAACCAGACAAGATAATTATAATGAAAAGGGCATCCACTGCATGAGCTAAAGTTATTTTATTTGCAAGTGGGCCTTCTGTGAACTTTGGTATCAAGGTGCTCACATATAGAGTGAATCAGCAGCAGAATCAATTTAATTGTTCCTCCTGTGAGGTAATTGCTGTCACCTCTGCTCATCGGCTTGGTAGGAGAGTCAACCTTAATCAATCTTCAATAGTTAGAACAAGAGATACAGTACAGCCCATCTGCACTGTCCCAGAGCCCTGACATTTCTGCAAAAATAGGGGTGGTTGTTCGAATAGTACACTGCAGTACAGGCCCTTTGGCCAGCAATGTCATGCTACTCCAAGATCAAACTAACCCTTTCCTCACATATAGCCTTCCACTTTTCTTTCATCCATGTGCCTACCTAAATGTCCCTAACGTATCTACCTGTACCACCAGCCTAACATTGCGTTCCATGCACATACCACTCTCTGTGTAAAAAAAATCCTACCTCTGTCATCCCCCTATACTTTTCCCCAATCGCTTTAAAAGTATGTCCTCTCATATTAGCCATTGCCACCCTGGGGACAAAAGGTATTAGTTGTCCACCCTATCTATGTCTCTTATAATCTTATATACCTCTGTCAAATCTCTTTAATTCCTCCTTTGCTGCAAAGGGAAAATCCTTAGCTTGCTCAAATTTTCCTTGTTCTGTGTGGAATGGTCAGTTTTTACCTTCATAACTGTGTACAAGTTTCGGGCCTCTGTGCATACATGTGCTAAGATAGTGGGAAATCTTAACTGACCTAACAGTTGATAGCTGGTATCATCCTAAATGCACTTTAACATTGGAAAGGTTGTATAATGCAGCAGAAGTAAAAAGTTGCTGCAGTTCCAATCACTTACAGTGGAATTAAAACTAGCATTTCAGACCTGTGAATCCACTGAATCTGCAACAAGGTTCAACAGGCAGAGAGGCTGTTTCCATGTAATTTACATGTTTTTGAGTGAAAAATAAATTAAATGTTTCCACATGTGATAATTTTTTAAAATTGTAATAATTTTAAAATTGATTGTAGTACACTTAATTTCAAATAGCTATTGAATACTTGCAAATGACAGAAGAAACCTAAGGAAAGGGCTTCGCCCATCAAAGAGTTTGAATAGAAAGGCTCTGCTCGTGCTGGGTTTTACCTATTAGGTGGAAAGCTTTTGTTAGGGATTTGCTCAAGGTAAGATTGGGTTTAGCAGATTCCAGATATTAGGGGAACCAAGCTCACCACCACCTGACTCACCACATAACAGCTCTAAGCGGTAGCCCCTTAATCTCTTACCCCTTCAACTATTGTGATGATTTGGAAAATTTTGCAAATTTCAATGAAACTACCATGGGTTTCCCAACCTTTTTTATGCCATGGAGCCTTACTATTAACCGAGGGGTCTGTGGACTAGGAATCACTGTTCTAAGCTCATATAGGCATGATCTACTAATCTCTCTTCATACATCAAAGTTACCATTTCGGAAGCCAGACTAGTGAATCTTTGTTGCACTCCCTCTGTGACATCTATATTTTATCAGATCATGAAATCAAAACTGTAAACTATATTCGGGGTGTAATCTTAACAAGATCCTATATAATCTTAAGGCAGTGAACATTTACTCTTACACATAAATCCACTCATATTAATGTCTGATATATTGTTTGCCTTTTCGATTGCAATTGCACAAGAACACGTGCCTCCCTTTGAGGATCAGTATTTCCCAATCTGTCAGCATTTATTTTTGTGGACCAAAACAGATGACCTTGTGTTCTTCCACATTATTTTCCATTTGCAATGTTCTCAACCACTCCTTCACCTTGTCCATGTTCTCTTCAAGCCTCTTTACTTCCTTCTCCCTACTCACTACCCCAGCTAGACTTTTCATCATCAGGCTTGCTCTCCACGATCAATAGTACCCATCATTCAGACCATGCCATCTTCTCACAGCTGTCATTGGGCAGGGGGTATACCAAAGCCTGAAGTCCCACACCGAAAGGTTCAAGAACAGTTGCTGCCCTTCAACTCTTCAGTTTTTTAACCAACAGGCAATACCCTCTTCGCTAGTTTAGGAATACTATGGACACAATGACCACATTGTATTAAAATAGACTTCATTTTTGTTGTTTTAATTGTATTCTTCTTGTAAAAATAGTGTATATGTTTAATCTATGGTATTCTTGTGAATGTTGCTTATATGATGGTATATGCCCGTGATGCTGCTGCAAGTAAACTTTTCATTCTATCTGCATACTTGGACCTGGGTGTAAGACAATAATCTTAACTATGACTTTGAAATAGTACATTTTGTCCCAGTGATCAAATCATCAAGGATGCTTGGGGCACATTCAGAGGGATAGATTCAAGATTCAAAGATTCAAGATACAAAAAACTTTATTGTCATTCTAACCGTACATCAGCTCTGCAGGGCAGAATGAGACAGCGTTTCTCAGGAGCAGTGCAATCATAACATAACAAACGCAACACTAAATAATAAACATAAGAATAAATGGTAAAGCACAACAGCCACATGTCAGTTAAAATCAAGTTATAAGTGTCCAGTGCAATTTAAAAGTGTCCAAAGCAGAGTCAGGTAGAGCAGCTATTTAGCAGTCTGACTGCCTGTGGGAGGAAGCTGTTTAGTAGCCTTGTGGTTTTAGTTTTGATGCTCTTGTAACATTTGCCTGATGGCAGAAGAACAAACAGTTCACAGAGAGGGTGTGAGGGGTCTTTAATGATGTACCGTGTCTTCTGGAGGCATCGACTCTGAAAGGGGTTTTGGACAGAAGGTAAGGAGACCCCAATAACCTTCTCTGCTCCCCTAACCACCCTCTGCAAGGCTTTTTTGTCGACAGCACTGCAGCTGGAGTACCAGGTTGTGATGCAAAAGGTCAGCACACTCTCAACCACACCTCTATAGAATGTAGTTAAGATGTTAGTGGGGAGTGATGCTTGTTTAAGCTTCCTCAGAAAGTGCAATCTCTGCTGGGCCCGTTTCACAATCCCAGTGGTGTTCTTGGACCAGGTGAGATTGTCCGAGATCTGCACCCCAAGGGACTTGATGTTTTCCACTCTCTCCACTGTGGAGCCACTGATGCTGAGGGGTGTATGCTCAGGCTGAGACCGTCTGAAATGGACAATCGTCTCCTTGGTTTTGGTGACATTAAGCATCAAGTTGTTATCCTTGCACCTGCTCCCTAGGTGTTTGACCTCCTCCCTGTACATTGTTTCATCATGCAGCTTTTCCTTTTTGTTTTTAAGGGCTTATCTACTTTGTTATCTGGGAATTTTATGTCTCTGCACTGTGGTGTTGCTGCAAAACATCAAGTTTCATAGAAGACAGTAATAATAAACCTAATTCTGATTCTTTTTCCAGGTTGGAAAAGTCAAATACTAGAGTGTATAGATTTAAGGAGAAAGATGGTGGGATGGGGGGCAGTGGGGGTAGTATGGAAGGCTTACAGGGTATTTACAAGGCATTTTGTACGTAGAGAGTTGCAAGTGCTTGGACTGTACTGCCAGGGTGGTGGTAGAACCAGATGTTATAGCACAGCGAAGTTTGAGAGATATTTAGGCAGAGAAATGAACAAATAGAGAAGAAGTGTTATGGACCATGTTCAGCAGAAGTGATTAGTTTAGATTGCTGTGAAGACATGATGGGCTCAAAGCTCTGTACCTGAGCAATAATGATTCATATTCATACCCACTAATCACAGCCTACCTACCTGAAGAAGATTTTCCGTTTACACTGCTGAGTTCCTCCAACACTTTGTGTGTTCAACCTGAAGAAGATCTATTGATTCTCCTCCTTGCATTCTATCTGTGATCTGATTCTCAATCTGTACCAATATATTACATCTAGTTTCATATTCTCCAACCTTGTCAGCCAATTTTCAGTGTGGAACTTTATTACAAATCTTCTGGAAATCTAAGCAAGCATATCCATCACTAGTTTCCCCTTAATTTATTCATTAGTCATATCCTCAAATAGCTCAAAAGAAATTCTGGGTCAATGCCACATGTTAATAGGAAGTCCTTTGTAAGACCCCTTAATTTATTCCCGGCTTCATAACCTCAGTAATTCTTCAAATGGAAGAGAGGAAGTTCTGATGACAAAATGTATTTCCATGGCCAAGACTTCCCCAAAAAGTGAAGGATTCCCGTGGGAGTTTCATTTTTTAAACTGGAAGCAGCTTTATCGGTGTCGTGAAGTAACTTTATTCGAGCACCCCTTGAAGAACTAAGGTGATGGGCCACCCTTCTGTTTTTTGTAATTCCTTTGTTACAAGCTGTAAAATCTATGTAATTCCTTTGTTACAAGCTGTAAAATCTATGTAATTCCTTTGTTACAAGCTGTAAAATCTAATGCAATTGATCTCTAACCTGTTTTATCTTTTGTGGCAGGAACAAGGATTTCTTTAGGGAAAAAATGGAGAATTCAGCACATCTCAGTAACACCCATTAGTTAAATAATCCTTAATAAACCATCTGATCAGAAGGAAATGATGTATGTGAGTCCCCAGGGGTAGAAATACAGTTTGTAGCAGCTTGGGGTAGAGATCACAAGCCTGAGATTTTGAATAATGCAGGCTGAACATAGCGATGATAGCTGAACTCTGAGATAAGCAGTCTTCAAGAGAAGGTCCGGCAAGGTAATGGTTTCCTCAGAGCCCAGGGTAAACAAAAGGACATCAGGCATCTTCAGGCTGCCCACTCCAACACTAACTGTAAATGTCTCTTATGACTTAATTTAGTGCTGCAGTCATTTTTCTTAGGTCCTTGATCTCTGGCCATATTTGATATCTTGTCACTCATTGGACTCACACACTGATAAAATCAAAGCTTCATGTTAGATGAGATTGAGAGACTTAGCAGAGGTTGAAAATACAACCTTTACACTGCATTCACACTTCAACACGATTGCGTTTCATGTGATAAAAGAACGAAAAATCCCGCAAATAGCATTTTAAACAAGGAAATCATTAAGCAATTTATGGAGCATAACAGAACCATGACAAATTCAGCCAGCTGTGAGACATGATCAGCTCTTGCCTCAACTCAGTTTCTACCCATTATTTTAGGATTACAGCTTGTTGAATGTTTTCATTTTATATTTCTGGCCCAGAAGGGCTGAAACGTCAACTGTACTTTTTTCCATAGATGCTGTCTGGCCTGCTGAGTTCCTCCAGCATTTTGTGTGTGTTGCTTGGATTTCCAGCATCTGTAGATCCTCTCTTGTTTGAAGAGATTGGGATTGAAGCTACTCTGTTTGAACCATCAGTGAATGTCCACTTACATGGTCAGCCTATTTGTTCCTTTGTCTAATATGTTTTTTATTCTGCTTCCGTGATAATACAGCTTATACACAGATGATGGTTTCTGGAAACTGGGGCACAACAGAAGTGGGAGAATAGCTATTGACTTAAAAGATCAATAGTGGTGTGCCTCATCACTATCAACAAAAACTTCTAGATTTTGTAAAGAAGCCTGAACTAGTTAAGGTCTGAAGATGATTCTTAAATATTTGAAGTTGCAAATACTCTCTGTTCTGCAGACCTTTGGGATCGTGCAGAATCTCCAGTCCATGGCTAGTGACAGTGCTCACCCACCACCATGTATTTCTAAGTAATTCCATTTGGGCACCAAGAAAATATGATGATAGGCCTTCCTTTAGCTTATTATAATTCCTTTGCTGAGCCAATACACACGACAAGGACAGGAACTGATTCAGCCATTTTAAGGAAGCTTAAAAGGCTTTGACAGTGCAGTGGAGCTAGAAATCGGATGTAATTGGTTTCCACCTTATTTCTTTTTCATTCTAGCACAAAACAAAGGCTTCTTCAGATGAAAGCAAAATGCAAGTTAGAGTCATAGAGCATAGAACTTCAGCCTGGCTAGTCTTTGCTGACCACAATATCCTCCCAGCTAGACCCAGTTACCTAGGCTTCACCCGTAACCTTGCCCTCCATGTACCGATCCAAATGGCTCTTAAAACTTGTAATTGTACCTGTGTTATGTCTGTACACAATAAGGAACCAGTTCCCAGTGTGCAATGCAGGTGGTTCACCCAGAACCAGAAGTGGCACACACACACACACAGGCATACACATGCTCAGGGCAGGCCAAAGTACCCAAGTAAAATATGGTCAACCTGAAACCATTCTGTAAATCTGTAAATAAAATAGTTCTAACATTTTTACCCAGCAAGTTTGTCTATGTTTAAAAAAAACAAACATAGCATGGTGTTAGAAGTCAGCGTGTGTCTAATTACAGAGCGTAAGTGAATACCACAAATGACTAAGAAATAGATGGTAGGTTCCAACAGAGAGAAGCCACCAGCAGGAGAGCACACTGTCTCAAAGTTCACCAAGAAATTGAGGTGACAGCCTAAAAATCCCCTCAATGGTTACCTAAATCATCCTGCAGCTATGCAGTTCACCGGCTATCCAGCTGATAACTGGAAACGCTTCAAACAGCGGTTCAATATATATTTAGCAGTGAATAGAGACGGAGATGAGGAGGAAAAATTGAAAGCATCTATCTTTGTGCACATAATTGGTGAAGAGGCTGTGGACATCTATTACAGCTTTCCAAATTGATAAGAGAGTTTTGACATTGGACACTTCGATGACAAAATTTGAGGAGTATTTTGTCCCAAATAAAAACATCAGATTTGAAAGATACAAGTTCTTTTCCTGTGAACAGAAAGAGCTGCCCAATGCAGAAACAACAGTGCATGCTGTGAAAACAAAGGGGCATTTCACAAAGCAACCGCAAACCAACGAGGTAGGCTCAAACAGTAAATGTTTCCACTGTCAGCTTATTCCAGGTATTCACTATCCTTAGTGTGAAGGCTTTACCTCCCCAGTCTCTCTTAAATCTTCCCTCTCTTATCTTGTATCTGTGCCTCTGGTTTTGGCCTCCCCAAACCTGGGGAAAAGACTATGACCGTCCATCTTAACCATATGCCTCATGACTTTATAAACTTCTATGAGGTCACCCCACATTCTAGATCCAAGGTGGCCAAACTTTCCATGTGACCTAGGTCCTCCAATCCAGGCAGCAATGTCGTAAATCTCCTCTGCACCCTCCAGCTTGGCAAAGTTTTACCTATAACAGGGTAAACAAAATTGTACATAATTTCCCCAGTGCTACCTCACCAATAACATATAACTCCAAAATAATGTCCCTACTCCTAAACTAGATGCCCTGACTGATTATGGCCAGCATGCTATATAACACAAACAACAGGAATTCTGCAGATGCTGGAAATTCAAGCAACACACGTCAAAGTTGCTGGTGAACGCAGCAGGCCAGGCAGCATCTGTAGGAAGAGGTGCAGTCGACGTTTCAGGCCGAGACCCTTCGTCAGGACTAACTGAAGGAAGAGTGAGTAAGGGATTTGGCCTTCTTCACTACCCCATCTGGTGGTGCAGCTGCCTTCAGTGATCTACTTTTAGTGCTGCAAGCAGGGTGGAGGAAAATGTGGAAGTGGACAAGTAAGTTGAATGATATCATACCCGAGAATTATCAGGTCCCTGGCTAGATGGATAACTCTGAGGGTTTTGGATGAAGTTAGACTCGTATTTCAGATTCCTGACTTTTCCTTTCAATCAGTTTAATGTATTAGAGTTGCAAAATATAATGGTGGTGATGAGATGTTTTTAAAGGAACCCTAAGAATGACAACCGTTGAGATACTTGATTTTCAAAAAAGCACAGCACATTTTTTTTTTCTTTGGAACTGCAACATTTTCTTCACAAAATGAAAGACGAATCAGTTTTTAAAAAAGGGCAGAAAATGGAAGACTTCACAGGTTCATAAATGGTGAATACCAGGTGAGAATAATAATAAATTTTTGAAAAGCAGAAAATGCTTGCTACATCAGAAAGATAGACAAGTTTAAGTGGACAAAAGGTAACTGGATCATATATACTGAGCAGATTGAGCATCATTTTGAAGCAAATGAAAAGTGACTGTCAATTTTGCTGAGTGCATTGGATTTGAAGGCACACAGTATACTTAGATGTTTGATTGCTCCAACCAAACCAGCCGAAAGGAGCTTTGCTGCTATTGTGAAAGTAACATTTTCAAATGCAGGAACATTTAGTACTGAAATTATTGTTGACTGCAGAATGTGTTAGGTTTCATAAGCAGAATCAAAATGAAGGGACGTGCACATGGCTAATTGAAGAAATGGAACATTTTAGGTTCAATGATGGGCTTAATAAAACACTGAGAGATCATTTAGTTTGTGGAATCTTACAGAAAGCATTCAAGAACAGCTCCTGACTGATACACAACTTACATTTAAAAAGGCAGTTGAAATAGCTGCATTAATGGAAACAACAGACACATATGCAATTGAGCTGCAGTCAGGAATGAAAGTGAGCTTGAACAAAATTGCAGTGCCTAAACAGAAACCAGCCTGGCTGTGTACTGTTGTGGCAGGGCTCACATACACAATATCAATGCAGATTTAAAAGTGAAACCTGCAGAAAATTCAATAAACTAGGACACATACAAAGAGTATATTGGCAACAAAAATAAATGGACTGCACAGAGAAGAGAAAAAACTAAAAAGCCAAGTTGCAGTTTCAAAAAGACCACTAATCTGCAAGCTGTTGATGAAAATCTGATTATGATGAGAGTGACACAGAACTGAGTAGTCTTGAGATTTACAATGTAAAAACTAACAATATATAAGCAGTATGGCTTACACCAGGAGTGAACGGTAGAATAATTAGAATGGAATTATCCGTTAGCTTGGATGTTTCAGTCATTCCACAAAATAAGTTTGAATGGTATTTCAAGGATACTAAACTGAAGCCTACTAAGATCTTATACTGGAGAAAAGATAACTTCTGTGGAAATGACATTTGTATCAATGAAACATAAAAACAAACAACCCACATTGGTCTTGTACATGGTAACTCAGGAGGGTCAACTTTGTTGGGGGGTGATTGGCTGAGAAAACTACAACTTGATTGGAGATCCATCCACCATTTGCATGGTACATCCCCTGTAAAAGAGTCAACTGAAAATGAATAAAGAAACGTACTGGATGGTGCTGCAGCAGTGTTCTAAGATTGTATTGGAAAACTCAAACATATCAAGGGTAAAATAGTATGAAATGAAAATGCCACACCCAAGTTGTCCAGTTCCTTATATGAGATAGAGTAGCCAGTGAGCTTGATCACATGGAGGTTTTCCAAGGTTGAATGGAGCTAGTGGTCCCAATTGCCAAAAAGAATGGGTCTGTCAGAATCTCTGGTGATCCTAAGATCAACATCAACCCTGTACTAAAAGTAGATCATTATCCTCTATCCAGGATAAAGGATATCTTTGCAAATCTTTCTGGAGGGAAGCACCTCAGCAAAGTGGACTTAGCTGAGGCTTACCTACAGATGGAGGTAGGAAGAATGTATTTATCACTACAATATAAACAATCTCAAAGATCTTTTTCGCTATAATGGGCTTATTTTTGAAATAGCATCAGCATCTGCACTCTGACAGAAATCCATGGACCAGTCCTGCAATGCTGACCAGGCACTCAGTGTTACCTGGATGATCTCATTGTTACTGGTAAGGATGACAACGAGTATCTCCAAAATCTGAAGACAGTGTTAAAAAGATTTGAAGATTACCAGCTCAGAGCATGACACAGCAGGTGTGAATTCTTTAAACTAAGCATCACTTGTGCTCACACCACTGACGCCCAAGAATTACACAAGTGTGCTGAGAAAAGTCAAGCAGCAGTGGATGCCGCAAGGCCAAAGGGCGTGTCACAGTTGTGGTCCTTTTTAGGATTTGTCAACTACTGTAATGGGCTCCTGCCAAACCTGGCTACTGTGCTCCATCCCTTGAACTCACTACTACAGATTGGGAAGAAATGGCAATGGACAAAGCAGTGTGAGGTGGCTTTTAAAAAGGTAAAGGAAATAGTAACATCAGGCATTGTTCTTACAGATTACGATTCACATCATTCAGTGAAGCTTGGCTGTAAACCCTCTCCTTATGGTATAGGTGCTGTCATGTCAGACGATATGAGTGGTGGAAGTGAACACCACATAGCATTTACATCTAGTTCCATTACCGCTGCAGAGAAAAATTAGAACAGATTGACAGACACGCCTTGAGTCTGGTTTGGGATGTTAAACATTTCAACCAATACTCGTTTGGGAGAGAGTTTACCCTTGTTACTGATCATCAACCACTAGTGTCCATTTTCAACCCACAGAAGGGTGTTCCACTAACAGCAGCATGAATGCAGAGAGGGGCTTTGTATCTTGAAGGACACAATTACAAGATTGTATTCAAGAGGAAGACATGGTGTAATGCTGGTTCAGATTTCTACTGCTATGCTGTATGTATTTCATTTCAGCAGCTCTCTGCTAAGGGAGTGTGTCCTGCTGGTGGAATGTTTTGGTTTCGGCACAAGATAGACGCCGTGTTATTCAATTTAGGAATATTTTGCCAGCCAATCAGGATGGTGGGATTGGGAGAAAGTTCTAGAGAGAGTAGGATGGACAGTAGTTTTGAGACAGACAGTAGTTCAGTTTGGGGTCCTTTGGCAAGAGCTGCGGAGTGCAACACAAGGGAAGCTGCTGCAGAATGCCTTTGGGAAGAGAGTCCCATTTGCCTGAGTGCTTTGTGCAGATGAATGGCTCCAGGGAGGAAGGGCCAATAATCCTGATGGAGAGGCAGTTTGTTTGACATTGACTTTGAAGGAAGTCTGGAATGTGACGTATGCTTTCATGCAGACTGAGGGTCCAGCGCGTGAATAAAAGACAACTCCAATATGAGCTCCAATGGTCATGTGCACATTGGACAGTCATGTGCCCTTGTGCAATTGGACCCTGGATTTCCTCACTTGCAGACCCCAGTCAGTGTGGAATAGTAAAAACATTTTCTCCACAATCTCCATCAGCACAAGAGCACCACAGGGATGTGTACTTGGCCTCACACTCTACTTGCTTTACACCTATGACTGTGGCTAAGTACAGGATCCACCATCATATGCAAGTTTACTGATGGACTGTGTCAAAGGCAGGGATAAATCAGCTTACAGAGGGGAGATTGAAAACTTGGCTGAGTGGTGTGAAAACAACAACCTCTCATTCAATATCAATAAGACCAAGGAACCGATTGTTCCCAGGGGAGAGAAACTAAAGGTCCATGAGCCAGTAATCATTGAAGGATCAGAGTAGAGAGGGTCAGTAACTTTAATCTTCTGGAAATCACTATCCCAAAGGATCTGTCCTGGACCCATCATATAAATATTATTGCACCACCAGGTTCAAGATTAGTTACTACCCCTCAACCATCAGGCTCTTGAACAAAATGGGATAGCTACACTCACTTATTTATTTCTGCATTTGCACAGTTTGTTTACAGTTAACAGCTTCTGATGTTTGCAGTTTAGTTACTGTTCTATAGGTTCACTAAGTATAACCACAGAAAAAGAATCTCTGCGTTGAATGTGGTGACATATATGTACTCTCATAATAAATTTTGGACTGCTTTAACTGCCCTTTTATTTACTTTTACTTTTCTCTTTCCTATTAACTGTTTGATAAAGCTGACATTTGTAAATATACTTTTTCGTAATTTTATTCTGTGTACGATCTGTTATTTTTTACTGAACGACTATTGTGTACGGGCAGCATTTACATAGCATTTGCTCAAATCGCGATTTCTTTAATCAGAACAGCATGGTGTTCCTGTTTGGTTGAATCCCAAATCATCCAGACCCAAGGCATTTATTGTTTGTGATAGGTAGCCGACTCACTGCTGAGTAATGAGGCTGTTACCTGAGCTAGCTAACAAGCCAAGTTGTATACAAGCCAAGTGAGAGGGTTACAATGGAAATGCTAATGGATTGTCCCACTTACTCCTTGAAAATGAAATAGCAGAAAACATTGCAAAAAAGGACACTCCCATTGACATATTCTTCCTAACCCAAATTGAAACTCTCCCTATTGTGCAACAATGATCCAAAGGGAAACCAGAAAAGACCCCACACTGTCTTATCTCTGCTTGGTCACCCAAAATGGCTGGAAGAAGCAGCAGAAACTCCTGTCCCTCCATTCTTACCAGAGCCGAGATGAACTTGCTGTTGACGGAGATTGCCTTATGTGGGGATTGAGAGTTGTTGTACCATCTAAGCTGAGAGCTAAGGTGTTGGAGGAGCTACATACCTGTCATCTAGGTGTGGTCAAAATGAAAGTGTTGGCTCGAAGCTTTGTCTGGTGGCCTTGGATGGATCAGAAGATTGGGCAGCTCACCATGCACTGTTCAGGGTACCAACACGTCCAGAAGATGCCAAGAGCAGTGTCTCTACATCCCTGGGAATGGTCCGCATTGCCATGGTAAATGATTCTTGTGTATCTTTCCAGATCATTCGCGGGCACAAATTTCTTAGTAGTAGTGGATGCAGCAACAATGGGTCCAGAAGTGTTTCCAATATCCTCTGCTACAGCCTCACACGCTGCTGATGTATTGAGAAGCAGCTTTGCAAGGACTGGTGTTCCAGATCACTTTGTCAGTGACAATGGACCACAGTTTGTTGTGGAACAGTTTCAGTTGTTCCTAAAAATGAGTGGGATAAGACTTATTACATCTCCACTGTGGCACCCAGTTGGTTTCATACATGATGGCATTATGTCCTGCTACATGCTTTGCATATTGACTTGACCCATCAGGGCCTTCCATCTTCAGAACTTGTTGGGTGAGAGGGTTAAAGGCAGCAACTTTCCAAAAACGACGACTACTCTTCCATATTCCAGAGTCGCTGGTAAACCAACTGTGCTGCTGCTGAGCAGGAGCCAGAAGATCAAAGGGAACGCCCCATGCAACAGGTGAGGCTTTAACCAGAGTAGCTTCAGGTGTGGGTGATGTAGCCTGAGGGGATTCAGCAACCAGTTCATGCATTTTACTGGTTCTGTCTGATCCCAGCGATGCTTGTTCAGAAATATACCATTTCCATTTGACTGTAGAGCTCTGTTGTACTTTATGGGTGAGTGTGTTAGAAAGTACCCATCCCATAATGGGAAGGGCAGGGTGAAGAGAGATGAGAGAATTCTAAGAGACCCATATATATACCAATCCTTGGGCTATTGCTAATGGATGTGCTGCCTGGTTGCCCTAGCGAAACCAGCAGTCTTATACTGTTAAAAGGCATCCCTTATAGCGTTTTACTGTGTCCCTTACTGCAGAGATATGGAAGGACATTTGGAGCACTACAGTTTACCATATCAATGCCCATTTGAAGGATGGTTTGTCGATTAGAAACATTGCTGACAACTAGCTTGTGTTGACATGGTGACATCTATTCCCTCAGCCTCAAACAGTGTTGTTGCCACTTGCTCGGTTATTTGGGGTATAGGGTACTGTGGAATGGTCTGAGCATGGGGATTATTCTTTCCCACCAATATTGCTCATACAATAGTAGGGAATTGTGGGCTGTGTCTACAAATTAAATGCTATCAGCTACCAAAACAACTCTTGGCTCTTGGCTGCCATGTCCCGTGGGTGTGCCCCTGCTCAGATTATGTCGGTCCTCTTCCTTCATAGAAGTGATTCCGGTAATTCCTCACTATGGTGGACACTTATTCTGGACTTATGATGGCAATGTCTACTGTTAAAGCTCATCAGGATGGTATCCTTCAAGGAATAGTTCTTGTTTCTGCATTCAGCAATCCCCTTGAAATTCAATCCGATAATGGTTTGCACACTTTGGGTTCCAGGGTACAAGAGTGGGCTGTCTTTAATGATGTAATGAGTATCTTCCACATCCCTTGTTATCCTCTGGCTAATAGTCTGATTGAACAAATGAATTAAAACACCAAATTTGCTTACTTGTTCCAGCCTACACCTTATCTGGATGGTTACTTGTCATTCCCCATGCTTTGTATAATTTGAACGAAGTTCGAAGTATGTATACATGATACAACCTTGAGATTTGTCTCCTTGCAGGCAGCTACTCAACAAAGAAACCCCAAACAAACTATTAAAAAAAAAGACCGTCAAACACCCAATGTGCAGAGAAAAAAAGCCATATCATGCAAACAATTAGCACAAGCAAGTATTGTTCTGAACTGTAGTCCACAAAGAGAGTCCATCCCCTGACCCTTAGTTCAGTGCAGAGTGGAGCAAGGGAGCTGAAATGGCCTGTCCCTTGCCTTAGGTCGTGACATCCTGACCTTATCCATCTGGCCCAGTGCTTAAATCATCGCCCAAACCTTGGATTTAGTCACTTCGGTACGGTCTAGGACCTGGGCCTGCTGTCTCGATTCAGCCTGTACCTGACCTTTCCAATTCAGCCCATCACTTAAGTTGTCAAAAAATCATGGGGTTCAATTGCTTCAATATGCTGTGGGGCCTGGATCTCTTTGCCTTGATTCTGCCTGTACCCAACCTTTCTGATTTGACCCAGCACTTAAATCAATTGAACCTTGGGTCTTCCTTGTTCTTAGCAATGGGCCTGCTATCTCGCCTCACCTCGGTTTTGCCACATCAAATTGCCTCCGTCCAAAGGGAAGTTACAGACTATAGTTTGCAATGATTGTTTTCCAGAAAAAGAGTGATTAGCAAAGTATTTTGTTGTTCTTCTTATTTCATTAGCTACCAGCCAGAAGTTGCTGAGATTCATCAGCACCATCTTGAACCTTCAATCGGCCCTTAGAAGGAAATACTCCCTTTCTGTAGGTGTCAGGATAATCTATTCCGTTATTTCCAATGGCACAACTAAATGTGCTGATTACGAGCTGATTCATTTCTTCAAGGGGGTTATAGTATGGTTGACATACCCATCTTCCCTTCCAGTGGAGGGTGAGATTATTGCCGACATAAAAGGAAATACATACTGGGTGATGGTACGAGATCAGACCCATCCTGTATGTGGATAGGAGTAAACTAACCAAGAGTGAAGGAAAACATTTCTAACTATCTGTCCTCTTTTGTTTTTGAAGGTTTATTCTGGAATGCTGCTTTGTTCTGTTTTAATGCTTGTCTTGTGTTGGATGTCGGACTTCTGTTAAGACCCGACAAGCCACTGATAACCTTGTGATTTGTGAAGAAGATACTATTGTTCAGGGAAAAGATGTACTTTATGTGATATGTGCTAATTGGTAATGTGGACTACACCTAGGGTGACTGGTCCCATACAACTGTTTCTGTGTGATCAGAAACAAGTAAAGCACCAAATTGATTGTAATTTGACTGTTGCCCTCTCTGATCACAAAGTAGTTGTGTTTGTAAACCTTACTCATCCCGCTCAAATTGGCAATGAGATGTTGTTACACGTTTCCCCCCTCCACCCCACCCCAGGATGAGGACATATATTTTAATGTGAATGTTGAGATCCTTTGATCTGCATAATTTCTCATATTTTAATAATCGTGATAACATTAGTTTTAATTATCAAGAGATATTGACATATATTCTTTGAGAATATATTAAATGTTTTAAGCAGAAGGAAGAATTCTATGTGTCTCCAACCTGATCAGATATTCAAGGGGTGCCATGTAAATATGGAATTTGTAGAGTAATGTCTGTCAGGTTGTATGACAACTTAACTCTTTCTGGACATAGCATATGGGTCTGCTAGTGAGAATGTCTGTCAAGTGGGATTGATAGCTGGATGTTTTTGGAATTTGAGCTTATTGCTTATGTGTAAACCTTAATGTACTGTGAAAGCTCAAAGAATGTTGTGTGTCTCAGACATTGTGATATTAAGGAATGAGATAACAAGGAGTGACCATTAAAATATCTGATTGATTTATGAGACTGTGCTAATGGACACAATATTTTGTTTGGATTAATGGGCAAGAACAAAGGACAGACAAATCTTGATGACTGTGCTTGTGAAACTCGTATTTATGAGGGTGCCTTCCCAGGCTTTGGAGTAATTTCACCCAGACAGGAATCATGGTCAGTGCCTGGGACCAAGGGGTGGTTTTACAAGTCAGAATTGGAGTTCATCCAACAACATCTGAATGGTGACTAGCAATCTTGAGTGCCAAAACCATTTGACTTGTAGAAATCTTTGTGACACGCTATGTAGCATTTTGTGAGGTTTATTTGTACCATTTCTGATAATAAATTAAGCTCAAGTTACTTTTTTGTACTTGCACACTTACTATGGCATCTTCTGGACACTAGAATAATTGGGTCTGATCAACCCAGCGTATTAAATATCCCCAGTGAGACCTCACCAATAACTTATATAACTACAAAATAATGTTCTTGCTCAAAAACTCGATGTCTGACTGATGAAGGCCAACACTACCCCATCTACTTGCACAGCTGCTTTCAGTAGTCAGCCGACTGCTGTTCATTCTGTTGACTCACAGCTACGCTGTCAGATCAAGCTCAAACCACATCGTCAAATTTGCTGATGTTATGACAACGGTTGGCCTCATCAGCAACAATGATGAGCCGGCATACCAAGAGGAGATTGAGAAGCTTCTCAAATGGTATGAGAATGTGGATAAAGCAACAATTGATTGTGGACTTCAAGAAGACGCAGGTCGACTACTGTCCATTGCACGTCAATGGCTCTGCCATGGAGAGAGTAAAGAGCACAAAGTTCCTTGGTGTGCACAGAATGGATGATCTACCAGGATCCACAACACTTCATCACTAGTCATGGAGGCACAGCAGCACCTAAACTTTCTGAGGAGAATGAGGCGTGCAAGAATCCCTGCCCCATTCTAACAACATTCTACAAGCACGCCATCAAGTAGGTCCTGACTGGATGTATCATTGTGTGCTACGGAAGCAACAAGGCAAAACCCTACAGAGAGAGTAAAAAGGAGATTATTGAGGTCTCAGTTCCTGGTATTTGTGACACTAGTTGGGAGCACTGTAGACAAAGGGCCCAAAGCATTGTTGCAGAAACCTCTCACCCACCCCACAATCTCTTTGACTCACTACTGTCAAGAAGGAGTTGTAGAAGCACCAGGACTAGGACTGTCAGTCTAGATAACATCTTCTTCCCTACGGACTGTGAGTCTATTGAATAGCCTGCCACCACTGAGGTGTCGTCACAAGGACAGTGAACCGTTTACTGTGTTTACTGTTTACCTGTGCTGCACATGACAAACATTTTGAATTATATTTTATTAACTTATTTATGGTAATATTTTGTTTTATATGCTATGTGTGATATATGTTTTGTGGGTGCACCATGATCAGGAGCAATATTGTTTCATTTGGTTGTATACAGTCAGATGACAATAAACTTGAATCTGAACTGTGCATATGTACTCCAATCTCCTTCTGTTCCACAACACCCATCAGTGCTCTGCTATTTTATTGGGTGAGTTCTACCCTGTTTTAATAGTTTGAGGTGCATCACTTCGCTGTTGAAAACTATTGGCCAATCCTCAGCCAATCTCCCTTACTGATCAAGATCTTTTTGCAATTCATTGTAATGTGTTTCACTATCAAAAAGACCCCTTATTTTAGTAACATCAGCAAACTGTCACAATGGGGGAGGGGGCATAGGGAGCAAGGGTGGACTCAAATGCAAGACACATCTTGTGAGGTTACTTAGATTTAGTTTATTGTTCGAAACCAGGAGAGCAAGGCAGGAGTAGGAATAGCGGACTGAGGACTATGACTAGGCTGGGACCAAGGGTCTGGGCTAGGACTCGGAATCCGCTCCCAGAACTAGAGGAGACATGAATAGACTAGGGTATGGACTCCAAGCCCGAGACTGGGCAAGGACCCAGTACCTGGGTCTTGCTCCGGGCTCAGACCCCAGAATCAGGCATGGACATGACATGGGCTAGGGAGAGGAGGAACATGGAAAACAGAGCCTCGGTCTCGGGACAGCAGGCACATGGAACCATGGACACATACACAGAACACAGAGTCGGGACTCCTCCTTGGGTACAGGACATAGGGCCAGGACTCACACACAGAACAGAGAGCTGGGACCCCCCCCTTGGGTACAGGACATAGGGCTGAGACTCATGAACCCACGTGGGGCAACGGCAAGACGGCCTGACTTACCCCACTGAGGCAAGGACAAGACAAGACCAACACAAAAGAACACCAGACAGTACCTATCCAGCTCCGGCGATAGAACTAGACCGAAGTGCAGGTGAGGGCTGCAGACGAGGGCTAGAGATGAGAGGGGCAGAGAAGGGATTCAGACAAGGGGGTAGGACAGGAATCACAGACTGCCAGGGCCAGGACTTGACTCAGAACTTGGATATCGCCAGGGCTGGGACTCGACTCGGAACTTAGATGCTGCCAGGGACGGGACTCGACTCGGAACTTGGATGCCGCCAGGAACAGGACTTGACTGGGTACTTGGATGCCCCCAGAGCCAGGACTTGACTTTGAGCCTCCGGGTAGTGGCGAGCTCTCGACTCGGTCAGGGAACAGTGGACGGCGGTTCTTGATTCCTTCCGGAGGGTTAACTGACGGACCCACCTCGGTGAGGAAACTTTGCAGGCTCGCTTTGGCGAGGTAACTTGACAGGGCTGCTCCGGTGAAGAAAGGCGAATTACTGGCACTCGCTTTGGGCGAAGACTAGCCTTGCTCTGGCCAGATGACTTTGGCACGCCGTACCTTTGGTGACTTTGCAGATGCTCTCGCGCTGAACGGCTGAAAGCCGGAGACTATAAACTATTGGTTCAGCCAGGAGTAAATTGCCTTCAATCACCAAGGCCGAGGGACACGGGAAAACAGGAAACCAAAGGGAAACAGGGAAGTCAACGGTCCGGATCATAACATAAACAAAGTAAATTTAAAGGGACCCTGATCCAGACCATGACACAAACTTGCCAATCGTGCCATCTATGTTCACATCCAAATAATTTACATAAGTGATTAATTAATTGAATATCTCCTTTGATTCACATGATACGTGATGATGAAAATGTCAGATATTGCTAAGGGAAAACTAATGTACCAGTATTCCATTTGTTCTTGTTCATATTATATTGATCAGAATGTCACATTAATGTCCAGTTTCCCATTTTCTTGATTATTAATGAGATTTTTAAACAACCCTTTCATTTTTTCTCTCATTATTTAATGAATTTACTTTTAATAGTATTTCCACATAATAAACCCTCACTACTATCAATTTTCTCTTCTAACCAGATTTCTCCTTAAGATGCAAACAACAGGAATTCTGCAGATGCTGGAAATTCAAGCAACACAAATCAAAGTTGCTGGTGAACACAGCAGGCCAGGCAGCATCTCTAGGAAGAGGTACAGTTGACGTTTCAGGCCGAGACCCTTCGTCAGGACTAACTGAAGGAAGAGTTAGTAAGAGATTTGAAAGCGGGAGGGGGAGGGGGAGATCCAAAATGATAGGAGAAGACAGGAGGGAGAGGGATGGAGCCAAGAGCTGGACAGGTGATTGGCAAAGGGGATATGAGAGGATCATGGGGCAGGAGGTCCAGGGAGAAAGACAATTGGGGGGGGGAAACCCAGAGGATGGGCGAGGGGTATAGTCAGAAGGACAGAGGCATGAACGGATGGCATGAACATCGACTTCTCTAACTTCCGCTAATGCCCCACCTCCCCCTCGTACCCCATCTGTTATTTATTTTTATACACACATTCTTTCTCTCACTCTCCTTCTTCTACCTCTGACTATACCCCTTGCCCATCCTCTGGGTTCCCCCCGCTTGTCTTTCTCCCGGGACCTCCTGTCCCATGATCCTCTAAAGTTGGCCCACCACAACCATGAACATTAATCACATTTTCCCACATTATGACCATATATTAAATGTTTTACATGCTTAGCAGCACACACAAAATGCTGGAGGAACTCAGAACATCAGGCAACATCTATGGAAATGAATGAACAGTTGACGTTTTGGGCCAAGACCCTTCATCTGAACTGGAAAAGAAGGGGGAAGACACCAGAATGAAAAGGTGGGGAGAGGGGAAGGAGGGAAAAGTAGTCCCCAATTTACGTCGGGTCTTGCCAATGCAGAGCAGCCGCATTGGATACAGTTGACAACACCAAAAGATTCGCAGGTGAATTGGTGCTTCACCTGGAAGGACTGACTTGGGCCTTCAATGGAGGTGAGGGAGGGTGAATAGGGAGGTGTAGAATTTCTGTTTCTTGTAGGGACACAGGCCAGGAGAGAGATTCGTGGGGGAGGAGGATGGAGAAGGGAATCATAGAGGAAGCAATTCCTGCGGAAAGCAGAGAGTTGGGGGAGGGGCGTGTGCAGGTAAAGATGGGTTTGGTGATAGGATCGCATTTAAGATGGCAGAAGTTGCAGACAATGATGTGTTAGATGTGGAGGCTCAGGGGGTGGTAGGTGAGGACAAGAATAACTCTATACCTGTTAGCTGGTGAGAAGATAGGGTGAGCAGAGATATTTGGGATATGGAGGAGATGCAAGTGAGCATCAATGGTGGATGATGGGAAACCCTGTTCTCTGAAGAATAAGATGTCTTGGAAAGGAAAGCCTCATCAATTAACCAATTTAACCAATTTCCCCCGAGATCAATAAAGTATGACTATGACCATGACTATGACTATCCTGGGAACAGATGAGGTGGAGCCAAAGGAACTGAGAATATTGTATAGCAATTTTACAAGAAGACTGGGTGGGAAGAGGCATTATCAAGATAACTGTGGAGACTGGTAGGTTTAAAAAAGATATTGGTAGACAGTTTCCCTCCAGAACTGAAGACAGAGAGATTGAGAAAGGGGAGAGAGGTGTCAAAAATGTACCGAGTGACTTTAAGGGCAGGGTGGAAGTTGGAGGTAAAGTTGATGAAATTGATGAGGTCAGCATGAGTAGACTATTGTGATGAAATTATCTGTATGGATGGTATACAAGACAAGTTTTTCTCTGTATCTCCGTACATGCGATAATAAACAATTTACCAATTCACTGGAGATTGAGGCTGCACAATAATTCTGTTGCTGTAGACTCCAATTAAGACTTTGATGGATCAGCTTCAGTGGTTAAGATTACAATATAATTTTACAAAGTGCGTACTCATAGCACATTCTCTGTGGTGAGATGCTAATATAGTTCTTTATAATGACAATGTCAAACAAGGTCATTGTGAGAATAGAGTCATGTTGTGTAGCAATGAAACAGTTCATTGAGATGATCAAGACATCAGCCATGATGTACCCATATTCCATTAATCCCAATTTTAATTCTCTCCACTTTCTCCTCTACTTTCCACAGATTGTACCACTTACTGAGACTCTAGGGGCAATTCACAAAGGCCAATTAACCTATGGACTCACATCTTTGGATATGGAAGGAGACTGGAGCACCCTTGGGAAATATGGGTGATTACAGGAAGAAGGTGCAAACTTCATAAAAGCAGCACCAGAGGTTGGGATTGAACACGAGTTGTTGGTTCTCAGAGCAGCAGTGTACTGCTGTCCCAATCCTTGTAAGATGAGTTTGCCTCATGTCGTAACATCCACAGTTTTTTTCCGTCTCATTTGTCTAACATTTTGTTTCACTATCATAGTTGAGCCCTCTGGAGACATTGTGGGCTTATCAAC
Organism: Mobula birostris; assembly: GCF_030028105.1. NCBI lineage: Eukaryota > Metazoa > Chordata > Chondrichthyes > Myliobatiformes > Myliobatidae > Mobula > Mobula birostris. The sequence goes on from NC_092377.1 coordinate 51,394,815, forward strand.
GAAACGTCAAAGGAGGAGGGTGCCCACCTGATGACTCCGATGACATACCTACCCTCCCTCCCTGTCCAAGCCCACTGCCAACATCGAGAGTGCCGACTTACCATACGGATTGAAACATCAAGTCCTAGCAGCTCTACAGCTGAATGCTTTCTCTTTGTGCTTCAGATCATGTCTACTGACTCATCATGTTCTCCCTTATCTTTGAACTTTACATCCTGACACAGCTCAACCTTAAATTACTAATACTTTCCAACTTGGATGAAAATTTGGAACTTGTAAGCTTGGATGAAATTTCCCTAACACAGTTTCCAGAATATCTTGTGAAGATTTTGGTACTGCTAGGGAAATCACTGAGAGGGTAATAAGGAAACATACCTGTTTTAAATTGTTAGCAAATGATAGTATAGAGTGTTATAAATTGAGTATGGACATTTTGTAAAACTTAGGTAAGTCTTTGTAACACACGTCTCCAGACTCTCTGGATCTATAGTTTCAATGATCTATTTAACACACTTTAATTCCAATAATGGTGGATATGGTGTGTCTGCTGGTCTGAGTCAGAGAATTGTGGGTTTAATGCTTACTCCATTCAGCCTAAGTACATATATTGAAGATGCTTCCTTTTCAATGAGGTGTTATCTAAGGGCTTATATTCTCCTTAAGAATGCAATAGGTCCCTTGTTAAAATTCAAGGAAGTTTCTCCTGGCTTTGTCTTTAATATTTAACAACATTGAAAATATTTTCAAAAATAAATCTAGTCATTTTCTCATTTTTGCTTGCAGCAGATTGCTCTGTACAAATTGGCTGTCATGTGTTTTACGGTAATGGCAATTAAATGTTATATAATCAGCATTGCCAAAACCTGTGGTTAAATACTTTCCATATTGCCATGGTTCTGTAATTTCTTTCATTTCAAATACTTATCCACTTATCCCTTTCAAAAGTGCAACAGTATTGTGCCTTAATGATTAGTGCTCTGTGCAGAGAAACTGGGTCCTGATCTTTCTTCTCTTCGACTTCAAATGAATGACATCCCACATTAGTGATTCACCAAGCAAATAATATATAGTTTTCCTAGATAATTTTTTAACTTTCTGTCACCTATGTATTTCCATTCGTAGGTTTTTTTTAAAGTCCTTCCAGATATTTCAACTCAATTTTATTCCCATTGCATCTCAGGAGGAAGAGCACGAAAGCCTGACATTTTAAAATCATGTAAAGCCCAGGGCTTAACTGGGCGAGTTCTTCTGATGTGATTTATTGCACTTACCTTACCTCCCTGTATTCTTTTATCACCACAGAACCAATTATGTAAGCAACAAAAGGACTCTTCCTTGGGATGTATGTACAACTGCCAATTACATTAAGGTTTGACTCAGTATTTAAATTTATGTTGAGCTAATTTTCACCTGTGTTGCCTACATTTCTCCAAAGCTTTCTATGGAACATCTTTTCAAATACTTTATGAAGATCCATATAGCGTACTTTATTCTCTGTCTCCTTTTCAAGCAAATTTATTTGTCAAAAGTATGTCCACACCCCTAGATCCCTCAAAGTTGTCTTGCAAGTTGATAGGGTGGATAAGAAGCAGTATGGAGTGTTGGGATTTGTTTGTTGGTGGATTGAGTTCTATAGCCATGAAGTAATGTTACAGCACTAGGAAACTTCTGTTAGGTATTGTCTTCAGTTCTGGTCACCTCATAATAGGAACAATGTAGAAACTTTTGAGAGGATGCAGAGGATATTTACCATGATGTTTCCAGCATGTGTTATGAGGATAGCTTGAGAAATATAACATAATATCCAGCTTCACCCGTTGAGCCTCTGCCCACTTTCCTGAAGGATGGGAAATGCTGCGATCACCAAAAAGGGCAACGAGATTGAGAGCGACCCTTTAGTTTCATACCCTTGTAGCTTTTAGACGTTGCTATTATTTATAAGGCAGTGACCGGAGAGGTTCAGCGGGAGGCGAGCGCCCGACACACGACCGACCGAAAACACCGACACCATTGATGCAGAAACTCTTCTTGGAGCCGAGCGAGTTAACAGCCGTCACATCCCTGCTACTGGTAACCATGAAATCCAGTTCAACCTGTTCATGGTCGAGTGGTCGGCGACTAAACTGGCTTCCCCACCGGACTCAGTCTGGTGAGGAAGGTGTGAGGACACCCAGCAGGACTGAAAAACAAGACTTGACAAAGGGCGGATGAGCTCCTTGTGAGCCAACGGCCATCTTCTGTGGAAGAGATTAAAGACTCACCACGTATCTCCCTCTTACGAATCGTATGCTATACACTTAGTTAGAAGAGACATGTGTTGTGCAGATGAACCTGGGCCCCTTGCGAGCGATTCTGCTGTACATGGCCACTAGGAAGAAGATAATGACCTTGGGAATTGTAGGTCTGTTGGGAATGAAGGCGGCACACCAAATCCGAAAGGATGTGTGGCACTGGCTAATGATAGACTGAAAACTAGCGGAAGTATCTTACGGATAGGGACATGGAATGTTCGAACAATGTATCAAACGGGGAAGCTTGATAATGCAATTCTTGAGATATCTCGAATGAAGCTGGATATTATGGGAGTAAGCGAAGTCCGTTGGACAGAGGCTGGAACAGTTGACAAGAATGATTTTGTGATGATATACTCTGGAGGAGAGAGCCATGCCAATGTTGTTGGAATTACTATGAAAAAGAGAATCTATAATGCAATGGATGGGTTTGGCCTATATCTGGTAGAGTCATAATGGTAAAATTAAAAGGAAAGCCTTTCGATGTTATGGTAGTCCAAGTGTATGCACCAACAGGTGAGCATGAGGATGAAGAGGTGGAACGGTTTTATAAGGACGTAGAATCTACTTTAAAAAATGCAAAGAGCTCTGATGTACTTTTCATTATGGGAGATCTGAATGCTAGAGTAGGCAATGTGAAATACAAGGGTATCATTGGTCAGTATGGCTTAAATGAGAGAAATGAAAGAGGGGAAAGATTTATACAATTTTGTAAACAGTATGAGCTGATGGTAGCAAACACATGAATCAAATTACCTAAACAAAAATTATACACTTGGAAGAAGCCTGGGGCTACTGGAAGGAGACAAATTGACTATATTGCAGTGAGGAAATGCTTCAGGAGAAGTATTAGGATGGCCAAGACTTATCCGGGTACCGATATAGGCTCGGATCACAACCCGGTGGTTGTTAGGGTGAAGATTGTACTAAAGGCAAAGATTAAGGCTGCAACCAAGAAAGCCAGGCTGGATATGGACTTACTGAAGAAGAGAAAGTATAGTGAAAGATTTTCTGCAGTGGTACAAAATAGGTCTAAAGGACTGAGAGTAGAAGACATGGAGCAGATAACAGATATCATGTTGTCAAACCTGAAGGACTGTATGCAAATGGCAGCTGAAGAATGTCTCCCCAAAAGAAGGCGCGTAGCTAAACAAGCCTGGATGATGGATCACATTCTGAAGCTCATGGAAGAGAGAAGGAAGCACAAAAAGGACACATCTAAGTACAAGGAATTGAACCAACAAATAAGAGCAGAATGTGCAAAAGCTAACGAACAATGGTATATCAAATGGTGTGAAAAGACAGAGACCATGGACATGTTGTATCATTCAAGGGATATGCACAGTGAGATTGCAGAGATGACCAACAGGAACAAGAAACAATCAAGGACTGGCATTATTCAAGACAAGGACGGGAACATACTATTTGAGAATGATAAGGTGCAAAGTAGATGGATGGAATACATTAGGGAATTGTACTATGAAGCTAGAAATGATAGAGCGAGTGAGAAGAACATGGAAGGTCCGGAAATTTTGGTAGCAGAAGTAAGAGCAGCCATTGGAAAGTTAAAAACTGGTAAAGCTTGTGGTGTAGATGGTATTACAGCCGAAATGTTGAAATGCCTTGGCGACTCAGAGGTTGAGGAGATCACGAGGCTTTGCAATACAATCTACTCACCAGGAAAGTGGCCAACAGATTTTGTGGTGTCAAAGTTTGTCATGATCCCAAAGAAAAGTAAGAGCACAAAATGCTCAGACTTTAGAACTACAAGCCTTATAATTCATGACTCCAAGATCTTGTTATTAATACTTCTAAGCAGAATAAAAAGGACAGTTCTTAATGAAATTAATGAGTGCCAGAGCGGATTTATACCGGGTAAGGGTACCCGTGAAGGGATTTTCAATTTGCAAATGATTGGGGAATGAGGTCTAGAAAAAAAAAGACATTTACATGTGCTTCCTGGATTACAAAAAAGCTTTTGACCGAGTCAATCATGAACAGCTGGTCAATTGCCTGAACTCATTGGGGCTGGATGGGAAAGATGTTCGACTGACTGTGAGTCTGTACTGGCATCAGAAGGCGGTAATAAGAACTAGTGGTGGGAATTCACCAGAAGTTGAGATCCAAAACGGGGCTCACCAGGGCTGCGTTATCTCCCCTTTATTATTTAACATTTGCTCTGAGGTAATCTTCAAGGTGTTGAATGATGAACCTGGTGTCCAAATTGGTGGAGTGACGGTGTACAACTTGAGGTATGCAGATGATTCAGTGTTGTTAGCCGAGACTGAGGACGTGTTACTCAGAATAGTAGATAGGGTAAATGCTGCAGGTGAATGATTTGGAATGAAAATAAATGCTGCAAAGACGAAGATGATGGTAGTATTATGGAAGAGAGAAGTCCCCAAAATCAGTATCAAAATTAACGGCGTAGGCATAGAGCAAGTCAAGAAGTTTGTGTACTTGGGACAGATGGTCACAGAGGATGGGAAATGTGATACAGAAATTAGACAAAGAATTGAGATTGCAAGATCAACGTTCTGGAGCCTGAGTGACGTGCTGTGTGGCAAGAGGTTGGACTTTGGGCTGCGTTGTAGAACTTGGAAATACTACGTCTGGAGCAGTCTGTTGTATGGAGTCGAATCATGGACCTTATGCCAGGAAGCGCAACGACGACTGGAGGCATTTGAAATGTGGTGTTTAAGGAGAATGCAGAAAATTAGATGGGTGATGAAGGTCAGTAATGTGGAAGTGTTGAAGAGAGTGAGGAGAGAAAAGGAGTTGCTGAAGAATGTGCAGAAAAGGAAGCTGGAATATGCCCGGCACTTGTTAAGAGGTGGTGGACTGCAGAAATTGTTATTGGAAGGGATGATAGAGGGAAAGAGGGAAAGAGGAAGGCAGTGAACCACTCGGCACAATAATGTGAGGCAATGGACTGGGTTGAGTTATGCTGAGGCCAGAAAAAGAGCGCAAGATCAAGGAAGATGGAGGTGCATAGCAGCCAACCCTGGATTTGGGATGGCACCCACTGACTGACTGACTGAGAAAGCTAGGTCTTTTCTCTTTGGAACAAAGGAGGATGAAAGATGACCTGATGGAGGTAAACAGGATGATAAGAGACGTAGATAGAATGGACAGCCAGAGATTTCTTCTCAGAGTGGAAATGGCTAATATGAGAAGACGTAATTTTAAGGTGATTAGAGGAAAGTATGAGGGGGATGCTAGAGGTACATTTTTCACACAGAGAGTGGTGGGTGCATGGAACATGCTGCCAGGGTTGTGGTAGAGGCAGATACATTAGGGTCACTTAAGAGACGCTTGGATGAGCACATGGATGAAAGAAAAACGGAGGGCTATGGGGAGAGAAGAGTTACATTGATCTTAGAGTAGGTTAAAAGGTCGGCACACCATCATGGGACAAATGACCTATGCTACACTTAATGTTCTGTGTTCTATGTAACTCACCTTCATGCTGGCTGCTCTTTTACCTCCAATTGTGCAATAACTTAAACTGGATTGAAAGGGTTTCTCTGTAACAACCAAATGGAAAGTTTATCTCGTGGACCAGTCTTCAACTCTTTATTGATGTTGTTCATTTACTCTATCACACTGTGACCACAGGTGGAATTAACTAAAACATTTGCAAAATCAGTTAATTCATCAGGCATCTATTTCACAGCAAATCTATGGCTCTTCACACAGCTTTAGACCACCTAGACAACCCAGACACTTACATCAGGATGCTGTTCATCGACTATAGCTCAGAACTTAATACCATAATTCCCACAATCCTGATTGATAAGTTGTAGAACCTGGGCCTTTGTACCTCCCTCTGCAATTGATCCTCCGCACGGTCTGTGCGGATCGCTGATAACGTATCCTGGCTGCGTGGTGTGCCGACAACAATCACACCCTTAACACCCAGAGGACCAAGGAGATCATTGTGGACTTCAGGCATGCCAGGAGTCACACTCATGTCCCCATCTACATCAACGGAACTGTAGTGGATTGTGTATCAAGCTTCAAATTCCTTGGTGCCCACATTTCCGAGGATCTCACCTGGTCCCTGAACTCCTCCATCCTGATCAAAAAGGTGCAACAGCATCTTTATTCCCTGCAGAGCATGAAGAAAGCTCATCTCTGTCCCAGGATACTGATGGACTTTTACCGCTGTACCATTGAGAGCATACTCAGCAACTGCATCTCAGTGTGGTATGGCAATTGTCCCGTATCGGACCGCAAAGCACTCCAACATGTGGTGAAAACTGCCCAGTGGATTATCGGCACCCAGTTACCTACCATTGAGAACATCTACCATAAATGCTGCCTGGGCAGGGTGAAAAGCATTATCAAGGATGCATCTCACCCTAACCATGGACTTTTTACTCTCCTCCCATCCGGTAGGCACTACAGGAGCCTCCGCTCCCACACCAGCAGGCACAGGAAAAGCTTCTTTCCTGAGGCTGTGACACTGCTGAACCTGTCATCACAGCGCTAAGCAGTATTCCATCCATATTATACTGTATCAGTACTTCTATATTTGTGTGCTGTAGCACTTTTTCTATTCGCAGTTATTTTGTAAATACTACTCTTTGCATTTCTGGTCAGATGCTAAATGCATTTCATTGGCTTTGTATCTGTGCTTGGCACAAAGACAATAAAGTTGAACCTAATCTAATCTAATCTAATCTTTGCTGACGAACAACACTGGCACACCTCAGGGGTGTATGCTTTGCCCACTGCTCTACTCTCTGTATACACATGACAGTGTGGCTAGGCATAGCTCAAACACCATCTACGAATTTGCTGATGATACAACGATTGTTGGTAGAATCTCAGGTGGTGACGAGAGGGTGTACAGGAATGAGATATGCCAACTAGTGGAGTGGTGTTGCAGCAACAACCTGGCACTCAATGTCAGTAAGACGAAAGGGCTGTTTGTGGACTTCAGGAAGGGTAAGATGAAGGAACACATTCCAATCCTCATAGAGCGATCAGAAGTGGAGAGAGTGAGCAGCTTCAAGTTCCTGGGTGTCAAGATCTCTGAGGATCTAAACTGGTCCCAGCACATTGATGTAGTCATGAAGAAGGCAAGACAGCAGCTATACTTTATTAGGAGTTTAAAGCGATTTGGCATGTCAACAAATACATTCAAAAACTTCTATAGATGTACCATGGAGAGTATTCTGACAGGCTGCATCACTGTCTGGAATGGAGAGGCTACTGCACAGGACCGAAAGAAGCTGCAGAAGGTTGTAAATCTAGTCAGCTCCATCTTGGGTACTAGTCTACAAAGTACCCAGGACATGTTAAGGGAGTGGTGTCTCAGAAAGGCAGCGTCCATTATTAAGGACCTCCACACCCAGGGCATGCCCTTTTCTCACTGTTACCATCAGGCAGGAGGTACAGAAGCCTGAAGGCACACGCTCAGCGATTCAGGAACAGCTTCTTCCCCTCTGCTATCCAATTCCTGAATGGACTTTGAATCTTTGGACACTATCTCGCTTTTTTAATATACATTATTTCTGTTTTTACACAATTTTTAATAATTTATTCAATATGTGTAATTTAATTGTTTATTATTATGTTTTATTTTATTTATTATTACAATTTTTTTGCTGTCTCTGCAAGATTATGTATTGCGTTGAACTGCTGCTACTAAGTTAACAAATTTCACGTCACATGCCAGAGATAATAAACTTGATTCTGATTCTGATCCTAGCAAGACAAAAGTTCAGCAATGTGTCAATGTTAAACTAAAGTTCCCAGATACAATTACTCTAACAAAAATTCAACTGAGGGACATTAAATAAAGAGACCTTGTTAAGCCCTTTAGCAGTGTGCTTTCTTTACCTTTATTATTACTCAGAACAATAAACCTGCATTGAAATGACATAAGACACTGAATATTTTCAAACTATTTCAGGTTTTGTATTGTATATTACAAACCAAAATAGTGCAGGAAATGATTGATTATCAGATCCCGTTAGAGTCTAGACACTGAATGTTATTGAATAGAATGAGAAACTAAGATAGATTTAAAGGACTGAGGTTAACACCTAAAAGTAGACTTTGGAAGGAAAAAAGAATATTTTTTGGGTTTGTACAGATTCCATTTTCCTACATTGTCTTCTCTCTGGTAGATGTTGTGTCCAGAATCATATTCACATCACTACAACAAAGAACTTGCTTCCTGAATACTTTTAGGTGTATCTTATGAATTTTGGGCTGCTGAACATGAAAATCATCATGACTTTTCCCTATCACGCACTATTTTTTGAAATCACCAATATTTGTTATTTCAATTCATAATTCAAGTGAATTAAAATGTTTCCCGCAATGTAAGCTGAAATGTTTTCAATCTTGTCCAGGCGTATCTGGGCATGCTGAAGCTGCATGGCAGGACAGGTTTTAGACAGGCTATAAAAGCATCATGCACACACTGTTCTATTTACAGTATTGCATTTACATGTATATCGGTTTGTGATCACGTTAATGCACATCCTCCACATGCATAGCATATTATGTGTACTCATTATAATAAAGTAACCGTATTTTCAGGAGTACTTGTGATTTCAAAGTGTGTTGTCAATGTTGCAACAGCTGTGACGCTTTCTGTTATATTCATGGCGAGTATACGCTGAAATCTCAAAGACGGAGAATGACCCCTCTTGTTAAGAAAGCCCATGAGCTCTACTTTTGGTGTAAAATTGGTGACCAAGACAAAGCCCGGGCTCCTCACATTTGTTGTGCGACATGTGCTGTCGATCTTAGAGCTTGGCTCAGAGGTACTTGGATGTCAACGTCGTTTGCTGTCATATGACAGACTGCTACTTCTGTCTGACCAGTGTATCTGGTTTCTCTACTAAAAACAAGAAATCCGTTGAATACCCCAATCTCCCTTCTTCCATGAGACCTGTGCCACATGCCTATAGTCTTCCAGTACCGAAACCCCCAGAGACATGAAGTCTAGAGGAGGCAGACGAAGATGCCATGATGCACGAGCCAGGAATGGAAAATGACACTGATACTGATTCTGATTTTGAACCCTCTATGTCGAGTGAGCCTCAACTGATAACTCGTTCTGAGTTAGGTGACTTGGTCAGAGACTCGGGTTTGCCACAGGCAAAAGCAGAATTACTGGGTTCGAGACTGGAAGGATGGAATCTGCTGTCACCAGGCACAACATTTTCCATGAAGGATTTCGATATTTGAGGCGGGTGGTTCCCAGAATAACTCAAGCCAAGATTAAGGAAGGCATTTTAGTTGGTCCACAGATCAAACAGGACATCAATAGGCAATTCAAAGAACTTCTAGTGGGACTGGAGAAAATCAGATAGAAGGCATTCAAGGACGTTGCTGACAAATTTCATGACGACTACGCAGCACCAAATTATGTATAGCTAGTTGACAACATGCTTCAAGCATACAAAACCATGAAATGCAATATGTCATTAGAGATTGATTTTTTGCATTCCCACTTAGACTTCTTTCCTACAAATCTTGGTACTATCAGTGATGAGCATGGTGAGAGGTTTCACCAAGATGTTGTGATGATGGAGAAACGGTATCAAGGCAACTGGAATCCACCAATGCTGGCTGGACACTTACTGTTGGACACTTAAGCAAGAGGTCTCAGAAACTGAAGGCAAATGAAAATCACCCCAAAAGAATTTAACTTAGTGAACTATTGCAAAGCATCAGCACTGTTCTGCAGTTAAACTCATTATATTCAATAAATGTTAATTTCCTGTTTCTCCAAATTCCTACATTATACACGTAGTCTGAAATTATATTCGTGTTCAGCTTCAAGCGGTCTATCATAACCACAATAAAAATTCTGAGGAAGCAACCCTTTCAAAAAAATTTGCTGTCCAATGTTACCAGATCCCGTTAGAGAGTAGAAACTGAATGTTATATCCTTGAGTCAACAACTACGATAGATTTAAAAGAATGAGATTCAGCACTTAAAAACACACCTTGAAAAGAAAAAGGAATATTTTTTGAGTATATATTGTACAGACTCCATTTTCCTACATTGTCTTCTCCCTGGTAGATGTAGTGTCCAGAGTCATGCTCACAACAGCCCTTTGGCTATCGATCTGCTGAGGAAACTCAGTAGGTTGATTAGTGTCTGTGGAAGGAAAAGAATTGCTGATGTTTCAGTTTGAAATTGTTATTCTTTAACTCTTAGGGTCTCATATATATTTGAGCTCCTTCAATTCAGGCCTGTTGATCATTCTTAAATCCAATTCCTTCATCAACCCTTTTATACCATCTTTTGATAGTGTAGTCATGGGGAAGAGCAAAATCAGAAGCCTTTAATATAAAAATAGTTACCAAGTAATCAAATGAGCAATTCAGAAGAAACTTCCTTGCCTAGAGGGTGGCAGGAATGTGGAACTTGTTGTCACTGAGAACAGTTAAAGTGAAGCAAGATAAGTAGGAGAAGCAGAAGAGAAAATGGTATATTGTAATAAAGTTTTAAAATTTTGTGTGGAGATACAGTGTGGAATAAGTCCTTTCAGCCCTTTGAACCACGCTGCCTAGCAACCCCAGCAACCCCCATTTAACCCTAACACAATCATGGGACAATTTACAAATTACCAATTAACCTATCCAGTACGTCTTTGGCCTGTGGGAGGAAACTGGATCACCCGGGGAAACTCACTCATTCCATGGGGTGGACGTACAAAGACTGCTCACAGAGGAAGCCGGGTTGAAATCTGAACTCCGATGCCCCAAGCTGTAATAACTTTGTGCTAACTGCTACGCTATTGTGGCGCCCAAGGAAGAAAGATCGTAGGCTCAGGTAGATAGAAAGGCCAGCATGCACTGGTTGGTTGAAATAGCCATAAATGTTACTTAATTCTGTGTAACACTACCTTATCCCATTTTCAATATCCCATTTCCTCTTCTGCTTCTCCTATTTATCTTGCTTCACTTTAACTGTTCTCAGTGGCAACAAGTTCCATATTTCTGCCACCCTCTAGGCAAGGAAGAAGATAAGGAAGAAGCTTTGGAGAAGAAGGGCAGGTTGGATAAGGGGAAGTAGTTGTAGACAATGCTGCTTTTTTGGGGTGGTGGTGGGTGGGGGAGATAATGCAGGTTTGATGTGGAGGACAACAATATCTAAGGTAGAAATTATGAAGCATCGTTGAGCAAATCACTGGTCTGCAGGTACTGAGATTACAAGAGTAAAATACTAAATCAGAAATTGTCTATTCGCCAGAACTTTAGCTGTCATTTTAATGCTAATAACTGTATTTATACTATCCAAAAATTAGCCTGGCTGCCACCCTCTTGCACTCAACCATTGTTACATTTGCTGGTCCTTGTCAAGAATTAATAGAAAACCGTTTTACTTATTTCAATAGAGTAATTAATGCAATAATACACATAATTGTGTATCAATGTAATAATGCTGTCTCTACAATTCCCAGGGAACCCAGTAGAGTTTGGCATCACAAACAGACATCATGTTTCAAATGCGTTATACCCAACTACAGAATACAGATACACATCTGGCATAGGCATTGTTAAGTTTAGAAGGCTCTTGGAAATAGTGAATTTAATTAAATTTGTGGTGCACTCAGATAACTTTCTGCTATCTAGTCAAATACCAAAAGGCACAAGAACATTTTCTTCTGATTAAAGTCAAAACAGGAACTAGCTTAAGGACAACGTCTTGTTAATTAACTGAGTAAATTAGAGGAGATTCAATATCACTTGCTTGATTTCAAATGAAACATATTTAGTTTAAAAGTTGTAACATTTGAAAAATACCAAGATGTAAAAAAACTTGAGGACAGCGTTGGATACATCCAAAAGCATAATTGAAAAGGGTAAACAAAAATCATTCTTCTCTGCAATCTGAAATGTTTAGTTGAACAAGCTGCTGAACTTACTTTTTATCTTTTTCTCAGATTGACATTTTCTTTGAGTGAATGCTGCACACTGCCTATTAAGCACAGGAGAAATTTTCAGTGATTATTTCTACATGACATGCATATCTTGCTGTGAAAATTTACTTTCCAAATTGATTGCCCTTGTGGGCTAGACCTGGACCTCACCTTAGAGGTACTTTATACTTTATTGTCGCCAAACAATTGATACTAGAATGTACAATCATCACAGCGATATTTGAGTCAGGGCTTCCTGCTCCCTGGATTACAAATCGATAGTAAATATTAAAAATTTAAATTATAAATCATAAATAGAAAATAGAAAAATTGGAAGTAAGGTAGTGCAAAAAGACCGAGAGGCAGGTCCGGATATTTGGAGGGTATGGCCCAGATCTGGGTCAGCATCTGTTCAGCAGTCTTATCACAGTTGGAAAGAAGCTGTTCCCAAATCTGGCCATATGAGTCTTCAAGCTCCTGAGCCTTCTTCTGGATGGAAGAGAGACGAAATGTGTGTTAGCTGGGTGGGTCGTGTCCTTGATTATCCTGGCAGCACTGCTCCGACAGCGTGCGGTGTAAAGTGAGTCCAAGGATGGAAGATTGGTTTTTGTGATGTGCTGCGCTGTGTTCATGATCTTCTGCAGCTTCTTCCGGTCTTGGAAAGGACAAATTCCATACCAGGTTGTGATGCACCCTAGAAGAATGCTTTCTACGGTGCATCTATAAAAATTAGTGAGGGTTTTAGGGGATAGGCCAAACTTCTTCAGTTTCCTCAGGAAGTAAAGGCACTGGTGGGCCTTCTTGGCAGTGGACTCAGCTTGGTTGGACTAAGTCAGGTCATTTGTGATATTGACCCCGAGGAACTTAAAGCTTTTGACCTGTTCTACTTGCGCACCACCGATGTAGATTGGGTCGTGCGGTCCGCTACTCCTTCTGAAGTCAACAACCAATTCCTTCATCTTGCTGACATTGAGGGATAGGTTATTATCTTCGCACCATGCCACCAGGTTCTTATTTTCCTCTCTGTACTCAAACTCATCATTACCCAAGATACGGCCTGCAATTGTTGTGTCATCAGCAAACTTACATATTGAGTTCGATGGAAACTTGGCTACACAATCATGGGTGTACAGTGAGTACAGCAGGGGGCTGAGTACACAGCCTTGTGGGGCACCGGTGCTCAGAGTGATTGTAGAGGAGAGCTTGTCCCCTATTTTTACAGCCTGGGTCCTGTCTGTGAGGAAGTTGAAGATCCAGCTGCAGACCTGAATGCTAAGGCCCAGGTTCCGGAACTTAGGAATCAGTTTATTTGGAATGATGGTATTAAAGGCAGAGCTGTAGTCAATGAAAAGGAGCCTTATGTATGCGTCTTTATTCTCCAGGTGTTCTAAGGAGGAATGTAGGGCTGTATATAAAATCAAGAGGGGTGCAGGTAAGGTGGATGATCTACTTTTCTGAGGGTAGAGGGCATAGATTTAAGGAGAATTAAAAGGGATCTGATCCAAATACTTATCACCCTTTCTTCGCACAGAGAGTGATGGGGATTTATAATGAACTGCCAGAGGAAGCTATAGAGATCATCCAATCATCCAAATATGATTACAAGGTTTCAGAAGGATATGCACCAAATGCAGGCAAATAGTTCTAGAGCAGATACACATTTTGGTTGGAATGGGTGAGCTGGGCCAAAAGGTCTGTTTCCATTCTATATAACTGGAATATTTTAATGCCAGACAGAATGTTTTAACAGAGTAAGTTCATGCTTTCAAACAAAGCGATAGAGCCTTACCTTGCATAGGAACAGCATAAAAATTTAGCTCTGCTTTTACTATTAGTCCTATATATTTGGATATTAAGCGCCAAATATCCAAACCTTCATGTCAGGCAATAGATTATCACCCATTTCCTTTCAAAATGTATAATTGCCAAAGGGGTCAGAAAAGAAATGCAGAGACCATTGTTGAGATTGATCCCATTGATCTAAATAACTCTGGACTGCCCCTGTGGTTGCATACAATGACAAACATGAGCAGCTACTGAAAAATTGTGAGCACATGGTAAAACATGTACTGTGCTTTAGTACATCCTGAAGTTCAGGATAATGTTAGATTAAGAGAAGTATTCAAGCTTAATGCTGCTGCCGGAATAATCTTAAGGTTAATTCCATTGTTGTGTATTTGGTATTTCAATACTATTTAAGTAATCTTGTATATAAATTGTTTGATTAAGCTTTCCTGTTCATTTAAATAATTCGTTGTGGGTTACGTACATAATTATGTTAATTGCATATGTCATCATGTTTCCACATGGTATGTGTATGCCTTGCTTAAAGTAAAGATGAAGTTAGGACTGTATTTTAGACTCTGTGTTTCCTATGAATTTGATTAATGTTTTGAAGTTGCAAAACATAACATTGGTGATGAGGTATTTTTTAAAAAGAAACCAAGGCAGCTACCAACCTGCTCAAATGCAGTAAGACATTCAAACTAAAAGCTACGCTATGAGGAACTGTGAGTTAAAAAAAAAAGCACAGCGCAGCCCAGCCCAGAGCCAACTTTGGAAGGGAAGACATGATTGAATTTTTTTTTAATGTCGGAAAATGGAAGAATTCATGGGTTCATAAAGAGTGATTATAATAATTTACAAAAAGCGCAGAAGTGGCTGGCTATGCTGGAAAGATTGACAAATTTGATTACACAATGAGTAATTGGCTCACATACACTGAGCTATTGGAACAGTATATTGAAGCAAATGAAATAACCAATAAGAAGCAAGCCAATTTTACTGAGTGCATTGGGCTTAAAGGCATGCAGTTTGCTTTGAAGTTTGACTGCTCCAACCAAGCCTGCAGAAATGAGCTTTACTGCTGTTGTAAAAGTGATGGAGGAACAACTAGAACTGAAGCCATTGTTGATTGCAGAACATTTTAGGTTTCATAAGTGGAATCAAAAAGGAGTTGTGTCTAATTCAGCATACATGGCTAAATAGAAGACAGTCTGAGCATTGTCAGCTCAGTGATGGGCTTGATGATACACTGAGAGATCATTTATTTTGAGGAGTCTTACAAGAAAGCATTTAAAAATAGCTCCTAACTGAAGCACAGCTTACACTCAAATGAGCAGTGGAAATTGCTGTTTCAATGGAAACTGCAGACAGAGATGCAATTGGGTTGCAGTCAGGAAGGATAGTGAATATGAAATATGAACAAAATTGCATCATCTAAACAGAAACCGGCTTGGCCAAACAAATTGTGTTACCGTTGTGGCAGGGCTACACATACACCAAACAAATGCAGATCTAAAGGCGAAACTTGCAGAAAATTCAACAAAGTAAGATACATACAAACAGTATGTTGGGCAGACAAAAATAAATGGACAGTACAGGGAAGAGAAAAAGTGAAAAAGCCAAGTTTCAGTTTCAAAAAGAACACTAATCTGAATGCTGCTGATGAAAAATCTGATAATGATGAGAGTGACACAGAATTTTGTAGCCTTGAGATTTACAGTGTGAAAATTAACAATAGACAAGCAACAGGGCTTATGCCAGAAGTGAATGGCAAATTAATTAAAATGGAATTAGACACTGGTTCAGTCATTCCACAAAATGTTTTTGAGAGGCTATTCAAATGAAACTTGCAGATATCCAACCAAGAACTTATACTGGAGAAAACATAGCTCATTTGGGAATGAGATTTGTAATGAATATCAACAACCAACAAGCCACATTGGTCTTGTATGCAGTAAAAACAGGAGCATCAGCATTGTAGGGATGTGACTGGCTGTGATAACTGAAACTTGATGGGGATCCATCCAAAATTTGCATACCACACCCTCTGCAATGAAGTAATCTGAAAGCAAATTCAGAAAGATACTGGATCCACAACTGTCTCCATGCAGAACACCATGAATTGTTGTCCAATGGAGGACAAACAGGTGTCAATGCCAAGTTCTTTGCCTCTGCGTGAAAAGTATATTGGACCTAGGAAGGACCATGTTGCTCAGAGGAATTGTGACAGTGACAAAAGCAGTAGTCTGACTATAGCAGTTTTCAGAGACAAAGTATCTGAAAAAGTTTCTGATATGTTAATCATGCAGTTACTGCGAAACGTGGCTTGGTTTTAAGCTGTAAGAGAGTTCAGGAAGCTTCAGGAAAGTTGCAAACATTCAGTTTTTGTGAGTGTAAACAACCAGAATTACTCTGCGTGCCTAAGGTTATTGCATGATCTTCAAGTGGGAGACAAAAAACTGCTTGTAAAAGTAGATGAAAGACCGAAGCCCAGCTGGATGAATGGAAGGCCAAAAGGAAAGGTGTCAATGGAGATATGAAAACAAAGAATTCATCTGATGATTTTGAGGATGTGGAAGCTAAGAGGAGAGATCAGATCTTAAAGGGAGCAATAGAAGAGAATATTCCAGTGAACTAAATGTACCTCACCAAGATCAAGATGCACAAACTAGAAAAAGAAAAAGGAGGGAAGGGATGGAGAGAAAGAATGTGAATGAGAAAGAGAAAGTTGTGAAAGAGAGGATTGTGAGAAAGAAAAAGAAAGAGAAAGAAGTAAATACAGAGAGGGAAAAGAAAAAAAGCTGTCTAGAGCTGTCGTAACCACTTCCTGCAGTCTTAAAATTAACTCCTTCAACCACCACAGAGGAGGCCCCAGAATCTGAGATTACTTTCACAGCCATAAGTCTCACCTGCCAAGCAGAGTGAACCCACTTGCCAGGAAAGACATTATCCCACTAGAGTAAGAAATCCTCCACAGTAATTTAATCTTTAAGCCTGAATGGGACAACTTAAAATTTACTATACTGTACATGAAAACAGTAATAGTGTTATCTAATATACTGTGTATATAGCTGAGACACTTTCTCTGTTGAGTTGGAGTTCATAGCTAAGCAGGGAGCAGTGTATTTGATATTTCAATATTTGAGTAATCTTGCATGTATATTGTTTAATTAAGCTTTCCTGTTCGTTTAAATAATTTGTTATGGGTTATATGTATAAATACATTAACTGCATACATCATCATGCTACCATGTGATCTGTGTGTGCCTCGCTTAAAGTAAAGACGAAGTTAGACCTGCATTTCGGACTCCATGTATTCTTTGAATTAGTTTAGTGCTTTGAATTTACAGGGAGTACTACCACTGTATATTGACAGACTGATATCTGTGCAAAGACATGTATGTGTGTATATGTGGGCAACAGAGTGTCACAGCTCATCGAGCTCCTTCCCCACTGCTCCAACGAACATCTTCAAACTTGACTTCTGGTGCCACCTGTGTGGAGTTTGCATGTTTTCTCTGTGACGACTAGGATTTCCTCTTGGTAGAAAGTTACAGCTCTGCCAGTAGACCTCATGAAAAGTGCAACACTGGAAACCACCTATCAGGAACTGTTGGTCTTTCTCAGAAAAATCTAGACCTTTAGAAGTAATTGCCTTTCATTGAAAAATTTCACAAGATGACTATCAGCAATAAACCTCAGCACAGCACAAAGGAAAAAAAGCAGACTTCCACCAAAATTATTTAATAAATTTTATTAGACCCTTTAAAACGGTGTAAAATATCTTACAAGAGAAACCTTTCAAATATGTACTGCTAATGTAAATAATGTGAGGTAATTGATTTACCAGTAAACAGGTCAAAACAGTCATACAAAATGCTTCAGGAAAATTATATTATAATCTGTGAAATGATCTTTTTAATGAACAATAAGACCACAAATCTCAGTGAGTTATTGGTTTAAATGTTTTTCTTTAAAAATCTACATTTTCATAAAAATAACTAAACAAAACATTGATGCTTTATTTACCTATAACTTCTCACCTGCCTCTGATATACCGTTCACCAGTGGTTTTAGTTAAGTTTATCTGAATTAAAGTAACATAATATTACCTTTAATTCCTTTGTAATGTATATTATTTTTAGAGTAATGAAGCCATGCGTGGTTTCAGAAGAAGTACTGAAAAAAAACAGTTTTCTTTAATTGCATCCAACATGCAAAGGTCTCCAACTTCCTCTTCAACTATTTCTGCTGTCATCTACTCTGACTCATATTTATTTTAAGAGGATAATAGCAAAGGGGCAACAGATACTTTGATCGACGTAAGAGGTACTTCAGATGCTGGAAATCTAGAGCCATACAAAGAATGTGCTGGAGGAGCTCAGCTGGTCAGGCAGCATCTATAGATGGGAATAAACAGTTGATGTCTCGGGCCGAGGTACTTCATCAGGACTGAAAAGGAAGAGGGAAGAAGTCAGAATAAAAAAGTGGGGAAGGATTGGAAGAAGTACAAAATGGCAGGTGATAGGTGAAACCAGGAGAGGGGGAAGGGGTGAAGTAAAGAGCCTGGAATTAAATTGATGGCAGAGATAAAGGGCTGGAGAAGGGGAATCTAATAGGACAGGACAGAAGACCATCGAATAAAGAGAAAGGGGAGGAGCAACAGAGAGAGGTGATGGATGAGTCAGAAGAGAAGGTGTGAGAGAGAAACAAGAATTGGGAATGGTGAGGGGGATTGTAATTACTGGAAGATTGAGAAATCAATGTTCATACCATCAGCAAAGTTGCTGGTGAATGCAGCAGGCCAGGCAGCATCTCTAGGAAGAGGTACAGTCGACGTTTCAGGCTGAGACCCTTCATCAGGACTAACTGAAGGAAGAGCTAGTAAGAGATTTGAAAGTGGGAGGGGGAGGGGGAGATCCAAAATGATAGGAGAAGACAGGAGGGGGAGGGACGGAGCCAAGAGCTGGACAGGTGATAGGCAAAAGGGGTATGAGAGGATCATGGGACAGGAAGCCCAGGAAGAAGGAAAAGGGAGGGGGGGGGAACCCAGAGGATGGGCAAGGGGTATAGTCAGAGGGACAGAGGGAGAAAAAGGAGAGAGAGAGAAAGAATGTGTGTATATAAATAAAGGATGGGGTACGAGGGGGAGGTGGGGCATTAGCGAAAGTTTGAAAAGTCAGTGTTCATGCCATCAGGTTGGAGGCTACCCAGATGGAACATAAGGTGTTGCTTCTCCAGCTTGAGTGTAGCCCTAGAGCTTTGATCAGCAGACAACCTGGACGTCAGAAGTTTTGAGAGGAGGGGACTTCAATCAGGTCCACTGTCCAAGTACAAAAAGCAGCAACTTGTCGCTACAATGAAAAAGAGCTTTGACCACTCTTCAAGCAGGAAGGGAGGCAGAAGAAAAGAAACTATAGGCCAGTTAGTCTGACTTCAGTAGTTGAGAAGATGTTGGCATTGATTATTACGGATGCGGTCTCAGGGTACTTGGAGGCACATAATAAACTAGGTCATAGTCAGCATTGTTTCCTCAAGAGAAAATATTGCCTGACAAATCTGTTGGAGTTCTTTGAAGAAATAACTAGCAGGATAGACAAAGGATGTTGTGTATTTAGATTTTCAGAAGGCTTTTGACAAGGTGCCACACATGAGGCTGCTTAATAAGTTACGAGCCCCTGGTATTATAGGGAAAATTCTAGCATGGATAAAGCAGTGGCTGATTGGTAGAAGGCAAAGAGTGGGAATAAAGGGAGCATTTTCTGTTTGGCTGCCAGTGGCTAGTGGTGTTCCACAGCGGTCTGTGTTGGGACCGATTCTTTTTATATTATATGCCAATGATTTGGATGATGGAATCGATGGCTTTTTAACAAAGTTTACAGACAATATCATGATAGGTGGAGGGGAAAGTAGTTTTGATGAAGTAGAGATGCTACAAAAGGACTTAGATTAGAGGAATGGCAGATAAAATACAATGTCGGGAAGTGTATGGTCATGCACTTTGGGAGAAGAAATGAAAAAGTTGACTATTTCCTAAATGGAGAGAAAATACAAAAACTGAGGTGCAAAGGGACTTGGGAGTCCTTGTGCAGGATTTTCTAAAGGTTATTTTGCAAGTTGTGTGTGGTAAGGAAAGCAAATGCAATGTTAGCACTCATTTCAAGAGGTCTAGAATATAAAAGCAAGGATGTAATGTTGAGACTTTATAAAGCACTGACAAGGCCTCATTTGGAGTATTGTGAGCAGTTTTGGGCACCATATCTTCAAAAAGATATGCTGAAAATGGAAAGGGTTCAAATGAGGTTCACAAAAGTGATTCTAGCATTGAATGGCTTGTCATATGAAGAAGATTTGATGTCTCTTGGGCTGTATTCACTAGAATTCAGAAGTGTGAGGGGTGACCTCATTGAAGCATTTCAAGGTGAAAGGCCTTGACAGAGTGGATAGGGAAAGGATGTTTCCTGTGGTGGGAGAATCTAAGACCAGAGGACACAGCCTCAGAATAGAGGGTGTCCTTTTTGAATGGAAATGAGGAGGAATTTCTTTAACCAGAAAGTGGTGAATTTGTGGAATTCTTTTCCACAGGAAGCTGTGGAGGCCAAGTCTTTATGTATATTTAAGGCAGAGGTTGATAGATTCTTGATTGGTCAGAGCATGAAGGGATACGGTGAGAAGGCAGACGAATGGGCTGAGAGGAAAGTTGGATCAGCCATGATGAAATGACAGAGTAGACTAAATGGGCCAAATGGCCTAATTCTGCTTCTATATCTTATGATCTTATGGCCTTGATATGGTAGTAGAGGAGTCCACTGACTGGCATGTCAGAGTGGGAATGGAAGTAGAATTGAAATGGATGGTCACCAGGAAATCTTGCTCTTTGTGAAGGTGCTCAGTGAAGTGGTCTCCCAATCTATGTCAGATCTCACCAAAATACGGAAGGCCACACCAGGAGCACCAGATACAGTAGATGATTCCAACACACTTGCAGGTGGAGTGCTGCCTCACCTGGAAGGTCTCTTTGGGGCCCTGAATGGTAGTGAGGAAGAAGGTGTAGGGGCTGGTGTGGCACTTGTTCCACTTGCAAGGATGTGCCGGCAGGGAGCTCAGTGGAAAGGGACAAGTGGACAAGGGAGTCACATAGGGAGCGAACTGCAGAAAGTGGAAAGTAGGAGTGGGGGGAAGTGAAAGATATGCTTTGTGGTGGGATCCCATTGGAGATGGCTGAAGTTACGGAGAATTAGGTGCTGCATGTGGACGCTTGTGGGGTGGTAGGTGAGGACAAAATGAACTTATCCCTAGTGTGGCAGTGGGAGGATGGGGTGAGGGAGGATGGCCGTGAAATGGAAGAGATGAGGGTTAGGGCAGGGATGATGGTGGAGTAAGGGAAGATAATTGTGAGAGTCAGTGGGTTTATAAGAAGATATCAGTAGATAGACTGTCTCCAGAGATGGAAACAGAGAGATCGAGAATGTAGAGAGAGGTATCAGTAATGGATCAAGTAAATTTGAGGGCAATGTGGAAGTTGGAAACAAAGTTGATAAAATTGACGAGCTCAGCATGGGTTCATTGGAAGAGTTGGGGAACAGTACCAGTTAGGTTAGGAACATGGAGTGTTCCACGTAGCTGACTTGTCAGTCCTTGGCCTCTGCTACTGCCATGATGAAGCCACATTCAGGTTGGAGGAGCAACACCTTATATTCCATCTGGGTAGCCTCAAACCTGATAGCATTAACAATGGTTTCTCAAATTTCCAGTATTTACCCGTCCCATCCCATCCTTCACCATTCCCCATTCTCGGTTCCCTCTCACATCGTCTCTTACCTCCCATCACCTCCCTCTGGTGCTCCTCCTCCTTCTCTTTCTTCCATGGTCTTCTGTCCTTGTTGGCCATAGCAGATTTGAAATATAGAAGAAACGTCAAACTCAAATGGGTCAAGGATAGTGGAAGCAAACAGATCAATTGTCTTTGTTCCTGCCATGTGCTTTGAGATGGAGGCTGCCATTTTGTGGAACTGTTTTATGTCCTCCATTTTGTGAGATGAAGTTGCTTTGTTTTCAGTGTTTTAAGGAAGACACAATGATGCTTCAGACAATCTGTACGACTAGAGATAATTTCCAAATAAAAAATTATTTGTGAGATGTTCCTTGGTTGGTTATAACATGCAGGATTGTGAATGTTGAAGTTGGTGCCTGCCTGGAGTGATTCAAACTTGTTGCTGATTGAGAACAAAGATACTGACCTGAAGCAGAGCCAATAAGAAGGTGTTAAAGGTCAGACACATGACCCACAGCCAATGACACTGGAATGCTACATTTGAATTGATAAGAAATGAATAGAAAAGTAAATCTTTTATTGTGCTATTAGCGATAACTGCGGAGAATCACCATCGCAAGGAAGAACACCTACACCAAGGGCTGAGAGAAGGAAGGATCAATCGTCTGGTCAATGGAGATCCACTATTTTGGTGTTGCAAGTTGGACAAACTGTCTGAATTAATATTGGTGCAGAGGGAACAGAAGAATTCATGTTTAGGTTGTTGCCCAGGGTCAACATAGTTAAGTTATTGTTTGTTCAGAGACAATAAAGTGTGAGCTTCGATTAATTACAAGTTGCGTAGTGAATTTTCTAACCTTATTCTGTTGATGAATGGTGAAAAGTCATCTCTAGTCATATTCTCCCTTCTCCAGCCTTTTATCTCTTCCACCAATCAACTTCCCAGCTCTTAACTTCATCTCCTCCCCCTCTCCTGGGTCCACCTATCACCTGCCCCCTTGTACTTCTTCCTCCCCTTCCCCCACCTTCTTAATCGGATTTCTTCCATGTTCCCTTTCCATCTTGATGAAGGGCCTTGGCCTAAAATATTAACTGTTTATTCCCATCCATAGATGCTGCCTGACCTGCTGAACTCCTTTAGCACATTGTTTGTGATACTTTGTCACTTTGTCTGACTAGCACTATTAGATTAACCAGGTTGTGCATTTGCATTAAAAAACTTAACTGTTTTAATTTCTGGATTTCATCTCTCTGCATATGAATTAGTTATGAGATTCAATTAAATGTGATTAAAAATTACTTTTATTTGGATCAATGAAATTTTATCAAGTAAGTCATAAATTGTCATAGATAAACTATTGAAGGTAGTGAAGAAAGCCCAAAGATAGTAATTTGCTTTACATCTACTGGCATTATTCTTGAGTATTTTGAAGTACAAGATACAATTACTTAGTAATTCAATTGTAAAATACTATTTTTTCAGCTCAGACAACTGAAAATGGATTTTTCTTGAGTGAAAAATGATAACTTTTGATGTTATTTTGCTTCAAATGAAAATTCATGAGGGCACTTTTGATTTAGATCATATTGCTTCTTCGCCTGTTGTGAAAAGCTGATTGTTTATCACTCCAGAGACAATTAAATTTCAATAAGCTAGTAATTATGTTTCATCCTTTGCTTCCACACTTTGGCCCCTCAGAACACTAACCTCTGCTCTTGCTAAGGCCCAGGCCCCTAACCTTGATACTGAACTTCTGATATTCTGAATCCTTCAAGGGGTTATTATCCTTCCAGTCCTCCTACCCGTTCAGACCTATACAATCTACACATCTGTCTGTCTCTATGGTCTTTCGATGAGCTCAAGCCCCATGGGAACTTTCAGACCCTACATTCTGAGATCCAGTTCCATTTGACAATCTATCACTGCCCCAGTGGAGATGTAAATATTCTTTAGACAGATCCCTTCCCCAAACCTAACAATCCTCATTCTCAGATCCTTGGTTCATCCAGTCTCCTTTACTCAGCGACCTTTCAGTAACCACTTCACTTGGAACCTTTGAAATTTGCAACACTGTGCTACACTGAAGTGGCTATTTGTACACGTGCGGGACACATCAACAAGCCCTTATGGATGTGCCAGAATTTCTTGGCCAATATTCTCAGCTCTAAATGTAATACCTTCCAAAGAAAGTCACCAATTCAACACAAAAAAAAAATCTAGTAGGATTTATGGTAGATAATTTTTACTTTAAAACCTGGATCACTAGAACTGTCTCATTAAAGATGTCAGAGCTCAGAGTCTTACAACATCAGAAGGTCTAAGGTAGCCATCTGCCTCTGACCATACGCACTATCCAACAAAGCAGAGCTCTCAAGTGCCAATAATTTATACTTACACACATTGAAACACTTTTTTTACTCTTTCTTACTTCTCTTCTAATATTTGTATATTTGTATATCTGTGCACTTGTAATGCTACTGTGACACTGTAATTTCCTTTGGGATCAACAAAGTGTCTATCTTTCTAATACACACCCTGACTTTTCCAAGTAGAACCCAAACACTGTTAGATCTGTGAAATTCCAAGCTTCACAGTTTGCTGAAGTAGAAATAGCCTGTTTATTTTATTCAGCTAATAATTAAACTTCTCTCTCTAATTTGGGATTTCCAAATTGATTTCTGATTTGGATTTATTTTTGCAGCTCCTGTTTGGATATTTACATGGTTTAGTTTAATATCAGAGAATGTATATAGTATACAACCTGAAATTTTTTGTCTTTGCAGACATCCACGAGAAACAGAAAACCCCAAAAGAATGACAAAAAACATCAGAGCCCAAAGCCCCCTTTCCCCCTCCCCCATGCAAGCAGCAACAAAGCATCAACACTCCCCCCTCCCCCCCCACCTATTTCAGCAAAAAACATCAGGGCCCACCTCTCACCTAACAAGCAAAAGCAAAGCACCCTAAGAGTGACCATGAACTGCGGTCAACAAAATCTATTGTTTACTTGACAGTTCAACATGCAACAGTCTCTCTCTCACTAACAAGGGACAGGGAGACGTCACCCATTTCACAGCGAAAGGGGAGACCAACAGCAGTCGCTATTATGATGTTACAGTCTGCCAGGTCGGTATTTTTATTCTGACATTTATCATATTATTTAAAATGTAAGCAGAAAAAAAAGAAAGTAGATTGTAAATATCATCATTTAAAACTGTTATTAGGCAGATATGGAGACATTTGAACATTTATTTAAAAATTAAGAATTGTCTGGGAATGTTGGATAACTGAGTAAGGGTGAATGGGGACTGGTATCTTCATTAATGGTCAGACTTGAGGATTGAGAGTGGGGTTGTAAGGATCTGAGGATAAGGTAGAGATATTAAGTTTGAAAGGTGGAGGTTAGAGCTCCTTAGGGTAATTGTTGGATTGACATGGGCCTGGATCCAAAATAATGATATGAAAAATATTTCAGTACTCTGTGGACTGGTGATTGATTGGATTTCTTAATGCAACAACAGAAATTTCGAAATCTTTGGTGTGCATAAAGTATGGAACATGCTGTATCAGTGAATGCATTTACAATGTTAAATCTTATTGGATAGCAGAGTCACATGGTGCTCAAACTACGTTACAGTTTTACATTCAGTTTGCAGCAGAAGTTTAAAGTCTCAGCTCGCAAATAATTTAAACATTGTTGAATGTGAATAAATTTCAGCCTTGTGAAGATAAACAAGTTGTGTCTTTATGCATTCATAAAGCATTACATAGTAACATAACTAGGGGCTAAGGGTGAAGCTTTGATTTGGTGCTACACATGGTCTCAGATTTCTCAGATGGGTGAGGTGAATGCTAGCCAAGGCGTCTGCTATAGATTTATACCCTGGTTACCTTGGCTGGAAAAAAGTGCGTGGAGATACATTAAATTTCTTTTGATGGAATTAATGAGTGAAACATTGGGCTAGAGGTCCTCCCACCCAATAAGTGCTATCTTAAAGGGGTCCTACTGCTTGGTTTATGAAGTGTCTGCCTGTATCTGGAAGTAGGCTGCTTTTAATTAGAAAGAACACATCTTCTGATGGCTTGTTCTGATTTACTGGCTCCAAACTTCTCTCAGATGTATATTGTTGGAATGTAATGCCACTGGGGATCCTTAACAGCTTTTCATGAAGTTTTATTCTACCAGGTCAAGCGTGGACAAGGAAAGCTCTTGCTAATTAGCACCATGAACTCCAGCCCTCTCCCTTCTCTCCACTTGCCAGCTAGTGAATGTTTATTCCATGTTGAATATAATTTAAAAGCAACGTGGGTGAGGACTTCATTGTCCATCAGCAAGTAGAACCACCACAGATCATGGTGGCTAAGCTTTGATGGATATGGTCGGGAAAATGGTCACGAGACAAGCCAACAGAACAAAGAGAATGTAACACATACTTATCCTTATGAAAGTCTCAGTATGAGTGAACACTAGACTGAAGTAGAGTCTGAACATGGATTGATTGTAGTGTGGACCTTGTAAAGTTAGATTCTAGTGTGTGGCACTACTTGCATGCAAAGTGAGATATCTGGTAGCTCATAGTTGGACACTCAACAGGCACAGTGAGCCATTAATTAGAATTTCAATGGATCATGGGTGACTTGGACTTCATAGAACTGCAGACTTTTTAGTACAATCTTACCTCTTTAACTAAGCTGAGTGAAATGCGTGAAACTGCCTTAGTATGTATTTTATGATGCAGTAATAGCAGTTGCTTTATAAACATTGTTTAGAAAATAAAAAATTCTGTCTGAGGAAGTGTGAGGTGCAAATAAATTAAATTAAAGCTTTTTTTTACCATAGAAATGCTAAAGAAGAGAAGGAAGAATTACAAGGTGGATACCTTCATAGACCTATTTTTGAAAATTATTCTTTTCTGTTTACAACCCATAGTGGTTTGATTAATATAAGTAATCCTTACCACCTCCATTTAACTTTAAATGTTATGTTATGCAAATTGCTTTCAGTTTTGTGATGAATATTGGCGAATGTTTCCGTTGTTTAATTTTAGTGGGGGTGGCTGTTAAGTCAGCACTTGTCAGTGGCAACATGGGGTCTTGTATTTCAAGTATTATTGAAAAACTCCTGAAGTTAGTTACTTCCAGGAAAATTCTGCTTGTAGCAAAAAATACAGAAAAAAGGGGACGTCTTACCTTCCACTTATATAGACAAGTATGGAGAAAATCAACAATTGTGTGAAGAGTTTTAAGCAAAGAATTGACAATGTTGAAAAGAACTAATTGTACTGAAATTGTTCTTTTTCTGCTGGGTCTATCTGGTTGTGAAATCTAAAACACTTTAGTTTTTACCATTTTGATATTAGTTTGTCCTTCACTGATCAAAATGAGACTACTGGAGCGAATTTAAAGACAGATTTGAAAATGCTGGTTACTTTCATTTGTGCTGTTTCATTAACCCGGATCCAGATTGCTTTAACAAAAGTGCAGGAACAGTGAGAATTCCTGCAGTGAAACCATTCCAGCTATTCACCTTTTCTCAATGGCTATCAGGCATGGTGCAATAGGTAGCAATCCTGTCTCTGACACAGAAGGCTGTGGGTTCACATTCCACTCCAGAGATTTGAACACTAACACCTAAAGGTATATTTCACTACAGTCCTGAGAGAACATTGATTTGTTGGAGATATTTTATTTCAGCAGAGATGTTAAACGATGAGGTTTAACAGTTCTCCAATATGACTGTAAACAGAGGAATACATGAAAATATTCACAATCCATGTTTAAAAATACCTGGCTACTACCATATTATGTGAGTGGCCAAGCACAAAACAGACTCCAGTTTTATTTTTCAGAGACTCTACACTAACTTGGAGGATGATAGGGAGGAGTATGTTGAGATCACAAGAGGCTGCAGAGGATTATAGACTCAGCCACGATCCCCACCATTGAGGACATCTTCAAGAGAGTGCCTCAAGAATGAGACTTCCATTACTAAGGACCCTCTCCAACCCAGACTTGTCCTCTTCTCATTACTACCATTGGGGAGGAGGTACATGAGCCTGAAATCCCACACACAATGATTCAGAAACAGCTTCTTCCCCTCCACCTTAAAAATTCCTAAATACAAGAAGGAGTTTTGTTCATTCTTCTCTCCATTATCTGTCATGAAAGTGAATGCAGTCTTGGGTCACTCTTATGGAGAGAATAGACCTGTGTTGTTCTTTAGGGGAGAGGTCTGATATTTCCAATCCTGTCTGATCTGTGGCACTAGCTAGCCTTCTCCAGTTCTGAGGAGAGTCATGGCACTCTGTGAGGGCTTTAGGAAGAAACACACATTACCACAGAAAAATAGCAGGTGGTGGGTGGAGGTGGTAGCAAATAAGCAATGAAAAAGAAAAAGGACAAGATCAGAGGAGCCCATCATATTTTTATATTATTGGGTTATATGGTTTGCTGGACCAATCAATAGAAGTGCTTTGTGAAAAGTTCACAAATGTAAATGTTTGATGATTGGATTTCAGTTCAGAGGCATTCAAATTGAGATGACATTGAAATATTGTCAGTATTGACAGGGCTCCATTAAAAGAAACTACATTAACTCCTTGCACTGATAAATACACACTACTTAATAGAGTAGCATTACAATCTTTGGAATGTTTAAGAATTAATGTTTCCGGACAGAAGGAGCTTGTTTCCTTTAACTCTGATGATTGAATGACTATCTTAGTTCAATTTATAATCACAACCATGAGCGTCTGCATGGATACCCTCTTTCCAATCCTGTTGCAATCTTTCTCCTTTCAACCTGCTGCACATTTAATTAAAGTTGAGTCTGAGGAATGGCACTGACTGGCTAAGGATGACGCTCAGCATTGTGTGCAAAGGTTTTGAATGATGGTTTTACATTTTCTATTTACATCTGCATTTATTCTGTCTTTAGTTTTTTTCCTTGCTTCTATTTCTACTTTATTTCATCTTGCATTATCAGAGCTCCTGCAAATTAATCTCAACTTTTAAAAAGTGATTTATTATTATACAGTGTAGAATGAACCCTTCTGGCCCTTTGCATCATGCCACCCACTAATCCCTCGATGTAATCCTCCCTTAACATACCCTTCTTCTCTAATCACTTCCCCCACTTCTTGCCCTCATACTTGCTTAAAACCTATTACATCACCAATTTCTTTTATGACTGCTGAAAGGTCATTGACCCCACTGACACTGCCTGACCCATTGAGTATTTCCTACGATTTGCAACACACAATTTCCTCCATCTGTAGATTTTCTCGTGATTGTGACTTGCTGCATTTTCTGTTTTATATCAGATTTCTCTTTTGGTACTTTGATCTTATTTTAACTCTAGAGCCGAGTACTATATATAAGAAATATATAAAATACAGTATGTATTTGCCATTAAATAGGTAGAGTGCCTAAATGCTACAATGAATATCATTAGGAGTCTCCCGCTCACTCTTCTTCAGCACTGAGTGATTGCCTCCCACCCAAAACAAATGTGAGTGAGATTTAGTCTGGTGGGCAGGAGAAGAAAGTTTGAATGTAGTCCAAGAATATTATGGAACCTTGGGAAGAGTCATCAGTATGGCTAGTG
Source organism: Mobula birostris (assembly GCF_030028105.1). Classification (NCBI taxonomy): domain Eukaryota; kingdom Metazoa; phylum Chordata; class Chondrichthyes; order Myliobatiformes; family Myliobatidae; genus Mobula; species Mobula birostris. Next base: position 51,424,171 of record NC_092377.1, read on the forward strand.
TGAAGGAGAGGTGGGATAGTTTCCACTGCCAATGCCATTGTGGAGCAGCAGAATGAATTGGGGAGAATCATTTTAGAACCTTCCTTTTTCAGGATGGAGTGTGCATGGAGTATGCTTTCAAATTTCTGTTACAAGATATTAATATAGATCAACACTCCTTCAAATTTGTGTATTGATACAATTAAAAGCTATGGATTTCACTATGCCAAGGAGCTGGGTTAAGTTTAGCCATGAACTGTATGCACTCAGTTGCCACTTTATTAGGTATCTCCTGTAGCTACCTCCTGTACCTGATAATGTGGCCACTGAGTGTATGTTCATAGTTTCCTGCTGCTGTAGACTATTCACTTCGAGATTCAACCTGATGCGTGGATTTTTCCTGTCAGTTTGAACCTGTAAGGCCATTCTCTTCTGGCCTCTCTCATTAAAAAGGCATTTTTACCTATAGAACTGACACTCACCGGATGCTTTTTGTTTTTTGCACTATTCTCTGTAAACTCACGAGACTGTTGTGTATAAAATATTTCGGGAGATTAGCAGTTTCTGAGATACTCAAACCACCCTGTCTGGCACCAACAACCATTCCACAGTTAAAGTCACTTAGATCATATTTTTCTCCATTCTGGTGTTTGGTCTGATTGGTCTGAACAACAAGTGAACCTCTTGAGAATTATTTACATTAACAAGCACATGAACAGGTGAACCTAATAAAGTGCCCACTGAGTGTAGATCGTTCAAATGTGCCAACTGAAAGTTTGGCTCTGAAGTTTATCTTTGCATGTTGGTAGAGCAGCTATCACAGGGCAGAGTGAAATGCCAGGAGATTGCACAAGCAGTTTGTAGAGTTGCTTAATTTTTGACAGAAAAAATCCCCAATTTATTGTCATGTTAATTGTAGATAAAGAACACCCATTTAGAGATTGAAATATGATGGAAAATGTGATTCAGGTTGTAGAATTTTACAATTCAAATACCTTGGCCTGTGTGGGTTGTTGGTTTTCTGAGAAACAGACTAAGTTGAAACCAATAAAGAACTTGCAATAGTTTAAACCCCACACATCATTAATCATTTTAATCATTGCAACAATTAACCAAAGAAGGGGATTATGACCACAGTTTTAGTTTGGCCTAAATAATCATGTTTCTTTTGCATAGTAAAAAAGATTAAAGATAAGTATTGACACAAAATACATGCTAGGTATTGAGGGGAAAATCACTACCTAATAAAGTTAAATTTCTAGAGGCAATAAAGAATACTGATTTGAGGTCAATAGAGAAACATATATAGCTGTTTTTGTTGTTTCTTAATTTTAAAATATTGAAGTGGTTAGATAATGAAATTGAAATCTATTTATTCATTTGAAAATCAATGGAATTATTCTAAATTAATGGTGACTATTTGTAGTCTTTGCACTCTTAGTAGGATATTGATAGTATTTTTCAAGTGCACTTTTTATTAATTCATTCACAAGAATTGGACATTGCTGATAAGACCAACATTTATTGCTCTCTCAAAATGCCTCTTGAAATGAGTGACAGATTCGGGTCAACCACATTACTGACAATTTACCAAACCTTCCACTGTAAATGTTAGGTTATTCCATTTATATTTTCTCATTCATATTTCATTTAATATTCTTCAGGTTCTGGGATTAGTAAAATACCAATGTGGAGTTTATAAAAATGTTATCCAATGAGTTACTGATATAGAGGCCTGGTAGATAATTATAGACCATCTCAAAGATTAATCCTTTGAATTCCATGGCACTGCAACCTGAAAACGCAGAACATTCTCTGAACTCCAAGTTTAAATAAGAGCAACAACATGCCTCAATCAGGAAGCAAACCTTTATATTTAGAGAAGCTCCTAAGAGACCATGAAACTCTGGATAGACAGTACTGTGCAAAAGTCTTAGGCACATATTTATAGATAGAGTGCATAAAACTTTTGCAGAGTACTGTAATTGTCAACATGGAGTGGACAGCGAAATGTAAATCTGGCAAGAACAAAGGATGTTGGGAATATTGAGGGTGGAGTGCTGCAGGATGGGTGTGGAACAGGTGGCAGAGAAAGAGTGCTGGGGCAAGGGGTGGCATGGGTGTAGATACAACCAGCCCTGAGACACCAGGCAAAGCCGTTTGATTCCAAACAATTGGTTTATTGACCATTACAGAATGTCCCTCTGGTGCTTCCTGCTCCATCCCCTCTTCCTTCCCCTTTTCCCAGCCATGATTCCCTTCTCCCTGCCCCCTTCTCATTCTCAGACTACAATAGAGACTCATATCAAAATCTGGTTTATCATCTCTCACATTTCTCAATAAATTAATTTATTTTTGTGGCTGCAGTACAGCGCATTATATAAAATCACTACAGTACTCTGCAAGCCATAAGGTCATAAGACATAGGAACAGAATTAGACCATCTGGCCCATCGAGTCTGCTCCACCATTCAATCATGGCCAATCCTTTTGTTTCTCCTCCTCAACCTCAGTCCCCGGCCTTCTCCCCATAACATTTGATGCCGTGTCCAATCAAGAACTTATCAATCCCTGCCTTAAATACACCCAAAGACCTGGCCTCCACAGCTGCATGTGGCAACAAATTCCACAAATTCACCACCCTTTAGCTAAAGAAATTTCTCCGCATCTCTGTATTGAAAGGGCGCCCTCTATACTGAGGCTGTGCCCTCTTGTCCTAGACTATTCCACCATGGGAAACATCTTTTCCACATCTACTATATCTTGGCCTTTCAATATTCGAAAGGTTTCAATGAGTCCCCGCCTCATTCTTCTGAAATCCAGTGAGTACAGACCCAGAGTTATCAAACGTTCCTCGTATGATAACCCTTTCATTCCTGGAATGATCCTTGTGAAACTCCTCTGGACCCTCTCCAATGCCAGCACATCTTTTCTAAGATGAGGAGCCCAAAACTGTTCACAATTCTCAAGGTGAGGCCTCACCAGTGCCTAATAAAGTCTCAACATCACATCCTTGCTTTAGGCAACCTAGCTATATATACATGCCTAAGACTTTTGCATGGTACTGCAGATTCCTGATATGGGCAACCAATTAGTGCAAATAAATACGTTGGAAGATCTTGAAAAGTAAGCCTCGATAAACTAAAACACACTTGGATATGGTTTACACATCTTTACAGAGTTTAGCCATTAAATTGGTCCAATACACATAGTAGGAATGAATATGTCTCATACAGCATCATTCCCCTGCAACCCATCTCCAAAAAACTAGCAAGAGTACCACTGTCAACTGATACATACTGTATGTTCATTATGGCATTGATCTGCCCATGATCAATAAGCTGCTTTGGAAGCATCAGATATGGCCTCAGGGGCAGCTCGTTGATCATGGGCAGGCAATGAATTGGCCTGTTGGGCTGCCATTAGTGTTTGGAGGTGCCCACAGGTGACAAAGTTTGGTGAGAAGGGGAATGGAAGGTTATGGGGTTGAGCTGCTGTCCCTGACCTAAATGCATAACTGAGAATCAAAGGCCTAGATTTACATGGACTGTTAATTCATTTCTATTCTTCCATATCACTCCTGTGACAGAGTAGTCACTGGAGCCATCCTCTCTTTCATCCAGGAATCTGTAAAGGAATGGGTCCTTGGGAAATGGCACATATGTCTCCAAACAAAAGAGGGAAAAGAGTATGCAAATTTTTCCTTGTCCTGGTGTCCAGCTTTGCATGTGGTTTTATCAGGCTAAGTGTTGAACCAATGCATTGGAAGCGTCAAGTATCAGTACATGCTGAGAATCTATCCCTGGTGTTCCAAAGGATCGGCCTTGACCAGTTCCCACTCAGATTTCCATATAGATGGATTTTGACTACCTTTTCTATGAAGAACATTTCCCTCAGAAAGTTGGAAGAAAGGTGGATGTCAGCACAAGTGGCTTACAGGCCCTACAGAAGAAGGGTATGTTGGATCTTGTGGGATGGTTTCTGAGCAGATTTTCCAAACCATTTGGCAGGATGCCTCACTGCTAGATCTAATCAATAATATAAGATCTCTGTTGGCTGGCAGTAAGTGGACCCTCCTCTTCAGATCTTTCCTGCATGGTTAAAGTTTCACTCACATTTCACAGATGTGATGGGGATAAGACAATTGCCAACCCCTTTGTGCACTGTACATCTGTGAGGAGAGTTTGGAAAAGGGTGGAAAGTTCCTTGTTGAGGTTCATTCCAATCAGCTGTGTTTCAGAGGACACCCTGATCAACAGGCTGTTCCCAAGGATACATGCCAAGATAAACATCAAGTGCTGTTGGAAGCTCATCAGCTGAGCGGAAGGCAGACTTTCCTCTGCTCAAATCTTGATGGTCATCCAGTACAATGTGAATGCTGCCAGCTGGCACATTCCAAGCTTAAAGAACACATGCAAAGGGATGCATTGAAGCTCAGTGGAGCTATCACAAATGCTTTGTGAGGAAGGACACAGTCAATCAACTTTGGGCATTGAAGGATTGGGTCCTGTGTAACAGCCCCACAAACACCTGAAGAGAGTATTATTCAGGGAGGCCAAATGAGTAATATGTGTGCTTTGTAAATAGAACAGTAAAATGCAAGAAAATAGGAGAAGGTGTAGGCCACTCAGCCCCTCAGCTTGTCAATATGATCATGAAATTGATTGATTTGTCACACATACTAAGTTTGTGTGCCATTCAGACACAAATAAATAAATACATTAAAACAATAAGAAGAAAAACAGAATGCAGAATATATTGCAATTGCAGAGAAAATGCAGAGTAAGTAAACAAATCAAATACAAGAAGAATGATGAGGTGAATTGGAGGCTGAAGAGTCAAGAGTTCATCTTTTAGTATATGTCTATTCAAGAGTCTGATCATAATGGGACAGAAGCTGGTGGTAGGTACGTGCTCTCAAGTTTTTATGCCTTCTGCTTTATGAGAGAGAGAAGACAGAATGACCGGTGAAGGTGGGGTCCTTAATTATGTTAACTTCTTTCCCAGAGCTGTGGCAAATATAGACAGACTAAGTCTGTGATGGGTTGGGCTACATTCATAATTTTGTGCAATTCTACATGGCAGATATCATAAGACCATAAAATATAGCTGCCAAACTAGGCCATTCACCCCATGAAGATTGCTCCACCATTTGATGATGGCTGATTTATATTTCCCTCTCAGCCCCCTTTTCCTGCTCTCTCCAAATAAACTTTGACACCTCTACTAATCAAAACCTGTTAGCCTCTGTTTTAAATATATCCGATGACTTTGCCTCAACAGCCAACTGTGGCAATGAATTCTAGTTGTGTTAAATGTCTGTGTAGTGCTTTCTACATTGTTATAATGAGGCTCAACATAAGTTAGAGGAATATCACTCATCTTCTGTCTGAGCATATTACAGCCCCTGGGACTTAATATTGAATTTGACAATTTTAGGTAATTAGCTTTCTCTGTTTGTATGAGAACCTTCAGTGTTGCTGTTGACCATCCGTCTCTTATATTGACACAATTTTTCTTCGTTCACTAATTTGGTCTTCTTACTTGTTTCTCATCCAGAGATCAGTTGCACCATTAACCTACATTGTTAATTCTTATTGAAGTTTGGAGCCAGTAACAATAAATGCGTATTGTAAATGTGCATTACCACGCTATTCACTCTACTATGTAATATTCATGTCATGTCTCATTATTAACCTTCTTGCTGTAAAGAGTAGACATTTTCTGCTTACCAGTTTGCATACTTCGGAATCTGTATTCTTGAAGATGTGGCTTCCCATCTCTTTTAATTTAATGTTTGACTGCATTGTTTGAAATCGTGGATGTGATTCTGTATTATTCGTATTGAATTGCCTTTCTCTGCTCCTGGCTGATTAGATTTTGGCATTGCTTCTATTGTATGAGCTAGAATCTAGTGTTGTTGCTGATAAGGGGTTTTGGTTCTGTCAATATTGGAACTATCACGGGTGAAAAATGAAAGATGTAATCTGGCATAGAAAAGAAAAACAGTTAACAGACCAAAAATATTGAGCTGTAGTTACACCTGTATAGAATTAGTCAAGGAAACTTGCCATTATTGCCCTTACTTCATGATACAAGATGAAGTCTGACCTACACAAACTCCAAACACAGGGACAGCCCTGCTTATTGCTGTGAAATTTGATGAAGCTGTACCCTATAGAGTCTTGACTCAACTGGAGGGTTTACTGCTCATATGTTCTGATGAAGGGTGTCGGCCCAAAATCTCGACTTTTTGCTCTTTTCTATCAGTGCTGCCTGGCCTGCTGGGTTCCTCCAGCATCCTGTGTGTATTGCTTGTATTTCCAGCATTTGCAGATTTTCTCTTGTCTGTGCATAGTTCATGTTAGGTAGGAAAAGGGATGAGGTCCTGAAAGGAGAATATAGGGAGCTAGGAAGGGAGTTGAGAAAAAGGACCGCAAAGGTAGTAATCTCGGGATTACTGCCTGTGCCACGTGACAGTGAGAGTAGGAATGCGATGAGGTGGAGGATAAATGCGTGGCTGAGGGATTGGAGCAGGGGGCAGGGATTCAAGTTTTTGGATCATTGGGACCTCTTTTGGCACAGGCGTGACCTGTACAAAAAGGACGGGTTGCACTTGAATCCTAGGGGGACCAATATCCTGGCAGGGCGATGAGCGGGGGCTACTGAGGTGACTTTAAACTAGAATGGTTGGGGGGTGGGAATCAAATTAAAGAGGCTAGGCGTGAGGAGGTTAGTTCACTACAGGGAGATGGGAACCAGTGCAGAGAGGCAGAGGGGTGTAAAGTGAGGGTAGAAACAAAAAGTACTATGGAGAAAAGTAAAAGTGGCAGGCCGACAAATCCAGGGCAAGCATTAAAAAGGGCCACTTTTCAGCATAATTGTATAAGGGCTAAGAGAGTTGTAAAAGAGCGCCTGAAGGCTTTGTGTGTCAATGCAAGGAGCATTCATAATAAGGTGGATGAATTGGAAGTGCAGATTGTTATTAATGACTATGATATAGTTGGGATCACAGAGACATGGCTCCAGGGTGACCAGGGATGGGAGCTCAATGTTCAGTGATATTCGATATTCAGGAGGGATAGACATGAAGGAAGCGGAGGTGGGGTGGCGTTGCTGGTCAAAGAAGAGATTAACGCAATAGAAAGGAAGGGCATAAGCCGGGAAGATGTGGAATCGATATGGGTAGAGCTGCGTAACACTAAGGGGCAGAAGGCGCTGGTGGGAGTTGTGTACAGGCCACCTAACAGTAGTAGTGAGGTCGGAGATGGTATTAAACAGGAAATTAGAAATGTGTGCAATAAAGGAACAGCAGTTATAATGGGTGACTTCAATCTACATGTAGATTGGGTGAACCAAATTGGTAAAGGTGCTGAGGAAGAGGATTTCTTGGAATGTATGCGGGATGGTTTTTTGAACCAACATGTCGAGGAACTGACTAGAGAGCAGGCTATTCTGGACTGGGTTTTGAGCAATGAGGAAGGGTTAATTAGCAATCTTGTCGTGAGAGGCCCCTTGGGTAAGAGTGACCATAATATGGTGGAATTCTTCATTAAGATGGAGAGTGACATAGTTAATTCAGAAACAAAGGTTCTGAACTTAAAGAGGGGTAACTTTGAAGGTATGAGACGTGAATTAGCTAAGATAGACTGGCAAATGACACTTAAAGGATTGACGGTGGATATGCAATGGCAAGCATTTAAAGGTTGCATGGATGAACTGCAACAAATGTTCATCCCAGTTTGGCAAAAGAATAAATCAAGGAAGGTAGTGCACCCGTGGCTGACAAGAGAAATTAGGGATAGTATCAATTCCAAAGAAGCAGCATACAAATTAGCCAGAGAAAGTGGCTCACCTGAGGACTGGGAGAAATTCAGAGTTCAGCAGAGGAGGACAAAGGGCTTAATTAGGAAGGGGAAAAAAGATTATGAGAGAAAACTGGCAGGCAACATAAAAACGGACTGTAAAAGCTTTTATAGATATGTAAAAAGGAAAAGACTGGTAAAGACAAATGTAGGTCCCCTGCAGGCAGAAACGGGTGAATTGATTATGGGGAGCAAGGACATGGCAGACCAATTGAATAATTACTTTGGTTCTGTCTTCACTAAGGAGGACATAAATAATCTTCCAGAAATAGTAGGGGACAGAGGGTCCAGTGAGATGGAGGAACTGAGCGAAATACATGTTAGTAGGGAAGTGGTGTTAGGTAAATTGAAGGGATTGAAGGCAGATAAATCCCCAGAGCCAGATGGTCTGCATCCCAGGGTGCTTAAGGAAGTAGCCCAAGAAATAGTGGATGCATTAGTGATAATTTTTCAAAACTCCTTAGATTCTGGACTAGTTCCTGAGGATTGGAGGGTGGCTAATGTAACTCCACTTTTTGAAAAAGGAGGGAGAGAGAAACCGGGGAATTATAGACCGGTTAGCCTAACGTCGGTGGTGGGGAAACTGCTGGAGTCAGTTATCAAGGATGTGATAACAGCACATTTGGAAAGCGGTGAAATGATCAGACAAAGTCAGCATGGATTTCTGAAAGGAAAATCATGTCTGACGAATCTCATAGGATTTTTTGAGGATGTAACTAGTAGAGTGGATAGGAGAGAACCAGTGGATGTGGTATATTTGGATTTTCAGAAGGCTTTTGACAAGGTCCCACACAGGAGATTAGTGTGCAAACTTAAAGCACACGGTATTGGGGGTAAGGTATTGGTGTGGGTGGAGAGTTGGTTAGCAGACAGGAAGCAAAGAGTGGGAATAAACGGGACCTTTTCAGAATGGCAGGCGGTGACTAGTGGGGTACCGCAAGGTTCAGTGCTGGGACCCCAGTTGTTTACAATATATATTAATGACTTGGATGAGGGAATTAAATGCAGCATCTCCAAGTTTGCGGATGACACGAAGCTGGGTGGCAGTGTTAGCTGTGAGGAGGATGCTAAGAGGATGCAGGGTGACTTGGATAGGTTGGGTGAGTGGGCAATTTCATGGCAGATGCAATTTAATGTGGATAAATGTGAAGTTATCCACTTTGGTGGCAAAAACAGGAAAACAGATTATTATCTGAATGGTGGCCGATTAGGAAAAGGGGAGGTGCAACGAGACCTGGGTGTCATTATACACCAGTCATTGAAAGCGGGCATGCAGGTACAGCAGGCAGTGAAAAAGGCGAATGGTATGCTGGCATTTATAGCGAGAGGATTTGAGAACAGGAGCAGGGAGGTACTACTGCAGTTGTACAAGACCTTGGTGAGACCACACCTGGAGTATTGTGTGCAGTTTTGGTCCCCTAATCTGAGGAAAGACATCCTTGCCATAGAGGGAGTACAGAGAAGGTTCACCAGATTGATTCCTGGGTTGGCAGGACTTTCATATGAAGAAAGAATGGATGAACTGGGCTTGTACTCGTTGGAATTTAGAAGATTGAGGGGGGATCTGATTGAAACGTATAAGATCCTAAAGGGATTGGACAGGCTAGATGCAGGAAGATTGTTCCCGGTGTTGGGGAAGTCCAGAACGAGGGGTCACAGTTTGAGGATAGAGGGGAAGCCTTTTAGGACCGAGATTAGGAAAAACTTCTTCACACAGAGAGTGGTGAATCTGTGGAATTCTCTGCCACAGGAAACAGTTGAGGCCAGTTCATTGGCTATATTTAAGAGGGAGTTAGATATGGCCCTTGTGGCTACGGGGGTCAGGGGGTATGGAGGGAAGGCTGGGGCGGTGTTCTGAGTTGGATGATCAGCCATGATCATAATAAATGGCGGTGCAGGCTCGAAGGGCCGAATGGCCTACTCCTGCACCTATTTTCTATGTTTCTATGTTTCTATGTTCCTGTATTGCTGAGAGTATAATTGCCATCACATTGGCGTCCACGTTACTTCTTTGCTTTAGGCCACTACAGCCTCACGAAGTGGATAGGGATCGGCTCAGTGGATGTAGCACCATTCTGAGAGATGTGTTAACAGCTGGGTGGTTCCATAGCCAATCAACAATCTGTACAAACCATTATTCTTCATCATTAAGTGGTGTGAAGCCTGCCATTGGCATTCTCCGCTTATTCTGAAGGTCATAACTCAAAGCCTCTTGTAAAATGCACTCTTAGGATTCAGTATCAATATTAGCCAGCAAAACTGCTTAGATGGTTGACCTTTCTGAGAGCTCCCCTGCAGAAGATCTTGATATTGCTCCAAGCTAGACCACAGGTGCATTGATGTTGAAGCCCTGCTGGTAAATGATTTGCAATATTTCCTGCAGAAAACTCCTAAGGCTTGCAAAACTATGCAAAAGCTCTTGTAATGAATATGCTTTACATCACCTATAAGTAGTGACCTGTGGGCCCTTTGCCAGATACTCACTTAGCCCTTGCTCACACTTCCTTCTGTTGCTGCATATATACTGTCATCACTTTATCATGTAGATAGCTGAAATTTTGGCAAGAGAAACAAAATATTGAAATAAAGACAGATAATGGAAATGTACAAATGTAACAGCAGAACCTGAGGAGTAAAACAAGAGATATAATATTTCATATCAATGGTATAGTTTCAGAGCTATTTCATCAGGAGTCCTGGAATACCAGGCCATCCTTCACCTCGAGCTTTAGTGTTTTGGCCAGATTTAGTTTCATCTTGTGCTGGGGCTCTGAAATCCAGCATTTGTTGCCTCTCATTGTGCCAGTGACCTTCCATGTACCCTGCTCTGAGGCCGAAGAATCTGCTCGCTATGCTAGCATAAGTTAAATAACCTAATTGACTTGATATGAAGTCATAGGGTCATAGAACAAAGAAACAGGGCTTTCAGCTCAACTGGTGGACCAACCAAGATTCCCATCTACATTAGCCCAATATTCCTGTGTTTAGCCCATATTTCTCTGGACTTGCTACAGCACAAAAAAGCACAAAAGCTGAAGTGCACGATAATAATAATAATAATAATAATAATAATAAAACACACCAGATTAGTTGTATGTCCATCAGTGATGTTAGGCTGTGCATAAGGTGACTGACAGGAAATAACAATGTTGAGGTGGAGTTAGTGGGTAGCAGTGTTGATCAGCTTTCCTACTTGGAAAAAGTAACTGGTTTTGAGTATGGTAGTCCTGGTGTGGTTGTTACATAGCCTCCTCCCTGATGGGAATGGGACAAATGGACCATGAGCAGGGTGGTAGGATCCTTCGTGATGTTGCTGGCCATTTGATGAGACCTTTCTGTATATATGTCCTTGATGCTGGGTAGGCTGGTGTCGGTGATGCATTGGGCAGTTTTGACCACCCGTTATAAAGCCTTCCTGCATCCCACAGTGCAGTTTCCGTACCAAGTAGTGATACAGCTTGTCGGGATGCTCTTTACTGCGCATCTGTAGAATGATGTGAGTATGGATGTACAAAGTCCAGTTTTCTTCAGTCTCCTCAGAAGGCAGAGGCATTGGTGATCTTTCTTGACTGTGTTTGATGTACTCTGGGTCCATAAGAGGTTGTGTGTGACATGCACTCCCAGGAGTTTGAAACTGCTATTTTTATCCTGTTCGGTGACTCATGAAATCAAGCATGGTAAATGTTTTCTTCACCACCATATTCAGCTGTGTTTCCAGTTTCAGGGAATGATGGGCTTGAACTCTTAGGTCCTTCTGTTCATCAACAATCCTTAGTGACCTGAGATTTACATCCTACCCTTATTTGGCAGCCCAAAAGGCATCATTTTATTCTTGTTGGAATTAAATTTCATCTGTCAAAATTTAACCAATATTTCTGGAGTAGCCAGAAATTTCTGGTCACAGACACAAGAAAATCTGCAGCTGCTGGAAATCCAAGCAACACCCACAAAATGCTGGAGGAACTCAGCAGGCCAGGCAGCGTCTATGGAAAATAGTAAACACAGTCCTCACACAGTCCTGATGAAAGGTCTTGGCCTGAAGTGTCGACTGTTTATTCTTTTCAATGGATGCTGCCTGACCTGCTGAGGCTCTTCAGAATTTTGTGTGTGTTGCCAGAAATTGCTGGTGGCAGCTTCCCTCACTATCCACATTGAGAGCAATTTTCATGTCATCCACACACTTAGTTGTCATTCCTCCTATATTCATATCAAGCTCATTAGGATATATATCACAACTACAAACGTAATAAATATCCCATCACTGATCCCTGGGCTTCACTACTGATCACATTTCAAGTCAGTTTTGGATCTAATTGGCCAGCTGGTTGTGAATCCCATGTCCTTTGACCTTCTAACCAGCCTACCATGTGGGCTGTTGTCATGTGCCATACTAAAAGCCATATAAATAATGTCCACTGCTCTGTCTTTCTCAAAAAAAAAATCAAATTGATGAGACATGATTTTCCATTCACAAAACCATGCTGATTATTCCTGATCTGCCCTAGATTTTCCAAATGCACAGAAATCCTATCCTGTAGAATTTTCTCCAAGAATTCCCCTACCTGTGATATAAGACTTACTAGTCTGTAGTTACATGCATATCTCTGCTGTTCTTTTTAAAATAGAGTACTGTGCAACATTAGCTATCAACTCATAATTTGGTACATCATCTGTGGCTAATGAAGATGCAAAAACCTCCATCAGGGCTGCAGCTATTTCTGCCGAACATCCTGGGTTCGATCTCAGAATCAGAATTTGATTCATGTTTTTTATTGCTGACATATGTTGTGAAATGTGTTGTTTTGTGACAAATACTTACCTCTATGCAAAGACGTGAGAGCAAGGTGCTGTCCCCTACCCCATCTCTAGAGGGATTTATTCACTCCTCTGGCGGGGAGATTTGCGAAGGCTACTGAGGTGACTTTAAACTAGAATGGTTGGGGGGTGCGAATCAAATTAAAGAGACTAGGAGAGAGGAGGTTAGTTCACAACAGGGGGATGGGAACCAGTGCAGAGACAGAGGGGTGTAAAATGAAGGTAGAAGCAAAAAGTAGTAAGGTGAAAAGTATAAGTGGCAGGCTGGCAAATCCAGGGCAAAAATCAAAAAGGGCCACTTTTCAACATAATTGTATAAGGGCTAGGAGTGTTGTAAAAGCAAGCCTGAAGGCTTTGTGTATCAATGCAAGGAGCATTCATAACAAGGTGGATGAATTGAAAGTGCAGATTGTTATTAATGAACATGATATAGTTGGGATCACAGAGACATGGCTCCAGGGTGACCAAGGATGGGAGCTCAACATTCAGGGATATTCATTATTCAGGAGGGATAGACATGAAAGAAAAGGAGGTGGGGTAGCATTGCTGGTTAGAGAGGAGATTAACGCAATAGAAAGGAAGGACATTAGCCGGGAGGATGTGGAATCGATATGGGTAGAGCTGCATAACACTAAGGAGCAGAAAACGCTGGTGGGAGTTGTGTACAGGCCACCTAACAGTAGTAGTGAGGTTGAGGAAGGTATTAAACAGGAAATTAGAAATGTGTGCAATAAAGGAACAGCAGTTATAATGGGTGACTTCAATCTACATATAGATTGGGTGAACCAAATTGGTAAGGGTGCTGAGGAAGAGGATTTCTTGGAATGTATGCGGGATGGTTTTTTGAACCAACATGTCGAGGAACCAACTAGAGAGCAGGCTATTCTAGACTGGGTATTGAGCAATGAGGAAGGGTTAATTAGCAATCTTGTCGTGAGAGGCCCCTTGGGTAAGAGTGACCAGAATATGGTGGAATTCTGCATTAAGATGGAGAGTGACATAGTTAATTCAGAAACAAAGTTTCTGAACTTAAAGAAGGGTAACTTTGAAGGTATGAGACGTGAATTAGCTAAGATAGACTGGCAAATGACACTTAAAGGATTGACGGTGGATATGCAATGGCAAGCATTTAAAGATTGCATGGATGAACTACAACAATTGTTCATCCCAGTTTGGCAAAAGAATAAATCAAGGAAGGTAGTGCACCCGTGGCTGACAAGAGAATTTAGGGATAGTATCAATTCCAAAGATGAAGCATACAAATTAGCCAGAAAAAGTGGCTCACCTGAGGACTGGGAGAAATTCAGAGTCCAGCAGAGGAGGACAAAGGGCGTAATTAGGAAGGGGAAAAAAGATTATGAGAGAAAACTGGCAGGGAATATAAAAACTGACTGTAGAAGCTCTTATAGATATGTGAAAAGAAAAAGATTGTTTAAGACAAATATAGGTTCCCTACAGACAGAAACAGGTGAATTGATTATGGGGAGCAAGGACATGGCAGACCAATTGAATAACTACTTTGGTTCTGTCTTCACTAAGGAGGACATAAATAATCTTCCGGAAGTAGTAGGGGATAGAGGGTCCAGTGAGATGGAGAAACTGAGGGAAATACAAGCTGGTAGGGAAGTGGTGTCAGGTAAATTGAAGGGATTAAAGGCAGATAAATCCCCAGGGCCAGATGGTCTGCATCCCAGAGTGCTTAAGGAAGTAGCCCAAGAAATAGTGGATGCATTAGTGATAATTTTTCAAAACTCTTTAGATTCTGGATTAGTTCCTGAGGATTGGAGGGTGGCTAATGTAACCCCACTTTTTAAAAAAGGAGGGAGCGAGAAACAGGGGAATTATAGACCGGTTAGCCTCACATCGGTGGTGGGGAAAATGCTAGAGTCAGTTATCAAAGATGTGATAACAGCACATTTGGAAAGCGGTGAAATCATTGGACAAAGTCAGCATGGATTTGTGAAAGGAAAATCATGTCTGACGAATCTCATAGAATTTTTTGAGGATGTAACTAGTAGAGTGGATAGGGGAGAACCAGTGTATGTGGTATATTTGGATTTTCAAAAGGCCTTTGACAAGGTCCCACACAGGAGATTAGTGTGCAAACTTAAAGCACACAGTATTGGGGCTCAGGTATTGATGTGGATAGAGAACTGGTTGGCAGACAGGAAGCAAAGAGTGGGAATAAACGGGACCTTTTCAGAATGGCAGGCAGTGACTAGTGGGGTACCGCAAGGCTCAGTGCTGGGACCCCAGTTGTTTACAATATATATTAATGACTTACATGAGTGAATTAAATGCAGCATCTCCAAGTTTGCGGATGACACGAAATTGGGCGACAGTGTTAGCTGTGAGGAGGATGCTAAGAGGATGCAGGGTGACTTGGATAAGTTAGGTGAGTGGGGAAATTCATGGCAGTTGCAATTTAATGTGGATAAATGTGAGGTTATCCACTTTGGTGGCAAAAACAGGAAAACAGATTATTATCTGAATGGTGGCCGATTAGGAAAAGGGGAGGTGCAACGAGACCTGGGTGTCATTATACACCAGTCATTGAAAGTGGGCATGCAGGTACAGCAGACGGTGAAAAAGGCGAATGGTATGCTGGCATTCATAGCAAGAGGATTCGAGTACAGGAGCAGGGAAGTACTACTGCAGTTGTACAAGGCCTTGGTGAGACCACACTTGGAGTATTGTGTGCAGTTTTGGTCCCCTAATCTGAGGAAAGACATCCTTGCCTTAGAGAGAGTACAAAGAAGGTTCACCAGATTGATTCCTGGGATGGCAGGAGTCTCATATGATGAAAGACTGGATCAACTAGGCTTATACTGGTTGGAATTTAGAAGATTGAGGGGGGATCTTATTGAAGCGTATAAAATCCTAAAGGGATTGGACAGGCTAGATGTAGGAAGATTGTTCCTGATGTTGGGGAAGTCCAGAATGAGGGGTCACAGTTTGAGGATAAAGGGGAAGCCTTTTAGGACCGAGATTAGGAAAAACTTCTTCACACAGAGAGTGGTGAATCTGTGGAATTCTCTGCCACAGGAAACAGTTGAGGCCAGTTCATTGGCTATACTTAAGAGGGAGTTAGATATGGCCCTTGTGGCTAAAGGGATCAGGGGGTATGGAGGGAAGGCTGGTACAGGGTTCTGAGTTGGATGATCAGCCATGATCATACTGAATGGTGGTTCAGGCTCAAAGGGCCTAATGGCCTACTCCTGCACCTATTTTCTATGTTTCTATATCACAGTTGCTACAACACAGAAGGCCATTTTTGCTAGCTGGGTCAGTGGCAGCTTCCCGCAGTCCCCCCATCCCCATTCTCTCTCTCCTTATTTCCCTGTACCCTGAAACCTCTTCTCCGTCATATACCCATCAGCACTTCTTTGATTCTTTTTGCCATTATAGTATACTAGAACATTATCCTATACAATTTAGAGAAACCAATTAACTTACAAGCAAATCTTTGGATACGGGAAGAAAGTCATGGATCCGATAGGCACTTACGCATTCTTGGGAAGAAAGTGCAAAGTCCACGCAGGACTTGGGTCCCTAGAGCTGTGAGGCTGCAGTTCTTGCTGCCCAAACAATTCCTCCTCAAGGGTAGAGTGATGCAGATTATGGGCAGGCTCTTCATTGACAAACAGAAAAGTAAAACTGCTTTTCTTGTTTAAATGTGGTTGGCCTCCAATGCCTAACTTAGATTCCTGATTGTGCATGGGGATATTAGCAAATTCTACAAGACTTTTTAGGTGCAATGTGAATTTACTGATATAATGGTATAATGTAAATATGAGAGAGACACTAAATTTGTTGATATGGTTTCCAAGAAAGGCCAAAATTTTAAAGCTTTGGTTTCCTTTCACCCAGTGAATTTTAGCTGGTTTAATGTGAAAGAGAGTTGTGAGAATGATACTTCCAAGAGCTGCCAGCTGTATTCCCCCATCTTGCCTCAGTAACTGGGATGGAAATACTATTTATGAACATAAACAAGGTTTATCATCGAATTTAAGTTGAACAGAGGCCAAATGCACACTCTGCTAAAATAACAGGCCTCGTCTAGTCCTAAGCTTTCCTGCAGGAGAGTGGCTGATGTTCACCTCTCCAGGATGGACCTTGTACTATATGCCGTGTAGTGCGGACAGAGATCAGCTGACTGAATTGTGTCTAAATATTCACTCTAGGACCCAATACGGCTGCAACCATTTGCTCCAAATAACCTTAGGCTTTTCTTAATGAACATTTGCCAATCGCCACATTTATTTTGATGAATGCTTATCTTATCTTCATTATCTCCAGCTCTACCCTGTTGCTATGCCACTGAGCATATACAACAGTTTTCTCTTACTGTACATGTCACTGAGACTTTACAGACATTCACATCTGCCAAGAATTGCTATAAAAAGGCTGCTAATATGAATCATGTGATTACATACACTGGTGTAGTGTGACATCATGGTTTATTGTAAGTGTTGAAGGGGAATTAATAGCTGACATCAAGTTGTGCTGAGGAGTCAAGTTACCAGCATATTCCCCATTGTAATGTTATATTAGTTTTCAGATTCTAGAAACTGTTATAGGAACAGCTAAACATTTACTAAAAGCTCAATGAGTAAAGTGGAAATCATTCTTCAGGCTTTTGGGGATTACGTTTGTTATTCCTGCATTATTAAAAATGTTGCTTTTTAACTGATTCCAACTTTGTCCCCAGTCATGTGTTCAAAGTGCTTTACAGATGGAGCCTCTTCAAGGCAAGAATAAATGGCCAAAAAAGGTAATGTCATGTAGAAATTCTCCAAAAACGACGTGGATTGCCTTTGATATGTGATTCTTCTGTGGTAATGGCCATATTTAGTGATACAGTGTTACCTTGAGCCAGAACTGAATTTAACCCCTTAACTATTAATTCTATTTAAACAGTTTACTTAATCCTTCGCTTTTGTTTTTGCCTAGTGATTACTGTGAATCTTGCTAAGGGCTTAATTCTCAGTATTTGATCACCTCCAAATTGCCTGATTCAGATTAATATCCGTCTAAAAGAATGGCCATATTTTCCACTCTAACAGCATTTTCCAGAACTGCACATTTTTGGGTGCAGTAAAGCAACATTGAGTGGAGGCATTTCACAACAATTTGGGGCCAAGAGAGTGGATACACTTTGTATCTGGCCCATGAGATTGATGTAGAATCACCATAGCTGGCACATGCAACGTAAACCCCCTTTTTGCATGGAGTCCATGACCTTCATTAAAAATATAAATGAAGCTTCGAGATTTCTTATATTTTATTTTAATTGATATTAAATTACATCAAATAACTTTATTCTAAGTGAACTTGTAATTTCATTAATGACTGTTTTTGTTTCTGTTTCTAAGTATCTCTGATAAAAGTAAAAGCCTTCCATCGGAAGGCTATCTGGCTGACCTTGGATGTGGAGTTGCATTGCTTGAGACCCAGTTGCTGCCATCAGCTCACTCTGCTCATAAACAGCCTCAGAGACTGGGCCTTGAGATTAATGGGAGAGGCATCACCTCTGTAGATAAGGTTAGTGTAGCTGCAGGGAAAGCACAGGGGTAGGGGAAGATTTGTGGGGGGGTGCATAGGGGTGGGGTTCTGGCAAACTGAGGTACAATAATAAAACTCCTGGCTCTGAAAAGAAATATTTAAAAGATGTAAACATTTGAAAATGAAAATTACTGTAATATGCTTTAATCACATAAATTATACCTGTCTTTGATTCAGGTTGACTGCTTTATTTTAAGTGGATAATGCTTCTCATTAGCAGAAAGTGAAATGAGATATGAATACCCATCCGATGTCATTACTCATTTTAAATCCAGGTGAATGTCATAATCTTCTGCTTTTACTTTCAGTAATTTATTGAGAAAATAACACTAATTCTAATCTATTGATTTTACAGTCATCTTATATGTACCTGTGTATATTTTAATATGTCATTTCATATGGAAACCTATCTTTGAGTTATAAATAAAATACCAATTCATAATTTCCACTCAGGGACCTAGCCATCTCACCCAGATGCCATGATACTAATACAGTATATTGTATAGTAAAAGATGACCACAAAATTTTTCTTGTTTTTTTCCTGTTTTTTGTCTCTCCCACGTTTTGATCTGTTACTCATTATTTTCTTGTCTCCTTTTAAATTCTCTGAAGAAAGAATTCTAGCCATGCACAGGCTGGCACATACTGTTTGGAGTATATCCAGAGCATTTGCTTCAGAGCTCAATAGTAAGGGTTATATCAGCAAAATTGTTAGAGTGATATTTACTATCAAAATTTTAAATGAATGCAACACGCACAAAATGCTGAAGGAACTCTGCAGGTCAGGCAGCATCTATGGAAAAAAGTACAGACAACGTTTCAGGCTGAGATGTTTCAGCATTTTGAGTCCTGCATTTTGTGTGTGTTGCTTGGATTTCCAGCATCTGCAGATTCTCTCTTGGTTTAACCACTGTTTGGGGATGTGTGGATTGGAACTCGTGCATGAAACCCCATGCACCTGAAAAATTATTAAACACATTGAACACGTGTGCATATACCCTCCTATGTATAATGTTAAAGTGTCTCTCTAAAATTGGAAAAAAATAATATCTTGTTCATGCCTCTGCCTATGGAATCGGACAGTGGCCAAGTGAATTGGCTAAGGTAAATTGAGTTTGTTGAAAGTTACCTCCTGTCAGGCTCAAGTAAAGGGAAAATTCCTAATGATGTGGATGATCAGAGTGATATCCAAATGCTTTCCAGTTCATTCAAGTTGAAGCATCTGTTGGAGAAGAAATGTCTCCATTGCTAGTGTGTCGATATCTAACTCACATGCCCCTCATGATGCTACTTGATGCATTAAATGCCCTGCAACCTAAATTTAACATAATAATGACATTTGTTGGAGTCTCCCTGACTGAACAGACAAAACTCCTGAAATGTGATGTTCATGTTACTCCAGCCTGTATGCTTATTCCAGATATAAAAGTTGAAATTTTCTGACCTTGTGTACTGTATTTAGGCACATAATCAAATGTAACATATCCAAGAAAGCTTCACTGGTAAGCACAATTTCATAACACTTTCCCTATAGTGTAAAGCACAAAACCCCACCGCGGTGGCTTAGCGGTTAGCGTGACGCTATTAATGCACAGAGCGTTCTGGAATATGGAGTTCATTTCTGGTGCCATTCTGCAAGGAGTCTCTGTGTGCCCTCCCCATTGAATGCCTGGGTTTTCCCTGGGCGCTCCAGTTTGCTCCTGCAGTCCAAAGTGTACTGGGTATGTTAATTGATCTTTGTAAGTTTTCACATGAAAATCAGGATTGTGGGGTTGCTGGGGCAGGCTTGAAGTGCCAGAAGGATTGCTCGACATTGTATCACTAAATAAAATAAAATAAATTATAAAGTAAAAAATGTATTGTACTCCTTAAAATGGAATTCCAGTTAACTCAGCAAAACAATAATTTACTTCACAACCATTAATTTGTATTCTTCAGCTTCATGTCTTTTCCTTTCTAGACTTCTATGATCTCCTGTAGGTTTGAATAATATTAATATATTGGTTTCAACATTGTATAAACATGTTGCCTACAAAGAAAAAAAAGTTCACTTAACCAGTTGATTGTTTCCATTGCATGAGATGTGATGCAATGCTTGAGAAAATGTTTCTGTGAAGAAATATTGTCATTAATGAAATGTCTATTGACTGAAAAATTATTTGTAAGGCCTGAAGCTGGAGATGAATTTCCCTCAAGCAATAGAATATATCGTTCCATTGTTCCATTGGAGGAAGATCTTGGGATTTCTTTAATGCTGCATATATTTGTAGCAACTCACAATGTCGATGCATTGAGAATGGAATTGCAAAAGCTACTAAGGTACAACAAGATACTATATATAAGCTAATGATTGCAGAAGATTGCTGACTGCATTTTTATTTTACAGTACATCTATTGAAGTAAAGCAGAGAACTGAACAGATTTCAATCAGAACATTGCCATCCTGTCTCATTCCTTCATGCAGAGGAATAGGTACAAAACACTATTCTAACTTGTACTTACTATTACTGTTAATGCAAATGCACTACTTAAAATTTTACTACGAATATTATACTTCTTACTGCAATATTGCCCTGGTGGAGAACATAAAAAGTTGTACACAGTAGAAATAATAATGCCACTGAAACTTCCAAACTCATGTTTCATTGCAAATCTCAAGAACATAGGCACATGAAAATGAAGGAGACTATTCAGCTCTCTCAAACTTCTTTCTTCATTCGGTAAGATCATGAATGATCTGCAATTACTTTCATTGAACTTTTCGTTTAGTGATGCAGTGTGAACAGGCCCTTCTGGCCCAAGGAGCCATACTGCCCAGTAACCCATGTATTTTACCCCAACCTAATCACAGGAACATTTACAATGGCTCATAAAACTACTAACTGGTATGCCTTTGGACTGTTGTAACTTTGTCTCCATATTCTTTCATTGCTTTAACAAAAATCTAACATTCTCAGTGTTATAGTTATTAAATGCCACTTAGTACAATGTATTAATTTCAGTGTGAAGGAAGTGCCACACTTCTGTTTCTCTGACAGGAAGAAATGTTTCCTGAATGATAGGCAATGATTTCAAGGTTATGTCTCCTTGACCTGGACAGATTCCTCACAAGGGAAAGTTTCATTTTAGTTGCTCTAACAATTCCATTCAGAAATCTAAAACTATCATTTAAATATCCCTTTAAAATGCAATAAGATAATAACATGATGCTGTTGGATTTGCTGAATGCGAAGTTCTAAACTCAGATGAAGATCTTAAGCCCTATCCAATATAGATAGCTATGGGTACCCTCACTAAAGGGAGGTTACATTGTAGTCAGCTACACTTCAAAGACTAAATCAATTCCTTGTTGTTTTGAATGGTGGGTCTCCCCTCCCAACCATGGAGGAGATACTTCCAGCTAACAAAGATGTTTAACACAGTTCAGTTATTTTAAGTGATACATGTTTAAATTTATATAAAATTCTTAAAACACATTTAAAACTCACAGAGGATTTCTATTTTCAAAGATTCAAAGATTTCCAAATTACAAACAATTTCCAAAACACAAAGGATTTCCAAGACACAGGTACAATTCTTATAATCTAAAAAGACATACCAATGAGTTGTAGATGAATGAGTCACCTGCAGCGGAAATCGTAGGCAAAGGAATGAATTCCAGTTCACCCTCTGTTTCTGTCATTTTTCTTGATGTTCCTTAACAATAAGACCATAAGACCATAAGACAAAGGAGCAGAAGTCGGCTATTCGGCCCATTGAGTCTGCTCCGCCATTTTGTCATGAGCTGATCCATTCTCCCATTTAGTCCCACTCCCCTGCCTTCTCACTATAACCTTTGATGCCCTGGCTACTCAGATACCTATCAATCTCTGCCCAATACACCCAATGACTTGGCCTCCACTGCCGCCCGTGGCAACAAATTCCATAGATTCACCACCCTCTGACTAGAAAAAATTTCTTCGCATTTCTGTTCTGAATGGGTGCTCTTCAATCCTTAAGTCATGCCCTCTTGTACTAGACTCCCCCATCATGGGAAACAACTTTGCCACATCCACTCTGTCCATGCCTTTCAACATTCAAAATGTTTCTATGAGGTCTCCCCTCATTCTTCTAAACTCCAAGGAATACAGTCCAAGAGCGGACAAACGTTCCTCATATGTTAACCCTCTCATTCCCGGAATCATTCTAGTGAATCTTCTCTGTACCCTCTCCAACGTCAGCACATCCTTTCTTAAATGAGGAGACCAAAACTGCCCACAATACTCCAAGTGAGGTCTTACCAGCGCCTTATAGAGCCTCAACATCACATCCCTGCTCCTATACTCTATTCCTCTAGAAATGAATGCCAACATTGCATTCGCCTTCTTCACTACCGACTCAACTTGGAGTTTAACCTTAAGGGTGTCCTGGAAGAGGATTCCCAAGTCCCGTTGCATCTCAGAAATTTGAATTCTTTCCCCATTTAAATAATAGTCTGCCCGTTTATTTCTTCTGCCAAAGTGCATAACCATACACTTTCCAACTTTGTATTTCGTTTGCCACTTCTTTGCCCATTCTTCCAATCTATCCAAATCTCTCTGCAGACTCTCCATTTTCTCAGCACTACCGACCCATCCACCTATCTTCGTATCGTCAGGAAAATTAGCCACAAAGCCATCTATTCCATAATCCAAACCAATGATGTACAATGTAAAAAGAAACGGCCCCAACACGGACCCCTGTGGAAAACTACTGGTAAACGGCAGCCAACCAGAATAGGATACCTTTATTCCCACTCTCTGTTTCCTGCCAATCAGCCAATGCTCTATTCACATATGTAATTTTCCCATAATTCCATGGGCTCTTATCTTGTTAAGTAGCCTCATGTGTGGCACCTTGTCAAAGGCCTTCTGAAAATCCAAATGTACAACATCCACTGCATCTCCCTTGTCTAGCCTACTTGTAATTTCCTCAAAAAATTGTAGTAGGTTTGTCAGGCAGGATTTTCCTTTAAGGAATCCATGCTGAGTTCGGCCTATCTTGTCATATGCCTCCAGGTACTCTGTAACCTCATCCTTGACAATCGACTCCAACAACTTCCCAACCACCGACGTCAAGCTAACAGGTCTATTTCCCTTTTGCTTCCTTGTCTCCTTCTTAAATAGCGGAGTGACATTTGTAATCTTCCAGTCCTCCGGAACCATGCCAGAATCTATCGACTTTTGAAAGATCATCGCTAATGCCTCCACAATCTCCACAGCTATTTCCTTCAGAACATGAGGGTGCATTCCATCTGCTCTGAGAGACTTATCTCCCTTTAGACTATTCAGCTTCCTGAGTACTTTCTCAGTCGTAATTGTGACTGCGCACACTTCTCTTCCCTGCCACCCTTGAGTGTCCGGTATACTGCTGATGTCTTCCTCAGTGAAGACTGATGCAAAATACTCGTTCAATTCCTCCGCCATCTCCTTATCTCCCATTACAATCTCTCCAGCATCATTTTCTATCGGTCCTATATCTACTTTCACCTGTCTTTTACTCTTTATATACTTGAAAAAGCTTTTAGTATCCTCTTTGATATTATTTGCTAGCTTCCTTTGATAGTTAATCTTTTCCCTCTTAATAACCTTCTTAGTTTCCTTTTGTAAGCTTTTAAAAACTTTCCAATTCTCTGTCTTCCCACAAATTTTTGCTTCCTTGTATGCCCTCTCCTTTGCTTTAACTTTGGCTTTGACTTCTCTTGTCAACCACGGTTGCCTCCTTTTTCCATTCGAAAATTTCTTCTTTTTTGGAATATACCTGTCTTGCACCTTCCTCACTTCTCGCATAAAATCCAGGCACTGCTGCTCTGTTGTCTTTCCCGTCAGTGTCCCTTTCCAGTCAACTTTGGCCAGTTCCTTTCTCATGCCACTGTAATTTCCTTTACTCCACTGAAATACCGACACATCAGATTTCAACTTTCACAGTGAACTCAATCATGAACTCAATTATGATCACTGTCTCCTAAGGGTTCCTTCACCTTAATCTCTCTAATCACCTCCGGTTCATTACACAATACCCAATCCAGTACAGCCGATCTCCTAGTGGGCTCAACAACAAGGTGTTCTAAAAAGCCATCTCGCAGACATTCTACAAATTCTCTCTCTTAAGACCCAGGGCCGACCTGATTTTTTCAATCCACTTGCATGTTAAAATCCCCCACAATTATCATAACACTGCCCTTCTGACAAGCCTTTTCTATTTCTTGTTGTAATTTGAAGTCCACACCACTGCAGCTGTTTGGAGGCCTATAAATAACTGCCTTCAGGGTCCTTTTACCCCTGCGATTTCTCAGCTCAACCCATAAAGATTCTGCACCTTCCGATCCTATATCACCTCTTTCTAATGATTTAATATCATTTCTTACCAATAAAGCCATGCCTCCCCCTTTGCCTACCTTCCCATCCTTCTCATACACCGTGTATCCTTGGACGTTCAGCTCCCAGAGACATGCATCCTTTAGCCAGGTCTCAGTGATGGCCACAATATCATACCTGCCAACCTGTAGCTGTATGACAAGATAATCCACTTTATTTCTTATGCTGCGTCCATTTAAGTATAACACCTTAAGACCAGTATTTGGTACTTTTCACTTTGATTTCACTGCAACTCATCCCAATGGCTACAAATTTGCCCCATCACCTGCCTGTCTTTACTGCTCTCATCCCAATGGCTACAAATTTGCCCCACCACCTGCCTGTCTTTACTGCTCTCTATCTTAGATTTAATTCTGTTTTCCCCTTCCTCCGCTCTTTCATTCTGGTTCCCATCCCCCTGCGAAATTAGTTTAAACCCTCCGTATCGGCTCTATTAAATTTTCCTGCCAGGATATTGGCCCCCTTCAGGTTCAGGTGTAACCTGTCCATTTTGAACAGGTCATACTTCCCCCAGAAGAGATCCCAATTATCCAAGAATCTGAAACCCTGCCCCCGTACCAGTCTCTCAGCCACGCATTCATCTGCCTGATCCTACTATTCTTGCCCTCGCTAGCATGTGGCGCAGGTAGCAATCCCAAGATTACTACCCTGGATCTCCTGCTTCTCAGCTTCCTTCCCAACTCCCAGAAATCTCTCTTCAGGACCTCCTCCTTTGTCCTGTCTATGTCATTGGTACCAACATGTACCAAGACAACTGGCTGCTCACCCTCCCCCTTCAGAATATTCTGGACCCAATCCGAGACATCCTGTACCCTGGCACCTGGGAGGCAACGCACCATGCGGGTATCTCTATCAGGCTCACAGAATCTCCTGTCCCTTCCCCTGACTATGGAATCCCCTATGACTACTGCATTTCTCTTCTCCCTCCTTCTCTCCTGCACAACAGCGCCAGGGACCCGGTCACCGTGGGCGTCCCCTGTCAGGTTATCCCCCTCAACAGCATCCAGAACAAGATATTTGTTGCTGAGGGGGACAGCCACAGGTGTGCTCTCCACTATCCAAGCATTTCCCTTCCCTCTCTTGACAGTGACCCAGTTTTCTGACCCCTGTAGCCTAGGGATGACTACCTCCCTGTAGCTCCTGTCAATCATCTCTTCACTTTCCCTGATAAGCAGTAGGTCATCAAGCTGCAGCTCCAGATCCCTAACACGGTCTCTGAGGAGCTGCAACTCAGTGCACCTGGCGCAGATATGGCCATCAGGGAGGCTGGAGGACTCCCAGGATTCCCACATCTGACACCCTGAACAAAGCACTAACCCTGCAGGCATGCTATCTAATTCTACAGGAATGAAACAGGAAAAATAAGTCTACTCACCCACTTACCCCACCAAACAGACAAACTTTTTAAACTGTTAGCTTGTACCGTTAGCTGTGAGAGCCCTGCTGTTCCTGTCTGTCAAGGCCAATTCGCGAAAGGTGGAGGAGAAAAAAAAGAGTTGGTGCTTCGCTCTCGTCTCTTCCCGTTTACCGCCGAAGCCCGTTGAAGCCAAAGCCCTACACTCTGCTACCGCTCACTCTGCTGCCCGCTGTATAGGGTGGTCTCCTTTTTAAACTCTCCGCGCTGTCCTGTTGACGTCACGCACCTGCGCAGTCTCATCCTTCTTGCATTTGAAGAAGTTTTTACAAAAACTGCCTTCCTTCAGAATTCAGCTCCCACGCCGCTCTGTAGTCCCGATCCAAAAGCCTGAACTGCTCTCTTACATTTACACTGTTGATCTAGTCTGCAAGCTTCTTTCAACTAACTGACAGCAAGTGTTGTCTGGTTTGATTCAGGCCCAATTAACATACCCTACTGTCTTACACTGCATTTCTTGGGAAATCAGCCTTGGGTTGTGTTGTGCTCTGTAGACAGTGCAGTTGTTTGCAAAGCTGTCTGTTTAACTTCAGACTGATTATGGTTTGCCATTTACACTAAGAACTAAAGCCTGCCTCCTGTTTACTACAAGATGCTGAACAAAAATAATTGGTTGGAAGTACAACTTACTGAAAAACAACTTTTTGATTTCTAGAAGCGTCATATATTGTGTTTGAAAAGCTGAGCTTGGCAAGAAGACCCCTTGGCCCTGGACTGTGAATCTCCATCAAAATGGCTATATAATCCATTTTGGTTGTTCAACTGAGGATTACTTATTATGTATCATATTAAAGACAACTCTGTTTTTTAAAGAAGTGTGTTAGGAACCTTAACACTCACTTGGCAGAACATGTGGAGTCCTGAATTTAAAATGTGACATCCCCCATATTTATTTTAATTTTATCATGCTCTCAAATTACTGCACTGTAGTGTCAGCCAAGATTTTAGTGCTCCAGCTGCTGGGCTGGTATTTGAACAAACAGTCTGCGATTTGCGCAAGGTAGTATCGTCAACCTGTATAACCAATACAAAGTGAAATGGCTTATTTGGTCCTTGTCAGTGCTGGCTGTTCAACTAGAACTAGTCATCTAGATCCCAACCTCCTACCTCTTAGCTGCTTCATCCTTACATTTTCAGATAGCTGTCTGCTTCACCTTCAAATGATGTTAGAAAAAGTCACTTTCAGACCATGCTTCTATTGAAGATGCATATTAGAAATTCCACAATGTGATATTTTATCCATTTATTGTAAATTGTTAGAAAATTATTGTTAAATTTGAAATGCTGATGTGCACTAACTTTATTTATTTAGCCTTTATTGATGTTTCTCATTTGGCAGATTTTCAACAATTTTCTGAAAATCAATTATATTCACAACTAATCATATTTTTCTTTCACTTATTAGTACTGACTCTGGATCTCTGAAATGTTTGCATTTTGTTGAAGATTATGATAGCACTGCAAATCTAACCACTAGCGCAAGACCAACATGGGATATCTTTCGATACACGGCTACCAATGAAAACTTCCCCCTCAACATCTGTAATTAGATCCATAATTAATGTACCATGCAACATCATTTATTTTTCTTTAATCTTATTACTGTATATTAAATCAGAAATAAGTAGTCTCCTGAAGTCAATCTATGTGAATATTACATTATGTTGCTCCATTTTAATTAGTGCCTATTTATTTTGTACATAATACTTTCCACATCCACATGTAAAAATTGCAACTCATATCCAAACAGACTCAATATATTTTGGTCTATTTTTTTCCTTCACAAAGCTTTTTAACCTCTCTTCTATCTACTTCAACATATTTTATTTTGAGATGGCTTGTTCCTTTGTCTTAATTAATATTGGCAACACCTCATGTGCTTCCAAGCATGTCTCAATCGAACACGCTTTAGACTAGTTTAACCTAAGCATCCAGAATCCCATATTTTTCAGTGATGTCATGAGACTGGCCTGGTTCAGGTGGAATCTATCTCTTTGTTCACCTACTTTCTCACTTAAAATTGGTCCAGTGTCACTCAGACTTGAAACCCTCCCTCTTACATCATTCTTCCGACTCCGCTATCTTCTACTTAATCTGTCTCTGTCTGGCTGACCTAACATATGGCAACAGGCTGTGTTTCTGGGAATATGAGCCTCGAGACCTTGTATGCTGTGGAATTTTGCAGTGACAAACTATGGAAATAAATATTTGTTGGCTTTCCATCTTAATGTCAGAATCAGGTTTAATATCACGGACAAATGTTGTGAAATTTGTCATTTTGCAGCAGCAGTACAGTGCAATACAAATAAATACTATAAGTAACCATAAAAAATATGTGTGTGTGTAGTGTGTGTGTATATATATATATATATATACTGTATACATACACAAAAAGAGAGTGTCGTAGCGCCGTAGTGTTCAAGGGTTCATGAACCATTCAAAAATCTGATGGTGGAAGGGAAGAAGCTGCTCCTGAACTCACAATTCTATCTCCTTTACCATAGCGGCTAGAGAGGGATAGGAGCAGAAAATTTGGGAAAACATTTAACTGGGGTGGGGGAAATATGATGCTGTTGGGCAGGAACTTGGGAACATAAACTGGGAGCAGATGTTCTCAGGGAAATGCACAGCAAAAATATGGGAAATATTCAGGGAACATTTGCATGGCATTCTGCATGGGTATGTTCCATTGAGGCACGGAAAGGATGGTAGGTAAAAGAACCATGGGGTACAAAGGATGTAGAAATCTAGTTAAGAAGATAAGAAAAGCTTATGAAAGGATCAAGAAACTAGGTAATGTTAGAGCTCCAGAAAATTACATGGGTGTGAGCTCAAGAATGAAATTAGGAGAGCTAGAAGGGGCATGACAAGCAGGATTAAGGAAAACCCGAAGGCCTTCTACAAGTATGTGAAGAGCAAGAGGATGAGCCAAGTGAGAGTAGGACCAATCAAGAGTGAGAGTGGAAACATGTGCATGGAACTGGAGGAGGTAGCGGAGGTACTTAATGAATACTTTGCTTCAGTATTCACCAGTGAAAAGAACCTTGGCAACTGTGGGGATGACTTACAGCAGACTGAAGTGCTTGAGTGTATAGACATTAAGAAAGAGGATGTGCTGGAGCATTTGAAAGGTATTAAGTTAGAAAAGTGACCGAGATATTGCCCAGGCTACTGTGGTAAACGAGGGAGGAGATTGCTATTGCAACATCAATAGGAACGGGAGAAATACTGGAAGGTTGCAAACATTGTTCCTTTGTTCAAAAAAGGGAGAAGAGATAACCTACGAAATTATAGATCAGTGAGTCTTACTTCAGTGGTAGGGAAGTTGTTGGAGAAGATCCTGAGAGGCAAGATTTATGGGCATTTAGAGAGACATAATCTGATTAGGGATAGTCAGCATGGCTTTGTCAATGGCAGGTCGTGCCTTATGAACCTGACTGAATTCTTTGAGGAGGTAACCAAACACATTGACGAAGGTAGAACAGTGGATGTAGTGTAAATGGATTTCAGTAAGGCATTTGATAAGGTTCCTCATGTGAGGCTCATTCAGAAAGTAATGAGGCATGGGATCCAAGGAGACCTTGCTTTGTGGATCCAGAGCGGGCTTGACCGCAGTAGGCAAAGTGCAGTCATGGGTGATTCGTATTCTGCATGGAGGATGGTGACCAGATGTGTTCTGCAGGGATCTGTTCTGGGACCCCTCCTCTTTGTGATTTTTATAGGCCTTGACCTGGAAGAGGAAGTGGAAGGATAGGTAAATATGTTTCCTGATGACACAAAAGTTGGGGGTGTTGTGGATAGTCTGGAGGGTTGTCAGAGGTTACAGCAGGACATCAATAGGATGCAGAACTGGGCTAAGAAGTGGCAGATGGAGTTCAAACCAGATAAGTGGGAAGGAGTTATTTTCAGTAGGTCAAATTTTAAGACAATATAATATTGATGGCAAGACTCTTGACAGTGTGGAGGATCAGCGAGATCTTGGGGTCCATGTCCATAGGACACTCAAAGCTGCTGCGCAGGTTGAGAGTGTTGTCAAGAAGGTGTGTTGGCCTTCATCAACTATGGGATTGAGTTCAAGAGCCATGAGGTAATTATTCAGCCAAATAAGACCTTAGTTAGACCCCACTTGGAGTACTGTGTTCAGTTCTGGTCACCTCATTACAGGAAGGATATGGATACAGGAGTGTATATTGAGAGAGTGCAGCTAAGATTTACAAGGATGTTGCCTGGATTGGAGAGCATGCCTTTCGAGAACAGGTTGAGTGAACTTGGCTTTTTCTCCTTAGAGTGATAGAGGATGAGAGGTGACCTGATAGAGGTCTATAAGATGATGAGAGACATTGATCGTGTGAATAGCCAGGTACTTTTTCCCAGGGCTGAAATGGCTAACCTGAGGGGGCATAGTTTTAAAGTGCTTGAAAGTAAGTACAAGAGGGATGTCAGAGATAAGATTTTCCACACAGAGAGTTGTGGATGCATAGAATGCACTGGCAGTGAAGGTGGTAACGGCAGATACAATAGGGTCTTTTAAGAGACTCTTAGATAGGCATCCCTTAAGGGCGCCCCATGTCGGCTACCCCACAGAGTGTTATACGGCCAGCTACATCATGGTCGATGCTCAGCTGGAAGGCCGAAGAAGCGCTATAAGGATCAGATGAAGAATGCTTTAAGGAAGTGCAAGATCAGACCTGAGGACCTGGAGGAGGTTGCTGCTGATCGTACCACTTGGCGACAGCTGTGTAGGGATAGGGTTTGTATTCTGGAGATGGAACGAACAACCAGAAGACAGCAGAAGTGAACCAGGAGAAATGCAGCCATGGTTGCCACCACTACCACCACTACTACATATACATGTCCCACCTGCAATTGAGCTTGTGGGTCCAGGATGGGACTATATAGTCATCAAAGATCTCACCGTTAAAGGAGTGGACATCGTCATCGGATTTCGATGGACAACCGAAGAAGAAGATAGGTACATGGAGATTAGAAAAATAGAGCAAAATTCTAGGCGGCTTCTAGAGGAGGTTACATGGTCAGCACAACATTGTGGGCCGAAGGGCCTTTAATGTGCTGTAGATTTTCTGTGTTTCTATGTTTCTAAATTGATGAGTATGTATCCTCAAGCTCCAGTACATCCTCCATATTGGTAATAAAAAGAAGAGAGCATATTCCAGATAGCGAGGGCCCTCAAGGATGGTTGCCTCCACCTTCTTGAAGCACCGTACCCTGAAGATATCCTCGATGGAGGAGAGAACTGTGGCCATGATGGAGGTTGAAACTATAACCCTCTGCAACCTTTTAGGATCCTGTGGATTGAAGGCACAATTCCAGGCTGTGATGCAGCTAGTTTAGAATGTTCTCCACTGTACATCTATGGAAATTTACCAGCATCTCTTCAAACTCCTAATTAAGGCGAGCTCCTGGCATGCCTTCCTTGTGATTGTATTGATGTATTGGGCCCAGGATAGACCCTATGAGATATTGTCACCTAGGAACTTAAAGCTGCTCACTTTTTCCACACTAACCATTCAATGAGGACTGGGGCATCTTCTCCTGACTTCCCCTTCCAAAGTCCAAAATCAGTTCTTTGACCTCACTGACGTTAAGTGCAAGTTTGTCATTGCAACATCAGCAAACCAACCGATCTATCTCACCCCTGTAAGCCTCCTCAACACCATTTGAAATTCTATCAGCAAAAGTGGTGTCATCAACAAATTTACAGAAGGTGTTTAAGCAGTGTCTAGCCACACAGTCACGAGTGTAGAGACAGTAGAGCATGGGCTAAACACGTATACTTGACGTGCTCCTGTGTTGCTAGTCAGTGACAAGGTGTTGCAACGAGCAAGGCAAACCCAATCGCAGGACACAGGCATGGAGAGTGAGTTAGGATGCAGATGCAGGCGTGAACGTTGAACGGCAAACAGGAGGGAGTGCAGAAAATCAGGAGGCAGGCAGAACTTATCTTGACATGGAGCGTAGAAAGGAAAGCGGCAGACAAAACTTTTCTTAGCACGGAGAAACAGAGTTACACAGATAAACCTCGGTGCTGAAGTAAAACTTAGAATACTTATCTTGACACGGAGAGATTGAGTTTCACAGGTAAATCTCGGTACTGAAGCAAAACTTAGAACACACAATCCTAAGTGGCTGGAAACATTAATCACCGCACAGGCATAACCAACGATCTGGCAACTAGTGGGTGCAAAGCCAAGGTTCTTATGCTGCAGGTCTTGATGAAAAACCAGGTATGTCGTCATCAAAGGAAATTAGGAAAAAATTATTAGATTAGATTAGATTATGAGGATAGGCAGTCCTCTCTTATTGTCATTTAGTAATGCATGCATTAAGAAATGATACAATGTTCCTTTGGTGTGATATCATAGAAACACAAGACAGACCAAGACTGAAAAACTGACAAAAACCACATAATTATAACATATAGTTACAACAGTGCAAGCAATACCATAACTTGATGAAGAACAGGCCATGGGCATGGTAAAAAAAGTTCAAAGTCTTTCGAAAGACCCATCATCTCACGCAGACGGTTGAAAGAAGAAAACTTTCCCTGCTATGAGCTTCCTGCACTGCAAACTTGCCAATGCAGCATCCTGGAAGCACCCGACCACAGTCCGACTCTGAGTCATCCAAAAACTTAGAGCCTCCGACCAGCCCTCCGACACCAAGCACCGAGCACCATCTCTGCCAAGCCCTTCGACCCCAGCCCCGGCCACCAGCAACAGGCAAAGCTGAAGATTTGGGGCCTTCCATCTGGAGGTTCTCGATGGGGAATTAATGGTCAGAACTGTGCACAATCAAAGGGAATTAGGAGAAAATGGGGAATTAACGGTCGAGACCATGACAGATTACCCGACCCCCCCCCCCCCATTGGGAGCCTCCAGGCGAACCACCAGGCTTGTCCGAATTGTCTCGATGGAAATCTCGGATGAGCGAGGGGTCCAAGATGAAGGAGCGGGGAATCCAGGTGAGCTCCTCAGGACCGTATCCCTCCCAATCGACCAGGTACTGGAGACCCCTGCCTCAGCGGCACACATCCAGTATTCGCCGGACGGTGTAAGCTGGGTAGTCGTCAATGATCCAGGCGGGTGGAGGGGATTCAACAGGAGGGCACAAAGGGCTGACGGAAACAGGTTTCAGTTGGGAGATGTGGAACATGGGATGAATGTGCATGGATCTGGGCAGTTTGAGTTTGACCACCAAGCGGTTGGTGATGCTTTCAATTTCGAATGATCTGAGGTAACGAGGGGCGAGTTCCTTGGGTTCATTCTTGAGGGGGATGTCTTTTGAAGAGAGCCAAAACCTTCTGACCAGGCCGATAGCTGGGTGGAGGAATTTGATGGCGATCGGCAATCCTCCGGTTGTGGTCAGCTGAACGGAGCAGGGCCACACATGCATCCTTCCAGACCTTACAGCACTGGCGGAGATGAGCCTGAACTGAAGGCACAGCAATGTTGTCTTCTTGGGCAGGAAACAGAGGGGGTTGATAACTGAGCGAGCATTCGAAGGGAGACATTCCAGTGGCAGTGCTGACCAGGGAGTTGTGGGCATCCTCCACCCAAGTGAGATGGGCGCTCCAAGATGACGGGTTGTTGGTGGATATGCAGCGCAGTGCTACTTCCAAATCTTGGTTTGCTCATTCTGTTTGACCATTAGTATGTGGATGGAAACCAGATGACAGACTTACCGAGGCTCCAAGGGGTTGACAGAAGGATCTCCAGACTTGAGAGATGAATTGGGGGTCCTGGTCAGAAACAATATCAGAGGGAATTCCATGAAGGTGGAAGACGTGATGGACGAGGTCGGCTGTTTCACGGGCTGTAGGGAGTTTGGGAAGGGCTATGAAGTGCACGGCTTTGGAGAAACAGTCCACCACGGTGAGCACAGCAGTGTTGCCATGTGAAGGGTGTCCAGTAATGAAATCCAGAGCAATGTGGGACCAAGGGCGGGTAGGGACTAATAGGGGATGAAGCAACCCAGCAGGTGGTCGATGTGCGGCTTTTCCGCAGGCACATACAGAACAGGCAGAGGCGAAGGGGCAAGCGTCAGCATCCATGGTGGGCCACCAGAAATGTCGCTTCAGAAGGGACAGATTTCGATCGATTCTGAGATAGCAGGCGAAATGAGAAGTGTGCCCCCACTGGAGAACCTGAGACTAAACAGAGTCAGGCACTAAGAGGTGACTGGGGGGTCCATTGCCTGGGTCAATGTTGAGTCCACTGGGCCTCTTTGACTATGGATTCGATCTCCCAGGTGAGGGCAGCCACAACGCAGGATTGTGGAAGAATGGTATCAGGGTTGGGAAGGCCCTCCTCGGAGACGTATTGACAAGAGAGAGCATCTGGCTACCCATTCTTGGCAAGAGAGAGCATCTGGCTACCCATTCTTGGAACCAGGATGATAGGGGAGGGTGAATTTGAAACAGCCAAAAAATAATGCCCGACGGGCTTGGCGGGAATTAAGGCATGTAGTGGTTTGGATGTATGCCAGGTTCTTATGGTCAGTCCAGATGATGAATGGACGTTCTGCTCCCTCCAGCCAGTGCCTCCACTCCTCCAAGGTGAGTTTGACGACCAGTAAATCCCGGTTCCCAGCATCGTAGTTCCGTTCGGCGGGGGATAGATGACGAGCGAAGAAGGTGCAGGGTTGGAGCTTTTGGTCTCGGACAGAGCGTTGGGAGAGAACCACTCCCACCCCAAAGTCAGAGGCGTTGACTTCCACAATGAATTGGCGAGTGGGGTCAGGTTGAGCCAGGATGGGAGCGGAGGGGAAACGCCTCTTCAGCTCCGAGAAGGCTGAGTCCGCTTTGGGGGCCCAGTGAAAAGGGGTCGCAGGAGAGGTGAGCTGAGTAAGGGGCGCTGCCACCCAGCTGTAATCCCAGATGAAGCAACGGTAGAAGTTTGCGAACCCCGGAAATTGCTGTAGTTGTTTAAGCATCGTGGGTTTTGGCCACTCCGCCACCACCTGGATCTTTTCGGGATCTGCCCTCACTTGCCCGCTCTCAATGATGTACCCCAGGAAACTGACAGAACGGGCATGGAACTCGCACTTCTCTGCCTTAACGAATAGCTTGTTCTCCAAAAGCCTCTGAAGAACCTAACGGACATGGTGGATGTGTTCCTGAAGACTACGGGAGAATATTAGGATGTCGTCCAAATAAATGAAAACATAATGGTTAATAAGTTCCCCAAGGACGTCGTTTACCAGGACTTGGAAAATGGTGGGGGCATTGGTGAGACCAAATGGCATGACCAAATATTCGAAATAACCGAGGGGGGTGTTAAAATGTTTTCTATTCATCTCCCTCCCTAATCCTGACCAGGTGATAGGCATTCCACAGGTCCAACTTAGAGAAAATCGTGTCTCCGTGAAGGGGCTCAAAAGCAGAGTTGATAAGGGGCAATGGATACTTATTCTTTATGGTGATGCTGCTCAGGCCATGGTAGTCAATGCAGGAGTGCAATGAGCCATTTTTCTTCCCCACAAAGAAGAAACCTGTGCCTACAGGGGAAGATGATGGTCGGATAATGCCAGCCGCGAGAGACACATTTAGGTAAGCCTCCATTGCTTCCCTTTCTGGTCGGGACAGGTTGTACAGCGACTGGTGGGTAGTGAGGCTCCGGGGAGAAGGTCAATTGCACAATCGTAAGGGCAATGTGGAGGCAGGGAAAGGGCCTGTTGCTTGCTAAACACTTCTCCCAGATTGTGATACTCTGCTGGAACCTTGGATAAGTCGGACGGTTCAAAGGCGGACGAGGTCATAGTGACCTCCACTGGGGAAAGGGCTGATTGTGGACAAGTGGAATGGCAGAACGAACTCCAGCTGACTATCTTCCCAGTGGACCGGTCGATGTGGGGGTTATGACAGCTTAACCAGGGGTAACCAAGAACTATAGGAGCTTGAGGAGAGGGAATTAAATTGAATCGTACCTGTTCTCGATGTTTTCCAGAGAGAAGGAGAGGCAGGGGTTCTGTACAGTGTGTGACTTGGGCCAGTAGTCTACTGTCCAGTGCCCGGGCTTCCAGGAGGGTACTCAATGGCCCACAAGGAACTCCGGCTTGGAAGGCTAAGTTCTCATCCAAAAAGTTTCCCTCAGCGCCGGAATCCACTGGTGCTAACAGGGGCAGGGACTGTTGGTTGTAACACAAAGTGGCTTGCAGCTGCATCCGGGGTCGGGGGACGGAAGGGAATGTTGTCTGGCTCACCAGGGTCCCTCTTTCTACTGGTGTCTTGCATTTTGGCTGAAGGGGACGGGTAGCAAGAAAATGGCTGGACTAGCCACAATACAGACACTCACCCGCTCTCATTCTATGGAGTCATTCTGTGGGAGAAAGTCAGTTCCATCCCAGCTGCATGGGTTCCTCTCCCAGGGCGACGGAAACGGCAGGGCTGGGAGCTACTCTAGGAGCAGCAGTAGGAGAGAGGCTTGTTCTGGTGGGAGGTGGTAATTTGTGCTGAGGAGTGGCCAAAGGTGGTGGATGACCAGTTCTTCCTCCATGGCGTTCTTGGAAGCGATTGTCCAACCTGGTGGCTAGGGAGATCAGGGAATCCAGGCTGTTGGTGTCGTCTCTTGCCACCAACTCGTCTTTCACCATGTCACTGAGACCATTCCAAAATACCCCTTGGAGTGCCTCATCGTTCCACCCCGAGTTGGCTGCTAACATCCGGAACTCCACGGAATATTCGGCAACGCTGCGTGAGCCCTGGCAGAGAGTGAGTAGATGTTTGGCGGCGTCTTTACAACGGACGGGGTGGTCAAAGATATTTCTCATTTCTACGATAAAAGTGGAGAAAGAAGAGCAGATATCCGGTTGGTTATCCCAAACAGCTGTGGCCTACGCTAATGCACTTCCCTGCAACAACCCCATGATATAAGCAATCTTTGACTTATTCGTGGAGTACATGGGCGACTGCTGTTCGAAAACCAAGGAGCACTGAAGAAAGAAGGCTCAGCACTTCCCCAAATCTCCAGTGTAGTGCTCCAGTTCAGGTACGTGAGGCTCTCTTGGTGGGGATGTTGCTGACATGTAGGGGGTTGCCGCAACAGGCTGTCTGGACTGGTTAGACAGAGTTCCAGGAGTGGGTTGAGTGAAATGAGTGGATACATGGTCCACCTGGTCATCAATCTGTGTGACGTAAGCAGACAGGGAACAGAGGTTCTCCATGATCTCCCGAAGGAGTTGGTCGTGCTGTCCCAGTAGGGAAGCCTGGCTGGCGAGGAATTGTTGAAGGGTATTGGTGTCCACTGGGTCCATGGAGGCCAGATTGTTCTGTTGCAACGAACGAGGCGAACCCAAACGCAGGACACAGGTATGGAGATTGAGTTAGGATGCAGATGCGGGCGTGAGCGTTGAACGATAAACAGGAGGGAGTGCAGGAAAGCAGGAGGCAGACAGAACTTACGTAGACATGGAGTGTAGAAAGGAAAGCGGCAGACAAAACTTTTCTTAGCACGGAGAGATGGAGTTTCAAAGGTTAACCCTTAGAAATGGAGTAGAACTTGGAAAACTTATCTTGACACAGAGAGGCTGAGTTTCACAGGTAATTCTCGGTACTGAAGCAAAACTTTGAACACACAATTCTAAGTGGCTGG
Source organism: Mobula birostris (assembly GCF_030028105.1). Taxonomy (NCBI): domain Eukaryota; kingdom Metazoa; phylum Chordata; class Chondrichthyes; order Myliobatiformes; family Myliobatidae; genus Mobula; species Mobula birostris. The sequence continues at coordinate 51,461,812 of NC_092377.1, forward strand.
GAAAGGTTAATTACCACACGGCAAAACCAATGATCTGGCAACTAGTGGGTGCAAAGCTGGGGTTCTTATGTTGCAGGGCTTGATGAAAACCAGGCGTGTCGCCATCAAAGGAAATTAGGAGGAAATGGGGAATTAACAGTTGGAACCGTGGCACAATCAAAGGGAATTAGGAGGAAATGGGGAATTAACGGTTGGAACCGTGGCACAATCAAAGGGAATTAGGAGGAAATGGGGAATTAACGGTTGGAACCGTGGCACAATCAAAGGGAATTAGGAGGAAATGGGGAATTAACGGTTGGAACCGTGGCACAATCAAAGGGAATTTGGAGAAAATGGGGAATTAACAGTCAGGACCATGACACAAGGAAATGAATAATCCAGTTGCAGAGGGAAGTACAGAGGTCCAGGTTTTCGAAGCTTAGTTATTAGTACTGAGGGAATGATGGTGCTGAACACTGAGTTATAATCAATAAATAGTATCTTGACGTATACTTTGTGGTTGTTGATGTGCTCCAGAACAGAGTGGAGAACCAGACCAAGAGGAAGAAAGGCAAGGCAATGATGGAATAACATTTCTAGCCATACTGTGAGACAATGATTAATTGCCTTCTTCCAACACCATCACACAGCTGTTGTAGTGTTGATCATCTACATTTGTCAGCAATTTACCACAGCTACCCCTTTTAACCAAAAACAATTGCTCGTGATCTCCACCACTTTACTTCAAATACTGCATCATTTTGAGTTGTTAAAGAATGAGGGTTTCTCCGTTAGTTGCAGGAGCAACATCCTGATACTACAAATGCAGCACCATTGCAGGAGAGCCTTCACCTTACACACAGCAGTCGAAGGTGGGGCTCCAGTTATTAGGGAGTGACAGTGAGCACTGTAACACATACAATAAGCTGGAGGAACTCAGTAGTCAGGTAGCATCTATGGAAATGAATGAACAGTTGACATTTTGGGCCGAGACCCTTCACTAGGACTGGGGGGAAGAAGGCAAAGTGAGGAGGTGGCGAAAAGGGAAGGAGTACAAGGCAGAAGATGATAGGTGAAGCCAGGTGGGTGGGGCAGGGGCAATGAATTAAGCAGCTGGGAGGAGAACGGTAGTAAAAGTGAAGGCTGGAGAAGAAGGAATCTGATAGGAGAAGACAGTGTACCATGGGAGAAAGGGAAGGAGGAATGGCAATACTGAACTCCTTGCAGCACTCTGTCAATGTCTGTAATGTGCCACCTTCTCCCAAACTGCAGATTTTCCTGGGCATCTCTCTCTTTCCCTTCCAGCAAGCAAGGTGAGTGAAATAATTCGCACCTGTACATGCAGGCACCTCCTTTGAATGACAGAAGTAGAGTTTCAGACAAGCTAGACAATTAAAAAAAAAATGAATCCCAGCAAAGCAAAAACAAAGATAATGGTGGGTAGCCTCAGAGCAGTCATGATTGCTTGAGTGTGTGATAATGATAAAGAGAAATTTGTCTGAGTTCAGCAATGCAATCCAGGGCATATTTTCAAGTGATATCCAATTCCCCATCCAAACCTCCCAGTATGAGTAAGAAAATGTGCAATTCTGGGAAATTCTTGCTGTTAATGTCCATGTTACTCCTACTGAAAAAAATCTTAATGTGAGTTTCATCTTAAACTCCACTTTAATATCTGACACCTCGCAGCGACTCCCATTTTCGAAGACCAATAGGGGAAAATTGGAAAAATACTCTGTTGAGGATTTGCCACTCTCACAGGGAAGACTCAGCTTCATTGGAAAAGGGATTTATGTCCCTGCCTCCTTCTAGTGTGTAGCAATTGCTCAGATGAGAGAGGATTTGAAAATCTGAATAAACAATCCATATATTAAAAGCACCAATTCCAGTTAATGTTCTGACGTTACGTAATGCACAAAGAATGATAGTTATATAATCAGTGGATTGCAAGGACATAATCTTGCACAGTCTTAAGGGCACATTATCCAACATTATTAGTGAAAAATACCACATGGTGTCAAAAAAAGTCCCTAGGGTAAAATCTGTGGCCCTGTCATTATTTATCTTGTTTTGTGGGCTGACATTTATTGATGCCACATTACCAGAGGCAGTCTGATATTTTTCAGTCTATGCCACAAAGATTTGCTGACCTGAGTTGGCAGGACGGTACTGGCTACATAACATTCTCTTTTCCTAACATCTTTACTGTAATTTGATAAATAGACCTCTTAACTGTAAAATGCTGTTTGCGGTCTGCCTTCATGTTGACATGAATGACGTTTTTGAAAGGCTAATGCTAGGAAGGATCAAAACTAGGAGAGAGATAGACAGAATAAACTCTAGACATAAAGTGTTGCAAAGAGATTTCTCATTATTGGTAATTATCAGGATTTTCTAGTAATAACTTACAGATGTCCCAGGATTACAACCTAACAGTGTAAAGAATGAGTTTGACTCATTCAAAAAAGAATTTTACAGACACGAGGATTAAGATATGTTTCATTCGGAAAAGTTTCAACTCCACCACTACAATCAGGATTAAATGCTATTTAGTCACTTTGGAAGATTTATAAAAGGTGCTGCTTGTCATTTAACGTTAATTTCAGATATTCAGGATAAACCTCTAAATGAAAATTTGGATTTATGAACAAAATCGGAAAACTTTGAGACACTTGAAGATATTTGACATGGCATTATGAACATTTTAAAAGGCTGAGAAATAGCCCTTTCCATGAAATCAAGCCTAAATATATAGAATTGCTAGATGAATAGTAACACAGGTATGGGATTTATTCATAAACATTTTCAAGAAGTGTCTGTGCTCTTTTGATGTTTTCTGAGTTGTTGAGCATGTCTTGAAGCTTTGATAAATCCTAATATCCTAACTTTCTGACATCATCCTGATGTGCTAGGTTACAGCAAAAGGGTCTGAACCTGCAACATGTTAGGTTTTCAGTTCCAATTAGCTAATCATCATGTACGGTCTTCTAAAGTAATTCCAGGTGTTTTCCAAAGACATATTTGCTTAGAAAATGGATTTCACACCCTGGTGGTATGCTGAACATTGGCTGCATAAGTACTATTGCGTACATGGATCCCCTGTAGGAACTGTGAAAATAGACAAAAATGTGTTAAGAATCCTTTGCAATTTGCACATGGAGCCTTGCAGTTAGACAGGACCCACCTACTTCCCATATGCAGGTGTTTGAAAAGTTCACAAAAAGCCACATCATTGCTATACTATTCATTCAGAGATGGGTCAAACCTTAAAGAAATATTCATCATGGTAGCTACAGACAAATGCAGAAAAGTGATTTGTTTGTGATACCTTCCTAGATGTAGTATGAACAATTCCACTGTAAGGTGCTGCATTATCAAGGGATCAAAATCTGCAGTATGCACCTATCTTTTAATAGTCTATGAACAGTGAGTGGCAGCCATTGCAAGCTGAGGCAGGCAGGTGCTTGCACCCACATCAGTGTCACATTACGTTCCTGTCTCTTTGCTGATCTAATAAAATTTTTCTCCTGTTTTTGTGAGTGATCAGAATGCACCAATGTATACCAGCAATGGAGGAAAGAAAAACATGTGACTTAAGATGTCATCAGGTCTGATGCACAAGATAAATTATCATTGAAGTGTCTGGGCCAATTTCCCACTGGGTACAATTACCCACAGAAGCGCTTGCTAGTATCATCTAATCTAAATAAAAGGGCTTCCATGCATGATTTGCATCTAAAAGTAGGTAATAATGAATCTAATATCTTGGCTGTTATTCCCCTTCCTCAGACAGCCTTGTTATAAAACATACAATTAGATAATCATGATGCACAACCACTCCTCCCTCCCCATCACCCTCAACACAAGTGCCCCCCCACCCCCCAGGCCTGTGTGCTGAGCTCATTGCTCTACACTCTGCTCCCACAAGACTGCACAGCCAGACACCTGAGCAATCACATCAAGTTCACTGATGACACGGCAGTGGTGCGGCTGCTTACCAACAGCGATGAGGCGGCCTACAGAGAGGAGGTGGAAGAGCTTGAGGCTGGTGTCATGAAAATAACCACATCCTTAATGTCAACAAGGCAAAGGAGATGGTTATCGACTTCAGGAGAACTCGCACCACCCACACTCGTCTTTAGAGTACATCGATGGCACAGCAGTGGAAATGCAAGCAGTTTCAAACTCCTAGAAGTGCAAATCATTCATAATCTCTCATGGTCCCAGAGCACACCCTACACAGACAAGAAAGCCCACTGATGCCTCTACTTTCGGAGAGAGAAAGCTGAAGGAACAGCATACTCCTGTTATTCTACACATGTGCAGTAGAGTGCATCTGATAAGTTGCATCACTGCTTGGTATGGAAACTGTGCTTGGCAGCCAATGGATAATTAAAACTGCCCAACGCATCACCAGCAATAGCCTACCCACCATCAAGGACATACATACCGAAAGGTGCCGGGAAAGGCCCAGTAACGTCATGAATGATCCCACTCACTCTGCTCATAGACTGTTTGTCCCATTCTCATCAGGGAGGAGACTATGTAGCATTAACAGCAGGACCACCAGCTTCAAAAACAGTTACTTTCCCCAAGCAGTAAGGATGATCAACACCTCCACCCACCAACACTAGCATGACTTTATAATTTCCTGTCAGTAATTTCAACTACTTTACACTTTACAGACATACAATCAGTCTATGCATATAATCTTTTTTATGTATGTATTTATATTTGTTGTGGTTTTTAAAAGAAATATTATTGTGCTCTTTATCTGTTGTGATTTTTTGTGCTCTAGTGGATCTGGAGCAATAACTATTTTGTTCTCCTCTACACTTATGTACAAGAAATTACTTTAAAAAATCTTGTATTTTGTTATACCTTTCAATGTTCCCAAATAATTCTCATGATAAATAAGCATATGATTGAAAAGTACCAGCTAAGCATGATTAAAAAAAAGCACTTGCAACTGCAAGCTAGTCTAGGCTGAATCCTTCCATAAAACTGGGGCCATCCTTCCAGTTCATGTTCCCACTTAAGTAACCCTGATCCAGAATCAATCAGTTTCCTAAATGTTCTATCAGAATAAATCCAGTTATCAGGTTCCAGAAAATACTCCTCAGCCATAAGGTTACCTTTTCTGTCACGGTTCTGCATCACCAGCAAGATATTACATTATTGCACTTGTAAAGGATTACACACTTATGACCCCAATACTCCAGTGGTGAAATTATTATCCTTGAGATTCCTACCATGTACAAATTCAAAACATTGCATTTCCATTCCTTCCACAGCCTCTATAATTCCATGTTCCCACACCTGAATGATCTTATTCAGCTCTAATTCTTCCTTCTCCATGCCAGATTATAGCATGGTCTTGATTTTGTAACACTTCACCACAGAAGGTCAATCTTTGATTACCCCAGAATTCTCTCCACGTGACTTTGTCATTTGTTTGCTTCTTTTCAAAGCTCCTTCAAAGCCTTTTCTTGAGTGATGTCATCATACTTCATCAATTCTAAACTGTTTCCTCCTCTATACATCCAGCTTTCTATCTTTGTAATTCTCTGAAACATTTCCTTCTCCTTATCAATGGTGTATTCTATTCCTTTTCATTATTTATTTCTAGAAATGTCATAGTTTAGTTCAATTTAATATGGATGTAAATTTAAAAATAAGTTTATTATAATTTTTGGAATGTGCTATATAAATTTCAGTTATAAGTATGTACAGTATACTCTCTAATTCTTGTAAAAACAAATTGGATGCACTGAAATGCTTCATTAAAATATTGAGCTGCTTTTCTCAGCTTCTTTAAGGTTTTTAAAGTAAGAGTAATTTCCTTACCAAACACACACATACACACACACACAGACACACACACACACACACACACACATGCACACACACACACACACACAACATATCCACAAACAATATCGGTAATGCCATATATTACATTATTTGTATGAACAACAAATGAAGAGGCAATGCACACTGTTGTGGCATCCGAGCATTAGTATTGGCAGCTTAATGTAGAGTTGGCTGGTGTCAATAATTTTACATGCCTTCAGTATCCAAGCTGGGGATGAAATGCCAGCAGTTCTTGAAGTACTGTATATATATACAGTACTTCTTGAAGTACTGTATATTATATATATATGACCTGTATATATACAGGTCATATATATATAATTGAAGAACATTGTTAGAGTCCAGCAAATCCTCATTCTTAGATTTGATGTTTTGCAGCAGTGAGCCTTTATTTTACAGCAAAATGGTCCTGGACACCCTATGTCTGTGGCTGCTGTTCCATTTTCAACACCACAGTATTATCCATCATAACTAATTGGGATATATCAGCTGTACTGATTACTTTATTCCATGGGCTTCCCAGTGACCTGTGATCTGATTCTGCAGTAAAATCTTTCAAGCCCACCAAAGTAAAAAATCGGGATTCCCTCTTCCCTTAAACAAAACAAGTTTATGTTCTGCAATATCTACCTAATTACAATGAATATGAACTGTGCCTATGAATGAACAATGAATTAAATAGTTAAAATGCTTATTTCCTTTCTGAAGCCTGACACTGTACACACAGCTGTTTAACCTATCAGTTTGCTTTGAGAAACCATGGGGATTTTGGACTGAAAGCATGAGGCCTAACTGCCTGTATTTTTGCTGCGTTTAATCAAAGTAGCCATATAACTGACACATTTCACACCTCAATGAAAGAGGAATTACGTAACTTCAAAACTATTTTTTAGAAGGTGTTACCCATTTATATCTAATGCATATCAGTGATGACATTTTTCCACTCAAGCATGGAAAAAAGTACATGTCTGTGGTTTAACTTTGTTATAGAAATGAAACCACTTCCTCTTCTTTGCTCTGAAAATTTACACATTTGTGTTGGCGAAACCAATACTGATCTCTGATGGCTCATTCTTTCAAAAAAGCGGAGGCTTACTTGTCAAAAGCAAACATATTCTACCACCTCCTTGTCTGGGAGTTTGCTATTTTGGAACTTTAATATTTTGGAAAAAAAAATCTTGGCCTAGAAATTGCCCTGTTCCAGTGTTTTGGTTAACAAAAGGAGTTGAAATTTTGATCAGAGAAAGGAAGGAAGCATTTGTCAGGTAAAGGAAACCGTTTTCAAGTGAATCCTTTCAGGTGTATGGAAGATATAGGAGAGTTCTTAAGAAAAGAGACAGGAGGACAGAAAGGGGAAATAAAAGGACTGTGGCTAACTGTTGTGTATTTAATATTTCAGTAATATCAGCATAATTTTGTAAATGTATTGCTTGCTTAAGCATACTTTGTTGTTCACATAATGCATTGTGGGTCATCTGTAAATCTATGTAAATGGCATACATCATCACGCCATTTGCGCCTCACTTAAAAGTAACAACTTAGGGTAGACTCACATTCCAGACTCTCCATGTTTTCCTTCCAATTTGTTTTATGGTTTGAAGTTACAAAACGTAACAGTGGCGATCAGGAAGTTTTAAACAAACCCAAGATTACTACCTACCTGTTGAGGAGATTGACTGAAAATTGTCACTTCAATGATGGGCTTATAATGCACTGAGGGATTGTTTAGTTTGTGGAATCTTACAGGAAATATTCAAAAATGGCTCATAACTGAAGCACAATTTATATTTAGAAGAACAGTTGAAAGAGCAAACACGAGGAAATCTGCAGATACTGGAATTTCAAGCAACACACATAAAAAATGCTGGTGAACACAGCAGGTCAGGCAGCATCTATAGGAAGAGGTACAGTCGACGTTTCAGGCCGAGACCCTTCGTCAGGACTAACTGAAAGGAGAGATAGTAAGAGATTTGAAAGTAGGAGGGGGAGGGGGAGATCCAAAATGATAGGAGAAGACAGGAGGGGGAAAGATGAAGCTAAGAGCTGGAAAGTTGATTGGCAAAAGAGATATGAGAGGATCATGGGATGGGAAGCCTAGGGAGAAAGAAGGGGGGAAGGGGAAGCCCAGAGGATGGGCAAGGAATATAGAGAGAGGGACAGAGGGAGAAAAAGAGAGAGAAAAAAAATGTATATATATAATAATAATAAATAAATAACAGATGGGGTATGAAGAGGAGGTGGGGCATTAATGGAAGTTAGAGAAGTCAATGTTCATGCCATCAGGTCAGAGGCTAGCAAGATGGAATATAAGGTGTTGTTCCTCCAACCTGAGTGTGGCTTCATCTTGACAGTAGAGGAGGCCGTAGATAGACATATCAGAATGGGAATGGGATGTGGAATTAAAATGTGTGACCACTGGAAAATCCTGCTTTCTCTGGCAGACAGAGCGTAGGTGTTCAGCGAAACAGTCTCTGAAAAGGGGAGGGAAATGATTGCATTGGTGCTACTTCCTGCATGCATGCTGAGTTCGTTGACTTTGTTAACTTTGCCTCCAACTTTCACCCTGCCCTCAAGTTTACCTGGTCCATTTCTGACATCTCCTTCCCCTTTCTGGATCTTTCTGTCTCTATCTCTGGAGACAGCTTATCTACTGATGTCTACTATAAGCCTACTGACTCTCACAGCTATCTGGACTATTCCTCTTCACACCCTGTCTCTTGCAAAAATGCCACCCCTTCTCGCAATTCCTCTGTCTCTGCCACATCTGTTCTCAGGATGAGGCTTTTCATTCCAGGATGAAGGAGATGTCCTCTTTTTTTTAAAGAAAGGGGCTTCCCTTCCTCCACCGTCAACTCTGCTGTCAAACGCATCTCCCCCATTTCACGCACATCTACTCTCACTCCATCCTCCCGCCAGCCCACTAGGAATAGGGTTCCCCTTGTCCTCACCTACCACCCCACCAGCCTCTGGGTCCAACATATTATTCTCCGTAACTTCCGCCACCTCCAATGGGATCCCACCACTAAGCACATCTTTCCCTCCCCCAATCTCTCTGCTTTCCGCAGGGTTCGCTCCCTATGCGACTCCCTTGTCCATTCGTCCCCCCCCCCATCCCTTCCCAGCGATCCCCCTCCTGACACTTATCCTTGTAAGCGGAACAAGTGCTACACATGCCCTTACACTTCCTCCCTCACCACCATTCAGGGCCCTAGACAGTCCTTCCAGGTGAGGCGACACTTCACCTGTGAGTCGGCTGGGGTGATATACTGCGTCCGGTGCTCCTGAAGTGGCCTTCTATATATTGGCGAGACCCGACGCAGGCTGGGAGACCGTTTCACTGAACACCTACGCTCTGTCCGCCAGAGAAAGCAAGATCTCCCAGTGGCCACACATTTTAATTCCACGTCCCATTCCCATTCTAATATGTCTATCCACGGCCTCCTCTACTGTCAAGATGAAGCCACACTCAAGTTGGAGGAACAACACCTTATATTCCATCTGGGTAGCCTCCAACGTGATGACATAAACATTGACTTCTCTAACTTCCGTTAATGCCCCACCTTCCCTTCGTACCCCATCCGCTATTTATTTATTATATATATATTTTTTTTCTCTCTCTCCTTTTTCTCCCTCTGTCCCTCTCACTATACTTCTTGCCTATCCTCTGGGTTTCCCCCCCCCCCATCTTTCTCCCTGGGCCTCCTGTCCCATGATCCTCTCATATCTCCTTTGCCTATCACCTGTCCAGCTCTTGGCTCCATCCCTCCCCCTCCTGTCTTCTCCTATCATTTTGGATCTCCCCCTCCCCCTCCCACTTTCAAATCTCTTACTATCTCTTCTTTCAGTTAGTCCTGACGAAGGGTCTCAGCCCGAAACGTCGACTGTACCTCTTCCTATAGATGCTGCCTGGCCTGCTGCGTTCACCAGCAATTTTTATGTAAGTTAGTTGAAAGAGCTATATCAATGGAAACAGAAGACAAAAACACAATTGAGTTGCAACCAGAAATGAAAGTGAGCATGAACAAAATTGTAACATCTAAACAGAAAAGGGCCTGAGCAAACAGATTGTGTTACCGTTGTGGCAGGGGCTCACATAGACTAGACCAATGCAGGTTCAAAGGCAAAACATGCAGAAAATGCAACAAAGTAGGATATGTACAAAAAGCATGCTGGACAGACAAAAATAAATGTACTGTACAAGGAAGCGAAAAGGATAAAAGTCAAATGGCACATTCAAAAAGAAAGAGCACTAATCTGCCTGCTGTTGATGAAAAATCCGATAATGTTGAGTATGACACAGGACTGGGTAACCTTGAGATTTACACTGTGAAAACTAACAAGAAGCAAGCAATATGGTTCACACCAGAAGTGAACGGCAAATTAATTATAATGGAATTTGATACTGACTTGACTGTTTCAGTCATTCTACAAAATGAGTTTGTATGACATTTTGAAGATATTGAAATATCTGTAGATGTTCAACTAAGAACTTATAGAGGAGAAATATAACTCCTGTGGGAATAACAATTGTATTACTACCAACAAGCCACAATAGGGTTGTATGTGGTAAAAACAGGAGGATAGGCATTGTGGGGACATGATTGGCTGTGACAGCTGGAACTTGATTGGAGATCCATCCAGTTGCATGCCGCATTCCATGAAAAGAGTCCTCTGAAAGCAAACTAAGAAAGGTACTGGATGATACCACAACTATCTTCTTGCTATACACTATGAATTGTTACACTATGAACTGTTGGTGCCAACCTGTGTGCCTCTGGTTGGAAAGCATAGGAAGGACTATGCTGCTCAGAGGAATCATGAAAGTAATGAAAGTGGTGGTCTGACTACAACTGTTTTTGTAGGCAATTATCTGACATATTAATCAGGCAGTTACTTGTGAAATGTGGCTTGGTTTAAAGCTGAAAGAGAGTTCAACGAACTTCACAAAAGTTACAAGCATTTGATTTTTGTGAGCATAAAGAACCAGAAATCTACTCTGCATGCATTAAGAGCTTCATTTGGGAGTCAAAATGCTGCTTTAAAAATATGTACAAAGACCAAAGCCTCACTGGATGAATAAAAGGTCAAAAAGAAAGGAGTCAATGGAGATATGAAAACAGAGGATTCGTCAGATGATGTTGTAGATGAGGAAACCAAGAGGTGCAACAGATAAAGGGAACAATAGAAGAATTAATAAGGGAATACTTTAATGAACTAAGTGCACCTTCTCAAGATCAAGATGTACACCTAGAAAGAAGAAAAACAAAACAAAAAAGGAGGATGGTATCAGTACAATAGAAATGGAAAAGGTTACATGAAACCTAATTTCTCAAATAATTAGCAAATTTAGAGGTATTCGCACAAAACTAGAAGAAAAAGATAGATGAGAAAAAGGAAGACAAGGAAACATAGAAACATAGAAAACCTACAGCACAATACAGGCCCTATGGCCCACAAAGCTGTGCCAAACATGTCCTTACCTTAGAACTACCTAGGCTTACCCATAGTCCTCTGTTTTTCTGAGCTCCATGTATCCATTCAGGAGTCTCTTAAAAGACCCTATCATTTCTGCCTCCACCGCCACCGCAGGCAGCCCGTTCCACTCACTCACCACTCTGTGTAAAAAACTTACCCCTGACATCTCCTCTGTACCTGCTTCCAAGCACTTTAAAACTGTGCCCTCTCATGCTAGCCATTTCAGCCCTGGGAAAAAGCCTCTGACTATCCACGCGATCAATGCCCCTCATTATCTTGTACACCTCTATCAGGTCGCCTCTCATCCTCCGTCGCTCCAACAAGAAAAGGCCAAGTTCACTCAACCTATTCTCATAAGGCATGCTCCCCAACCCAGGCAACATCCTTGTAAATCTCCTCTTCACCCTTTCTATGGTTTCCATGTCCTTCCTGTAGTGAGACGACCAGATTGAGCACAGTACTCCAAGTGGGGTCTGACCAGGGTCCTATATAGCTGCAACATTATCTCTTGACTCTTAAACTCAATCCCACAATTGATGAAGGCCAATGCTCCATATGCCTTCTTAACCACAGAGACAACCGGCGCAACAGCTTTGAGTCTCCTATGGACTCGGACCCCAAGATCTCTCTGATCCTTCACACTGCCAAGAATGGAGTTGAAAAGAAGAGAAGAGATAGTGAGAACAGCTGAGAAAAGGAGAAAAAAATCTCCAGAGCTGTCAGAGTCATTTCCTGTGGTCTCAGAGTCAACTCCTACCATCACAACAGTATATACAGTATGTAAGTTGAGATGCATTGGATATTAAGTTGGAGTTACTAGATAAGCAGGGAGGAGTATTTAATATTTGAGTAATATTGTAATAACATTGTTTGATTCAACAAGCTGCCAAAGGAAATAGTAGAGGCATGATGTTTAGTAGATGCATGATAGTAGAACAACACAAATGCAGGAAAATAGAATTGCATAGATAGGGTTCTTAGTATGGATGAGTTGGGCAAGTGGACATATTTCCATCCACTACAACCCTGTAACTGACTATTTTGCCATTGAAACTATGTGTCATTTTAGCAGTATGAAAATGGTAAAAAGGACAAGAAATTTAAACTGATAATCACATAATAGTGTGTTGGATTTCCTAGTGTAATGCAATCTTAAAACTGACACTGTTGGTTTCAGCTTGGTATTTTGTATTATTGAGTTACAAATTTATAGAGCTGCTAATGAACACATTGGATGAAAATAATAGTGTAACAATAAATTCCAGATGCTTGAAATCGGAAATAAAAACGTAAAATTGGAAACACGCAGCAGGCCAGGCAACATCTTTGGAAAGAGAAATTGTTAAGAATTAATGTTTCAGTTTAGTGAACCCTTGAGAGAACTGTACAACCTTTGAAGACAGCCCGTAGAAGAGGAACCTCTGAACGTATGCCATTTGGGAAAGCCTGTAATGTAGGTTAGCGCTCCTTTCCTGCACCTGTGAGTGGAAGGAGATGTAGATTAAGTCTCATTGTCTTGAGCAAGAGATTGGGTGACCTTCCTAGTACAGTAATGAGCTGACAGAGATCATTAGCAGCAGCATCTTAAATAATCCTGAGGCCAGGAAACTGATGTTGACTCTGGCTTTCATGGGCAAAGCAGTTAGAGCATAAATGTGAAGTTATATTTGAAGTTGTATGAGATCACATACGTTTCTCAGCAATGTTTGCCAGATGATTTCTGTACAAATCTGAGGTCTGCAGTGAAATACACACTCTGCTTTTCCTGGCTAATTAATTCTCCATAATCTTATAAACTCTTCTTTCTCAACTACTTTTACAAATTCCTTTAGAGGTTACAATTGATTCTCTTCCCACCAGTCTTCCACAAACTGGGTCTACCAACATTTAGATAGACTGAATCTTATTTGGAGATGTCAGCATGGCTTTGTGCATGGAAAGGTGTACTTGATACATTTTTTAGAGGAAGATGATGGAAGGGAAGTGGATACTGGCAAGCCTTTGACAAGGTCTAGCATGGTAGGCTCATCTGGAAGGTTAGATAAAGTTAGATGGATTCAAAATTGGCCCAGAGGTAGGAAGCATGGGTTGGTGATTGAATGTTGTTTCTCAGAATGGAGGTGGTGTATCACAGAGTCAGTTGTTTATATAAAAGAAATGATTGAACGTATAAGGCTTGATCATTAATTTTGTGGGTGATATGAAATCAGGAGGTAGAAAGTAAAGAAGGTTATCAAAGCTCACACAGAGATATTGATCAGTTTGTGAAGTGGGCTGAGGAGTGGCAAATGGACTTCAATCCAGATAAGTTCAAGGATTAATTTATTATCAAAGTACACAACTCTGAAATGTTCATCTCCAGGTAGCCATAAAACCAAGAAAGAAAAGAATGCCAGCAGAATAATCAACCCCAAAATCCCTCCCCCCCACACAAAAAAAATCAGACAAAAACAAAACACACACATTGAACCCCAAATTCCCTTCCCGGCGCTTACAAAAATGAGAATGATTGGGTGAAAAGCACAGAATATAAAAAACTATAAGATGGGAAAAAAGTCTATAGTCCAAGTCCATATCCAAAATGCAGAAAACTTGGGTACCATTCTCTGGGCACAGCAGCCGGCCTTTCTCTCTCCAGCAGCAGAGTGATCACCCAGCAATCAAAGGGTAGTCTCCCCTCTCTGGCAGCAGAGTGATCCCACCAGTGATCAAAAGGCAATCTCCCCTCTCTAGCAGCAAAGTGATCCCACTAGTGATCAAAAGGCAGTCTCTCATCTCTGACAGCGGAGTGATTCCACCAATGATCATAAGGCAGTCTCCCCTCTCTGGCAGCAGAGTGATCCCACCAGTGATCAGAAGGCACTCTTTAGTAGCAGAGCGATTCCACCAGTGATCAAAAGGCAGTCTCCCCTTTCTGGCAGCAGAGCGATCACACCAGTTATCAATAAGCAGTCTCTCATCTCTGGCAGCAGAGTGATCACACCAGTTATCAATAGGCAGTCTCTCATCTCTGGCAGCAGAGTGATAATACCAGTGATCAAAAGACAGTCTCCCCTTTCTGGCAGCTGAGCGATCACACCAGTTATCAATAGGCAGTCTCTCATCTTTGGCAGCAGAGTGATCCCACTAGTGATCAAAAGGCAGTCTCCCCTTTCTGGCAGCAGAGTGATCCCACCAGTAATCAAAACGCAGGCAGCCTGCGTTCACCTTCCACATTCACCTCAGTGCGTCAATTTCCCTTGTCAGTTTAATTGGTGAAATGGAGTCAAACATTTCACCACAGACTTCTCGCCACGAGTTTCATGAATGCTGACTCTGCCTCCCAAAATCCTCTCAGAGACTGCACAGTGCTGAAACACATAAATGCTCTCCAAACTGCAAATCACAGGCTCCAATGGTTCCAGAATCACATTCTAGACAAAGGACAAATGTAGAAGACATAAAGGAAGTGAAATATATGGTTTTATGATCTATCCAGAAGATGCCGACAAAAGTAGTGTTGAATGCAGACACTATCTTGACTGGAATATGTGTGAGTTAATGCATTTTGAAAATCAAACCAGCATTGGATTTGTTCTGTGAATGGTAGGGAACCAAGGAGAGTATTAGAACAAGGGGGCCTTATCTTTGAATATTGTAGTATTGTTTTTTTTGTACCTTGTGTGATACCTTCACATATTTCCTCAAGTGTGGTGACCTGAACTGGGTGTATACTCCAGCTGTAGTCTAAACGTGATCTGTACAGATTCCCTATAACTTCCCTATTAATGTTAAACACTGCCATCAGATTTCTGAATGGTCCATGAACCCATGAACACTATCTCATTGTTCCCTTGTTTTTGCACTATTTATTCATTTTCTGTCATTTATATTTTTATGTCGTTACACTGTACTGCTGCATAAAACAATACATTTCACATTAGGTGCCAGTGTGATGCCAATAAGAATAAATATGATTCTCATTCCAAAAGTACATTGCTAGATTACAAATGCTTGACTTATAGGCACACATACATATGAACAAGCTCCTATATTGTTATTAAATTCAGAAGTCTGACATATGTACATACTTCGATTGCTATTAGTTGCTCCTCTTTCTCCACTTTTGGTCATTGTCCTTTACCTTTCATTATTTTGTGCCTTTGATGCTATTCATTATAATACTGTGGAGGTATAATTTTCAATAAGCTCCAAGACTTTGGTATCAATACCTCCTTGGATCCTAGATTTCCTCACCAAATCAGTTTGGATTGGCAACAACATCTCCTCCATGATCTGTATCGGTACAAGTGTGTGTACACGGGGCTGTGTGTTTAGCTCCCGCTCCACTCATTTTACATTTATGACCGTGCGGCTAAGCACAACTCCAATGCCCTATTCAAGTTTGCTGATGACACCACTGTTGTGGGCCGAATCAAAGGTGGTGATGAATCTGCAGATAGGAAGGAGATTGAAAATTAGGCTGAGTGGTGTTAAAACAATAACCTCTCACTCAATGTCAGCAAGACCAAGGAAATGATTGTCTACTTTAGTAGAAGGAAACCAGAGGGCCATGAGCCAGTCCTCTTCAGAGGATCAGTTCTGGAGAGGGTTAGCAATGTTAAATTCCTGGGTGTTGCTAGTTCAGAGAATTTGTCCTGGACCAGCACATATGTGCAGTTGCGAAGAAAGCACGGCATTGGCTCTACTGACGTAGGAGCCTGCAGAGATTTGGCATGACATCTAAAACTTTGATAAGCTCCTATAGTGTGTCGTGAGGAGTGTATTGACTGGCTGCATCATGGCCTGGTGTGGAAGCACTGATGCCTTTGAACCGAAAATCCTACAAAAGTAGCGGATTCAGCACAGTACATTGTGGGTAAAGCCCTTCCAACCATTGAGCACAACTACGTGAAGAGCCATTGAAAGGAAGCAGCATTTATCATCAGAGAACCGCAACACCAGGCCATGCTCTTGTTCAGTGCTGTCATCAGGGAGAAGGTGCAAGAGCCTCAAGACTTGCACAGTTACTACCCTAAGAACAAGCCTCAAGAACAGTTACTACCCTACAAGCATCAGGCTCTTGAACAAAAGGAGATAACCACACTCATTTGCCCATCTATTGAGATTTTCCCACAGTCAATGATCTCACTTTAAGAACTCTTTATCTTGTTATTTCATATTCTTTATGACTATTTCTTTATATTTGCATTTGCACAGTTTGTTGTTTTCTACATTCTGGTTGATCTTTCATTGATCCTGTTATAATTACTATTCTATGTCTGCAGGAAAATTAATCTCTAGGCTGTATATTGTGGCATATATGTATTTTGATAATAAAACTTACTTTGAACTTTGAACTTTACACTAGAATGGCACCATTGGTCTTTATTCTTTCTACCAGATTGCATCACTTCTCAATTTTCTGTAGTTGATTTAATTTGCCATTTGTCTGACCACTTAGCTAGCCTAAATCTTCATGCTGCCTATTACTATTTTCCCACTGTTGACACATTTCTAAGCTCTCTGTCATTCAGATAATTGGAAAAAAATTTACTCTGAACATATATGTCCATTAATGTACAGAAGATTACAGTGGTCTGAAGACCTGCCTCTTGGGAACATTACTATCTACCAGCTGTCAATATGAAAGACCAATACTTAACACCTTATATTTGCAAGAACCCTTTCACCTCATTGATGATAGCCCTCCACCATTAGAAGTTCTGCTTTCAATTTTCACCAATTATAATCTAAATATTATGACCTGAATTATCACTATCAAATCATTCTGTTTTCCTGCAATTGTAATTATTTATTGATAACTCAACAAAAATTATTGATTTATTGGTTTCAAAACTACTGAAGTTTAATAATTTGATTGAGAATCTAAGATAGAATATTCTAGCTATTTTGATTAGTAACTAATTTGCTTGTCTTCTAGTCCACTTTACCTTTCAGTGCCTCTATGTAAATATTTTACATCCTACTTACACAGGTATCATAGTGTTCCATGGCAGAAGTGGAAAACATACTGAATCATTTCATGGTGGTAGCTCTTTGTGCACTGCTTTAGAAATTCAGTTCCATTGCTGTCAATATGTAAAGCCAAGATTTCCAGATAATCTTTAAGTTTATTGACCTTCAAGGCCTTTACTTAAAGCTATATGCCTTTTGGAAAATGTCTGCTGTGCACAAATATGGGTCATTTCATTATTCATTTAACTGACTTTTCATGATGTTATTTATGATACACACAAGGTATTTTCAGTAATTATAGTAAATTAGTAAGTTCTCTATTGATTGCATTTCATAAGCCTCATTGAAAATACAATTTTGCATTATATGACTGAGTTTTGCTACCTTTCTCCTCAGCTGCCCTAACATCTCTCTTCACTGGCAGAGATTGTTGTTCATGCCATTGTAACTTTCAGCTAAGTACACAAGTTTGTTACCATGTGATCACCCTTCCTTTGTTTTTCCCTTCTTAGGGCAAATTTCCTCATACCTGTTCATTATTTCTGGAGATTATTCCAAGTTCATTAGCTGAAGTATCACTAATGAATACTTCATTATTCATGTATGAGTAATTTATGAGCTAGATTCCTTCCAAATTAAAATGACTGGGTGTCACATTAAGGTTTGAAACATCTTGCTTTTGTACCATGATCTGGATAATATTTTTATTTTCAGCATTTGCTTCCAACATTGACCTGCCTTTGTGTAATTATAATCATTTATTTTAAGTTTGATATGATGATAAAGACTGTGAATGTCAATGATTTATAAAGCATTAGTGAGAGCAAAATCTCTCAGTCTAAATTACACCATTTGTCTTTCTTTTCTGTTACCTCAAATCAATTAAAGAGCCATCTCAGAGTTATCTCTGTGACATACTGTACATAGAGCACAGAATACTAAAGAGTACATCAGGCCCTTTGGCCCATGATATCTCTGCCAAACAAGACGTCAATTTAAACTAATCCCATTTATCTGTATATGGGTATATCCCTTTGTGCACTATCGCATGTCACTTATGAGTTAGCAGTGATAAGTTGAGTTATCATCTTTGATATCCACCTACTCAAATTTAAATCTTCTATTTAAATCTTCTTCTTTTCACATTTCTACGGATAGAATTTAATTCTGCTGAAGCAAAATGTTTTAGGGAAGCAATTTGGTGGCTTCTGAGGCATGTATAATGTTATGAGTGAAGTCAATGACTAACCACTTCCCTGCCAGGTCCCTCATCTCTAATCACAATCTTCATTAGCCTTTACCCTTCATCTGGAAATAAAGGTAATATTTTGAAGACTGAGGAGTCATGTTCTCTCTCAATGTCCTGGGAAGTATCATACTATTGCCTCCATTATTCTTTTTTGAATAAAATTTTTGATAGAGGACGGTGAGAATTAACAAAAACAAAATCTGTGGGGACAAGAGCTCAGTATTATATTGAATTAACATAGGGAATGTGTTACAACAAATTGATAGGAAATGCAGGACTTCGTCCATCACTCTTCCCAAATTTTACTTCCTTTTCCCCCTTGCTGTCCTGAACCTATTTGAAAAGTGCTTTCAAGCGTATCCATAGACCTGCTATACCACAAGCATTTTTATGTTGTCCATCTTCAATTACAGACTATTTAAAGTTGGTCTGAAACACATTGTGTAGTCTGAATTTGTTATTGTGGAACCTAGAGACATGCAGACAGTCGCTTCTTAACCAATATCACCAAACAGAGTTCAATGATGGAAATTTTAACTAATTCTTTCACACCCAGCTAGCTTACTCAGGCCAGCTATGAATAATGGCTGAGATTATGATTGAACTAAGAAAATAGTGTGTGGGCCAGGATGCTTACTATAAAATTTAAATTGCAATAACAATTAATAGTTAACATAAAATAAAAAAGTTAATCAAACTGAAATCTAATGTCACAAATTAACTGATATGAGCAAGTTACTCCTGGTAATCTTTTACTGAAGGTGCAGTAAAAATGAACTGGCAATGTGGGTGGAATTTGGGAAGAATTTCTCAGCTCAGTAGCCTGAATTTTCTCTTTCATGCCAAAAAGATCAGTTCAAAATATGATTCAGAGACCAAAGATTAGAACTCAGAACCAAAAGGGGTAGGGGAGATGACGATGACTTTAGGCTATTCTACAAGTGTTTGATGAACAGTCAGTAGCGAATACTGGAACACATATAGACAATGCACAGAGAGAAGCAATGATAATACGATTACTGTAATAGAGGATTTCAGCTTCTGTAATATTAACTGGGATGGTTTTAGTATGAAAGATAGAGAGGGAGCTAGAAATTTTAATGTGCACCCAGGGGACAGTCTTCTGAGCCAGTATGTTGACAGTTCTACTTGAGAAGGGGCAGGACTTGACCCAGTTTTGGGCAATGTAGCCAGGCAATTGATTGAAGTGTCAGAGAGATAACACTTCAGAGATAGTAATTATACAGTAGTTACAGAAAGAGATAAGGATGGAAATTAACGTCCCACACTGGGGAAAGACAGATTATAAAACTGAAAGCAGCCACTTCTAGGCAGGCTTGCAATCAATACATGGAAAACATTTAAATATGAAATAGTGAAAGTTCATGACAAATGTAAAGTTGAAAGGAAATGATAACAAGTCCAGGGAATCCTGGGCTCAAGGGTTATTGAGGGCTGGATAAAAAAAACATATGATGAACAAGAGCTTGATGGCTCTGGGCCTGTATTCACTGTAGTTTATAAGAATGAGGGGAATCTAATTGAAACCAATCGAATATTGAAAGGGCAAGGTAGAGTGGACATGGAGAGGATGTTTTCTATAGTAAAGGAGTCTAGGACTGAGCCTCAGAATAGAAGGATGCCCCTTTTAGAACAGATATGAGGAGAAATTTCTTTAGCCAATGAGGAGAAATCTCTTTGAATCTGAGGAATTCATTGCCAAGTTATTGGGTATATTTAAAACAGAGGTTAGCAGTTTCCTGATCAGTCAGGGCATCAAAGATTACAAGGAGAAGGCAGAAGAAATGGGTTGAGAGAGAGAGAGATTCAAGAATCTATCAACCTCCAATTGAAATTTTAAAGAATCAGCCATGATGGAATGGCAGAGAAGACACAATGGGCAGGATGGCCCAGTTTTGCTTTGATGTCTTTCTGTCTTATGATAGGTATAGATAACTGGAGACACAAGAGATCACAGATGCTGGAATCTGGAGAAACAAATCTGCTGGAGAAACTTAACAAGTCAAGCAGTATCTGAGGAGTCAAAAGAATTTACATTGTGATCAATACCTGAATCGTCTAGAATTCAGTTATCCTGGTTCTGTCCTGTTCTGATTGCCCATGTGTAGGATATGGTTGATTTTATTAAGATGTCGCCAGTAATATAATCAAGATATACTCTGTCTGTTCCCTGGCCAATGTTACACAAGCCCCCCAAGGCATACTGGAGTAACGTAAAGCCTTAGTCTGAGGACGGTCTTCACTTTTATGATTGCTGACTGATGCTCTAGATTTTTCTCTAAAGTTGACTGAGGTATACACTTGTAGGTTTAGAGAGCATTCATCAGACATCTGGTTCCATGGTGAGATGTTGTACATCAGAACTGTTGAGCCTTGAGTCTCGTATTGGTTGATATCATCCTCTGCTACTGTATCTTATTGTCCATGTCTGTACTCACATCTAGCATCTCCTTCTCCATTCTTCTGGCATTTGATCATGAAGAACACTATCATTTATCAACATGAATGTGAATTTAAAGGAGGTGAAACATTGCAAAACAGAAGACATGTTTAGCAAAGGAGAAAAACACTGTGGTAAATTAGACTCTTGATTCAGTAATGAAGGAATGTGAAGGAAGTGGTTAATAAAGTTCCCCAGTAGCATGTTTCCATGTGTGTGGTTGATAGCCATTTTAATGCACTAACCCCTCATGTACATTTCTGAAGTGATGAAGTGATGTTGCAACAGTTTAGTAGGTAAGGTCACAGCACTGCAGCAATGGCATAAACCAGGGAAACCTACGGACATCAATGGAGAGCTTATGCTGAAGAACCCCATGGGACTTTCATGCAATGAGATTTCCACTCTTAAGGACTACTGCAAAAGCTTCCATTTAGTGGAGTGACAATGCAAATGTGTTTAAACATTTTATAAGACAACTCTTCTCAGCTTTTTTTTCAGTTCTGTTAGAATGTCATAAAATTGTAAGTGTTGAAGGCTAATTGAAGGTTCAGGATCATTGTATTGTGAGCCAAAGCCTGAGCCAAAATATTCAAACCTTACTTTTTCACTGATCTTTCTTTCTTTTTTCCAACTATTACAATCTGTTAAAATAAATTTCTCTTAAAATAGATTGTTTATAACTGATCTATATCCAAAATATTAGTTTAATTTTAATTCTGCTCCTTGGCACTGGTGTTTCAGGCAGGGTTTATATTACAAAGGTTGTCAGAGTGTCACAATTTAAGGTCAAGATAATTTAAATTTTTTCACAGATTTGGCGCATAGTATTGTTTACATGTATGTTTCAAAATACCTTCCGGAGATTATTGTTAAAAAGATTCAAGCTTGAACTGTGAAAATTTCAGAGACATCTTTCTGGACATCTTCATGAAGTAAAATCTATTTTGTCTACAAATAATATTTTTTCATCTTAAACAGAAACTGATTTATTAAGGTTTGGATGAAATGCAGGGTGATGGTTAATGTTATAATTTATTGGTGGGTCTAAGTTTAGATCAGATAGTAAAAGGATCTTAAAAAGACCTGGACAAGTATAGATGTAGAAAAATGAGGTATATCGTTATTTGGAAAACAGTTTTCTTCTTAAAGAATATTTGAAATTAATTGAATTATCTGTTACATATAGTTAAATGAAATAAGACTTGCCTACAGTATTATTTTGAAGGAGCTTATCTCCTCATATTTCTTGTACCACACAATTTGGGTTTCAGCTTTCACTCAGACAACACAGCAGTGGCAGCTTCATAGATATTACTGTCATTGTCACTATGAAGCCAATGTAGCAGAAGATAAGGCATGACAGATGTTGGACCTTCATTGGATTATAGCCAGTTCAGCTGAACCAAGCTAACCTTCACATCCATGCTAGTTCATCTATTTTTTGCCACTATCTTGAACCCTGTAAATGATTAATTACATTGACAGTTTGATATTAATGGACAATGACAATTACATAGACAGAGCTCTTTAAATAATTAAATTGATTTGATAGGAGTCCACTAAGTATAGTAAAAGAGTGCTTCAGTATGATATATAAGCGTACTAAAACAAATACTTTTTTAAGATGTATACTGCTGGTGAAGCATTTTCTATTTGTTTTCAGATCCTTAAAATAATTACAAGGAATCCTGTTTCTTGCTTTCATTCTGTTGGGACAAAAATATAATGCAGCATATCTGTATCTTCTTTCTCTCTGAAATGTGCATGGTGGTGCAGCTGGCAGCAGTCTTAATCTAAATATAGTTAATTTTTTTTACTTAATGTTGCACATTTCTTTATTGGTGATATCATAATATTCCTCTCAAAAGAGAGATATAAGAGATATATTCTGAAATAATTGTGCACAGTCTTAGGTCAATGTTAAACGAGGTCCGGTATGTTCTAAAAGCTAAATACAAGGACCACTGTTTATCAGGAGCATGCAAATTGCTGGTCAACAAAAGGCCTTTGGTTTCATTCATCCTTGGCTATCCTGCCAATTCTATAACATTAAAAAACTGAAAACGCTGTCATTAACCAAATATAGTAAACAATCAATACCAGTAGTCTACAGAAGATCTGCAAATATTAAAAAAATATAGGTGGAGAACTATGGGAACCATATGTTGAAAGCTATTCTCAACCTCATATGCTATGTATATCATGTCTCAAATTACTTTTTTCAACACTTCTTCCATGGGTGAGGGATAATGTTTGTGGTGGAATATTACATAGACATTGGATACAAGGTGTAACACTTTGAAAACTCGGGAGTCAGTTTCAATGTTGCTATGCTGGGAGAGGTGAAATCAAGAAGCCTGTTCCAGGACATAGATTATGACTGAAGTGGGATAACATGGAGTAAGTAAGACATGTAGTATCGCTCTACACATGTAATAGCCCAATGTAACCTGTGAGGTGGGATTAAGGAAATGTGCTGACAATTAAATATATATGTCACATTGACTTTGATTTTAATTTTGATGTGTTTCAGGATTCAGATGTTGAAAACAGAGAAGTTAAGAAAAGTTAACCCTTATATAATGGTACAATTATTCCTGTCCACTTTACAATCAGAGACTGAATCGTCGAAGGCAGGAGTTCCCAACCTAGGTTCCACAGACCCCTTGGTTAACGTTAGGGGTCAATGGTATAATGAAAGTTTCGGAACCACTGCAAAAAGGAATGTCAAGAAAGTGACCTGGCTTGGCCCCTTTGTTTTCCCAGTTAGTTTCAATTCTGTATAACCTGCTCTGAAAGGCAAATACTCTACTCAGAACCAAACTAAAATTATTGCCAAGCCTGGTGATAAATTTGGATCCAGATCAACATACTTAAAGTAAAGCCCCATTCAGCTTTTGATGTAGAACGTGGCAACCCTTCCAGAAACCTATTCAAGTTATTAGTGGCATCTATCCAGTGGGAAGTAATTTGGGACATTTTAACTGCTCATTCGCATGTTGGTCCCTTTTGGTACAGTTTTAAAAACATCATGCATAACAACATATAGTGATAACAACTAGATATGAACAAGGTCTACACTTAATAAGATCACCATTTACTTCTAAAGGAAGGTTGTTATGCATACAGGATGAATATTTCAATGTTGTGTTATGCTCTTCATACTTTTACAGGTTCTTCTTTAGTCTTACCACATAGATTCCTCATCCTGTAGGATGGCGGTACACTCGAATGCAGTGTCTTCTATGGGGCTAACTAAAGGTGTTACTGCCTTATTTAAATGTACTTGTTTATGATCACAAGACACTGCTGGACATTAAGAACTTAAAGTACCGCAGGTCTATCCCATCTGCAAGTTGCTCATTGGTGGAGAAACTGAAGGAGCTGGACTGTGCTGTTGTCTGATTCAGAGAGTCAGAGTCGGTGTATGAAGGACGTGTGTAGTCTAACAGCGAGTAATTGTCTTGGTCGCTTTTCATGTGATTGCAAGATCCTGTTGGACATTAGTAATGTTGAATGCTGCAAGTCAGGTTTCACTGATTTGTTGGCAAATGGCAGGGGAGCTGAGTGACCTCAGTCATGGCAAGGTAGCCTCAAGCCCTGATCTCACGTGTTTCTGGCTGCCTAGGGGTAGGTGTTGGAATCAGTGCACTACTGAAGTGGTCCTACCACTGACCCTGGTGGAAAACACTAGTCACTAGCAGCCGAAGAGAAAAGGCCCCCTTTGTTCTGACTCTTTGTCTCCTTCCAGTCAGCCAATCTCTATCCATGATTGTATCTTTCCTGTAATACGATGAACTCTTATCTTGTTGTGCAGCCTCAGGTGTAGAACCTTGTCAAAGGCCTTCTGAAAATCCAAGTAATCAACATCCACTGACTCTCCATTGGCTATTCTGCTGTCATTTCCACAAAGAACTCCAAAAGATTTGTCAGGCAAGATTTCCCCTTAAGGAAACCATGCTGACTTTGGCCTATTTTATCATATGCCTCCAAATACCCTGAATAATGGACTGTAACGTCTTCCCAACCATTGAAGACAGGCTAACTGGCCTATAATTTCCTTTCTTCTGCCTCCCTCCATTCTTAAAGAATGGAGTGAGATTTGCAATTTTCCAGTCCTCTGGAACCATCCCAGAATCTAATGATTTTTGAAATATTATTATTATCCACAATCTCTTTAGCTACCTCTTTCTGATCCCTGGTATGTTGTCCATCTGGTCCAGGTGACTTAATTACCTCAGACCTCTCAGGTTCCCAAACACATTGTCCTTAGTAATAGTAATTACACTCACTTCTGTCCCTGACACGCTCTCGAATAACTAGTAGTCTCATCTACAGTAAAGACTGGAGCAAAATAGTTATTCAATTTGCCCACATGAAAATGAGTTACATATGGTGACATACATTGATTAAAAAAAATACACCTTGAACTTTCAACTCTATCCCCCTTTACGACTTCTCCAGCATGATTGTCCCACAGTCTGATATCCACACTGGCCTCTCTTGTATTTTTTATATATCTGATAAAAAAAATGTTGGTATCCTCTTTTATATTATTGGCTAGCTTACCATGGTATTTCATCTTCTACCTCCTTCCCTTCTTAAAGAGTGGAGTGACATTTGCAATTTTCCAGTCTTCCAGAATCTAGTGATTCTTGAAAGATCATTACTAATGCCTCCACAATCTCTTCAGCTACCTCGTTCAGAAACCTGAGGTATAGCCTATTAGGTCCAGATGACTTATCTACCTTCAGACCTTTCAGTTTCCCAAGCACCTTCTCCTTAGTAGTAGCAGCTGCACTCATTTCTGCCCCCAATACTCTCGACTTCCTCAATGGCTCAAATGGATCCTCAGCTTCCTAACCGGAAGATCACAGTTTGTATGGATTAGTGATAATATCTCTTCCTCGCTAATGATCAGAGGTGTGTGCTTAGCCCACTGCTCTACTCTTTCCATACCCATGACTGTGTGGCTTGGCAGAGCTCAAGTACCATCTATAAATTTGCTGATGGTACAACCATTGTTGGTAGAATCTCAGATGGAGACGAGAGGGCGAACAGGAGCGTGATATACCAATGGTGTTGCAGCAACAACCTTACACACAATGTCAGTAAGACGACAGAGCTGATTGTGGACTTCAGGAAGGGTAAGATGAAGGAACACATACCAATCCTCATAGGGGGATCTGAAGTGGAGAGAGTGGGCAATTTCAATTTCCTGGGTGTCAAGATCTCTGAGGACCTAACCTGGTCGCAACATATCGATGAAGCTACAAAGAAGGTAAGACAGCGACTATACTTCATAAGAAATTTGAAGAGATTTGGTATGTCAACAAAAACACTTTGAATAATTCTATAGATGTACCGTGGTGAACATTCTGACATGCTGAATCACTGTCAAATATGGGGGGGGGGGTGCAGGGTTGGGGCTATTGCACAGGACTGAAGGAAGCTGCGGAGGGTGTAAATTTAGTCAGCTCCATCTTGGGTACTAGCCTACAAAGTACCCAGGACATCTTCAAGGAGAAGTGTCTCAGAAAGGCAGCACCCATTGTTAAGGACCCCCAGCACTCAAAGCATGCCCTTTCCTCATTGTTACCATCAGGTAGGAGGTACAGAAGCCTGAAGGCATAGACTCTGTGATTCAGGAACAGCTTCTTTCCCTCTGCCACCTGATTCCTAAATGGACATTGAACCCGTGAACATTACCTCACTTTTTCAATGTATATTATTTCTGTTTTTGCATGAGTTTTAATCTCCAATATACATATAATATTTATTTATTTATTATTTTTTCTTCTATATTATGTATTGCATTGAGCTGCTACTGCTTAGTTAACAAATTTCACAACACGTGTCAGTGATAATGAACCTGATTCTGATGTTTTCCACAGCGAAGACTGACACAAATTACTTACTAAGTTCACCTGCCATTTGTTTGTCCCCCACTGCTCTGTACTGTACCCCTCCAGCTGATTTTTTCCAGCAGTCCAATCTCCACGCTTACCTTTCTTTTCACCTTCATGCATACAATATGTATCAGAAAAAACTTTTGGTATCCTCTTTCATATTATTAGCTAGCTTACCTTCGTATTTCATGTCTTCTCTCCTTATGGCTTCTGTTAGTTTTTTAATGCCTCTCAGTCTTCTAAATTCCCACTAATTTTCGATATATTATATGCCCTCTCTTTTCCTTTTAAACTGTCTTTGACTTCTCTTGTCAGCCATGGTTGCCTCATACTCTCTTTAGAATACTTCGTCTTTTGAATTTACCTATCTTGCGCCTTCCAAATTGTCCCCAGAAACCCCAGACATTGCTGTTCTACCATTATCCCTGTTTGTGTCTCCATTCAATCAACTTTGGCCAGCTGCTCTCTTATGCCTCTGTAATTTCCTTTACTCCACTGTAATACAGATTCGTCTGACTTTATCTTCTCTGTCTCAAACTGCAGGATGGATTCTGCCATATTATGATCAATGTCTCCTAAGAATTCCTTTACCTTAAGCTCCCTAATCAAATTTGGTTCATTACACAACTTCCAGTCCAGAATTGTGTTTCCCCTGACACAATTAGAACTAAAAGCTGTTCTAAAAATAATATTGTAGGTGCCCTACAAATGGCCTCTCATGGGATCCACCACCAACTAGATTTTGCCAGTCTACTGATATATTGATATGCTCTTGACTATCGTAACATTCTCCTTTGTACATGCCTTTTCTACCTCCCATGTAATTTGTATTCCATATAATGGCTATTGTTTGGAGACCCATATAATTTCCATCAAGTCATTTGACACTTGTAGTCTCTTAACTCCACATGCAATGATTCTACATCTTTTAGTCATGTGCCAAATCTTTCTAAGGATTTCATTTTAATTTTTATCAACAGAGCCATCTCAACCCCTCTGCCTACCTGCCTGTCCTTTTGATATAATACGCGTTGTTGGATGTTGAACTAAGTTCTTCTTTCAGCCACAACTCAGTGATGCTGACAATGTCGTCTAATCTCTAACTGTGCTGTAAGATTGCATACCTTATTCTGTATATGGCTTGGATTCAAATATAACACCTATGTCCTGTACTATTCATCTTTTTCAATTTTACCTCCATGTTAAACTTCTCCTCACCCCACAGACTGCAATTTCACCTTATCATCTGCCTGACCTTCCTCACAGTTTCACTACACATTGCGCCTACGGCGGGCGGAGAGAGTGCAGCGTGCCGTGCATGCGCAGCCCCCCAGTGAAAAATGATATCGTATCCATTAAATAGGGCCATGGACAATTCTGATTTGATGGAGACAGACATGAAAGCACAGAGGGACATCTGGAGAAATTTCTGAAACACCCGTTGGCTGTTGTCGTTACTGCGCGATCGTGAATCTTTCGGAGGGAAGGCCTCAAAATCCCCAGCTTTGCCTGCTGTTGGCGACCGAGAATGAGGTCAAATCACTTGGATAGAGGTGGTGCTTGGTAGTCAGTGTCGGAGAGCTGATCGGAGGCTCGAAGTTTTCCGACGACTCAGAGTCGGACTGTGGTCGGGCATGGCAGGGAGAGTTTTTCTTCCTTCTCCCGTCTGCGTGAGATATGGGACATTTGAGAGACTTTGAACTTTTTACTATGCTCATGGACTGTTCTCCATCAAGTTATGGTATTGTTGCACTGTTGTAACTATATGTTATAAGTATGTGGTTTTGTTAGCTTTTTCAGTCTTGGTCTGTCCTGGGATTTGTGATATCACACCGGAGAAAATATTGTATCATTTCTTAACGCATGCATTACTAAATGACAATAAAAGAGGACTGCGTGTCTTCATAATCTAAAAACCTACTTGAATACCAACAGCCTCATCCTCAGCCCTGTCACTCCTGTTCCCACAACCATGCCAGGTAAGTTTAAATCCTACCCAATAGCTCTAGCGAAACTACTTGCAAGGATATTGGTCTCCTTCAGGTTCAGGTACAACCTGCTCTTTTTATATCAGTCATACCTTCCCTGGAAGAGATTCCAATGATCCAGAAATCTGAAACCTGGCTCCCTGCACCAGTTTCTCAGCCCATCATTCGTCTGTACTGGCATCCTATTCCTGCCCTGACTACCCCGTGGCTCTGACAGTAATGCAGAAATTACTACCGTGGAGATCCTGTTCTTCAACCTCTTCCCTAACTCCCTATATCCACTGCACAGGACCTCTTCCTCTTTCTACCAATGTGCACCATGACCTCTGGCTGTTTACCCTCCCTCTTCAGAATGTTCTCTAGTTATTCTGAGAATATCCTTGACTCTAACACCTGGCAGGCAACATACCATCCTTGAATCTCATTCGCGGTCACAGAAACTCCTGTCCACCCTCATAACTAATGATCCTCCTGTCACTATCGCTCAATCTGACGTTACTCTTTCCTGCTGAGCCTCAGAGCTGGCCACAGTGCCACTGGCTGCTGCTGTATCCGGACAGGCCAACCCCACCCTCCCCTACCCCCAAGCAGTATCCAAAGGGAATGCTGAGGGAAATGGCCACAGGGGAACCCTGCACTGACTGCTTACTCCCTTTGCTTTCTGACTTCTGATTCTGTGTGTGACCATTTCAGTAAAACTCCATCTGTGAAGTTTTCAGCTTTCCAGATAGTCCTGAGTACCTCTAGCTCCAGCTCTAGTTCTTTGACCGTGTCAGTCAGGAGCTGAAGTTGGATGCATTTCCTGGTGATGTGGTCAACAGGGAACCATAAGGTACCCCATAATCCCACATTTTACAGGAGGAACATTCCAATGCCTTAACTGCCATCATACCCACACTTGTTAACCTTTTGAGTCTAACGTTTTAAGATTAAGTTTGACAACCAACTAAATGATTCCAAATAACCCAGCACTTCTAGCCTCTTCCTGTTCTTGCCAAAGCCTGACCACCCTAATTCTGGCCCACTCACTCAATGGCTGCTCCGCTTACATCTTATTTCTTTCTGTTGGCTCTTGCTAAATTGCTAATAATCCAAGCAATCTCCCTCTCCACAGCCAAGTCCTAACAGGCCCCGGTCACTTTTTAAACCTGACGTGTAAAGTCCACAAGGAATTGTCTCCAGCCCACTAAAGATTTGTTGCCCCGCAGACAAGCCATGACAGGCCCCAGTCGCATTTTAAACCTGGCGTGATTGGCATGGAGTCAGTGTTCTGTTTCTGTACTGTATTTCTCTATGCCTCTATAATTCTAAAGTTATCAGCAGCCTGACCTTAAGATGTAATTACCAGCCTGCATTTCTACCCATCTTGCTAGTTCTCTGGAAGTGAGGACTAAGCCAAAGACCATTCTTGTGTCTCACAATTCTAAGCTTGGAAATCTTGAGAACATTGATCAATGTGAATAAGCAAAACAAACTTCAGCCTTGGTTAGTTTGTTGTAACAAAGCCAATAAAAGGAAGGGTTTTCTTTATTATCACACAACACTAAAGGCTTGATGCAGCAACTCATTATGATTCACAAGCAAGGCATGAATTTGAAGAGAATGAACATTAAGCTGAAATGAGCTTAGAAGATGGTTGCGAAGAAATACTGGAAACAGCTGGTGACTTTTTTTAAAATCAATACCAAAGATTTGTGATTGACTTTAATATTATTGCTAACTCTCTAAGTGTGCAAGACAGAAGTCTCCTGTTTATTGATTACTTTTGGGCTGAATCATCTTTGTGCAAACATTGGAAATTATAATATTATGAATGCCGTAATCCACACCTTTCTGATGTAAAGACACTTTTTCTCAATTTGAGCTACCTCTTTCAAAGCATGCAGTGAGGAAGGCTGCATGCCAATTAGCAAGGAGGAAAACATGCAAGAAGATATAATGGTATCTATGATGTGATAAGTGCAATCATGCTCCTCTCTTTATTCATAGATACCACAGCAGTGTAAGTCTGTTCACACTGTACCCTTGTTGAGGCAGGAGTTATTTAATATACGCCCTGATCACCTGCTTCTCATGCATAAACGGAAATTCAGTTAAGCATTTGCTCAGTGAATTTGGCCATCATATGACTGCCTACATCTCACACAATAAGGGCACTGAGAAATATAGTTATTTGGAATATTCCCCTGTTCTTGCTCTCAATGTATGTAGAATATGCTAGATGCCAGCAAAACTTTATATACACATACCTACACTGACTACTTGACCTTTAATGTGGGTAAGATATATTAGCTATCCAACAGGACAGCCTTTGGAGAGAGGTACCAGAGGGTTGGAGGGTAGCCAATGTTGTTCTGCTGTTTCAGAAAAGCTCTAAACATAAACTAGGAAATTATAGGCCTGTGAGTCTGACATCAGTTATGAGAAAGATATTGGAAGGGATTCTAAGAGACCGGATATATAAATATTTGGATAGACATGGACTGATTAAGGAGAGTCAGTGTGGCTTTCTGTGTGGTAGGTCATGTCTAACCAATCTTATAGAGCTTTTTGAGGAAGTTACCAGGAAAGTGGATGAAGGCAAAGCAGTGGATGTTGTCTGCATGGACTTTAGTGAGGCATTTGACAAGATCCTGCATGACAGTTTGGTCAAGAAGGTTCAGTCGCTTGGCATTCAAGATGAGGTGGTAAATTGGATTAAACATTGGCTTTGTGGGGAAGCCAGAGAGTCATAGTGGATGGTTGCCTCTCTGACTGGAGGCCTGTGATTTGTGGAGAGCCGCAGGGATTGGTGCTGGGTCTGTTGTTGTTTATCATCTATATCAACAATCTGGATAATAATGTGGTTAACAGGATCAGCAAATTTGTGGATGGCACCAACATTGGGGTGTATTGTTAGCAAGGAAGAGGGATCTGGATCAGCTGGAAAAATGCACTGAAAAATGGCAGATGGAATTTAATGCAGGTAAGTGCAAGGTGTAGGACCAACCAGGGTAGGTTTTACACAGTGAATGGTAGGCCACTGAGGAGTGTGGTAGAACAAAGGGATCCGGGAATACAGGTCCATAATTCATTGAAAGTGGTGTCACTGCTAGATAAGGTCATAAAGAAAGCTTTTGGCACATTGACCTTCATAAATCAAAGAACTGAGTATAGGAGATGGGATGTTATGTGAAGTTGTATAATATGTTGGTGAGGCCTAATTTGGAGTAATGTGTACAGGAAAGATGTAAATAAAGGTAAAAGAGAACACAGAAAATTTACAAGGATGTTGCCAGGTCTGGAAGACCTGAGTTATAAGGAAAGACTGAATAGGTTGGGATTTTATTCCTTAGAATGTAGAAGATTGACAAGAGAATTGATAGAAATATACACCATTATGAGGGATATAGATAAGGTATATGCAAGCATGCTTTTTCCACTGAGATTGGATGGGACTACAACCAAGAGGTCATGGGTTAAGGGTGAAAGGGGAAAGGTTTAAGGAGAACATGAAGGCAAACTTCTTCACTCAGAGGGTACTGAGAGTGTGGACTGAGTTGCTAGCGCAAGTGGTGCATGCTCAATTTCAACATTAAGGAGACGTTTGGTTAGGTACATGGATAGTAGAGGTATGGTCCCAGTGCAGGTCGATGGGAGTTTAAATGGTTTGGCATGGACTAGATGGGCTGAAGGGCCTGTTTCTGTGCTGTACTTTTCTATGAATCTAAAGAAGGAATGTATATAGCACAAACTCATTCCCTTTGATTATTTGAATATGCTGTTTATAAACCAATAAGCAGTAGTTAGTCTTGACAAAACATATTACAACAAATACTTTTTCCTACTTTGCATGACAAAAACTTAATAATTTTACAAGCTGATATTTGCTTAAAAATCATTTGAATTTGTAAGATGATAAGCAATACTGAAACTTGGGGATCTAGTGTTGAGCTTAATTTTCCTGTTGCAATTTATTCCATTCTCCTAAAAAGTCCCTCTTTTGATATCTAACTCAGTGAAGCTTTTATTTTTTTAATTGTAATTTTTAAAAAATATTCTTAGTTGGAATTTTCCAAATCTCTTTCAAAATATCAATGCATATTCGATATACAATAATCATGTTTTCCTGAAGCATGTTGTGATGTGGGCTGCACTATTTAATCCCACATCTATCAGTCCAGATTATGTCTAATGTATGTTCAAAGATGAAGTGAAGTGAATGACAATTGTTTTTAATTTTTCAGACAGGCTGAGAGTTTCGGAATGAAGGCATGAGAATGACACATTTCTGTGACACGTGCATTATGTTGCTATATTTTCCATCTGTGGTGACCTGATGCATGTTCACATGGTTACTCAACATGAAAGAAAGAGCAAACCACTTACCAAAGTGAGGATATTAGCATACATCCTTAATGCTCATTTTGAGTCTGGCTTACCAGTTAAGTGCCAGATGTGGTTATTTGATATGTGGTCTTCTTAACAAGGTTTCCCCATTTAGCAGTTTCCATTGCATAGTTCTAAAGACATCAGTACTTCATTCTGAAATCATATTTTTTTTAAATTCATTCATTTTGTTTAGGATCTTGCATTGGAGACAAGGCCAGCAATTTTCCCCAGGCCTAATTGTCTCTGAGAAAGTAGATGGGCCACCTTCCTCTGCTGTGGGGTTTCTCCTCTGGTGAAGGGACTCCTACAGTGATCGGTGACATATTTCCAATTGGGGTAGTGTGTGACTTTGAGGTAAACCTGCTGCTTGTAGTGTAGCCATGTGCCTGAAGACCTTGTGTCTCTTCGTGATAAGGTCATAGCCATGGGGAGAGCAGTCAGAGATGGGCCACTGAGGAGCCACCACACACCAGGGGAAGGCAAATTAAATGTTTTGTGTGGTAGATGAATGCCAAACATTTGGGCCCCTTTGTCTGGGATAGTGTTGTTGCAAGTGTGTTCATCATGCTCTTGATTTATCCCCTGTAGATGGTGAAAAATCTCTGGGGAGCAGAACGACTGGCCTGCTGCATTTATTTGTCTAGTCTGGCTGAGTTGCCAGTCAATAGTGATGGATGATTGGGACTCAGCAATGTCATGCCTTTGAATGCAAATGTAGGTGTTTCAAGCTCCCTTGTCGGAGATTGTCTAGCATTTTGTGGTATAAGTACAATATTTCACTTATCTCATGCCTGAATATTATACAAATCTTGCTACTATAGGTTGGGATTGGCTGCTTCACTTGTTAAAGCGCTCATTGTGAATGGAACTAAACATTTTGCAATCATCAGCAAGTATCCCTATTTCTGAGCTTATAATGGAAAAAAGGTATATGCTGATCAAGATTACCATCTAAGATAGAGCAATTTGCCCACATTTGGCCTATATCTCTTTAAACCTCTCCTATCCAAAGGTACAATGTACATTTATTATCAAAGTATATATACATTTTACAACCTTAAGATTTGTCTCCTATCAGACAGCCACAAAACAAAGAAATCCAAAGGAACACAAGATAAGATAAGTACCTTCGTTTGTATGAGGTTTGGAGTATTATCAATCACTTTGGAATTCGCAAGGTAGCCTCCTCACTTCCCATTGACTGCAGCTTTACTAGGACACCATTTGCCTTGATGGCAGAGACAGAACCTTTCAGTTTACCTGTGGAATCTGGTACTTTGGTTCATATCTGAACCAAGGTCATAATGAGTTCTGGATCTAACTGATTCCAGCGAAATGTGGAATCAAGGAGCAGCTTTTTTGAGAGTATGTGGTACTTAATGGTACTGTTAATGTCTCCTTTTACTTTGCTGATGGTTGGGAGCAACATCAACAGAATACACTGTTATTTTCTGCCTAGAAAACCTTGACAATATCTCCCAAGTAAGAGTGACCCCTGCTGCAAGGTAGGGCAGGAATTCTGGCACATGGAACACCATCGCCTACAGAATCCTCTCCAAGTTACACAGCATTGTGACTTGGAGCAAACAACAGGAATTCTGCAGATGCTGGAAATTCAAGCAACACACATCAAAGTTACTGGTGAACGCAGCAGGCCAAGCAGCATCTGTAGGAAGAGGTGCAGTCGACGTTTCAGGCCGAGACCCTTCGTCAGGACTAACTGAAGGAAGAGTGAGTAAGGGATTTGAATGTTGGAGGGGGAGGGGGAGATCCAAAATGATAGGAGAAGACAGGAGGGGGAGGGATAGAGCCAAGAGCTGGACAGGTGATAGGCAAAAGGGGATACGAGAGGATCATGGGACAGGAGGTCCGGGAAGAAAGACAAGGGGGGGGGACCCAGAGGATGGGCAAGAGGTATATTCAGAGGGACAGAGGGAGAAAAAGGAGAGTGAGAGGAAGAATGTGTGCATAAAAATAAGTAACAGATGGGGTACGAGGGGGAGGTGGGGCCTAGCGGAAGTTAGAGAAGTCGATGTTCATGCCATCAGGTTGGAGGATACCCAGACGGAATATAAGGTGTTGTTCCTCCAACCTGAGTGTGGCTTCATCTTTACAGTAGAGGAGGTCGTGGATAGACATGTCAGAATGGGAATGGGATGTGGAATTACATCACAGCGAACTTCACAGCGATTGCGCAACCACCAACTGCGACTCCAGCCTTGAACTCCAGGCCGGGTCTTTATGTGCTGCTGTTGTGACTCCCGTCTCCCCTTCCCCCACTACCACTCCGCAGCCCCATCTTCCTCAGATCCCACCGTCAACTCCTGGGCCCTCAGAGGCTCCATCTTCCTCTCACCCCAACCTTCCCCTCTCCATTGACACCCCCAGCCTCCCCCCTCCCCCCTCTGATCCGAGCTCTCATCTGTGCCGGGTCTTTACCATCCCCTCCGACCTTCAACTGTCTGGGGCAGAACGCTCTGTTCTCAGTAAGGGCCTCACCTTTGTCCCCCTTCTCCCACACCTCAGCGAGTTCCATGTTCGCCACGATGTGGAACTTTTCTTCTGCCGTCTCCGTCTCCGAGCCTACTTCTTTGGCAAGGACTCCTCCACTCCCACCGATGACCCCTTCTCCTGTCTTCAACCCTCCTCTTCTTCATGGACACCCCGATCTGGTCTTCTGCCTGCTCTGGATCTCTTTATTGCTAACTGCCGACGGGACATCAACCGTCTCGACTTCACCGCACCTTGTCCCCATTCCAACCTCACTCCTTCAGAATGCTCTGCTCTCCACTCCCTCCGCACGAATCCTAACCTTATTATTAAACCCGCCGATAAGGGGGGTGCTGTTGTAGTCTGGCGTACTGACCTCTACCTTGCTGAGGCACAGCGACAACTCGCGGATACCTCCTCTTATTTACCCCTCAATCGTGACCCCACTAAGGAGCACTAGGCCATTGTCTCCCACACCATCACTGACTTTATCCACTCAGGGGATCTCCCATCCACTGCTACCAACCTTATAGTTCCCACACCCCGCACTTCCCGTTTCTACCTCCTACCCAAGATCCACAAACCTGCCTGTCCTGGCCGACCTATTGTCTCAGCTTGCTCCTGCCCCACCGAACTCATTTCTGCATACCTCGACACTGTTTTATCACCCCTTGTTCAATCCCTTCCGACCTATGTTCGTGACACTTCTCACGCTCTTAAACTTTTCAATGATTTTAAGTTCCCTGGCCCCCACTGCTTTATTTTCACCATGGATGTCCAGTCCTTAGATACTTCCATCCCCCATCAGGAAGGTCTCAAAGCTCTACGCTTCTTTTTGGATTCCAGACCCAATCAGTTCCCCTCTACCACCACTCTGCTCCGTCTAGCGGAATTAGTCCTAACTCTTAATAATTTCTCCTTTGGCTCCTCCCACTTCCTCCAAACTAAAGGTGTAGCTATGGGCACCCGTATGGGTCCTAGCTATGCCTGCCTTTTTGTTGGCTTTGTGGAACAATCTATGTTCCGTGCCTATTCTGGTACCTGTCCCCCACTTTTCCTTCGCTACATCGACGACTGCATTGGCGCTGCTTCCTGCACGCATGCAGAACTCATTGACTTTATTAACTTTGCCTCCAACTTTCACCCTGCCCTCAAGTTTACCTGGTCCATTTCCGACACCTCCCTCCCCTTTCTAGATCTTTCTGTCTCTGTCTCTGGATACAGCTTATCCACTGATGTCTACTATAAGCCTACTGACTCTCACAACTATCTGGACTATTCCTCTTCTCACCCTTTCTCTTGCAAAAACGACATCTCCTTCTCGCAATTCCTCCGTCTCCACTGCATCTGCTCTCAGGATGAGGCTTTTCATTCTAGGACTAGGGAGATGTCTTCTTTTTTTAAAGAAAGGGGCTTCCTTTCCTCCACTATCAACTCTGCTCTTAAACGCATCTCCCCCATTTCACGTACATCTGCTCTCACTCCATCCTCCCGCCACCCCACTAGGAATAGGGTTCCCCTGGTCCTCACCTACCAGCCTCCGGGTCCAACATATTATTCTCCGTAACTTCCGCCACCTCCAACGGGATCCCACCACCCAGCACATCTTTCCCTCCCCCCCTCTCTCTGCATTCCGCAGGGATCGCTCCCTACACAACTCCCTTGTCCATTCGTCCCCCCCATCCCTCCCCACTGATCTCCCTCCTGGCACTTATCCGTGTAAGTGGAACAAGTGCTACACATGCCCTTACACTTCCTCCCTTACCACCATTCAGGGCCCCAAACAGTCCTTCCAGGTGAGGCAACACTTCACCTGTGAGCCGACTGGGGTGATATACTGCGTCCGGAGCTCCCGATGTGGCCTTTTATATATTGGTGAGACCCAATGCAGACTGGGAGACCGCTTTGCTGAACATCTACGCTCTGTCCGCCAGAGAAAGCAGGATCTCCCAGTGGCCACACATTTTAATTCCACATCCCATTCCCATTCTGACATGTCTATCCACGGCCTCCTCTACTGTAAAGATGAAGCCACACTCAGGTTGGGGGAACAACACCTTATATTCCGTCTGGGTAGCCTCCAACCTGATGGCATGAACATCGACTTCTCTTAACTTCCGCTAGGCCCCACCTCCCCCTCGTACCCCATCTGTTACTTATTTTTATACACACATTCTTTCTCTCACTCTCCTTTTTCTTCCTCTGTCCCTCTGAATATACCTCTTGCCCATCCTCTGGGTGCCCCCCCCCTGTCTTTCTTCCCGGACCTCCTGTCCCATGATCCTCTCGTATCCCCTTTTGCCAATCACCTGTCCAGCTCTTGGCTCCATCCCTCCCCCTCCTGTCTTCTCCTATCATTTTGGATCTCCCCCTCCCCCTCCAACTTTCAAATCCCTTACTCACTCTTCCTTCAGTTAGTCCTGACGAAGGGTCTCGGCCTGAAACGTCGACTGCACCTCTTCCTAGAGATGCTGCCTGGCCTGCTGCGTTCACCAGCAACTCTGATGTGTGTTGATTGTGACTTGGATCTATATTTCTCTCCTGGATCTAAAACAATTTACACTATAACAAATGAGAGAGCACTCAGCAGAAACATTGCAGCTTTCCAAAATAGAGTATAAGTGCTGACCTTGCTATGAAAATAGATAAACTAAAATAATTTGCTAGCACATTCAGCTCAGCACAACGTAGAAGGTATAGCAGTATTTAAGAAGTGAAAGTAAGAGATGTTGGCCAGAAAGAACTACAGTCTACAAATCAGGATTCTTATGAATCTAGAACCAAGGAAGTAGACAAACCATTTTCTTTGTTCTTGTCATGTGCTTGAAGGAGAACTAGATGGTCATTTTGTGAGACTGTCCTTGCAGTTCTGTGCTCCTTCCCCGTTTTGTGGATTCTCAGAATCAGAATCAGGTTTATTATCAACGGCATGTGTCCTGAAATGTGTTCAATAAAATACATAATATAGGAGAATAAATAAGTAAGTAAATAAATAAGTAAATCATTTACAGTATATGTATATTGAATAGACTAAAAATCATGCAAAAATAGAAATAATATATACTTAAAAAGTGAGGTAGTGTTCACGGGTTCAATGTCCATTTAGGAATCAGATGGCAGATGGGAAGAAGCTGTTCCTGAATCATTGAGTGTGTGCCTTCAGGCTTCTGTACCTCCTACCTGATGGTAACAGTGAGAAAAGGGCATGCCCTGGGTGCTGGGGGTCCTTAATAATGGACGCTGTCTTTCTGGGACACTACTACCTAAAGATGGACCTAGGCACCATCTTAGGCTAGTGCCCAAGATGGTGCTGAGTAAATTTATGACCATCTTCAGCTTCTTTCAGTCCTGTGCAGTAACTTCCTCCCATACCAGACAGTGATGCAGCCTGTCAGAATGTTCTCCATGGTACATCTATAGAAGTTATTGAGTGTTTTTGTTGATAGAATACCAAATCTCTTCAAACTCCTAATGAAGTATAGTCATTGTCTTGCCTTCTTTGTAGCTGCATCAATGTGTTGAGACCAGGTCAGATCCTCAGAGATCTTGACACTCAGGAACTTGAAATTGCTCAGACTCTCTACTTCTGATCCCTCTATGAAGATTGGTATGTGTTCCTTCATCTTACTCTTCCTGAAGACCACAATCAGTTCTTTCATCTTACTGACATTGAGTGCAAGGTTGTTGCTGCGACAGCACTCCACTAGTGGGTATACCTCACACCTGTACGCTCTCTCGTCTCCATCTGAGATTCTACCAACAATGGTCATATCATCAGCAAATTTGCAGATGGTATTTGAGCTATGCTTAGCCACTTAGTCATAATAATAATAAGAAGAAGGAGAGAGTAGAGCAGTGGGCTAAGCATACATCCCTGATGTGCACCAGTGTTGATCATCAGCCAGGAGGAGAAATTATCACCAATCTGCGCAGATTGTGGTCTTCTGGTTAGGAATTCAAGAATCCAATTGCAGAGGGAAGTACAGAGGCCCAGGTTCTGAAATTTATCAAACGGGATCGAGGGAATGATGGTGTTAAATGCTGAGCTATAGTCGATGAACAGCATCCTGACATAGATGTTTGTATTGTCCAGGAGTGGTCTAAGACCATAGCAAGAATCTGAACTGAATTGAACGTAGACACAAGGAGCTTCAGCTAATAGAAAATAGGTGCAGGAGTAGGCCATTCGGCCCTTCGAGCCTGCACCGCCATTTATTATGATCATGGCTGATCATCCATGATCAGCTTGCCATTGCATATCCACCGTCAATCCTTTAAGTGTCATTTGCCAGTCTAATGACTTGCTAAACCTAATACCTTTCTCAGATGATTAGCAATTTATTATGTAAAGTGACAGACTTGCCAGAGAAGCAATTTGTAATCTTGTTAGGCTACGTCCACACTACGCCGGGTAACTTTGAAAACAAAGCTTTTTCTCTTCGTTTTGACCCTCTGTCCACACTAAAACAGCGTTTTCATCTCCCGAAAAAGGAGGTTTTCAGAAACAGTCTCCAGAGTGAATAAATCTGAAAATGCCTAATATCCATTGCAGTGTGTATGGGGTAACTGGAATTTTTTAAAACCGCTGACATGACGTGCCAGAACAGATGGCGGCAGCAAGGCATTTAATTGTTTTCTTCTTCTTCTTCTTCTTCTTCTTATTACTTTATTGTGGTCAAACAATTGATACTAGAGCGTACAATCATCACAGCGATATTTGATTCTGCGCTTCGCAGAACCTAACAATTTCAGAACAGATGGCAACGAGACTGAAGCCAGAAGAGTTAGAAATGTGCTCACCAAATACTTTGACCCATAGCTTACTGAATAAGTAAGTATACTCACTTTGTCCTGTTTCCTGTCCTTGCTTGTATGAAGGTGGTTTACCTATTTATGCAAGTACTTCTCTGACAATAGATGTGTAACAGCCTAATGTAACATTGTATGGAAATACAAGATAACGCTGATGCAGACGTTTTATACCTTTAACAAGGTGCTTTATTAATGCAACAGAGTTAGTTTTTCAATGTTCATCATCAGCCCAGTCATATTGTCTGTGAACTCCCTGTCGGTTGCTTCCATACGCTCCAGTATTTGTTTTTTTTTTCGTTTTAAGTCCTCCTGCACGAGAGCCAAGAGCAATTCCTTTTAAGTTTTTCTACTCTGTAACTGGACAAACGCGCACTAAGTATATCGTTTCCTCTTCACTTGTTTTCTGTGTGTCCGGCGCGTGCCCAGTAGAGAAGATTCACTCAAATATCTGTGTTAGTGTGGACAGAGATATTTTGAAAAACGCTTAATGTGTATGGCTGTCGTTTTTACTCGAAACCAACGTTTTCAAAATTATCCGGCATAGTGTGGACATAGCCTCAGACTCAGTATCTGCTTCACCTAGTTTGTCTGGTTTGAAGCAGTCAGAGTTGAAAGGAACAAAGGCCTAAGTCTGGGGGGTGGGGGCGGCACAGAAACCATAGAATAATATAAGTTGTAGCCCTGGACCAGAGCCAGTAAGAAGGTGACTCAGGTAGGTCAGGTGACCTTGAGCCTATAGGATGGAGATCCATCAGTTGAACTTATGAGGAACATTATAAGAATCAGGAGTTTCAAATAAGTAACAGCAATAACTCTCCAGACCACCCAGAGACCAACCATTTTGGATGAGGAGGACCAGCTGGACACATGGAGATTGGGGCCATGAAGAATGCCTGGCCAGCGTAGACTCTTCTCCCAGGTGATACCTTTCCTCTTCATTGACTGATCTTGGAGGGTTAGGGAATCCTAGTGGGTGTGCACATAGATAGTTAGTTTGAGACCCACATGCTCTTTAGTTGAGACGATGAAGATTACTTGTCTATAAATACAGATTCTCCCTGTGACTCTGATCATTATTTGTGAGAAGAGCAACACTGGGCCAGTTCTAGTTGGTTAAGGTCTCCTCACCTAGGTCTCAACTCATTTGGTCCAAGTGCGGAGGGATGATCTTCCTCCATGCCTCTTGGCAGAGCATTGGCGCCTCAATCACAACATGTTGTCAGACAAGGGGCTGAAGGGACTCTGCTCCTTGAACCTTGGCAGCAGCCAATGTTCTGTCAAAGCAGTGAAGCAGTTTAATGTGATACCTCTGATATTCAGGGACATTTAAAATTGAAGCGAGTGAGTAAAGATTTTTAAAGATATTATTTAATATAAAAATGGTAATTAAATGCACTCAAAAACTCATTAAAAACATCAAACTAAAGAGAAACAATTTAAAAGCTTTGTCCTTCTCCTTGATCCCTAACCTATAGACTTTTAATCCCAATTGATTGCCTTTAAATCTCAGTCAAGGCTAAAACACCCAGCTCTTCAGGGTTATACGTGGGAATCTCAGTAAGAATGTGTCCTGTTGCTGGACTCCATGTGGATGAGCCATCCATAGCAATCCTATAGGTGCACCACCATCTATTACTTGGTATACCTCAGATTTCTACGTACAGTACTGTGTATGTACGTGCCAGTGTCTTGCATAAATTTTGGTAGTCCTATCTGGAACCACTGACTCCAGCCAGTGAAATCACCTCACTGGCTGTCCCATCATCTGAATATTGCAAGTGTCAATTTGCTTCAATTTTGGTATTTGCTGCATATACACGTAATTATAGAGCATATTAGTAAGGGTCTTTGAATGTGGAATACTATATACAACCAACAGGAAATACCCTATCATGATTTTAGTGTTAAAGGTGATTGAGTCAGCAGATTCAGTATGAAAGATTAAATGCTCACAGTTAGAAAGAAATGCTCCCATGCTCTTTAAGTATTTGCAGGCTGTGTAGTAATTAGTTTTGAATGAATGTTGCTTGGTCAATTAA
Source organism: Mobula birostris (assembly GCF_030028105.1). Lineage (NCBI taxonomy): Eukaryota > Metazoa > Chordata > Chondrichthyes > Myliobatiformes > Myliobatidae > Mobula > Mobula birostris. Next base: position 51,504,420 of record NC_092377.1, read on the forward strand.
TCATAGAGTCAGAGTGAGATACCACATAGAAGCAGAGCCTTTGTCCAGAGAGCATTCTAGATCCCACACAATCATGAATTTGAAGAACATCATGAAAAATGACAAGATGTGCCATTCCCATCATATGGTAGATTGTAGCTCAGAAACCCAAATAATCAGTGATAGAAATTAGATCTGCTATCAATGCAGTCTGTTGTAACATGGAGAATGCAGTTGCCACAAAGAGTAGTACAATAAAGATGTACAATACTCATGTAGAGATTGGGTAGTATTCTGCAATATGTGGCCCCACTGGACCAGAAGGACCTGTTACTATGCTGCATCTCTAAATAAAACAAAATGAATAAATTATCATTTACTTGATTTACCATTCAAAATATTGTCAACCAGAAATGGCTGAAGTGATGCTGTTGCCTCCGGAAGGTCCTGAACTTTTGATATCAAAATGTCTTAGGCAGCTCTAGAGACACTAAAGCAGAAATTCTGGGCTGTATTCCAATAGCTGCATGGGCACAGTATAGTTTTTTGGCTTGACATAATTCTTGAGATATAAAGGAAATGTCTGAATACCCATGTGCTCTGTGCTGGGATGTTAAAGGATCATAGCAGCTTCCTGCAGATTGGGAGTTGTGTGAAAGAAAAAAAAGATTTATTGAGAGCCTTTCACAATCTCAGGAGACCAAAGGGTTTTCAAAGTTCAAAGTAAATTTGTTATCAAAGTACATACAAGTCATCATATACAACCCTGAGATTCACTTTCTTGCAGGCATATTCAATAAATCCAATAACCATAATAGAATCATTGAAAGACTACACCAACATGGCAGACAACTAGTGTGCAAATGACAGCAAAATATACAAATAAAAATTAAAGAAAGGATAATAAATAAATAAGCAATAGATATTGAGAAAATGAGATAAAGAGTCTTTGAAAGTGAATCCATAGGTTGTGGGAAAATTTCAAAGATGAAGTGTAGTTGAGTGAAGTTACCTCCTTTGGTTCAAAAATCCGGTGCTTGGGTGGATAATAATTTTTCCTGAACTGGGTGGTATTAGCCCTGAGGCTCCTGTATCTTCTTCATGATGGCATCAGTGAGAAAAGAAGATAACCTGGATGGTGGGGGTCCCTGATGATGGATGCTGCTTTCCTGCTACAACATTTCATGTACATGTCCTCAATGCTGGGGAGAGCTTTACCTGTGAAAGCTGAATTAATGCCAGCTAAGGCCTTTTAATGTAAAATCTGTTATCGAATTGAGAATTCCGCCTCCACACAAGAGAACATTATCAAAAGAGGAAGTGATTTGTTTTACTGATATTGAGTGAGGGATGGATATTCACCAGGACTTTGAGGTTAGAGAATATCAACATAGAAATGGTATTTCCTCCTTGAAAATGATGAAGTCAAGAAATGATGAAGAAATCAAGAAATCAAGACAAGAAACATTCCACAGAGCAATCTTGAATCCATTCTAAAAAGGATGCCTTTCCAACATTCACAAAAGGATACAAAAATAGTTTTGCAAGATTGAGGATTTTGGCTCAGTAATAAAGTAGATGAAATACAAATCTGTGCTGATCCAAAAGACTAAATATTTCTACGTTGCTCTAAAATCTTTTTACCTTTAATCACCTTTACTAAATGAGATGGACTGACACTCATCACTGAAACAAAGCAGATCTTAGAAAGAAGGGATGAGCTTTTCATCTCGGTCCAAAATAGGCCATCTACAATTAGTGATGAAGCAGAATTCTCCACATCAAACGTCAAACCAGATTCCAGACTTCTATCCCAAACCAACATCCCCTTCATTTACACATTGTTAAAAGAATCACAGATCAGGTGGGCAGGGCACATCAGAAGACTGTCTGGTAACAGATAACAATATAGACACGTCATTGAGAACAATAGGCGTTGATTGTCTTGTTTGGCAAATCTATGTAAACTAGTGGAAGGAATTAAAAATGAAGTTCCATTCGCATAATGTCAAAGAAAAAGACATTAAAAACACATAAAAGGCGAAGTCAAAAAGGACATATAAAACTGAGTTCAGATCTTGGGGCTGGATATCCTGTGATGAGAGATTGATCTCCTATGTCCCAAGGGCTTTCTACTCTATACAGGGATTGAATCAAGAACATGACAGAATACTCTTCTCTTCCATGGATAAGTGGAGCACTTGATATCCATCCACCGTTTTAAGCATGTTCCCTTCACCATTGGTGCAACATCACTGCAGAGTGAACTAACTGCTAAGTATATGATTACTACATGTTTAGCCTATTCTGACAGAACCTCCCAACTCTCCAGCCTCTACAGCTGAGTACTGCGATCAGGTTATAGTTTATTCAAGATGGCACAAATTCATGCAAACATGAAACCCGACTGAACAGCATATTGACTAAATGGTAGGTAGTACAGAAATGGGGCCATGGATGAGGGTCTTGTGGGAAGGTCTAAAAATATTAAGGTGAATAATATTTTTCCTGAACATCCCAGAACAAACTATCATGTCTAATGTTAAGTCACAAATAAATCTGCAATGTTATTTCTGAAATTCTGAAATTCTGTCAGGTTCTTTGTTTAAAATCAACCTGATATTGTGCACTTACCATGTTAAATACGGTGAGAACATTGGGACAATTGTTAAAATAAGAAATAACATATGATAATTTAACTGGTTATGACAATAACATTACACAAATTAAGTGCATTAATCAAAATGAATTAGAATTTAGAAGTGCAGATGTGAGCCAGAGACCACAAATTCCTGGAGATACATTTAAACCTAAATTGAAGCTAAGTTCCGTACTGGAGGGGGCTTGTGGTGGTAAACCCAGTAGAAGTTGTTTACTGATCTTAAATGCTGTCCTCCCTGTAGTCGCATTCTTTCCACATTTATCATCCACATGAGCAGTCCTTCCAGGTGAATCAGTGCACTCCCTGTAGCAGAATGACTTTCTTTTGTCTACTTTTTAGTTCTGATGTGGAGTCTTCAACCTGATACGTTGTCTCTGTTTCACTTCCCACAGATATGACCAGACCTACTGAGTATTTTCAGAGTTTTCAGGTTTTAGTTTTGATTTTCAGTGTCTGCAGTTTTTTTAAATTTGATTTTCACTCTCCTTCCACATTCATTTTGATTGCCTAGCTTGAACACTGTTGTAAAGGAAGCCTGATTCAGAAGCCAAGTCTGAAAGGCCTGCTAAATAGGAATTGGGAGATTCCTCCCATCACTATCCTCCCCCCTTGGGAGTTTGGAGGGGAGAAGATGAGGTATAGCAGGGGTAGTTAGTGTTTGTTAGTTTGCCAAGGTTCTATGGGGTGCAGTCTCACAATTGTCACAATGGTATCATGTAATAAGTCTTGAACAAGCCCAAACATGGCAGACAATCTTGGCCTAAACAGCCATAAATTTGTCATATGCAATGAATATTTGTGAATGTACAAACATTCCACACATATTCAAGAAAAACAAGTTAAAAAATCAAAGCCCTAATGTTTCCAATAATGAAACACTTACAATATTGAGAAAACATCAGTTAAATATATTTCAGTTAACCTAATTAATTATAACATTATATAAATGGTCTTAAACAAGTCTGACTCATATCTGCTCCTCTCCAATGGAAAGAATGAAGTTGCTTCTCCAAAGTGTCAAAACACGTCAATATTGTCATGTCTAAACATCACCATTTAAATCTTGAATACTTTCCATTGATTGGCTGACGAATGTTCCAGCTGCCATCTTAGCCAAACAAGTTGGACATTCTGAGAAATTAACTGACCATCCACCATGTTCTGTAGTACTACAGATACGCTAAGAAGAGATCTGACAGCTCATTCAAAACTGGCCATCGATAAGGCACTAGGGCCCAGCAGCAGAAATGCACAATAGATATAATATTACTGCTCATTGTAGTACGCACTTTTCCATTTCTATTGTCACTGAATCAACCCACGTTTGATGATGGGTGTAGAAGGGCATGCTGGGAACAGCACCGGGCTTACCTACGTGAATTGATGAGATGTCAACCTGGTGAATCTGTAAAACAGAATTGCTTGAATACTAAACACCAAAAACAGCAGGCAATAGGCACAGCTAAGCAATCTTACTATCAAAGGATCAAATCGAAGCTCTGTGGCACTACCATATTAATGATGGATAGTGTCGGACAGTTAAAACAGTTAATGGGAAGAAGAGCTGCTAAGACTATCTAGATGCATAAAACCATTAGACATGCAAAGGAACAGAATTAGGCTATTCAAATCATCGAGTTGGCTCTACTATTCAGTCATGTCTGATTCATTATACCTCTCAATCTCTTTCTCCTGCCTTCTCCCCGTAATCTTTGAGACCCTTACAAATTAAGAACCTATCCAGCCTCCACTTTAAATATACTCAATGACTGGGCCTCCACAGCTGACTGTGGCAAGAAATTCCATAGATTCACCTCCCAATCCTCAGTGATGGTGGAGCCTGACATGTGACTGAAATATTTGCAAACATATTTAGCCGTAAATGCTGAACAGATGATCCACCTCGGCTTCCTCCTGAGTACCTCACATTCTTCGACCAATTTAACCATGTGATACTGAGAAACATTGATGCAGCAAATTCTATGTTACCAGCCAACATCCCAGCAGCAGTACTGAAGAATTATCCATCAGGAAAAGCTGCACCTTTAGCCAAGCTTCCTAGTGAACTTACACTGACATCTACAAAAATTACCCAAGTACTCTGTTTCAAAAAGGAGGACAAATTCAATCAGGGAAAAATATTGCCCAAACACAAGAAAATCTGGAGATGCTGGAAATCCAAAGGAACACATACACAAATGCTGGAGGAACTCAGCAGGCCACACAGCACCCATGGAAAAGAGCAAACAATCAATGTTTTGGGCCAAGACCCTTCATCAAAAATATTGCCCAACTTGTCTCCTTTCAATTATCAGCAAAACGATAGAAGCTGTCCTGTACAATGTCGTCAGGTTGCACTTATCCACAAATAGCCTCCTCCCTGACTCCCAGTTAGGGTTTCACATCATCATACCCTTGATCCAAACATGGAACAAAGTGCTGAGTTCCAAAGCAGGTGAGAATGATGGAAATCAAGGCAGTATTTGCTCAAGTATAGCATTAAGGAACCCTTGTAAAATAGAAGTGAATGCCAATGAAGAGCAAAATGCCCCACTTGTTGGAGTTAAACCTGAAATAAAGGAAGATGGTGTTGGTTGTTAGGAATTAACCACTCCAGCCCAAGTCACCACTTTAGGAGTTCTACAGAGTAGTGCTTGGTAAACCAATTTTCAGCTGCTTTATTGATGACCTGCCTTCTATCATAAGTTTGAGTTCAAGTATATTGTCATCTGACTGTACAACCAAATAAAACAATGCTCCTCTGAGCCACAGTGCACCCAGAATACATACATCACACTGTCACGGCCTGGTCCGTTGACTTCTCATTTCAGTTAATTTCCTTTTCCCTGTGTTCCACTGGGCTCCTTGATCAGGACACCTGATCCTCATTCGAACCGGCAGCATAAAAACTACGGCTGACATCAACTCACTGCTGGTTCGTCACCATAACCAGGGTGGCTATGCTCGTCCCGGATCCGCCGAGAATCATGGACTCTAAGTTGCTTCGGTGCCTGTTGCTGCTTAGTGAATTCAGTCATTTTCGTGTCCAGCTGAGTTGCCGCTACTCTGAGTCAAGATGCGAATTCTGTCGTTTTCATGTCCGGCTGAGATTTGCTGGCCGATTGCTGCCACTCTGAGCCAAGATACAGATAGACTGTCATTGTTTGTTTTTATCGTCTCGTTTCCAGCTGGGTAGGTCCAGCCATTTGCTGCTACTCCGAGTTAGGAATTCTGTCTCTTCGTGTCCAGCTGAGTGATTGCCAGCCATTTGCTGCTTCATGAGCTACTCAGTGTCAAGATATGGATTGTCTGTTGTTTGATTTGGCCACCTCGTTTCCAGCTGAGTAGGTCCGTCCATTTGCCATTGCTCCAAGTTGGGTTTTCTGTCTCTCCATTTCCGAGTCTAGGTCCAAGTCCACGCTCCGGGTCCAAGTCCAGACTCCGCATCCAAGTCCAAGTTCCGGCTTTGGGTCCAAGTCCAGGCTCCGTGTCCAAGTCCGAGTCCAAGTCCGAGTCCAGGGTCCATGTCCAAGTCCGAGTCTGAGTCCAGGCTCCGAGTCCAAGTCCAGGCTCCAAGTCCACGTCCAAGTCCAGGCTTCGCGTTTAAGTCCAAGTCCAAGCTCCGTGTCCGAGCTCCTCCTGTTTGTTGTCCAGTATACTCGTCCGCGTAAGCATTCTATCCTCACTCCCTGGCTTTCCTGGCAACTATTAATAAACACACTTCTGTTAATGTTCCCTCCGTGTCTGTGTCCGGCTCTTCAGTCAGCTCCCAATCGCCCCTTTGTAACACACACACAGCACATAAGACAAAATATTATCAAAATATGTTAATAAAATGTAATTCGAAATGTATGTGAAGTGCACAGCACAGTTAAACAGTAAACTGCTCTAGTGATGAGACCTCATTAGTCTCACAGCCTGGGAGAAGAAACTGTTACCCAGTCTGGCAGTCTTAGTCCTAGTGTTCCTGTACCTCGTGGGTGATGGTCGTGGGTGAACAGAATTGTGGGATGGGTGACAGATGTTTCTGGCCCTTCATATACAATGCTCCCAGTAAATATCACAAACCAGAAGTACAGTTGTTTGCTGATTCTATTTGTATCTCCTTACAAATGAATCAGTTTGTGCCTGCACATAGCAAGACCATTTAGCTATGGGCAGAAAAATGACAAGTAATTTTTGCCCTACAGAAGTACCAGAAAAATTATAATTTCCAATAAGGGAGTCTAATTACTTACTCATGGTGTTCATTGCCATTACCTTTGCTGATCTCCTACCTTCAATATCCTAGAGTTACCATTTACCAGAAACTCAACTTCCCACATAAATACCAAGCCACAAAGTAGGACTGACACTGAATACCCTGTGTCAGGTGACACTGCCAAACACCGAAAGCCTTTCCATGATCTGCAATGCGCAAATCAGGAGCATAGTGGAATACTCTCTACTTGCTCGGATAATTGCAGCACCAAACACTCTGATAGTCAACACTAAACACTATCTGCAACAAAGCATCCCTCTTCATTGACACCTCATCAATCACTTTAAACATTTGTTTCCTCCACCACCAGTGCACTGGGTCTATAGCGTATACAATCAACAAAATATACTGCAGTTCAACACCCTGGCTATTCCGTCAGAATCTTCCAAACCTGCAGCCCCTTTCATCAAGAAGGACAAAGGCAGCAGGTACATAGGAAGGCTGCCACATGTGGATTCCCCTCTAAGTCTCCCACCATTCTGATCTGAAACTATACACTGAGCCTTCATCATCACTGCTCTAAATCCAAGAACTTCCTCCACAACAACACAAAAGGAGTACTTTCATTCAAAGAATTGCTGTGGTTCAAGAAAGCAACTCAAGCACCAACTTCTGAAGGACAGTTAGGGATGTATAAAAAAAATTGCCCTCACTAGTGACACCTAGATCCTAAAGATAATATCAAAAACTAAATGATGTACAGCAAGAGTTTGAAGAAAAAAATCAACTAGCAATGCTTTGGTTTCAAGAAGTGCATGAAAAGTGTTTTCAATGATTCAAGAACACCAAGAAATCAACATTACAGATCAAATTTTGAAGATAAATTGGAAGAAAATAGTTATCAGCAATATTAGGTAAGATTTGGTGATTTACCATAAGTAATGGAACAGTATGACAGTAAAAATTTACAGTATTTGAGTAATTTAGTTAGCATTAATCTAAAGTATTAAATTGATTTCTGATGTTGGAGGAATTGCTGTAATGTAAATTATGTTTCCTGTTTTTTCCTTAATCTGCTAGTGGTTTCATGGCTAAAACAATTGTATGAACTCTCTACATTTCTCCTGGGGATCACATTGAAATTTTACATTTTCTAGCACATTACTTCCAGGCACTTGGCAAATGTTTCTTTCATTTAAATAAATTTTCGAATAAACTGGTGTACCTAATGCTACTGGGTTTTACAGCAACCCAAAATTTTAGTCTTGAGTGAAATATATTGGAATAAAATTGTTTTCTTGATAACTATGTTGTAACTTTATGATTTTCTGTAGCGACAGCTTATTTTTCTCATATTCCAGATGAGACTTCTGGCTAATTTGTGCCTCATCTTTACCCATGGGAAACTTACAGTGATGGTAAGTGAAAAACATAAGTCAAGGAAACACTATTATTTGCATTTCTTTCTGTTTACCTCATTGACACTAAGATTTTAGAATACACTTTAGAATTTTCAGGTTCTTTTGCGGCTCTAATTCAGCTCAATGTACATTGGAGCAAATTTTGCTTTAACCTGCAGATGAAATCATGCAGCATTTCATTTTCTCATGTTGACTGTCATGTCTCTGTTGTGTAGTGTGGTGACAGTTTTTATCAATGCCCAATATTTAAATTTATGTCTTGGTTAGGAGACTGCAGAAGCAGGATTCATTTTGCAGCCAGCGAAATGGAAAATTGAACATTTTTTTGTGTAATATAAAGTACTGAAGTAAGCCTCAAAAATACAGTTAAGCAAGTCCCAGAAATCCACAAAGACTTTGGTTGTTAATGTGGTTTCAGACCGCACCCTTTTCCTACATTAAATCTTCCTGCATGAGTTATTAATTAACCTCTGTCACAGGATTCTCCATGAAACCATGCATTCAAAACATATGTTTCCCTTTTCTCATCATAAAGTGATGTTTCATTTTATAACCTGTGTTCACAGAAATGCATTATCATTTTTTTATTTTGTATTTTATTCTGCATTGCCCCTTTTCCAATAGTCTCAAATAATTATTATATTTGGTAGTGTATTCGCTTCTTAGAGATCAATAAGGACAAAGCAAAAAGCAGCATTAACCCCAGGGACGTTGACAATTGAAGATGGCCACTGAGCGGTTGTTGTCAAGTTAATAGGCTCAGTGCTGTGAAGTCTGTCTTATGGACATAATTATGGCCTTTTGCTTATTTAGGATAAATAATTTGGAATATTTTCTTTTCAATCATGTTCAATCCACCAGAATGAAGGTTTGGATACTTTCATATATTTAACTTGCTGATAATGTTCCACAAAGGCATTTTATAAAATACATACTCAACCTTTTAAGGCTATAGTTCAGATTAGTTGATTAAGATTAGCAACTGAAACCAAACTCAGAATGGGATCTTTTGAGAATGCCTATAAAAAAAAGTCAAAGCCAGTAATAGTCTCTCTGTCTTTCCAATGATATTGTTGCCTCAGGTTTTGATAAAGAAGAATATGGATAAAGAAAGTGGATAGATTTGTTGAACATATTTAGTGTTGAAAAGCATTAAGTAGCAATTGATTAAATTCGGATTAACATAGCACTTCTGTTAGGTAACACCATGTAATGTGTGTTGCAACGCAATTTATCCTTGGCCCAATATGACAGAATGTTATACAGAGTTCAGTGCAACGTGGAAGTAATTAATTTGTATGCCCTCTTAATACGGTATAATAATGTTTGAGTTTCGTTAATCCAATAACTTTTAGATAGAAAGCAAGAGTGCATCCATTTTCCATTGTTACATTGTAAACCATCCACAAGATTAACAACCTTGGAGTATTGCTTTGTAATTTAGATCATTTAATAGAAAGCTCAGATCGTGATACCATATAAAAATGTGTGATACACCAACTTCACTGCCAAGCCACAATCCATCTCGAACATATATCATTGTTTACTTTGTGCTGATTCCATATAAAGGTTTGATTTGATGCTCCAACATTTTACCAACATAAGTTATCTGTGCTTCCATTTAGATGATGAGATCCCATTTAGAATCTCTCAAAGAGAAATATTTTGTCATAGTATCCCTGGAAACAATTTGTATGTGTTTTCCAAATACACTCAGATGGATCTTGAGCATTTGGTCATGTAAAATGTGTGATAGCTTCATCCATTGGAACTGAAAACATAACTGTTTAGAAACTAGATTTCACCCTTTTATTCAGGGCGTGAAATCATGGGAGGGTATAGTGCAAATGCCCAGTCAAATCACCTATAAATATTTTGTGAAAGTAGCCAAAATGTGGATAATTTAAAGAATAATGTAAGAAATTATATAGGTATATAAAGACCAAAAGGGAAGTTAGGGAGAAAATAGATCCCCCTACGAATGAACTTGTTTATCTGTGTGCAAAGCCATAGGAAATGGTAAAGGTTTTAACTGAACAGATCTTTCTATATTTAGACTATAAAAATAGAAGATCTAGGGGCAGAATTAGGTCAATTGCCCCATCAGGTCTGCTCTGCCATTTCATTATGACTGATCCATTTTTCCTCTCAACCCCAATCTCTTGCCTTACCACCATACCCCTTCATGCCCTGACCAATCAAGAATTTATCAACCTCTGCTTTAAATATACATAAAAACTTGGCCTCCATAGCTGCCTGTGGCAATGAATTCCATAGATTCACTACCCTCTGGCTATAGAAATTCCTCCTCATCTTTGTTCTAAAAGGACTCCCCTCTATTCTGAGGCTGTGTCCTCTATTCTTAGACACTCTCACCATAGGAAACATCCCCTCAAAATCCAATCTATCAAGGCGTTTCACCATTCGATAAGTTTCAATTAGGTCACCCCCCATTCTACTGAATTCCACTGAATACAGGCCCAAATCCATCAAGTGCTCTTTATATGACAAACCGTTTAATCCTGGAATAATTTTTGTGAACATCCTTTGAACTCTCTTCAGTTTCAGTACATCCTTTCTAAGGGAAGGGACACAAAACTGCTCACAATACTCCAAGTGAGGTCTGACCAGTGCTTTATAAAATTTCAACATAACATCCTTGCTTTTATGTTGTAGTCCTCTTGAAATGAATGCTAACATTGTATTTACCTTTCTCACCACAGACTCAACCTACAAATTATCGTTTAGCAAATCCTGCAGAAGTACTCCCAGGTCCCTTTGTGCCTCAGATTTTTGTATTTTCTCTCCATTTAGAAAATAGTCAACCATTTTATTTCTTATACCAAAGTGCATGACCACAGACTTCCCAACACTATATTCCATCTGCCAATTCTTTGCCCATTCTCCTAATCTGTGTATAAGTCCTTCTGTAGACTTTCCACTTTCTCAAAGCTACCTACTGCTCCACTTACCTTTGTATAGACTGCAAACTTTGCAACAAAGCCAACAATTCCATTATACGAATCATTGACATATAATGTAAAAAGAATCGGTCCCAACACAGACCCCTGTGGAACATTGCCAGTTACTGGCAATCAACCAGAAAAGGCTCCCTTTATTCTCACTCTTTACCTCCTGCCAATCAGCCAACACTTTACTCATGCTAGAATCTTTCCTGTAATACCATGGGTTCGTAGCTTGTTAAGCAGCCTCATGTGTGGCACCTTGTCAATGGACTTCTGAAAATCCAGGTACACAACATCAACAGATTCTCGTCTATCAATCTTAAACAATTCTAATAGATTTGTCAGGCAAAATTTTATCCTGAGGAAACCATGCTGGCTATGCCTTATTTTATCATCTGCCTCCAAGTACCCCAAAACCACATCCTTAACTTTCGACTCTAGCATCTTCCCAACCACTGAGGGCAGACTAATTGGCCTATAATTTTCTTTCTACTGCCTCTCTCCCTTTTTGAAAAGTGGAGTGACATTGTCATTTTCCAGTTTTACTGAATCATTCCAGAATCTAGCAATTTTTGAAAGATCATTACTGATGCCTCCACAGTCTCTTCAGCCAACTCTTTCAGAACCTTGGGGTGTACACCATCTGGTCCTGGTGACTTATCTACCATCAGAACTTTCAGTTTCCCAAAAACCTTCTCCCTCGTAATGGTAACTTCACACACTTCATGACCCCTGACACCTGGAACTTTCACTGTACTGTTAGTGTCTTTCACTGTGAAGACTGATGCAAAATAGTTATAAACTTTGACTGCTATTTCATTGTTCCCCCATTTCTCCCTCTCCAGCATAAATTTCCGGTGGTCTAATATCCAATTTCACCTCTCTTTTACACTTTATGTATCTGAAGAACCGTTTGGTATTCACTTTAATATTATTGGCTAGTTCACTTTTGTATTCCATCTTGCCTTGCCTTGCCTTGCCTTGCACCCTTAACTCCTTAAGTCATCGGGGTGCCTTCATGTCGAGCTTTGCACCAGTCTGTTCCATCTGTCACGGTTGGGTGCCAAAGCATGGGTCACCACAAATGTTTTCCCTGTCCATTCTTTAATGTTGTCCGTCCATCTTTTCCTCTGTCTACCTCTTCTTCTTTTCCCCTCCACAGTTCCTTGTAGAACAGTCTTTGCAAGGCCACTGGATCTTGTTACCTGGCCGTACCATCTCAGCTTTCTTTTCTTCACTATTGTGAGAAGGTCTTCATGGGGGTCAATGTGGTGCTGGGTGGTCTTGCGGACCTGTTCGTTTGTGATGTGGTCTAAGTATGAGATGCCCAAGATATTGTGATAGCATCTCATTTCCAATGACTGTATCTTCCTCTGTAGCTCTGCTGTGAGTGTCCATGTCTCGCATGCGTACAGGAAGATGGAGAATACCAATGCTGTGCCCACATGATCTTCAAGGGCAACACTCATGATTCGTTCCAGGAAGACGTTGAAGAGAGTGGGGGAGAGAAGGTAGCCCTGACAGACTCCTACAGAGGTATGGAACCACTCCCCAATGGTGCCCTGAACAAGCACTGCACTGGTTGCCTTGGCGTAAAGCTGATGGATTGTATGAATCAGCTTCTGCCCCATGTTGAATTTCTTCATGGTAGCCCATAAGGCATCATGCCAGACTCTGTCAAACGCCTTCTTGAAGTCTATGAAGGCGTGATAGAACTCTCTCTGGTGCTGAAGGTGTTTCTCACAGAGGGTGCGGAGGTTGAAAATCTGCTCAGTGGTGCTTCTGCCCTTACGGAAGCCTGCTTATTCCTAGGCAATGATGTCTTCTGCCTGAGATCCCAGTCTGTTCAAGATGATTCTGAGCATTACCTTGCTTACATGGCTGATCAAACTGATGGTACGGTAATTCTGGCAAAGTTGGAGATTGTCTTTCTTGGGAAGCACGGTAATCAGTGACTGGGTCCAAGGTGTCGGCCATTCATCTGTCTGCCAGATCTTATTGCAGATGGTGGTAAGCATGTCTATCGTGGCCTCTCCTCCATGCTTCAGCAGTTCATCAGGGATGTTGTCAACTCCTGCTGACTTACCGCACTTCGGTGATCATATTGTGGCTTCAACTTCTTCACGCATGATTGGATTGTCATCCTCATTGGAAGATTCCTGTACATTCAGCACACTTGGATCCCCTTTGCTCTGGTAGTTGTACAGTTCTGAACAGTACTCTGTCCACCATTCCATTATTTCATTTTCTTCTGTGAGACTTTTGACATTTTTGTCTTGGATGATGTTTACTTTGGCTTATTCTTCTTTGGTAAGATCTTTCACTAGTTGGAATGCCTTCTTTGTGTTGTTGTTGGAGAGTTTGTTTTCAATGTCCGCACATTGTTCGGCGATCCATCTTTGTTTTGCTTCCTTCATTTCCCTCCTGATTTACTTGTTGATTTTCCTGTATTCTGTTCTTCCCTCTGCTGTCTTTTTATCCTTCTTTAATTTTCTTCTTGTGTCACACATATCCAGTATCTTGTTAGTGACCCATGGTTTAGACTTACGGCAGCTTTTCCCCAGATTCTTGCTTGCTGTTTCCGTCATCACTGTGTTAAAGTTATTTGTGGTGGTCTCCAGGTCTTCATCAAGGAGGAGTATTGGTGCAAACTTCCCCCTAATTGCTGCCTGAAATTCTTCAGAGATGGCGGGGTCTTTCAGTTTTTCAAGGTCGAATCTCAGCTGGCTGTTTTTTAGCTTGTTGATTCTCCACAAGCGCACTCTGATGTTCATCATGACAAGGTCATGGTCACTGCCCATGTCTGCTCCTGGGAATGTTCTGGTCTATTCCATCTGTACCTTCTTAATTACTTTTTTAGTTGCCTTCTGTTTGTATTTAATAGCTTCCCACTAATTTTTGCTCTATTATATACACTCTCTTTGACTTTTATTCTGTCTTTGACTTCCCTCGTTAGCCATGGTGGTGCCATCTTGCCTTTAGAATACTAGTCTCTCTTTAGGATGTATATATACTGAGACTTCTGAATTGTTTCCAGAAATTTCAAACATTACGAATCTGCTGTCATCCCTGTCTGTCATAGCGCGCTGGCTGGGAATGGACTCAAGTGCAAGACACTGTCACTGAAGTACTAGGGACAGGACTAGGATACAGGGAGAGGGCTAGGACATGGACATGAGAACCGGGAACCTGGAAAAGGACTGGACAAGAGAGTTAGGAGCCCCGACTTGGACTCTGAGCCAGAGACTGGACAAGGACCCAGAACCTGGATCTTGCCTCTGGCTCGGACCCCAGAACTGGGCAAGGACGTGACTCTGCTGGCAGGCAGGATGAGAATGGAGTCTTCAGACTTGAGGCGAGGCTTAAGACTAGAGACTTGAGACTAGAGGCTTGAGGCAAGGCTCGGCTAGAGACTTGAGGTGAGGCTTGGGGTCTTGAAGCTTGGCTTGGGGCGTGGCTCGAGGCTTGGGGTCTTGAAGCTCCTGAATGGGCAGGGCACGGTATTCCTGGGCAGGGCGTGGATCTCCATCTGACGGAGGCAAGGGACAGGAAGGGACAGAACCCACTGCAGGGTAACGGCAATCTGGCCTGGCTTACCCGACGGAGGCAAGGGACAGGAAGGGACAGAACCAACCGTAGGGTAACAGCAATCTGGCATGACTTACCTGACAGAGGCAAGGGACAGGAAGGGACAGAACTCATCGCAGAGTAACGGCAATCTGGTCTGACTTACCCGACGGAGGCAAGGGACAGAACCAACCACAGGGTAACAGCAAGACGGCCTGACTTACCTGGACGGAGGCAAGGGACAGAAAGGGAGCTAGGTACAGGGTGGTTCCAAAATGAGACTTCAGGAAAAGTGAGGTGAGAGTTACCGGCAAGACTAGGCAAGGCTTCAGGCAATGCAAGGCAAGGCAAGAACTTCAGGCGAGGCGAGGCGAAAGTTACCGGCAAGACAAGGCAAGGCTTCAGGCATGGAAACAGAAGGCAGAGGAAGGGATACAAGGAGTAAGGACAAGAACAACCCAGCAGCCATGTCCTGGTCTCTGGAGGTATTTATACAGTCAAGCCCAATGAGAATCAGCTGCCTCAATTAGTGCTCAACAGGAACAGAAACAAGGTAGACAGGAAAACCTGGAGCAAGGGTCGATGGACTGGACCACGAAGCGGAATGTGGACTTCACGGACCGGACCATGACACTGTCAGTGTTCTTTTCCGATCAATACTGGCCAACTCCTCTCTCATTCCTGTGTAATTACCTTTTCTCCACTGTAATACTATGGCACTTACATGGAAAGGGTCATGGAACCTATGAATTCAGGGAAGAGAATAATGAGTTTTGGAACATGTTCATATTTCAAAAGAGGAGGTGGTGTCATTCTTAAAGCACATGAAGTTGGATAAATCCCCAGAGCTTGATCAAGCATGTCCTAGGAACTCAAGGAAGATCCTGTGTTGAGCCTTCATGCTGTCTATCTTCAACAGTACTTACTGTCTTTAATTTACCAGATGTGCAGCAAGCAATAGACCTTAGGTATGGTGTATAAAACTTTCCCATGATCCCTAAATCCCTGGTTTATTAACTGCAGCCTTTATGAACATGAGTCCTATCAATGATTGCCTGTATTTAGGACAAGCCAACAATGCTGGCAAATCTCAGTGCCCAGGATGACACCTGGTCCTCACTGAAATCAAAATAGATGAATGATTTTTTTGTGAGTATATTTCATCTCTGATACAGCAGTAAGCAGCAGATTGGCTTTTATCAGCTACAGCCACATGGGAAGATCAAATGAGGAAGAAATTGGGTGTTAATGTGATGCAAGTTCACACCAGGCAAGAGAGCATGGCCAAAAATTGTCCCATGACTCAGTGATGAAAACCATGGAGAACTGGAGGCTATATTGTTCATGGGAGAGGTCCAAATACAACTTAGTGCCTCTGAAGACTCAGTGCAGATGGACATAACTTTGCCACATGCCCTGAATTTCAGGACCAGTCCTGTGTACCCAGTCATTGCCATACTAATGACACTAGCTGAAAACTGTTGCCAGTGTATCTCAGGAGTAAGAGGTTTCAGAATTAATTACTCTGAAGATTTTAGAGAGTGTTGGAACAGCTTGCTAACAGATATGACAAACTATCCAGTAAAGTCTCTTGGTGTCAACAGACCATCCTTTAAATGATAACAAATGCTACAAAGTAAGACAATTTGTCCCGAGTTATATCATGTTTGCTAAGTGTGTCTGCAGAAAAAGAATCTCAAAGTTGTATGTAGTGATATGTATGTACTGATAATAAATTTTACTTTGAACATTGAACTTCATATTTGTTCAATGATTGTTGTAGGTTGCCCTATAAAATTTCCCTTACATCAGATTAGGTTAAAACTGATGCAACATAAATTGTGATCTTATTAGCTTAGAAGCACTAAATGAATTTTACCCATCTATGTCCCATCTTTTATGTACATTTTTTGAGTGAAAAAATGATGCTAAAGTTCTGTGTATAGTTCTAGTGACCACACCACTAGAAGGATGTGAGGATAACAAAGAAAATGCTGAGGGCATTGACGAAGATACAGTATTGCAATAAGTTTTGTTTACGGGAAAACATTATCTGGACTATGTTATTTTCTTTGGAATAAAGAGAATGAAGGGAAATTTCGTTGAGGTATATCAAATTATGAGTAGCCTAGACAGGATCAACAGTAATGATGCATTTCCTTGCAGGTAAAGCATTAACTAGGAGGAGTCAAGTCCCTGAATCAGTTATTCTATTAGTTTGTTTTATTTTCACTGTGGGGAGTAGATTTAAGTTAATCGGCAGAATAATTAGAGAGAAATTGAGTAAACATTATTTTGCTCAGCTTCTGTGAGGGTCTGGAACTCACATTCTGGAAAGATGGTGGAAGCAGAAATGTGTACCTCAGTAAAGATGCACTTGACTGAAGAGCCAAAGCTTGCCAGATTATGGAGCTAGAGCTGTGAAGGGAGATCACCTTGGTCCATTTTTAGCCAAGATGAATATCATGGATCAAATAGTTTCTTTCTCTGCTAGAAACCTCTATGACATAGTAAAGCCAGTAATCACATCCTCTTACCATCAGGCAAGTCTTGCATCCTTTCCCATCCCCAAAGTTGAAGATCCCAAGCCCCACCCAGCAGTGGACAAAAGAAAGACCTTGAATTTGGAAATAATTTTCAGTAGCTCAAATTGTCTGTCTTATGCACTACTGCTGGGCTTCTGGACCAAATGATTAATCCGCTTTTAAAATATCGACCAATGTTCAGCTAAGATAAATTGAAGCACTTCTATATCCAGATTCCGCTAAATTATTCCAGAGATCCAGTCAACCAATTTGCATTTTGTTTTATTTATCATTTTCCCAGATGTCAGGGTCCATAGAAATGCCAGAATTTATTGCACATCCCTAATTGCTCTTGAATTGCAGCAGGAATTAGATGACCTCCAGATCATTCAGAAAGCTGAGAGGTTGATCAACAGTACATCAAGGAAGGTACTGTATTATATCCGTGCAGGACACAGATCAATGGGTGACTGTCAGGAGGGAGAAAGAAGGATAGGCAGCCAGTGAGGTGTACCCCTATGGCCATTCCCATCAACCACAGGAGCACCACTTTGGGGATGACATAACAGGAGCTCCTGCATCCATGTCTCTGGCACTGAGTCTAGCTCCATGGCTCAGAAGGAGAGGGGGTGAAGAGGAGTGCAGCATTGATAGGGAATTGATAGTTAGAGGAGAAGACAGGAGATTCCATGGGTATGAAAGCATCACCCCAATGGTATACTGCCTTGCAGATGCCATGGTCAGGGATGTCTCAGGTTGGGTCCACAACATTCAAAAGGAGGAGAGTAAGCAGTTGGAAGCCATGGTACATATTGGTACCAATCACATAGGTGGAAAAGTGAGCAAGTTCTGAAGAGAGAATATTGGGAGTTTGGTAGAAAGCTGAGTAGCATGACTTTTTGGGTTGTAATTTCTGGACTGCAGCCTGTGCTAACTGTTAGTGAAGGCAAGAATAGGATAATTTGGCAGATAAATGAGTAGCTGAGGAATTGGTGCAAGAAATCACTGTGATCTCTTCTGGGGAATGTTCTGTATGATCTGTACAAAAAAAAAAGATGGGTTTCACTTGAACACAAGGTGGGCAGGCTTTCTAGAGATATTCGGGAGGGTTTGAAGTAATGTGACAGGGGGATGGAAACCAGAGTGATAGAGGTGAAAATGGGGCAGCTGGTAAACAACTCGATGCAGTGTGTAGCGATACTGTGAGGATGGACAAGCAGATGATGAGGTAAAAATCTAGTCAGTGTGATGAGTTGAAATCAAACACAGGAGCAAAATTGAAAAGCTGATGAATAGAGGACTGCGAAGTGTGATATCTGAATGTGTGTATTATATGGAATAAGAGAGATGATGTAGCGCAGTTAGAGATTGGCAGGTATGACTGGAGATAAGCCAAACACCACACATCATCAAAAACACACCATCTCTACTGTGACATATGGTGGTGGCTGCATAATGCTGTGGAGATGCTTCACTGCAGCAGGCCATGGAAAGTTTATGAAGGTAGAGGGTAAAATGAATGCAGCTAAATACAGGGAAATCCTGGAGGAAAACCAGATGCAGGCTGCAAGAGAACTGTGACTTGGGAGAAGACTTGTAAGACAATAACCCCAAGCATAAAGCCAAAGCTACACAGGAATGGCTTAAAAACAACAAAGTTAATGCCCTGGAGTGGCCAAGTCAGAGTCCAGACCTCAATCCAATTGAGAGTTTGTGGCTGGATTTGAAAAGAGCTGTTCACTCATGATCCCCACGCAATCTGACAGAGTTTGAGCAATTTTGTGAAGAAGAATGGGGAAAAAATTGCAGTGTCCAGATGTGCAAGACTGATAGAGTCCTGTCCGCACAAACTCAGGGCTGAAATTGTTGCATAAGGTATATCTACTAAATACTAACTTGAAGGGGGTGAGTGATTATGCAATCAATCTTTTTGTGTTTAATAATTGTAATTAATTTAGACACTTTTTAGAGTTTTGTTTCACTTCGCCAGGAAAGAATCTCTTTCTGTGGATCAGTGTCAAAAATATCTAAATTAAATCCACTGTGATTCAATGTTGTAAAACAATAAAACATAGAAACATAGAAAATAGGTGCAGGAGTAGGACATTCGAGCCTGCACTGCCATTCAGTATGATCATGGCTGATCATCCAATTCAGAACCCTATACCTGCCTTCTCTCCATATCCCCTGATCCCTTTAGCCACAAGGGCCATATCTAACTCCCTCTTAAATATAGCCAATGAACTGGCCTCAATTGTTTCCTGTGGCAGAGAATTCCACAGATTCACCACTCTCTGTGTGAAGAAGTTTTTCCTCATCTCGGTCGTAAAAGGCTTCCGCTTTATGCTCAAACTGTGACCCCTCGTTCTGGACTTCCCCAACATCGGGAACAATGTTCTCACATCTAGCCTGTCCAATCCCTTTAGAATTTTATAGGTTTCAATAAGATCCCCGCTCAATCTTCTAAATTCCAGAGAGTATAAGCCTAGTCGATCCAGTATTTCATCATATGAAAGTCCTGCCATCCCAGGAATCAATTTGGTGAACCTTCTTTGTACTCCCTTGATGGCAAGAATGTCTTTCCTCAGATTAGGGGACCAAAACTGCACACAATACTCCAGGTGTGGTTTCACCAAGGCCTTGTACAACTGCAGTGGTTCCTCCCTGCTCCTGTACTCGAATCCTCTTGCAATGAATGCCAGCATACCATTCGCCTTTTTCACCGCCTGCTGTACCTGCATGCCCACTTTCAATGACTGGTGTACAATGACACCCAGGTCTCATTGCACCTGTAAACATGTAAACTTCAAAGAGGAGGGGGTGACTACTTCTTACAGGGACTGTAGCTCCCTAAGTCTGGGAAAATCAGGTTGGTGCAGGATCTCAAAAAATAGAATTTGCAGTATGCTTACAAGATGGCTTTTTAGAGCAGCTTGTGGTTGAGCCCTCCAGGGGAAAGACTAATCTGGATTGAGTGTTGTGTAATGAACCAGATTTGATGAGAAATTTAAGGCAAAAAATCCCTTATGAGGCTGTGAACATAATATGATAGAATTCACCCTGCAGTTTGAGAGGGAGAATATAGTCTGATGTATCCATATTACATTTGAATAAATAAAATTACAGAGGCGTGAGAGAGGATCTGGCCGAAGTTGATTGAAAGGGGAAACTAGCAGGAATTATGGCAGAACAGCAATGGCTGGAATTTCTGGGAGCAATTTAGAAGGCGCAGGATAGATACATTCCAAATATGAAGTATTCTAAAGGAAGATGAGGCAACTATGGCTGACAAAAAAAGTCAAAGACAGCATAAAAAGAAAAGAGAGGCCATATAATAGAACAAAAATTAGTAGGAAGTTAGAATATTGGAAGGTTTATAAAAACCTGCAGAAAGCAACTAAAAAGTCATAAGGAGAGAAAAGATGAAATATGACTGTAAGCTAGCTAATCATATAAAAGAAGATACCAAAAGTTTTTTTTTCAGATACTTATGTATAAAGAGTTAAAGAGAGGTGAGAGTGGATATTAGACTGCTGGAAAATATCACTGGAGAGGTATGTACAAATGGGGGACAAGGAAGTGATGGACAAACTTAATTATTTTGTCTCAGTTTCCTCTGTGGAAGACACTAGCGTATGCCAGAAATTTGAGTGTCAGGGGGCAGAAGTGAGTGTAGTTGCTATTAGTAAGGAGCAGATGTTTGGGAAACTGAAAGGTCTGAAAGTAGATATGTCAGCTGGACCAGATAGGCTATCCCTCATGTTCCTGAAAGAGGTAGCTGAAGAGATTGTGCAGGCATTAGTGATGATACTTCAAGTACCTCTAGATTCTGGAATGGTTCTGGAGGACTGGAAAATTGCAAATGTCACTCTTCAAGAAGGAAAGGAGGCACAAGGAAGGAAATCATCAGCTAGTTAGCATGAATTCAGTGATTGGGAAGACGGTGGAGTCCATTATTAAGGATGAGATTTCAGGGTAAAATAAGCTTAAGTCAGCATTTTCCTGAAGAGGAAATCTTGCCTGACAGATCTGTTGGAATTCTTTGAGGAAGTGGCAAGCAGGATAGAGTCAATGGGTATTGTATACTTGGATTTTCAGAAGGGCCTTGGCAAGATGTTGCACATGAAGTTGCTTAACAAGAGCCCATGGTATTACAGGAAAGGTACTAGAATGAATAGAAGGTTGGCTATCTGGCAGAAGGCAAAGAGTAGAATAAAAAGTGCCTTTTATGGTTGGCTGAAGGTGACTAGTGGTGTTCTGCAGGAGTTGGTGTCAGGACTACTTCTTTTCATGTTATATGTCAATAACTTGGACGATGGAATTGATGGCTTTGTGGAGATACAAGGATAGATGTAGGAGCAGGCAGTGTTGCAGAAGCACAGAGTTTACAGTAGAACTTGCAAATAAGAGAAAATCTGCAGATGCTGGAAATCCAAGCAATGCACACAAAATTCTGGAGGAACTCAGCAGGCCAGGCATCATCTATGGAAAAGAGTAATTATGAAAAAGAGTAAACAGTTAATATCTTGAGTCAAGACCCTTCAGCAGAAGAACTTAGACAGATTGGGAGAATGGGAAAAGAAATGGCATATGGAATTTTGTGTAGGGGAATACTTTTTTCAATCAAAGGGTGATAAAATTGTGGACTTCAATGCGGACAGCTGTCGAGGCCAAGTCATTGGGTATATTTCAAGTGGAGGTTAATAGATTCTTGATAGTCAGGGGATCAAAGATTACAGGGAGAAGCAAGAGGAATGGGGTTGAGAGGGATAATAAGTCAGCCATGATGCAATGGCGGAACAGACTCAATGGGCTGGATCAACTAAGCCTGCTCCTAACTCGTTTGATATTATGATAATTTGGAAGGGTCACTGATGAGTAACCTTCTTGAATCATTGCAGTCCTCGTCTTCCCACCATGCTGTTGGTTTGGCTCTTCCAGGATCTAGACCCAATGATGTTGAAAGTTGGGAAATGTATCTCCTTGTAGTCATTGTATTTACCTGGTAAGTGCAATTGAATTTCTCATCAATGGGGAGACAGAAAATATTGATTGTCGGGTTTAGTGATGACTGAATAATGAAGATAGTCATTAAGAGATTTCATCATGTGAAGAGCAGTGAAGTTTGGCATTTTGTGGCGTGAATGTTACTTGATACTTTTCAGCCCATGACTGAAGGCAGACAGGACTTCTTCACTTGCTAACAAGTTGCGAATGGAGCTGAATATTGTGGAAACATTGGTGAACTTCTCCGTTTCTGATCTTGCAATGTAAGGAGTGTTGTTGATGAAGGTGATTTGGCCTAAAATAATTTCCCGGGATGAATTACCACTAAGTCATTGTTCTTTTTCAAAATTATGATTCTAATTCAGATTGACTCCTTGATTCCTCTTGATCTAACTTTTGTCAGGGCTCCTTAAAACTGTCTCTTTCCTTGATATCATGAGCAATCACTTTCACCTCGTTTCTGGATGTCATCACTTTGGTCCATATATGAACCAAGATTTTATGAGATTGGAAACAAGATATTTCTCAAGAAACCCAAAGTAAGCATCAATGAGTAAGTTATTGATAACTAAGTGCCACTTTATAGCACTGTTAATGACACATTCTATCTCTTTACTGATGATGTAAAGAAGGCTGATTTAATATTAGATTTATCCTGATCTCTCTGACAAGAACATACTAGGGCAATTTCCTATGTTCTCAGGCAGTGTTGTCAATGTATTGGACCAGCTTTCATTTGAATTTATATTGTAGAGGTCATAACATTTAATTTTGACCACTTTCAACCTGGCTCTGTTTCACCGAACCATCAGCTGCTTATCACCTCTTGCAGTCTGCGTCCATTCTCTGACCACTCCTGTGTGGGGATCAGAGACATACATTCAGTATGGAAGTGTGAGAAAGAAAGGAAAAATTCAACAAAGATGTATCATAAAATGTATCTCACTCTCCCTTTAATTCCTTCAAAATGTACTTCTGCTACTGAGCAATAAATATGCATAGTTCATTTGGATCATTCTCTTCTTGGTATCAACCCTTAGGCAAAAGGACAGTTGTGATTCTGTATTCAACAAAACTTTTCTAACATTGAACTAAAGCTGATCTGTTATTGTAGTCTGCTGATGAATATAAACCTTGTGAGATCCTGTCAACATTGCAGTCTATAATAATATTTAAATTAACAGTATTAACTATACGCACTTATAACCTAGTTTTTCTAATTGTATTACCCTCCTTGAAGACTTAAAAATAAAACGATGGCATCCTACACAAAGAGATGAGAGGAAAGATGACTATGTGGCTAGGCGTAGCTCAAGTACCATCTATAAATTTGGTATGTCAACAAATACACTCAAAACCTTCCGTAAATGTACCATGGAGAGTATTCTGACAGGCTGTATCACTGTCTGGTATTGTGGGGGGCCGGGGTCGGGGGCGGGGGGGGCGGGGCGGGTGGCTACCGCACAGGACCAAAAGAAGCTGCAGAGGGTTGTAGATTTAGTCAGTTCCATCTTGGGTACTAGTCTACAAAGTACCCAGAACATCTTCAAGAAGTGGTGTCTCAGAGAGGCAGTGTCTATTATTAAGGACCTCCAGCACCCAGGGCTTCTCCTTTTCTCACTGTTACCATCAGGTAGGAGGTACAGAAGCATGAAGGCACACACTCAGTGATTCAGGAACAGCTTCTTCCCCTCTGCCATCCGATTCCTAAATGGACATTGAATCCTTGAACACCCCCTCACTTTTTAAATATATATTATTTCTGTTTTTCACATCTATTCAGTATACATATACTGTAATTGATTTTCTTATTTATTTATTATTATTTTATTTTTTTCTTCTGTATTATGTACTGCTTTGAACTGCTACTGCTAAGTTAACAAATTTCATGACACATGCCAGTGATAGTAAACCTGATTCTGATTCTGACTGAATGTTTGGTCAAAAGGATTTTAAAAGAAGGAAGTTACCAAGATGCAGGAGTTCAGTGAGAGAAATGTAGACTTGGGGTCTGGATTGCGGAAGGCACAGTTATCAGATAATGAAAAATGGGTTCCACAGGAGATCAGAATCAGATCATAAACAATTGAATGCTGAAAAATTGATAGAATTGGATTTATATTGGAAAAATGACATAAAGGAGAATGGAAGTCAATTAATGACTGGTGTTCACACATGACAATGACAGAATATTATGGACTATTAGCAGGAAAAGATTGGTGAGGTAATTTGTGTTCAGATTGGGAACTGCTGAATCACTGAGATCATAAGTTAATAAATAGCTGGAAATTTTTAGTGTTTTTATTGCTGTAATACTTCATTTCCTCACCACTTGCCTCTTTGTGGAGTCAGAAACATGAAAAATACACAGAAGATTGAGACAGAGTGTCCTTCAGGCTTTAGTAATATTCCACAGATGATACATGGCAATATCATAAACAGTACATCTACTGTATGCCTCTTCCTCAGAACCTTTTATCTATGACAATACAGCAGAGCAAAAGAGTGTAAAATTTGTATCATAAATTACGCTTGTAAGTCATCCTTGTTGCTTATAAGATGTAAAATGTTGATGAAAGAATGACTTATAAATCAGATTTCATTTTAGCTTTTGCAATGGATCTGCGAACACATAGCAGCTGAATACAGTGGTATGAATCCATGAACAAATCAGATCCCACTTCCTTAAATTTATATAAATTTATTTTTCGACTATAAATTTCTTGATTGTAATTCTTCTATTATTACAACTTAAACAATAGAACTTTTGTCTACAACGTTGCCCATAAATCTGCTACTATGAATATGGTTAAGATGAATTATTTTACTGTTTTCAGCATATTCATAATGTCAAATGTAGCCGGAATGTGGCACTAAGCATTTCGTTATAATATCGAGGAATATAGTGAAGCCACACTAGTACTTGCAAAAAAGGTTAAGGTACCCTGATGTACCTTATCTAGCTATCTGCTTGCTGTAAATCATCCAATGTCAACTGCACAGATTATGTTCAGTTCTCTTGAGATAAAAACATAAAGATTGGCTTTATTTGTCACATGCACATTAAAACATCAAAACATTCAGTGAAATGCGTCACTTGCATCAAATCAAATATGCTGGGATTTGCCAAGCAGCCCACACTTCTGGCATCAACCTAGCACACCCAGAACTCACTAACCTTAACCGTATGTCTTTGGAATGTGAGAAGAAACTGGAACACCTGGCAGTCACAGGTAGAATATACCAATTCCTTACAGGCAGCAGCAAGAATTGAACTCTGACTGGTGATCACTGTTGCTATAATAGCATTCTGCTAACCACTCAGACCTCTATACGTTTTGTGCCCTTTATGAATTTAGACAATTAATAGGGTTTTATAGTTAATAAAATAATCCTGACGTACAACTACTGGTGTAATGTGGGGAACTTAGCAGCCAATTTGTATGGATTTATGCATAATAAATACAGCTTACCACTTGGAAACTCATGGCCATTTTTTCTTCCACTTCTCTCTGTTTTCTTCCCTTAATTGTATCTTGTTGAAATACAATTGGATATTCCCATTGTTTTTGGCATTTTGCTTGAACTTTTGCAAGTCTGGAATGATGTGCCTAAAATCAACCTCCATTGAGTAAGTTGCTCCTTTCCTATTCCTGTTATCTGGACTACTTATAGCCTTCTGTACTTTTTTCTGTGAAAACTCAGGATGAAATAAATTAGAATGGTGATGTTTATGTCCATGCATATCAATGGGAGATACCATCCTGTCCGATGCCAATAGCCAATGGCTCAATGATAACTGCAAACAAAAACGGAGAAAGAGGGCAGCCTTGACAAGTCCCACAATGAATTGAAAAAGGGGAGGGAATATTCTGATTAGAGTTAATTGAAGCAGATGGGTGTGAATAAATTATCTCAATCCATTTAATGCAGGATGGTCCAAATCCAAATTCCTTAAGTGCAAACATCATATATGGCCATTCCACTTGGTCAACCGCACGTTGTGCATCTAATGAGATAACTACAGCCTCTTCTGCATGTTTTGTATATAAAATATTGAAAAGACGGCGCAAATTAAAATACATATGTCTACCTGGCATAAATCCAGTTTGATCTGGATGTACAATAGAACTTATATTGACACTCCGATCTGTGACAATCATTCCTTTTCGCCTGGCCTGAATGACACTTTCCACCCGGAAACAGAGAGGCATCTGTAGTGTAGGTAGCCTATATATTGATGGAAACTTTGCCTCATTAGCACAGTTACAAGCAGTTTACAATATCCCGGCATCTAGTTTTTTTTTTAGATATTTACAAATTTGAGATTATGTTGGGAAATATATACCTAACTTTGAGGTTTTAGACAAACATGAGTCCCTGAAGGCAATAAAAAGATTTGATCCTGTTACTCATAGTGCGGTATCCTATTTTTTATCAGATCCTACCTAATGGAGCTTGGGTGAATATTGCAGGTCTTAAACAGGCATGAGTGGATGAATTGGGTATAGAATTGACAGAGGAGGCCTGGGATGAGTGCTTAAAGAGTATACATGATTGTTCGGTCAACGTCAGACACAGACTTATACAGTTTAAAACACTACATAGACTCCATTATTCCAAAGAAAAGTTGCACAGTTTCTACCCAGATGTTTCTCCAGTTTGTAATAGATGTAAGTCTCTGAACAGTAACTTGTCGCATTCATTCTGGTCATGTTGCAAGCTTTATGCATACTGGAAAAGTATTTTCCACTGTTTTTCTGAGGCTTTTGGGAAGCGGTGGGAACCAGGCACCCTCATAGCCATTCTTGGAGCAACAAGCTCCCTATCTTCAGCTAATAAGTATGAAAAATCAGCTGTATTGTTTGGAATAGTGATTGCTAAGAACTTAATCCTCCAAATGTGGAAAATGGGCTCTGTGCCTATGTACGATCTGAGGCTGAGAGAACTGGCAAATACTTTATATTTGGAGAGACTGAGACTATGTAATGAGGACAGAGGGGACATCTTTGAAAGGATATGGGGCCTTGCGAGGTGAGGACTGAGGTTTTTTGGTGCGGTGCACCTTTGCTGTGTATGTTTACTTTTGCCTTTATGTTTTTCTCTCTTCTGCTGCTCAATATTTAATCTGAATTTGCTATGGTTGTTGTTTTTGTGGATGTGATCTGTTTTTTTTTGTTTGTTTGTTTGTTTGTTAGTAATAAATGTAAAAACATTTAAAAAAAAGAATAAATTAGAACGGAATGCATTATTAACCCAACACAGGTCAATAAGCAGCGGAACAGTGGATTTAGATCAAGATTGCTTCATAATGGGTTATTATCTGAGTGCTTTTGATATTTTTATGTTTAGAGCATTCTGGTGATAGTTATTTCTTTCTCTAAGTGGTGCTAGGAAGTTTGTGAACCCTGTAGAAATGTCTCTGCATAAATATTAACTAAAATGTGATCAGATCTTCATGTAAGTCCTAAAACTAGAGAACCTAATTAAATAAATAAAATAAAAGGCATTATACTTGTTCATTTATTTATTGAGAAAAACGATCCAGTATTACATGCCTTTGTTGTAAAAGGTATGTGAACCTTTGCTTTCAGTAACTGGTGTGACCCCCTCGTAGAGCAATAACTTCAACTATTCCTCCTTACAAAAGTGCTTCAACTCAGGGATGTTGGTGGTCTTCCTTGTATAAACTGTTTGCTTCAGGTTCTTCCACAATATTTCAATGGGAGTAAGTTCAAGACTTTGTATCAGCCATTCCAAAACACAAATTTTCTTCTTTTCTGTTGTTGATATAGTCTTGTCGTTCAGATTATTATCTTTTTCCATTATCCAACTTCTATTAAACTTCAGGTGACAGACTGCTACCCTGACATTTTTCTGTAAAATGTCTTGATACAATTTTGAATTCATTTTTCCCTCAATGATTGCAAGCTGTACAAGCCCTGAGGCATCAAAGAAGCCCCAGATCATGATGCTCCTTCCATAGGACCTTAAGGCATAGGAACAAAATAAGGCAAATCAGCCCATCAAGTCTGCTCTGCAACTCCATCATGGGTGATCCTGTATCCCACTCAATTTCATCAACCTGCCTTGTCGATATATTATTTCATACCCTGACTAATCAGGTAATGATCAACTTCTAAGTTAAATATATGCATGGACTTGGCTTCCACTGCAGCCTGTAGCAAAGCATTCCACAGATTTACTACTCCCTGGCTAAAACATTTCCTCCTTACCTCTTTTCTAAAGGATTGCCCTCAATTTTGAGGCTGTGCCCTCTAATTCTGGATACCCCCCATAGGAAACATACTCTCCATAACCACCTTATCTAGTCCTTTCAACATTTAGTAGGTTTCAATGAGAATCCCCTGCATTCATCTGAATTCCAGAGAGTACAGACCCAGAGTTGCCGAACTCTCCTCATGTGTTAACACCTTCATTCCCGGAATCACCCTCATGCACCTCCTCTGCCATCTCTGCAATGACAACACATCCTTTCTGAGACATGGGGTCCAAAACTCTTGACAATACTCCAAGTACAGCCTGACTAGTGTTTTATAAGGGCTCAGCATTATCTCCTTGGTTTATATTCTATTACCCTTGAAATCAATGCCAACATTGCATTTGCCTTCTTTACCACTGATTCAACTTGTAAATTAAATTTCTGGGAGTCCTACACATGGAATCCTAAGCCCCTTTGCACCTCTGATGTTTGAACCTTTTCCTTATTTATATAATGGTCTGCATTATTGTTCCTTCTACCAAATGCATTATCATACATTTCCCAACACTGTATTCCATCTGCCACTTTTTTGCCCATTCTTCCTATTTGTTTAAGTCCTGTTGCAATTGCATTGCTTTCTCAGCACTAACTATCCCTCCACCTATCTTCATATCATCCATAAACCTTGCCACAAAGCCATCAATTCTATGATTTAAATCAATGGCAAACAATGTGA
Source organism: Mobula birostris (assembly GCF_030028105.1). Taxonomy (NCBI): domain Eukaryota; kingdom Metazoa; phylum Chordata; class Chondrichthyes; order Myliobatiformes; family Myliobatidae; genus Mobula; species Mobula birostris. The sequence goes on from NC_092377.1 coordinate 51,533,707, forward strand.
AAAACAGTGGACCTAATACTGAACCCTGAGGAACACCACTAGACGGCAGCCAAACAAAAAAGGCCTCTTTTATTCCCACTTGCTACCTCCTGCCTGTCAGCCATTCCACTATCCATGCCAGTATCTTGTAACGCCATAGGATTTTATCCTGTTAATCAGCCATATGTGTGGCATGTTGTCAAACGTCTTCTGAAAATCCAAGTAAATGACATCCACTGCCTTTGTAATTTGCTTGTCCATTTTGTCCACCTTGCTCGAAGATACTTCCTCGAAGAACTATAACAGATTTGTCAGGCAAGGTTTCCCTTCACAGAAACCATGCTGGCTTTGATTTATTTTATCATTAGTCTCCAAGTACCTTGAAACCTCACCCTTAATAATAGACACCAACACTTTCCCAACCCCTGAGCTTAGGCTAACTGGCCTATAATTTCCTTTCTTTTGCCTTCCTCCTTTCTTAAAGGGTGGAGTGACATTTGCAATCTTCCAGTCCTCTAGGACCATGCCAGAATCAAGTGATTCTTGAAAGGTCATGACCAATGCATCCATTATCTCTTCAGCAACCTCTCTCAGGACTCTGAAATGTAGTCCTTCTGGCCCAGGTGATTTATCCACCTTAAGACCTTTGAGTTTGCCTACAACTTTTTCCTTTGTAAAGGTAATGGCACTCACTCCTGCTCCCTGACACTCACGGACCTCTGGTACACTGCTAATGTCTTCCACAGTGAAGACAGATGCAAAGTACCCATTAAGTTCATCTGCTATTTCTTTGTCCCCCATTACTACCTCACCAGGATCATTTTCCAGTGGTCCTTTATTAACTCTCACCTCCCTTTTACTCTTTATGTAACTGAAAATCATTTGGCAAGTCTGCCCACAATATAAAGCATGATACAAAAAGTTTTTTCAGTTCACCAGGGTGCAGGATAGGTATGTTCCACAGAGGAAGAAGTTCTCAAATGGCAGGGGTAAGCAATTGTGGTGGACAAAGGAAGTTAAAGGACATCATAAAAGTCAAGGAAAGGACATATACAGTAGCAAAAGTGAGTGGGAAGTTGGATGATTGGGAAGCTTTTAAAGTCCAACAAAAGGCAGTGAAAAAATGTTGCCTACCATGCTTCGCAGTTCGGATGAAATTTTGGTGTTGGTGTGCAGTGCCCTTTTCCCTCCAGACATAGCAATGTGCATTTCTGCCAGTGAGTTCAACTTTTGTCTCATTTGTACATAGAACATTCTCCCAGAAGCATTGTAGAACATTCAGGTGGTACTTCACCAACTTGAGATGTGCAGCAATGTTTTTTGGAGAGCAGTGGGTTCCTCCATGGTATCCTTCCATGAACACCATTCTTGCTCAGTGTTTTTCTTATGGTGGATACATGAACAGAGATTTTAGCAGGTTCTAGAGATTTCTGAAGGACTTTTGCTATTACCCTTGGGTTCTTCTTCATCTCCTTCAGCATTGCACGCTATGCTCTTAATGTGATCTTTGCCCACTCCTAGGGAGAGTAGCAACAGTACCGAGTTTCCTCCATTTGCAGACAATTTCGGTTACTGTAGACTGATGAACACACAGGTCTTTCGAAATGCATTTGTAGTCTTTTCCAACTTCATACTTCTCTCCAAGGTCCTCTGAAGTTGTTTTGATCAAGGCATGGTGCACATAAACAGATCTTTCTTGAGAAGAGAAGGCTCTATCAGTATGCTGACTTTCTAGTGTCTTTTTATAGGGCAGGGCATCTCTACAACCCACACCTCCAATCTCATCTCACTAATTGGAATACCCGACTCCAAATAACTTTTGTAGAATGCATTATCCCAGAGGTTTACATACTTTTTCCAACAAATACATGTAATATTGGATCATTTTTCTCAATAAATAAATAAGTATATTTCTTTGTGTTATTTATTTAATTGAGTTCTCTTTATTTAGCTTTAGGACTTACATGAAGATCTGATCACATTTTAGGTCACATTTATGCAGAAATAGAGAAAATTCTACAGTGTTCACAAACCTTTTAGCACCACTGTATAGAGCTGCATAAATTTTTAAAAAGGAGCAATTGATGAAAAAGTGCTGGGGAAAGAAGATGTAACTATGTTCAATAAAAAGTATTCACTGATTAGAGCTTGATATATTTGGATCTCTGTATTTCTGTATCTCTTTATCTGTAAACTCTATTGTCCAGATTAACCTCTGATTATCCAAATCCTGAATCATTCATAAATACATTACCCTCATATTAGAAGGCTCTACGTTTTGACGTTTGGTCACTAAAACTCTCCTCTGCTTTGAATCTCATTTAAGATATCCATTAAAACTAACTCTGGTCATCTGCCCTTGAGCGATCTGGTGCTTTGCTGTCTCTGTGAAGACTCCAGGAGGCGAGCAGCCTCGAGGCTAAGAAGCTCAGAGATAGTCATAGTCATAGTCATACTTTATTGATCCCGAGGGAAATTGGTTATGATGGGACATGAACTCATGGTAGGTTCCATTTCTTGCTGATTAAAGTATTGAGGAAGATTAAGGGAAGGATGAGTTGAGTGCCATCTATCAGCCTCTTACTCGCTAGTGCTGGAGGAAGGTTCTGAGTGTGATGGTCTCTCTCTCTCTCTCCCTCTTACTTTTTTGTGCACGTGGGCTAGTGGGGGAGATTGGTGTTGATGTTTTTCTTTTAACATCTTTCATAGTTTTCTTTGTTGTTTTGTAGCTGTCTGGAGAAGACAAGTCTCACAGTTGTATACTGCATGCATACTTTGACAATAATGCACTTTGAACTTTGTATCTCTCTCTACAGTCTTTCTTGAGATGCATCTCTGAAATATCTTGGGACATTAAGTGGATTATATGAAAAGCAAATTATTGTTGTCAAACTCCTACTGAGAGTAAATTAATATAATGATACTGCTTTAACCAACTGTATAGAAACAGAGAAACATAGAAAATCTACGGCACAATACAGGCCCTTCGGCCCACAAATTTGTGCCGAACATGTCCCTACCTCAGAAATGACTAGGCTTACCTATAACCCTCTATATTTCTAAGCTCCATGTACCTATCTAAAAGTCTGTAAAAGATCCTATAGTATCCACCTCCACCAGCTTTGCTGGCAGCACATTCCATGCACTCACCACTCTCTGAGTACAAAACTTACCCCTGACATCTCCTCTGTACCTACTCCCCAGCACCTTAAACCTATTTCCTCTTGTGGCAACCATTTCAGCCCTGGGAAAAAGTCTTTGACTATCCACACGATCAACACCTCTCATCATCTTATACACCTGTATCAGGTCACCTCTCATCCTCCGTCGCTCCAAGGAGAAAAGGCTGAGTTCACTCAACCTATTCTCATAAGGCATGCTCCCCATCCAGGCAACATCCTTGTAAATCTCCTCTGCACCCTTTCTATGGCTTCCACATCCTTCCTATAGTGAAGCGACCAGAACTGAGCACAGTACTCCAAGTGGGGTCTGACCAGGGTCCTATATAGCTGCAACATTACTTCTCGGCTCCTAAATTCAATTCCATGGTTGATGAAGGCCAATACACCATATGCCTCCTTATCCACAGAGTCAACCTGCGCAGCTGCTTTGAGCGTCTTATGGACTCGGACCCCAAGATCCCTCTGATCCTCCACACTGCCAAGAGTCTTACCATTAATACTATATCCTGCTATCACATTTGACCTACCAAAATGAACCACTTTACACTTATCTGGGTTGAACTCCATCTGCTACTTCTCTGCCCAGTTTTGCATTCTATCAATGTCCTGCTGTAACCTCTGACAGCCCTCCACACACTATCCACAACACTCCCAACCTTTGTGTCATCAGCAAACTTACTAACCCATCCTTCCACTTCTTCAACCAGGTCATTTATAAAAATAACGAAGAGTAAGGGTCCCAGAACAGACCCCTGAGGCACTCCACTGGTGACCGACCTCCATGCAGAATATGATCTGTCTACAACCACTCTTTGTCTTCTGTGGGCAAGCCAGTTCTGGATCCACAAAACAATGTCTCCTTGGATCCCATGTCTCCTTACTTTCTCAATAAGCCTTGCATGGGGTACCTTATCAAATGTCTTGCTGAAATCCATATACACTACATCTACTGCTCTTCCTTCATCAATGTGTTTAGTCTCATACTCAAAAAATTCAATCAGGCTCGTAAGGCACGGCCTTCCCTTGTCATAGCCATGCTGACTATTCCTAATCATATTATACCTCTCTAAATGTTCATAAATCCTGACTCTCAGGATCTTCTCCATCAGCTTACCAACCTCTGAGGTAAGACTCACTGGTCTATCATTTCCTGAGCTAGCTCTACTCCCTTTCTTGAATAAAGGAACAACATCCGCAAGCCTCCAATCCTCTGGAACCTCTCCCACTCCCATTGATGATGTAAAATCATTGCCAGAGGCTTAGCAACCTCCTCCCTTGCCTCCCACAGCAGCTTGGGGTACATCTCATCTGGTCTCGGCAACCTATCCAACTTGATGCTTTCCAAAAGCGCCAGCACATCCTCTTTCTTAATATCTAAATGCTCAAGCTTTTCAGTCTGCTGCACGTCATCACTACAATCACCAAGATCCTTTTCCATAGTGAATTCTGAAGTAAAGTATTCATTAAGTACCTCTGCTATTTCCTCCGGTTCCATACATACTTTCCCACTGTCACACTTGATAGGTCCTATTCTTTCACATCTTATTCTCTTGGCCTTCACATACTTGTAGAATGCCTTGGGGTTTTCCTTAATCCTGCCTGCCAAGGCCTTCTCATGGCCTCTTCCGGCTCTCCAGATTTCCTTCTTATGCTCCTTCCTGTTAGCCTTATAATCTTCTAGATCTCTAACATTACCTAGCTCTCTGAACCTTTTGTAAGCTTTTGTTTTCTTCTTGACTAGATTTATTACAGCCTTTGTACACCACGGTTCCTGTACCCTACCATAACTTCCCTGTCTGATTGGAACGTGCCTATGAAGAACTCCACACAAATATCCCCTGAACATTTGCCATATTTCTTCTGTACTTTTCCATAAGAACGCCTGTTTTCAATTTAAGCTTCCAATTCCCTGCCTGATAGCCTCATAATTCCCCTTACTCCAATTAAATGCTTTTCTAACTTGTCTGTTCCTATCTCTCCGATGCTATTGTAAAGGAGACAGAATTATGATCACTATCTACAAAATGCTCTCCCACTGAGAGATCTGACACCTGACCAGGTTCATTTCCCAATACCAAATCAAATACAGCCTCTCCTCTTGTAGGCTTATCTACATATTGTGTCAAGAAACCTTCCTGAACACACCTAACAAATCAAATGGATCTAATGGATCATGCTTTCTGCACTGAACCAAAATCACTGAACAGGTTGTATGGTTTCAGCTCCATATCTCCATGTTCATGGATCTCATTGATATCTGCCTCAACTGTTCATATGTCAAGAGAAGAAGTTTTAGTTACCACACATATCATATGGCATAAATTCCATTGACCCTTGGATATATAATTCCATTTATATCCAAGGGTCATATTCTGATACTCATGCCTCAATGATGGACAAGTAACATTCATATAGCACCTTGTGCTGAGCAACAGCCAATATTGACATTTTAAAAATCCCACAAAGACATAAGAACATAAGAAATAGGAGCAGGAGTAGGCCATCTGGCCCGTCGAGGCTGCTTTGCCTTTCAATAAGATCATGGCTGATCTGGCCATGGACTCATCTCCACCAACCTGCCTTTTCCCCGTAACCCTTACTTCCCCTACTATGCAAAAATCTATCCAACCTTGCCTTAAATATATTTACTGAGGTAGCCTCCACTGCTTCACTGGGCAGAGAAGTCCACAGATTCCACCACCTTCTAGGAAAAGCAGATAGTCCTCATCTCCATCCCAAATCTACTCCTCCGAATCTTGAGGCTATGTCCCCTCGTTCTAGTCTCACCTACCAGTGGAAGCAACTTTTCTGCCTTGATATCATCTATCCCTTTCATAAATTTATAGGTTTCTATAAGATCTCCTCTCATTCTTATGAATTTCAGCGAGTACAGTCTCAAGGACTCAATCTCTCAAAGACTCTCAGGAAGATTCCATTTTTGATTATTCACGTGAATACAACTATACCTGCACCTTGTGGGCACATTTTTCATTGGCAACAAATAAGGTTAAAAACATAAGTAGGTTATTCTATTTGAGCCACGTTTATTTTGGTGAAGTCATGTTAGAAATGAACAGGTACAAAAATTGCTATGTCCTTTGCTATGAAATTTGTAATTTTAGGAGGATCAGGCAAGTAGCCTCAGGTAAAATATTTCTGAGCCCAGACATTTCACAACCAAAGTATCCTGCTTAGGAAGAAAGCAACTAATGAACCACCAGCACAGCTCCCGCATATGATTGCTACCTAGGGCACCCACCCCTGTAAGGTGAACATATATGAACAGCAACATAGGTCAGATTCAGTTGCAATGCCTTGTTTCTGTTCCACTGCCATAAAATTCAATAGTATGACATTGTCTCACATGTGAATCATATTGCACGGGATCTCTGGATATGAAACTTCCACCAGTTATTTCCTTCAGGAAAGAAGGAGAAATAAAACTCGATAATCACATGAGTGGTCAATATTTATAAAATCAATTTGAATTCTCAACCTTAGTATTTGCAGCACATTTTTTAATATTTCCAGTTAACAGTGGAGAAGTTGAGATCCTCTGTTGCTTTAACCCATTACTCTTGCATCCCCCTGTGATTTGTTTACTTATCCTCTCCTCTCTTTTTCCAGTTGGCTGTTGGGGGGGGGGGGGGGGAGGGTGGTATGGAGAGGGGGTGGGCTATAGAATATCTCCAAAAAAGTGATCCCTTCCTATTTGTTCCTTCGTTCTACCCGTATGACCTTAGTATGTATTGGAAATTTAATCCTCCATTCTTGCTGAGCTGTACAGTAGTTCCAATTATTGAAAGCCACTTTCACAGCTAATTGTTGTCTATGATTGTGCATGCCTTTTTTTTTCAAAAGGAGGACTATAATTTTGTCCCTATCAGCAGTACTGCAAGAACATGACACCAAACAGCAAGCCTGCTTCCCTCAAGTACACCTGTGTATTTCTGCATTACTTAACAATGTACAAATGCATCTTTCTTGCCTTATGTCCTGGATAACTGGTCTCATTGTGTTGACTGGGAGGTTGTATTTGGTACTTGAAAGGTTCCTCAGAAGGAATGAGGTCTTCTGCAGTGTCTCTTTTGTTAAATCAGTGACAAGAAACTTGTCCTACTATTGGTTTTTGGTGAAAGAAAAGTTGGAGTTTGGTTGAAATCAAGAGGTTGGACATTCATTCATACTTTAAAGATTTGAATGCTCTGATACATGCATCTCAGTGGCAAGGTTAGTTTCCTATTCCATCCAGGATTACTTGTTCCATTGCAGCATGAACACCTGATACTGACATAACATAGCAATCAGCCTATTCCATTTCCAAAGCAGTTTAGAAATGCACTGTGCATTTAACTAGTCAAATAGTGGAGAGGTTTTTGTTCAAGTCAGATATCATTATGGTTTTGATTATGGTTGCCTTGATTCCACCCTCCATCAGCAAGCCTACTTCGAGGCCATTGTGATTTCATCAAGAGTCTGCTCACATAACTGTCTAGGGGCTAATCAATAATTAGATCTTAAGCATCTGTCGAGTACTATGTTGATTCATCAGTGGTTAAATGGCAGGCGCCAAAAACGCCCAAGGATGGCATGGTACATGAAAACACTGACAGTATGTTAGTGTATTCCACTATTCTTCTCATCATCATCATAGGAAGGGAATGCTTTATTTCACCAGCTGGAAATATTCAGCATGAGTACAATAGCTTGTTTCTCTTGAAAGCAATTTATATAGACATCCAAACTCAGCTAAATGTGTGCATGATCTCAGCTTCAGCCTTAAGGAAATTCCTTCTATCAGCTCTCATCTCACATTTCTTCCACAGCTATCAATATGATCTGACCTTAGCATAGATATGTTGCTGGAAAACTGTTAGATTTGCTTTAACTTGTTGTTAGTCAAAGGATATATTTTGCAATTTACAGTATATTTTTATAAATGAAGTGAAATATTTAACCAGTCAAATTAGATTTATGACAAAACAATGACACGTACCAAGTAACTCCTTCTTTACCTGCATTATTAAGACAGTTGTTCAAGGAGCATTGGAGAGTTGACCTTTTTATTGTCTCTTAGTGGAAACAAAGATGTTTCATCATTCTTGCCACAATTAGGGGTTCACAGCTCGGGCAGAGGAAGCTCCAAGTAGAAAGGTGGAGCAGAAGTAAGTACTGTTCGTAAAGTTGCCTCACAACCCCAAGGACAAGGTTTAACTCTGACCTGGGGTGCTGTTCATGAATTTGCGTGTTCACCATGTGACTGCATGGCTTTCCTTTGGCTGCTTTGATTTCCTCAAGCATGTTGGTAGTTAATTGGTTACTATAAATATTCTTTAACACAGGTGAGCAGCAAAATAAGTAAAGGGGGAATTGATGGGCAAACTGCAGTGAAATTGACAAAAGGGAGTGGTAGTAAATGCTCAGATAGGAGCTATTGTGGACCTGATGGACTGAAAAGCATTCTTCTACATGTCTGCATTATAGTTTAGGAAACACTCTGCATCATGCCCAAATATAGTTAACTATGAAGGATATTCCTCAACTTTACTGTGCACTTAGAGGTTGTCATTGAGGAACACTAGACACCACAACCATTTTCATCCTTTGCTCGTAGCACAGCGAAGGGTTGTGTCCACCATGTGCGATCCTCATAAGGGTTCTCCAGTTATTGAAGTAAGACAAAAAATTATTAATCTTATTAATAGTAACAATAGTAATTTATTTATAGAGTGCCTTTCATACAAATGATGTAGTTCAAAGTGCTTTACAATGGGGTAAAGTGCAAACATGAAAATAAAAGACAAAATGATGTCAGTTAAAAGCAAGGTTAAATAAATAGGTTTTGAGCTGGTGTTTTAAAGTGCCAAATGAGTTTGCATCCCTTATAGTTTTAGGTATTGTGTTTCACAGTTTAGGAGTGTAGTTCAGAAAAGCTGATCTGCTGATTATCTTTTGAGGGAGATTGTTTAGATTTTAGAGACTGGCGGAAGAAGACCTGACAGCTTGAGCAGGATTATAAAACAAAAGTGATTTTGTGATGTACTCCAGTCCCAGACTGAGAGCTTTAAACAAGTAAGAGAACTTTAAAATCAATTCTAAAAGATACAAGAGTACTATCTTTTCAGTGCAGAGTAGTTAGGATGGAAGTGATATGCTCCCTCATCCTGTTTTTAGTTAAAAGCCCAGCAGTGGTCTTCTGAACAAGCTGTAGTTTTTCAATAGATTTCTTTTGAAGCCGGTAAAAATTGCTCTGCAAATAATCTGGCCAATTTGATATAAAGGCATGAATTAGTTTTTCAGCATCATTACATGACAGAAGTGAATGTACCTTTGCAATATTTCTTGCAAAGAAATGCTGCTCTGGTTGCTTTCTTTATGTGGGATTTAAAATTCAAATCTGAATCCAGGATAACACTCAGGCTTGTTACTTCTGATCTTACAAAAGGAGCGAAGTTCCCAAGCTTATGAACAAATTTATCTCTTTTGGCTTTGTGACCGACTAAAAATATTCCAGTTTTATCTAGATTTAGTTTTAGGAAATTATTGCTCATCCGTTTGTTTATTGCAGCCATACCAGAAGTCAGAGAAGACAGGGTGTTATCATCAGAGGGCTCAACCAAGATATACTATACAATTTTGTCATAAACAAGAGAAAATCTACAGATGCTGGAAATCTGAGCAACACACACAAAATGCTGGAGCAATTCAGCAGGCCGGGCAGCAGCTATGGAAAAAAGTACAGTCGATGTTTCAAGCCGAAACCGTTTGGCAGGACTGGAGAAAAAAAACTTGGAAGGTGGGGGGAGGGGAGAGAGAAATGCCATGTGATAGGTGAAACCTGGAGCAGGAGGGATGAAGTAAAGAGCTAGGAAGATGATTGGTGAAAGAAACAGAAGGCCATGGAAGAAAGAAAAAAGGGGTGGGGGAGGAGCACTAGAGGGAGGTGATGGGTGGGTAAGGAGATAACGTGAGAGGGGGTCAAGGGGATGGGAAATGGTGAAGGGGAGGTGGGGTGTTGAGGCATTACTGGAAATTACAGAAATCGATGTTCATGCCATCAGGTTGGAGGCTACCAAGACAGAATGTGAGGTGTTATTCCTCCAACCTGAGTATGGCTTTATCATGACAGTGGAGGAGGCCACGGATGGACATATGGGAAAGGAAGTGGGAGGTAGAATTGAAATGGGTGGTCACCGGGAGATCCTGCTCATTCTGGTGGATGGAGCGTAGATGCTCGGCAAAGTGATCTCCCAATCTATGTCGTGTCTAACCAATATACAAGAGGCCACACCAGGAGCACCAAACACAGTATATGACCCCAACAGACTCACAAGTGAAATGTCGCCTCACCTGGAGCGACTGTTTGGGGCCCTGAATGGTAGTAAAGGAAGAGGTGTAGGGGTAGGTGAAGCATTTGTTCCATTTGCAAGGACAAATGCCAGGAGGGAGATCAGTGAGCAGGGACGAATGGACAAGGAAGTCGTGTAGGGAGTGATTTCTGCGGAAAGCAGAATGTGGGGCGGGGGGGAAGATGTGTTTGGTGGTGGGATCCCCCTGGAGGTGTCGGAAGCTTTGGAGAATTATGTGCAGGATGCAGAATCTGGTGGGGTGGTAGATGAGACCAAGAGGAACCCTATCCCTGGGTGTGTGGTGGGAGGATGACGTGCATAAAATGGAAGAGGTGTGGTCGAGGGCAGCGTTGATGATGGAGGAAGGGAAGCCCCTTTCTTTGAAAAAGGAGGACATTTCTTTCATTCTAGAATGAAAAGCCTCATCCTGAGAGTAGATGCGGTGGAGACGGAGTAATTGAGAGAAGAGGATGGCGTTTTTACAAGTAGCAAGGTGGGACGAGGCATAGTTCAGGTAGATGTGAGAGTCCATTGGTTTATAATAGACATTGGTGCATAAGCTGTTGCTGGAGATAGAGGCAGTGAGATCGAGAAAGGGAAGTGTCAGAAATGGACCAGGAGAATTTCAAATCTACTCCTCAGCATTTTTTCTCCAGTCCTGCTGAAGGGTTTCAGCCAAAATGTCAACTGCACTTTTTTCCATTGATGCTGCCTGGCCTGCTGAGTTCTTCCAGCATTCTGTGTATGTTGTGTGTATGCAATTCTGTGTCATCTGCATAACTGTGGAAATCAAGTTTATACTCTTTAATGATGTGTTCTTAAAAAAGGGGAAAAGAAGCCCGACAGCTTCCCTGAACAACACCAAAAGGTACATTTTGTCTCTTAGAAAAATAATCTCCAAGGGAGACAAAATATTTCTTCCTATAATATATGAGTGAAACCAATTAAGCATGCTACCAGGGAGGCCAACTTAGTTCTTCAAGGTGATCTATGAGAATGTTGTGGTCAACTATGTCAAAGGCAGCACATAAATCTAGGAGAATTAGAACTGAGATGCTGTTGGTATGTGCTGAACCTGAGGTGACTGACAAAGGCTGTTTCCGAACTGTGTATTACTCTAAAACCCGACTGAAATGTTTCTAGAATAGTGTTCTCATTCATACAATTGTTAAGTTGGTTGAAAATGACTTTTTCAAGAAACTTGCCCAAGGCGGGAAGAGTTGATATAGATCTGCAGTTAGCTTGTACCTCATTATCAAAGATTGGCTTTTCCTGAAGGGTTTTGACAGCCCTGCTTAAATTTTGAAGGCATCTGGAAAAACTCCAGTTTCAAAGATGTGGTAATAACCTTTGGTTCCTCGCTTCAATAGATTTGAGAGGTCATGTAGAGCTGTGCAAAGCCAAAGTATCACACAACAGTATCTTAACACCACTCATTAATTGGTTCATTTTCTACAGTGATAAGTAGAAGATGCTCATAAGCAAGTTGAAAAATATTTTAAAAAGGACCAAATTGTTAAGGCAAGACCCATACCTTAATTCCGTATGTATTGCCTCTAAGTGCCAGCTGGGAGAATGAGTGACCCAATTAATTCCTGCAACAGTGTGTTTTTTAGCTCTAGGTTCCCCTAGAAACCTGGAACTCAGTTTGCAAACCAGTCTTCCTTATTCATGAACATATTGCTGGAAATTATGCCAATGATACCATTAGTTTTTGCTAATGGTACAAAAACTCATGATTGTGGCAATATCTTTTAGTTCTTTACCACCTGAAGGCCAATACCTGCAGTTGCTATCACAATGATACACCTCTGCCATTCCTTTTAATCAATTTCCGTACAGAATTCCTTTTATTTTCCACAAGATTAATCCATGGCAGCCATGTTTCATGCTGCACCATATAAAATAATTCACAAAGCTTCAGAGTATTTACAATGAGCCTTTTGAAATACTCTCTTTAGAACAGTAAAAATGTGAGAAAAATATTGCCATATTCTATTCACACAATGTTCTATTGGCTAGGGTTTCAGTAAAGTATGCATATAGTTTGAACCCTTTTAAAGTACTCCTGTAAATATTTTATTTCTATTATTCAGCATCCAATTACTTCATCATTGGATAAACCATGACATCATGTTTGGCCCATGAAAGGTGAGCATCTTCACATATCACTTTCTACTTCTTTCCAAATAATTCTGAGACTTTTTGTGTGCTTCAACTTTATTAGTTGGTAGAAATGTGCATGAAATATTGCATGTAGCATGGCAAAAAAATGACAAGACACCAAGTGGAATTTTGTTAGCTACTGTCCTGCCGGGGCATTCATACAGGCTCTGTTTTTCAATATATTTCCTTCCTTCCCATCTCTCATTGTGCTGAGATAATGCTGCACATTATTGAAAACAAGTTAGTGATGCCAAACCTGTTTGTCTGGACTGTGGCTTCTAGCAATCATATTACTCATGGTAGATTAAATGGCAAAAGATATCAAAATTAGACAGGATCAATTACAGTGTAATTTTGCCTGCTGCCTTGGCATAGGTGTAAGTGCAAGCAATAAGATATCTAAGCACCTCAAAGCAGATGCTCCAGTGAAGCATATCTAATCCTTTGAAGCAGAGATCTTGCTGATTATTATTGTGATTCCATGTCGAGTTGGGAAAAGCATGATGATCTTAGTTTTACCTTTTCTTTCTTGATTCTATGTAGATTTTATGAAATTATATGTCATGTGCTGTTTTTGCTAAATCAAGCCAATCAGGTAGGTGAAAGACTACTTTCTCAGGACATGTCATGTGATGTAACAATCTGTTAGTTGCTCTGACCATCATAGTTATTTTTGAATATAGCGCAACATAATCAATCTTTCTTCATTTCCTGGGAGATTTCCGGAGTGGGACTGTTGGTCAAATTGGTGTTGTGCTAAATCAAAAAAAAGTTGACCTCCAGATATATTTACAGTAATGCAAAATTAATGTAATTCAAACCATTAAACTTTTAAGAAGTATACATATATGTGGGTATGTGTTCAACAAAATGTTGCACTTTGCCACATTCAAGAATATCACCCAGTCTTGGAAAATCTTCTATCATTAATGTAATGTTATGATTACAATTTGCCTAGAAATAATGCTACAAATGTCACTCTGGATTTGGACTTCCATTGGCAGATTATGTGTACAAGTAGTTTTGTGAACAACAGGAATTCTGCAGATGCTGGAAATTCAAGCAACACACATCAAAGTTGCTGGTGAACGCAGCAGACCAGGCAGCATCTCTAGGAAGAGGTACAGTCGACGTTTCAGGCCGAGACCCTTCGTCAGGACTATTCTAGGAAGAGGTACAGTCGACATTTCAGGCCGAGACCCTTCGTCAGGACTACTCTAGGAAGAGGCACAGTTGACGTTTCAGGCGAGACCCTTCGTCAGGACTCCTGACGAAGGGGTCTTGGCCTGAAACGTCGACTGTACCTCTTCCTAGAGATGCTGCCTGGCCTGCTGCGTTCACCAGCAACTTTGAAGTAGTTTTGTGACTGGTTTAGTCTGTGTTTATAATATACAGTACTTTTTTCATATGTACTTTTACAGCACTTTAGGTGTATTAAATTGTTTAGATTGTGTATCTATAAGCCCCCAAAGCAATCACTTTTTCAATTCCTAGTGGAAATCTGCCACTGAGTATATACTCCTTTACAATTGTCTTTACATAACACATTGAATCCTCTGTCTTCCATAAGATTAATCCTTATCAGCCAGTCTCTAGTCATAACTCCCTCTTTTTCTAATAGGAATCTGCGCATCAAATAGCCCTCTTTCAATGGGGTGCTCAAGTCAAATTTGTTTGGAAAAAATAAAAGCAACTTAAAAATTACAGGAGATGACTAATTTTCACCACTTAGTTTTGTAATAACAGCACACAGCTTCTAAAGCTGCAAGAATTTTTCAAAGCTCGTTTCATATTTGAGATTATTGTTTGGGGATTGATTTTAAGATCACAGCAGGAGGAGTTCCTAACAGCCAAGAAGTATCAACTATTATCTGAGTAACTTGTGGTAAGATAAACTCTGTGTTTGGTTCACTTTTTATGCTGCAGTTATCATTGCTCTTCTTCAGCTTCCAAGGCAGTGCATTAAATTCCTCAGTGTGCTGTGATATTCATGTAATCTATTAAGAAGCAAATTAAAGAATAAATGAAAGTGGCTTGGTAATGTAGTAATTTGCACAATGTTGTACAGCGCCAGTATCGATTTGGATTCAATTCCCACCACCATCTGTAAAGTTTTTACATTCTACCCATGATTAAGTGGGCTTAAAAAAAAACAGTTCCTGCTGTTACAATCTCATCTTAATTTTGGACCACACCCTTGTTACGTATGCAGTATAAAAATAACCAAAACAAAATACACAAAACTAATACGGTAGTGGCAATTCTAAAGAACAATACAAACAACATTAGAATCCCACTAACTCTGTACCTTAGAAGCATCAAAAATATGAATAAATTCATCTCATCTTAACAAAGAGATATAATCACATTTGGCACACACATGCTTAACTTCCAAACACATATAGGCTAGACTCTGAAATGAGTTCTCCTCACTCACGCTACGTGAACAGAGATTAACACATTCACATTCAGTCATAAAACAAAAAAGAAAGACAAAAATAAGCTTTTACAAGAACTTTTACAATATATTGCTTTGTACTTGAATTACTAAAAAGACTAACTTACTAGGCTGATAAGGAACTTCACAATAATCGTGCTGCCGTTCTTTTCTTTTCTTGGTTTCATGGCTACCTGAAGAAGAATTTCAGAGTTGTATAAAAACTTCAAAGCTGATAAGGTGGGAAAACATTGAGAAAAGAAAATTCAGCTGGAAAGACTTATGGAAAAAGGAGGGAAGAAAGATTAGCTTCCTTATAAGAGCAATTTACGATGTTCTCCCAACTCCCACAAATCTGAACCAGTGGCTCGGCAGAGTCCCAGCTTGTCCAGTCTGTGGAGAGTAGCAAACCTCTAGCACATCCTCTCATCTTACAGTGTAAGCCTTTCTCAAGGAAGATACACATGGAGGCACCATCAGGTCCTCAGATGTTTAGCATCCACTGTGGAGAAGCAAAGGATGAATAACAACTCTAAGCCCCATATGACTGGAAGAACCACCATCCCCTTTGTCCAGCAAGGACAGACAGTACCACCCTCAGTGACACGGTTGGTGTCAGGCACATTAGAGCCTGCTCGTGACTGGAACATGGCTGTTGAGCTTGACTAAAGGTTAATATTTCCCTTGAAGATAGCCACTATAACCCTTAGACCAGACTTGGTCTTATGGTCTAGCAGTCAGAAGGCTGAGGTAATCTCGGAGCCCCCAGTGCCCTGGGAAGATGTAGTCTGCGAGGCGTACGAGCGGAAGCATGTAAGATACGCCGAACTGGTCATAGATGCTAAGCAGCGTGGATGAAAGGTGCAGATTTTCCCAGTAGAGGTTGGCTGCAGAGGATTTGTGGCCACTTCAATAGTCAGCTAGCTGACGGGATTGGGAGTCCGAGGCCAGGGCCAGCGGCAAGCTATAAAAGAACTCTCAGAGGTAGCCAAGCAAAGCAGTCACTGGTTACTAATGAAGAACAGTGATGGCAGCTAGGCCCTAAAATGACCCATGGGTGGCTAGATGTGAAAGAGGTGCACCTGGGATGTCAGGTTGCACTGTTAAGCCCTCTGGAGATGTACTGGTCTTAAACTGATGAAACATCTAAGAAGGGGGGTGCCTACTTGATGACCCTGGGGAGCATCTGCCACCCACCAAGCCCCACCTCAAGATCTGCATCCTATGACCTGAGTTAGGATCTGCTTATTAAAGGGATTGAAACTTCTAGTCCTATCAGCTCGAACTGTTTAAGAATTTGAATTGCCCATGTGGTTTAGGCAAATTTGATAAGTAAATATATTTAAGACAAGGTTGGATAGATTTTTGCATAGTAGGAGAATTATGGGTTATGGGGAAAAGGCAGGTAGGTGGAGATAAGTCCATGGTCAGATCAGCTATCATTTTACTGAATGGCCATTCGACGGGCCAGATAACCTACTCCTGTTCCTATTTCTTATGCTCTTATGTTCTTGACATAAGATAATATGCAGGCTCATGGAAACCCCATTGCAGCTGCAAGTAGAGGAAGGAGTAAGCAGTTGTATCTACAGCAATATTAAAATAGAGTAAGTTGTTCTTCTCAACTAAATGAGTCATGACAGTGAGCTAGCACTTGCACTGGGAGCAACAGCAAGGCTATCTGTGATTACCACTGTCGTGGAGAGACCATGAGCAATGTTTCTGGATGCACAGAATGTGAAACACATATGCTGCTGTCAGTGATATTGCCCACCTCCAGAGAAGGTATGGTTATGTTCTTTTTCTAAAGCAGTTAGCAAAATGAATTGATGAGAATACATCTATTCTGTCTGTAAATATCTCATAATGTTACATTTTGATGAACAGAGTTCCTAACAGTATGCCAAAGCATAATTAGTCATTGACAATCTCTTTACCCATTAACAACTACTTGATACTTTTGGACTTTAATTACCTCAGACAATTACTTAAACATCTATGCTTTTTGTTAAATGATAAAACATATTGTTTTAATTTTTTCTTGAAAATTTGTTTATAATATTGCAACGCTCCAGGAGGTCCCCAGGATGGCATTCCAACCTTAATAATTTTGTACTGCTTCATCAATACCTTCTCTTCTATAAAGAGATCAGAAATGGAGATGGTCCTTGAAGATTTTACAGAACTTAATTTCAAAGGTTTCAAAGGTTCATTTATTATCAAGGTATACAACTCTGAAATTCTTCTTTTTCAGATAGCTATGAAACTAAGAAAGAAAAGAATGGCAGCAGGATCATCAACCACCAAATCCCTCCACCCCACACAAAAAATTAACACAAATAGGATAGGCACGTTGACTCCCAAATCCCCCTTCCCTCCACACACAAAAAAAGAGAAAGCTCGGGTGAAAAACACAGATTACAAAAAAAGAATGAAAAGAAGTCTACGTCCAAAAATGCAGAAAGCTTGGGCAAAATTCTCCCTCTCTGTAGCAGAGTGATCTCACCAGTGATAAAAAGGCAGTCTCCCCTCTTTGTAGCAGAGCAATCTCATCAGTGATGAAAAGGAAGCCTCCCCTCTCCAGCAGCAGAGTTATCCCCTCGCGATTAAAAGACAGGCAGCCAGTGTTTTAATCTCCCTTCCCTTTAATCGGTGAAATGGGTCAAACATTGGCTTGCAGCCTTCTCATAAGAGATTCCGCACGCTGCCTCTGCCTCCCGGAATCCCTTAGGAGACTACAGTGCACTGAGACATCCAGATGATCTCCAAACTGCAAATCACAAGCTCCACAGTTCCAGAATCATATTCAAGATGACAAGCATTCCATCCACAACTCTTCATGTAAGAAAGAAATCCATGTTCGAAAACAGAAACTGGGACGAAACTGGGTAGATTGATATGTTGCAAAGAACAGTTAAACTGCACAAGTGTCAACCATTAGCCTTCTCCAAAATGGGAGAATTCAGCAACTTCTTCTGCACAATCAGTCCCATTGCTTTTACTAAATCTCTTATCAACAATACACAAGAAAAAGCAAAATCATCCAGGTCAAAACAACTGGTTACTTTGGTATCCATTCCAATCCTTTAAATATTCGTTCCCTCTGTCAGAGCTGTACCATGGCATTAGAACTATTGTAATTCACAAACCTCTTCCATTAGCAACTCCCAAGTGTATAATTCTCATTGTTTATTCATTTGTACTTGACCCCGACCACAATTCCTCAAGGCAGTAGTTCAGGAGCAATTAAGGATGAGCAATACATCTGGTCCTGGAGCTGATGCACACATCCATCAGTTAATTTTCACCAATATAAATCTCACATGTATGTGCCAAAATTTCTTTCAGGCTCTGCACAATATTTATAAAGTTAGTTAAAAATTTCATTGAAATAGAAAACCTACAGCACAACACAAGCCCTACAATCTGTATTTCCTACTTTGAAGTCTGAGAGAAGTATTTTGTGTGATTGACCAATCAGCCTACATGATGATTTAAAAAATAAAAATGGAAGATATTGAAAACACACTGCTGGTCAAGGACCATCTCTTGAGAGAGAAGTAGAATTAATGTTCCAGGTCAATGACTCTTCATCGGGGTCAGACCCTTTCGCATCATTGAAAACACAGTTCAGAAAACCTAGTTGATCTGTAAGTAACTAATAACTTTTTTCAGCCAATAAAAATCATGTTGCTGATGAATTTTACATCTTGCCCTATTGCTAACATGATTTGGTAGAGTTGGACGATGGAAGATAGATTCTTGCACAAATAAAACTCCAGGCAAAAGCTTGGAATTCAATTTCCCAATGGATGTCAAGACTGAAATTAATGTACAATATGATTTATAAAATTTGTGATGAAATTTTGTGCCACAGTTCTCGAGGAGACATTTGATTGCATGGAGGGAGAGAGCTTAAAAGAAGCAACCGGGGCAGTCAGCACACTTTGCACCACAGTTAGACTTTGGATTGCATGGAGGAAGAGAGAGTTTAAAAGAAATGAGTTGGGGCAGTTGACACATTTTATGCACCACAGTTCCCGAGATGACATTGGATTGTGTAGAGGGAGAGAGAACTTAAAAGAATCAAGCAATGGTAAATGGCACATTTTGTGCACCACAGTTCACAAGGAGATATTGGATTGTGCATAATTAGGCACTTAGGAAGATCCAATAAAAAGAAATTAAACTTAAGCAGAGTGGCCATTTTGTAAGTTCGTCAGTGTTAGAGTGAGGGGTTGAGACTTTAGTGAGGAGAGGCTTAGCCATAGATAGATTATTTCCATTATTTGTTCTTTCTTTCTTTCTTATTGCACATTTAGAGCAGTGGGGATGCCAGGCAGAATAATGGAATGCTCCTCTTGTGGAATGTGGGAAGGTATGGAGACCTCAGTATCCGTGACGACTAAACCTGCAGGAACTGCATCCCGCTGCAGCTTCTAACAGACCATGTTAAGACGTTGGTGCTGGAAATGGATGAACTCCAAATCATTTGGGACGCTGAGGTGTTGATAGAGAGGACATAAAGGGGAATTTTTACACCGCAAGGTGCAGGACACAAGAAACAGGGTGATTGTTATGAGGAGGATTTGGGATATGCAGCCAATGCAGTGTATCTCTGTGGTTGTTCCCCTCATACCGCATTGGATACTGTTGAGGGGGATGACCTGGCAGAGGAAAGCCACAGCAATCAGGTCTCTGGCAGTGAGTCTGGCTCTGTGGCTCAGAAGTGAAGGGGGAAGAACTGACAAGCTGCTGTGATAGGGGATTTGTTGGTTAGGGGAACAGAAAGGAGGTTCTGTGGATGAGAGCAAGGTTGTCTCTCAGGTGCCATAGTCAGCAACATCTGAGATCTAATCCTCAGCATTCTTAAGTGGGAGGATGAACAGCCAGAGGTTGTGGTCCATGTAGGTATGGATGACATAGGTAGCAAAAGTGATGAGGTTTTGCAAAGTGAGTTCAGGGAGTTCGGTGCTAAGTTAAAGGGCAGGACCTCCAGGGTTGTGATCTCAGTATTGCTGCAAATGCCACGTGCTAATGAGGCCAGAAATAGGAAGATTATACAGTTTAACATGTGGCTAAGGAGTTGGTGTCGGACTTTTAGGGAATTGGGCTCTCCTCTAGTGCATGGTAGGGTGGGAGTTGTGCAGTGGTAGTTTAAACTAGAGTTACATGAGGATGGGAATCAGAGTGCCAAAGCAGATAGTTGAGAGGTTGTGGTGACAGATGTTGTTAAAATCTCAAGTAATGTCAGGGAAAGAGTTTGGCAAATATGTCCAGAAAAGTTTCATTAATCAGTACATAGAAGTCCCAACTACAGAGAGTGTGGTACTAGATTTCTATTAAGGAATGAGACAAGGCAGGTGACAAAAATTTGTGTAAGGGAGCATTTTGCATCTAGTAATCATGGTGTCATTAGTTTCAAGGTAATTATGGAAAAGAATAGGTCTGGTCCTTGGGTTGTGATTCCAAATTGGAGATGGGCTAATTTTGATGGTATCAGAAAGAAAACAAGTGTGGGTTGGAATAGGTTGTTTTCTGGCAAAGATGCAATTGTTAAGTGGGAGGCCTTCAAAAATGAATTTTTGAGAGGACAGAGATTGTATGTTCTTGTCAGAATAAAAGGCAAGGAAAACAGTTTCAGGGAACCTTGGTGTTTGAGAAATATTGGGGCCCTGGTTAAGAAAAAGAAGGAGGTACGTAGCAGATATAGGCAGTAGGAACAAATTGAGGAGTATAAGAAATGCAAGAGAGCTCTTCAGAAAGAAATTTGGAGGGCTAAAAGAAGGCATGAGGATGCTCTAACAGACAAGGTGAAGGAGAATTCTAAGGGCTTCTACAGATGTGTTAAGAGCAAAAGGGTTGCGGGGACAAAATTGGTCCTCTCGAAGATCAGAATTGTAATCTATGAAAGGAACCAAAAGAGATGGGGGAGATCTTCAAGGGATATTTTGCACGTATATTTACTTGGGAGACAGACACAGAGTCTATAGAAGTGAGGCAAAGCAATGGCGAGGGCATGCGCCATATACAAATTACAGAGGAGAGATGTTTGTTGTCTTGAGACAAATTAGGGTGCATAAATTCTCAGGGCCTTACAAGGTGTTTCCTTAACCCAGTGGGAGGCTAGTACAGAAATTGCAGGGACTCTAGCTGAAATACATATTAAAACATATTTAGCCATGGATGAGATGCTGGAGGATTTGAGAATAGCTCATGTGTTAGATTGTTTAAGGAAAGCTCTAAGAATAAGCCAGGAAATTATAGGCCAGTGAGTCTGACATCAGTAGTGGGAAAGTTTTTGGAAGGTATTCTAAGGGACCAAAAATATAAGACAGAGACTAATTCCAGATAGTCAACATGGCCCTGTGCATGGTAGGTTATGTCTATCTATTCTTATAGAGTTTTTTTGAGGAAATTAGCAGGCAAGTTGATGAAGGCAAAGCAATGGATGTTGTCTAATGGACCTTAGTAGGGCCTTTGACAAGGTTCCACATGGGAGGTTGGTCAAGAAGTTTCAGTCGATTGTCATTCAAGATAAGGTAGCAAATTGGATTGGATATTGACTTTTTAGGAGAAGCTATAGGGTGGTAGTAGATGGTTGCCTCTCTGACTGGAGGTCTGTGACTAGTGGTGTGTCACAGGGATTGGTGATGGGTCATTGTTACTTGTCATTTATTTCAATGATCGTGATGTTGTGGTAAATTGGATCAACAAATTTGTGGATGAAATCAAGTTTTGGGGTGTAGTAGACAGTGAGAAAGTCTATCAAAGTTTGCAGCAGGATCTGGACCAGCTGAAAAATGGCAGAGGGATTTTAATACAGACGAGTATGAGGTGTTGCATTTTGGGAGGATCAACCAGGGTAGGCCTTACATAGTTAGTGGTAGAACAGAAGGATCTGGGGATATAGATCCATAATTTTTTGAACGTGGTTTCACAAGTGGGTAGGGTCATAAAGAAAGCTTTTGGCACATTGATCTTCATAAATCTATGTATTTTGTGCAGGAGTTGGGATGTATATTGAAATTATATAAGACATTGTTAAGGCTGAATCTGGAGTATCGTGTGCAGTTTTGGTCACCTACCTACAGGAAACATGTAAATAAGATTAAAAGAGTGCAGAGAAAATTTACAAGGATATTGCTGAATTTAGGGATTGAATAGGTTAGGTCTTTATGCCTTAGGACATAGAAGATTGAGGGGTGATTTGATAGATGTATACAAAATTATGAGGGATATAGATAGGGTAAATGCAAGCAGCCCTTTTCCACTGTGGTTGGGTGAGACTATAACTAGAGTTCATGGGTTAATGGTGAAAGGTAGAATGTTAAAAGAGAACCAAGGTGAAATTTGTTTACAATCAAGACAAAATCTGCAGATACTGGAAATCCAAGCAACACACACAAAATGCTAGAGGAACTCAGCAGGCCAGGCAGCATCTATGGAAAAAAAACACAACTGATGTTTCAAGCCGAAACCCTTCAGTTTAGTCAGATGGTGTGAGAGTATGGAATGAGCTTCCATTGCAAGTAGTGGAT
Organism: Mobula birostris; assembly: GCF_030028105.1. NCBI lineage: Eukaryota > Metazoa > Chordata > Chondrichthyes > Myliobatiformes > Myliobatidae > Mobula > Mobula birostris. The sequence goes on from NC_092377.1 coordinate 51,556,361, forward strand.
ATGACATCTAACATTTAAGAGAAATTTGGATAGGTACATGGACGTAAGTGGCATTGAGAACTATGATCTGGGTGCAAGTCAATGGGATGAGGCAGATTAATAGATGGGACTAGGGGCCTGTTTCTGTGCTGTAGTGTTGTATGACTCTATGACTCTATTACTCTATAAAGTGTCATTAAACTGAAGCATTAACTTTTCCTCACTCTCCAAAGATACCAAATAACCAGTTGAGCATTTCAAGAAATTTGTTTTTTTTATTCAGATATCCAGCATTTGTTGTCTTTTTTCAAATTTGGTTTTCAGTTGATGGCCTCAGTTTTGCTGCCATTCAGAGATCTACTACGGTTGACACCAAATGGTGCTACAATAGAAATAATCTATGCAGGCTATTGGATTATTGTGGAAAACTTTCTTCATGGTAAGAGTCAAGAGTTATTGCTTCATCATTATTTACAAAATATTGACAATTATATCTGCAGGTATTATTAGAGGCTTCTTGTTCTAGGTACTGCAACCCTTTATTTGGAGTTTGTCTTCTTTGGCACATTGTTTGTCAGTCTTTGTCTATGTATACTTTTTCATAAAATTCCATTGTATTTCTTGTATATCTGTAAATTCCCGAAGAAAATGAATCTCAAAGTAGTATATATAACATATACATATTTTGACAACAAATATAGATTGTATTGCACAGTTCCTTCAAAGTTTCAGAAGAATTATCAGTAATATCATTTGCTTTATGGTTCACACTTACATTAGGCAAATAAATAATACTTTAATTCCTATGTGGAACACTTCCATCCTATGCCCCATAAATAACTGGAAGCAGCACTAGAGTGCCAAGGGATTATACTAATTGAATACTTCGCTCAAGGGAATAATTAAGGCAATCCCGTGCCACTCATTTATCAGGTTAACAATAGAACAGGCAATTATCATCTTTTCAATTGCCTACAACTAGTTTGTGAATATTTGAAGTGCTGCTATCCAGGTAAAAATAGGAGCAATTTTTCAACTTCACTGCATGGCATTTAACATGGAGTGGAATAACTGCCTGTTGCAGAAGCATTCAATTTTCAGGCCATTGACTTGAATGGAATAAAATCAGTGAGTACTCTGCCAGGGCAGCAATCCTTCAATCTAGAATTTACTTTGCACAACTCCAAGAAAATAATGGTGCTATGCACTTAAACATCTGCAGTACAGCAACATTGTGTCTATTTATGGGAGTATCTGCACACTCCAGGAAATCAGAATCAGATTTATTATCACCGGCATGTGACATGAAATTTGTTAACTTAGCAGCGGCAGTTCAATGCATTACATAATCTAGCAGAGAAAAAAAAAGATAATAATAAGCAAAATAAAAATAAAAATAAGAATAATAATAAATAAACACGTAAATCGCCTCATACCAGACAGTGATGCAGCCTGTCAGAATACTCTCTACGGTACAAATATAGAAGTTTTTGTGTGTATTTGTTGACATGCCAAATCTCTTCAAACTCCTAATGAAGTATAGCTGCTGTCTTGCCTTCTTTATAACTACATCAATATGTTGGGAGTAGGTTAGATCCTCGCAGATCTTGACACCCAGGAACTTGAAGCTGCTCACTTTTTCCACTTTTGATCCCTCTATGAGGATTGGTATGTGTTCCTTCGTCTCACCTTTCCTGAAGTCCACAATCAGCTCCTTCATCTTACTGATGTTGAGTGCCAGGTTGTTGCTGCGGCACCACTCCACTAGTTGGCATATCTCACTCCTTTATGCCCTCTCGTCACCACCGGAGATTCTACCAATAGTGGTTGTATCATCAGCAAATTTATAGATGGTATTTGAGCTATGTCTAGCCACACAGTCATATGTACATCCAGAGTAGAGCAGTGGCTAAGCACACACCATGAGGTGCGCCAGTGTTGATTGTCAGTGAGGAGGATACGTTATTACCAATCCACACAGATTGCGGTTGTCCAGTCAGGAGGTCAAGGATCCAATTGTAGAAGGAGGTACAGAGGCCCAGGTTCTGCAACTTCTCAATCAGGATTGTGGGAATGATGGTATTAAATGCTGAGCTATAGTCAATGAACAGCATCCTGATGTAGGTGTTTGTATTGTCCAGGTGGTCTGAAGCCATGTGGAGAGCCATTGAGATTGCCTCTGCCATTGCCCTATTGTGGTGTTAGGAAAATTGCAGTGGGTTCAGGTCCGTGCTGAGGCAGGAGTTCAGTCTAGTCATGACCAGCCTCTCAAAGCACAAATTCAATGGTCTGTTATATTTTCATTTGGGCTCAAATATACTTTCCAGTGTATAACTCCACCAACTAATGCCAACAATAGCAGAAGACACAGAATTTGTCTGCTATATCATAAACACAAGTGATTCTGCAGGTGCTGGAACTCTGAAGCAACACACACAAAATGTTCAAGGAACTCAGCAGCTCAGGCAGCATCTATTGGGTTTGCTGACTACGAAGGTTCAAAACTCAAACAAAGATCTTAAGCCCGCTCTACTATACTGTAAATAGCCATGAATGTTCTCCATAAAGGGAGATTATACTGTAAATACCCAGTCTTCAAAGACTAGCTTATCTCCTTGTTTATTCTCCACGGTGATTTTTAGCTGCCAATACTCACTATTTGAGTGGTGGGGCCCTCCTCTCTACTACGGAGAAGTTACTTTTACCTAATCAAGTAGTTTAAAACACTGTTCATTTATTTACAGTGATACACATTTGAATCCACACATTCTTAAAACACAATTAAACCTCACAGAGGATTTTGATCTTAAATGTTTATTTCCAAATTACAAACTGTTTTTTCTTAAACTCTAAGGATTTCCAAAACACAGGTACAATTCCTATAACCTGAAAAGACATATCAAGATGCGGACGAGCAAGTCGTCCGTCACAGAAACCGAAGCTAGAGGAACGGATTCTATACACCCTGTCTTCATATCATTTTCCTTGATGTACTTCAACCACTCCTAATAGGCCTGAAATGCTTTCTATATTTATAACCTTTTTCTACCACTTGGATAACTTCACACGTGTATGGTATTTCCTCAGATGTCCTTACAACACAAACAGTCTAAAAGCATTTTGGAGACATATAGTAGTTCTTCTGCTACCCACCATTAATGCTGTAAAGCTGTGAAGCTAACTTTCTTGAGCACGTAAAACCTTCCAACTGTAAACACGTTACAGTTATTGGTATTCTAAACAATATTATTCATCTGTTTTGCAAGCTTCCTCGAACCAATCGACTATATTTTACCAAACCTATTTCCACAGAAACAGATTTTATTAAAGATGCTAACTCTCCAAATGTATTCTTTGTCCTCAGGAGATCAATGGCCTTGTGGAACTTTAGAAACAGCCTTCTTCTTGTTCCTATATTGCACTGCCTGTGGAAGTCAAGATTGAAATACCTCCCTGAAACTTGCTGCACAAGGAGATAGGGTGGTAAAGAAGGCATATAGCATGCTTGTCTTGGTATATAATGGTCTTACAGGGGGTAGATGATCATGTTTGTAAACTTCTTGTAATTCCAGTTCAGACGTAGTCTAAGAAGAGTAACAAGACTGTGGTTACTTATGCTTCCCTAGATCATGGAAGTACAGCAGTATTCTGTACAGTGAGCCTTATGAACAAGCTCAACCTGACAGGAAATGGAACATGAATTCTCTTGCGCATGGTGGTTTAAGAGAAGGTCATGCATAGTTATGTCATTTTAGGATTGGAAATGGCTAGCTTAGATGGTGAAAACTATTGTGAACTGCCTAACATGTATTTGTAGGAAAGTATGCCTGTCCACAAAGGAAACACTCCTTGTCAGGGAGATCTTCAGGAATGGTCTCACCTGAAGCATATTCATTTACAAGAAATTGAGTTGCTGATAGGCGTGAATGTGCCAAAGGCATTGGAGATGTTGCAAGTGATTCACAGTGCTAATGGTGGACCCAATGCTGGTTTGGGCTGTTAATGGACCATTGAAAGGACACTGCGCTGGTGGAAGACACTGCACTTGGCCAGAGCTGACGGTTAATGGGACTTCAGGTTTGCACTTGGATGAACTTTGGCAACAATTCAAGACAAATTTTTCTGAATGCAGTCAAGAGGAACAACCTGGTTTTACAGGAGAGGATCACAATCCAGTCTAGACTGCTTACTAAAAGAGTATATTTGTGCAAATGTTGAGATTTCATGTTTCCTGTTCCTTGGCAGCATGTGGTTGTAATTATTCCAGTATTTTAATTATGGAGCCGGAATTTAGGAGTCATGCATCTGTTCTCTATCTGCGTTGTATTCTGTGTTGCGTGTTTATTATGGTAACTAGTCACATTAGTGGGGGTGGTGTGGTAAACGCAAAGAGAATAAGTTCTTTCTCCATGCTTTGTTCATTGCAGTTTGTAGGAGCTGGCATCCAGCAGACATTGTTTCTTTTTCTCACTGCTCAGTAACATTCGATTATGCTTAGCTTACATTTGGGTATGCTTTAAGTTTCATCACCTTAAGATTGTATGTTTGCTAATTGCTAATAAAGGATTGAATACATATCAAAACATGGTGAAACCATCACAACCTCCCACAGCCCCTGATGATCCTGTGATTTCAGTCCCCGAGGCTGATGACAGAGCATCCTTCAGGAGGGTGAACGCACAGAGAGCATCCAGCCAAGATGGACTACCTGGCTGAGTACTAAAGACCTGTGCAGATCAACTGGATGGAGTCTTCACTGAGATCTTTGACTTCTCCCTTTGGCAGTCTGAAGTACCCAAATGTTTCAAGCAGGCTTCAATTACACCAGTGTCTAAGAAGAATGTGGTAATCTGCCTCAAAGACTATCACCCACTGTAATGAAGTGTTTTGAGAGGATGATGATGAAGCATATCAATTCTTACCTGAGAAGCAATTTGGATTTGTTCCAATTTGCCTATCAACACCACAGGTCTTCAGCAGATGCTATTTCATTGACTCTTCATTCAACCCTGCAACGTCTGGACAGCAAAGATGCATACTTTAGTATGCTCTTCATTGAGTACAGCTCAGCATTCAATACTATTATCCCCTCAAAACTGATCAATAAGCTTCAAGATCTTGGCCACAGTATCTCCTTGTGCAATTAGATACTTAATTTCCTCACTTACAGACATCAATCAGTTTGGATTGGCAACGGCATCTCCTCCACAATCTCCATCAGCACAGGTGCACCACGAGGCTCTGTGCTTAGCCCCTGCTCTTCTTGCTTTACACTTATGATGTGAGGCAAAGCACAACTCTAACGCCATATTTAAGTTTGCTACTGACACCACTGCCATTGGCCGAATCAAAGATGATGATGAATCAGCATATACTTTATTGTTGCCAAACAATTGGTACTAGAACATATAATCATCACAGCGATATTTGATTCTGCGCTTCACACTCCCTGGATTACAAATATTAAATATAAAAATATTTAAAATAGTTAAAATTAGTAAATAGTAAAAATTTAAATTATAAATCATAAATAGAAAATAGAAAAATGGGAAGTAAGGTAGTGCAAAAAAAAACGAGAGGCAGGTCCGGTTATTTGGAGGGTACGGCCCAGATCCAGGTCAGGATCCATTCAGCAGTCTTATCACAGTTGGAAAGAAGCTGTTCCCAAATCTGGCCGTATGAGTCTTCAAGCTCCTGAACCTTCTGTTTGCATATAGGAGGGAGACTGAAAATCTGGCTGAGTGGTGCCCCAAGAACTTCTCACTCAATATCAGCAAGACCAAGGAGCTGCTTATTGACTTCAGGAGGAGTAAACCGGAGGCCTATGAGCTAGTCCTCATCAGGGGATCAGAGGTTTGAGAGGATCAGCAACCTTAAATTCCTTGGTGTTATAATTTTAGTGGACTGTCCTGGGCCCAGAATGTAAGTGCAATTATGAAGGAAGAACTGTAGCGCCTCTACTTCCTTAGAAGTTTGTAAAGATTTGTCATGACATCTAAAACTTTGAGAAACTTCCATTGATCCATGGTGGTGAGTGTATTAATTCACTGCATCACAGCCAGGTATCTTACTTCCGGTTTAAAATGGTGCCACCGAAGATGTGTGGCAGCTTACTGGCAAATCATAAGGCAAGAGATTCGATTAAAAACCATAGAACCATAGAACCATAGAAACTACAGCGCAGAAACAGGCCCTTTGGCCCTTCTTGGCTGTGCCGAACCATTTTCTGCCTAGTCCCACTGACCTGCACACGGACCATATCCCTCCATACACCTCCCATCCATGTATCTGTCCAATTTATTCTTAAATGTTAAAAAAGAACCTGCATTTACCACCTCGTCTGGCAGCTCATTCCATACTACCACCACTCTCTGTGTGAAGAAGCCCCCCCAAAGTTCCCTTTAAACTTTTCCCCCCTCACCCTTAACCCATGTCCTCTGGTTTTTTTCTCCCCTTGCCTCAGTGGAAAAAGCCTGCTTGCATTCACTCTAATCAGTGGAAAAAGCCTGCTTGCATTCACTGTATCTATACCCATCTTAATTTTATATACCTCTATCAAATCTCCCCTCATTCTTCTACGCTCCAGGGAATAAAGTCCTAACCTATTCAACCTTTCTCTGTAACTGAGTTTCTCAAGTCCCGGCAACATCCTTGTAAACCTTCTCTGCACTCTTTCAACCTTATTTATATCCTTCCTGTAATTTGGTGACCAAAACTGAACACAATACTCCAGATTCGGCCTCACCAATGCCTTATACAACCTCATCATAACATTTCAGCTCTTATACTCAATTCTTTGATTAATAAAGGCCAATGTACCAAAAGCTCTCTTTACGACCCTATCTACCTGTGACACCACTTTTAGGGAATTTTGTATCTGTATTCCCAGATCCCTCTGTTCCACTGCACTCCTCAGTGCCTTACCATTAACCCTGTATGTTCTACGTTGGTTTGTCCTTCCAACGTGCAATACCTCACACTTGTCAGTATTAAACTCCATCTGCCATTTTTCAGCCCATTTGTCCAGCTGGTCCAAGTCCCTCTGCAGGCTCTGAAAACCTTCCTCACTGTCTACTAACATTACTTATAACATCTTTTCTGAAGCAAATTGTGGTGAACTGTTGCCACAGACAGTGGGGAGGCAGACAAAGGCGAGGCTACTCTGGGAGATGAACCGTGCTGGGGCATTGCGAGGCGCAATGAGTTCGAGTCAGGGTCGCATACAGAGTTTGTATCGCTGCCAGAAATGGAGTGAGCGATTTGGAGAGGAGTCGATGTGGGAGAGTTTCAATGCTTGTCACCTAACCCAGGTGTGAGTTGGATTGCTCCAAGTGCTGAGCTGATTTGGTGAGGTTGAGAATGGCTTCGGGCTGGGTGGCCTGAGTGTGTCACTATGACTAGATTCAATCCCCAGTGCTTGGACAATTTAAACGCTGGCCCAGATAGACCGGAAGCCCGAGTGTTTGGTATGCAGGTGAGGGTCAGGCTGATTTTTCTCGCTGTCCTCTGAATGCTCATTCCTTTCTCTGCGGTGCCAAGGCTGTGAACTGATATGGTGCAGTGTGTTTCTGCTCCACTGATGTGATAAACTGGGGACAGAAACTTAACTTGGGCCTACACCAGCAGCTCTGGGAGTGGATCCAGGACTCAGTCTGTTTTGGATGCTGTTGGCTTGTTTTTATTGTTTGCATGATGTGTGTGTGTTTTTTCCTCTGTCTTTCTCTGTTCAGTGGCTTTGTTGTTTTTTATTGGGCTATTCCGGTTTCTTGCTTTGTGGCTGCCAGTAAGCAAACAAATTTCAAGGTGTATAATTTATACATTCTCTAATAATAAATATATTTTGAACTATGAAAACACCAAGACCTTGAACGAAGAATCTTACTGAAAGTAATGGATATGGCCTAGTCCATCATAGGTAAAGCCCTCCCACGATTGCACACATCTACATGAAACATCGTTGTGGGAAAGCTGCATTCGTCATCAGAGAGCTCCACCACTCAGGACACGCTCTCTTTTCGCTGCTGCCAACAAGAAGAAAGTACAGGAGCCTCAGGACTCACACCAACAGATTCAGGAGAAATTATTACCCCTCAACCGTCAGACTTTTAAACCAGAGGGGATAACTTCACTCAACTTCACTTGCCCCATCATTGAAATGTTCCCACAACCTATGGATTCATTTTCAAGGGCTCTTCATCTCATGTTCTCAATTTTTTTTATTTATAATTATTATTTCTTTTTTTTCTTTCATACTTGCGTCCTTTGTTGCCTTTTGCACGTTGGTTGTCCGCCCTGTCGGTGCAGTCTTTCACTGATTCTATGATGGTTATTGGATTTACTGAGTGTGGCCACAAGAAAATGAATCTCAGGGTTGTACTTGGTGACACACAGTATATAAGTACTTTCATAAGAAATTTACTTTGAACTTTGAGCAACTCTGTGGGCTGAAGGGCCTGATCTTGTGCTGAATGTTCTCTTTTCTAGGATAATCAGAGTTTTCTAATCTCAGGATTGCTCCAGGCTTCTGTTGCTGATCTCTGTCACATCTCCAAGTACAGACATCAGTTAAGCTCAACACTCATGGAAAAAAACACCTAACCGGGCTTTCTTTCAGCCACCAATCCTGGCAGATTGTGCACTAGACTTTCCTGCATTTATCTGGACAGTCTCCCTGGTCCTGTTCAACACACATCATGATTTATACGGACATTCTTCCTTCTTAGCCTGCCTGGATTAATCTGAAATGCTAGAAATACCTTAGCATCCTTCCTCCACTCCCCACTCCATCAGTTAGTGTAACAACATTTCTGGATAACAGGAAGAAAGGTGCTTTTTCTCTTGCCTTGAGTACTGGCTGTTGAGATTGTAATTAGTGGGCGAAGTGTTAGCAACTATGTGAACGTGTAGTAAATCAATGGAGCATCCTCTGCTGAAAGGAAACATAACAAAGTTAACCCAACAATGCTGCTGCTTGGCTAAGTTATAAGACCATAAGAACATAAGACAAAGGAGCAGAAGTCGGCCATTTGGCCCATCGAGTCTGCTCCGCCATTTTATCAAGAGCTGATTCATTCTTCCATTTAGTTCCACTCCCCCACCTTCTCACCATAACCTTTGATGCCCTGGCTACTCAGATACCTATCAATCTCTGCTTTAAATACACCCAATGACTTGGCCTCCGCTGCCGCCCATGGCAACAAATTCCATAGATTCACCACCCTCTGGCTAAAAAAAATTCTTCGCATCTCTGTTCTGAATGGGCGCCCTTCAATCCTCAAGTCATGCCCTCTCGTACTAGACCCCCCTATCATGGGAAACAACTTTCCCACATCCACTCTGTCCATGCCTTTCAACATCCGAAATGTTCCCCCCTCATTCTTCTAAACTCCAAGGAATACAGTCCAAGAGCGGACAAACGTTCCTCATATGTTAACTCTCTCATTCCTGGAATCATTCTAGTGAATCTTCTCTGTACCTTCTCCAACGTCAGCATAACCTTTCTTAACTAAGGAGCCTAAAGCTGCCCACAGTACTCCAAGTGAGGTCTCATCAGCACCTTATGGAGCCTCAACATCACATCCCTGCTCCTATACTCTATTCCTCTAGAAATGAATGCCAATATTGCATTCGCCTTCTTCACTACCGAATCAACCTGGAGGTTAACCTTAAGGGTATCCTGCATGAGGACTCCCAAGTCCCGTTGCATCTCAGAACTTTGAATTTTCTCCCCATTTAAATGATAGTCTGCCCATTTATTTCTTCTGCCAAAGTGCATAACCATACACTTTCCAACATTGTATTTCATTTGCCACTTCTTTGCCCATTCTTCCAATCTATCCAAGTCTCTCTGCAGACTCTCTGTTTCCTCAGCGTTACCAACCCCGCAGCCTATCTTTGTATCATCAACAAAGTTAGCCACAAAGCCATCTATTCCATAATCCAAATCGTAGATGTACAACGTAAAAAGAAGCAGCCCCAACACAGACCCCTGTGGAACACCACTGGTAACCGGCAGCCAACCAGAATAGGATCCCTTCATTCCCACTCTCTGTTTCCTGCCAATCAGCCAACACCCTATCCATGTATGTAATTTTCCCGTAATTCCATGGGCTCTTATCTTGTTAAGCAGCCTCATGTGTGGCACCTTGTCAAAGGCCTTCTGAAAATCCAAATATACAACATCCACTGCATCTCCCTTGTCTAGCCTACTTGTAATTTCCTCAAATAATTGTAATGGGTTTGTCAGGCAGGATTTTCCTTTAAGGAAACCATGCTGAGTTCTGCCTATCTTAGCCTCCAGGTACTCTGTAACCTCATCCTTGACAATCGACTCCAACAACTTCCCAACCACCGATGTCAAGCTAACAGGTCTATAATTTCCTTTTTGCTTCCTTGCCCCCTTCTTAAATAGTGGAGTAACATTTGTAATCTTCCAGTCCTCTGGAATCATGCCAGAATCTATGGACTTTTGAAAGATCATTGCTAATGTCTCCGCAATCTCCACAGCTACTTCCTTCAGAACACGAGGGTGCATTCCATCTGGTCCGGGAGATTTATCTACCCTTAGAGTATTCAGCTTCCTGAGTACTTTCTCTGTCGTAATTGTGACTGTGCACACTTCTCTTCCCTGACACCCTTGAGTGTCCGATATACTGCTGATGTCTTCGTCAGTGAAGACTGATGCAAAATACTCATTCAGTTCCTTCGCCATCTCCTTATCTCCCATTACAATTTCTCCAGCATCCTTTTCTATCGGTCCTTTGGTGGAGAATGGTCAGTCTCAGAATTGGACAGTACGGTAGCATAATAGTTAGTGTAATGGTTTACAACACCAGCAACTCAGTTCAACTTCCAGTGCTGTCTTTAAGGAATTTTTACGTTTTTCCTGTGACTGTGTGGGTTTTCTCCAGGTGCCCCAGTTTCCTCCCACAAGCCAAACATGTACAAGTAGGAATTACTAAGTTGTCTGTATGCTGTTGGAGCCAGAATCTGGGTAACACTGGCTGCCCCCAGCACTTATTCAGGCTGTATTGGTTGTTGACACAAACAGCACATTTCACTGTATGTCTTCATCTCATGTTCTCGATATTTATTGTTTAATTATTTGTTATAATTATTTTTTCTCTTTCTTTTTGTTTTGCAAATTGGTTGTTGTCCACCCTGCTGGATGTGGTCATTCATTGATTATATTGTGTTTCTTGTAATTACTGTGTATACCACAAGAAAATGAATCTCAGGGTTGTATAAGGTGACATATATGTACTTTGATAATAAATTTACTTTTGAACCTTCAACTTCGAATTCTTTATATTAGACAAGTAAAGCTAATTGTTTAACAGAAAATTAAAGATACAAGATCTTTAATCTTTAATCTTCACTTTTCTGCTTCAGGTGGTACTCCTATAAAACCATATCTGTTATGATAAGTAATCGACAATACCAAACAATAACTCCAACTACCTCTATATAAAAATGGCAATTGCAATTATAACATTAAATCTTAATCTAAATTGTACTGCTTGTGTGGAGCTTCACTCTGGAAGTAAGTATCGGATAGTGTTGATAAAATCTGGACTGTATATTGTAAAATGTTATTACCTCTCTATCGGTAAGGAGAATATTCCTTTAATGTTGTTACACTCAATGTATGCAGAATGACAATTAAAGTGGCAGATTAGGGAATTAAAAAGGAAGCATTCCATGTTGCTGTCATAATATATCATTGTTATAACATGTTAATCTCTTAGATGAAACAGTTATTAAAGGAGACACCATAATGAGAAACTGGTCTATTTTGCTTAAAGGAGAATTATTTCATTAGCACTTTCCATTTCTTAGGATTTGTCCATTATACAAAATTCAAAAAAGTGTATCTGGGTTGAGGGCATGGAGACAAAATTGCAGTGAAGTAATACTGCAACCGGTAAGATGCCGCTTGGTTGGATGCAGTGGCCACTCTGGGTCCAGCACAAGGTGTTAATGTCTTTTTAAATGTCTTTTTTATGATCGCAAGACTCTGCTGGATATTAAGTACTTCGAGTACTGAATGTCTACCCCGTCAGTGAGTTGCTTGATAGTGGAGAACTGAAGGACCATATTGCTGCCCGCTACAGAAAGTTGTCCGAGTCAGTGCGTGAAGGTGGTGTGCAGTCTAACAGTGACTGATTGTAGTTTTTTGTGATTGCAAGACCCTGTTGGACTTTGGCAATGCAGAACACTGCAAGTCGGTTCACAGATTTATTGATGAGATTGACGGTGGGGAGTTGGTTGTAGTGCAGAGTAGGCCTCGTGCCGTGGGATCACCTGTTGCAGCCGCTGTGGAGAGGAAACGCTCACGGTGGTGTGGCACAGCATCCAAGCTGGGTTAGGGGCTGGACTCACCTGTTGATGCTGCCCCCCTGATTTCGCTCAGTGGAAAACAAACTGGGTTAAGTTTGTATGTGGACTGCTGTGAGCCTTGGACGGAGGGCCATCTTAGCTGCCAACTTGCCTACTGCCGCCAGGCCAACCGTTGACAGCGCCCAGCCAGAGTACTCTACCTGGTGACTGTGTCAGGCTGTCCACCTGAGATCTGCTCCCTGCGCACTAACTCCTGCAAGCTCTCGGTGCAGTTCATTGGTTCCTTCAGGATTACCCATCACATCAACCTAGTTACTGACCATCTCCAGCTGCCACTATCCTTTAAGATCACAACTAACTTCCAAGTGTCCTACCTCAACCCACCTGAGCCTGCACCTCCAGAACCTAGTATGGTGGAAGGTGGTCCATTGTACATAGTTCACCAGTTAATCAATTCATGTCATTGTGTTGACTGGGAAGGATACAGCCTGGAGGAGAGTTCTAGGGGGCTGTCCAGTTTCATCTTGGATCCATTGCTCATCAAGGAATTCCACTGGACCCACCCATCATGGACTGTCAGGTGTTGGCTGTAGAAGGGAGGAGAGCCTCTCAGGGCTGCACGGGCAGGCACCTCCCAGTCTTCACTCAGCCAACAGGAATCACCTGCTGCTCATTCCCAACTCATCAGATGCAGCCCATTGAAAACCAGTTTGCAAGCCCAGGCTTTGTTCACTCATTGAACCAGCCAGACTTAATCAGTGGCTCCTAGCCTTCAGTAACCTTATTGCCTGTTCTATTTAGTATCTGTTTCTCTTGCTTTGTGGCCCCTCTGGTTTGTTATTTGGTAGTTTATTATTAAAGTTGATGTATACTGCTGAACTGACTCTGCTGTTCTGTTCCTCTACAATTCCTGATGGCCTTTGTTGACAAGCAATTATAGCTCCACTTTTTAAAAAGAAGACATTACATTGGATATTAAGCCTTGGAAAAGGGGAAAAAACCTTATGATGATCAATAGGTGTGATTTACAAGTTTTCTTGTTTGTTTAAATCTGATAAATGACTGTTTATCTTTGGTGATCTTGAAGACAACTGGCTTTCAGTTGGAATTTTCAGGTTTGTCTTTACAGAGTAATGTAAGATCAGTGCTATCTCAATGATGCATATGTTTCCCTAGAGTGCAGAAAAGGGCTCTGTGTAGTTTCTTAAGAGTACTAGTTGATTATATATACACACCAGGTAGAAAGGGATGCCCCACGGACATGCAGAGCATTAAAGTACTACAAATTAATGGGGCTTTCTATGATGTAGGCAACCTCTCCCTCCCCCTCCTGTCCTCTCCTATCATTTTGGATCTCCCCCTCCCACTTTCAAATTCTTACTATCTCTTTCAGTTAGTCCTGACGAAGGGTCTCGGTCCAAAACGTCGACTGTACCTCTTCCTATAAATGCTGCCTGGCCTGCTGCGTTCCCCAGCAATTTTGATGTGTGCTGCGTCAATCAACTTCTGCTTTTCCACTTGTCTGGATAAGTACAGCTCCAAAACCGCACTCCAGAAGCTCAATGCCAGAGAGGATAATGTAACTAATTGACTGGCATGGCACCCACAATGTTACATTTCATTCATTCTTTCACAGACAACTGTAGTTACTGGTATGTACAATCTGTACAATGCCTTGTACTAACTTTTCATGGATTTCGTCGAAGTGCGCATTTCACTGTATGTTCTGATGTATACAGGACAAATAGTTAATCTTTCATCTTTAACAAGAAATACCCTAATTTTTTCCCATTTAATTAATTAAGTATCTGTTTTCTTGATTGTTCTTCGTTGGCTGAATATATTGTGAATTTATTTTAATCTTTTGCTTAGATTTCTTATGAAGCAAAGTGATAAGTCATTTAAATTATGCAATTAGTTATGAATATTTAGTAGGTGATATAATGAACAAGCTCTGCAATGAGGGAGGTCTTCCAATTAATACTTTAGTATCATATTTGCATTTCTCATCTTGACAGCACCCTGCCACAACTTTGTCCATATCTAGTCAAACTGGTAACCTTCACCCCATTATTAACAAGGCTGTTGCTTGGTTTTCACAAAGGTTGGAAAGCTTTAACTCTATTGAAGATTATTTTCTTCCTCGCTCATTTTGAACTCCTGTACATCAGGGTGAAGGTACAGCAAAAATGAATGATAATGAGATCAGGATGAGTATCTTTTGGGCCATGGTAGCTGACCATTGTCCATAATTGTGTAAAACATGAAAATGCTGGTTGAAGATCACACCTTGATATAAAATATTGGCAAAGAAACTTTGAAGTTGCAAGTGCCATCCCTTTGGAATTAAGAACAGAATTTAAATTCTCTATTACAAGCATTCAGATTAATCTTGTAGTTACAAACCTATACAAGCAGTAAGTAAATTCCATCTCATTTTTTTTTCTGTCACTGCTATGATGCCTTGAATCAATGTTTATTGACACACAGCAAATAACAGTTATATTACCTCGGCAGCAAATAATGCCAACTTGCTACTAAGATACTTCCAGTGACAGTCTGCAGCAGTTCTTATTTTCCTGAACAATTGATCTCCCAATTTCCATTCATTATTTTATTAGAAGAATGATAAATGATCCCATTGAAGGGGCAGGACAGAATAGATGCTAAGAACATTACACTGGTGAGCGATTCTTAAATGAGATTGGAAGGGAAAGAGGCAGATGCAGTCAGATCAGAACAACTTCTTGCTGAGTGTGGAGAATTCCTGGAAGTCTCTACTCCAGAGGTTTCTAGAGGCTAGATCACTGTGTCTACTTAAGAAGGAAGTAGATTTATTTTTGAAAGATCAGGGATATCATAGCTGTGGGAAACTAGCACAGAGAAGGAAAAAAGGCTTAGGGTAGTTCAGATATGAATGGTGAGACCTGCTGGGGAGGAGGGCAAGTGTTCTATCCCTGTTTATGTTTTCATGTGCTTTATAGTGTTTAAAAGATCAATATGATTCCTATGACTTACTAATTTCAATTGTAGATTGCTGATCAAAGCATCAGTAAACATAACACAGTGGATTCCAGTTAACTGGGCCATCAATTAATCAGGGCAGCTGATTATTTGGATAAACTCTTAAAGAACAAAATAGCCAGAATTGGG
This sequence comes from Mobula birostris, assembly GCF_030028105.1. Lineage (NCBI taxonomy): Eukaryota > Metazoa > Chordata > Chondrichthyes > Myliobatiformes > Myliobatidae > Mobula > Mobula birostris. The sequence continues at coordinate 51,571,832 of NC_092377.1, forward strand.
TAAATAGCCAGAATTCCCTTTGTTTATTTGGGACACTATGCCACTTAATTGGGACAGCAGACTGTTACTGAACAGTTTTTAACTAGTGTCAGTGGCTTCAGTCACATGTACTTATGTGGCTGTTACACACTTCACTGGGCTTAGAGAGAACAGTTTTTAAATAGTGTCAGTTGCATGTGTTTGTGTTCAAAAAGCATTGATTTTTGTCACTGATAGCTGGTCAGTAAACCAATTCACAACTGGTTTGCTCACTGTGGTTTCAAGCTTTCAGGCTTGGAGATGCAGTGTTCCATATATATACACGTGTGTGTGTGTGTTCTTTGAGCCCTAAAACAAAATTAAACTCTTCCAGGATAAGTTCTGCGCTCAATGTGAATAATTCTATACAACCGATAACACTGTAAGGTTGACTGTTCAGTAGCTATCCAAGTCTGCTTTATCCAAATGAAGCTACATCTCCAACAATAAAGGCCCTACTGTTGTCATCTTACATTTGCTGGAGCAAGTTAACAGCTGTTGTTTGCAGCTAAAAGCTGTGCTAAAGTTAATCTCCTTTAAAAAGCAGCTCCTATCTTTTGAGGGCGAGAAGGAGGTTTGAAAAGCATAACAGAGAAAGGAAGTGAAGGAATAGAGAGTGGACCAGAATAAACATACTTTAATGAACTTGCATAAGTAGTCTGGACCTCCAGTGCTAAAAGCAGGAAGCACATGATCATCTTAAACTGCCAATGAGCTGCCTGGCAAATGGGTGCATGTCAGGGAAAGGTCATCAGTGTCCATGTCTGAAACAGATATTTGAAGTTTATTCATACAAAAGGATGAGTGTCTGCATGGAGTATAAGTCTAGATTATTTAAAACATTTGCAGTTAATTATTGCCTCAACCTACCTTTGCTTCAGGTTGGAAGGAGACTAAATGCACAAAATCCCTAGGTGATCAATGAATTGCCAGTTTGCTGTTTACTAGCTGCAAAACTGTCTCGTGCAATATTTCTTGGTTTGCAGTGGAGGGAATCCCTCACCTTGACATTTGGCAATCCAGCTGTTTTGAGAATTTTTGGCACAATTGGACCACTGTGTGTCTCTGGCTGAACAAAGAAGTACCGGAGTCCCAGGTACCTGTTGGATGCCTGGGACCCCCTACTATGAGAAGGGGGAATGGAGTTAGTGAATTTCAGAGTTCAAAGTAAGTTTTTTTACTAAAGTACATATATGTCACCATTTACAACCCAGAGACAAATTTCCTTGTGGGAGTTCAAACAGGGTGCAGAAGTCAACAAACTGTGCAAATACAAAAGAAGAAATAATAGTACTACATAAATAAGCAATAAATATCAAAAACATCAGATGAAGAATCTTTTAAAGTTAGTCCATTGGTTGTAGGAACATTTCAATGATGGGGCAAGTGAAGATGAGTGAAGTTATCCCATTTAGTTCAAGAGCCTGATGGTTGTTCCTGATCTGGTGGTGTGAGTTCTGATAGGAGCAGTGAGAAGAGGGCATGCCCTGGGTGGTGGGGGCCCTGATGATGGATGTCTCGTCAAGATGGCACCAGCGAAAAATTGATTCCTCGGGTGACATCTTCCAGAGAGCCGATCTCTCCAATTATTTCACTTTTTCTATGCCTTCTGCTTGTTCTTTTTGTCTTGTTTATGTTACAGAAACTGTTGAAGCCTGTGACATATAGGTTGGAATTTGATTGAAGTATTCATTATTCTGCTGTGTTTGCAGAGCTGCCTTGTGGAGATCAGGGACTGGGAGCCAAATGTGGCCGAGAGCACAAGCTGACTCATGGAAATGACCAGAGTTGAGGCGTGGGGTCATGAATGACTCCATCATCAGGGACCCCCATCACCCAGAACGTGCTCTCTTTTCACTGCTGCCTTCAGGACTCACACCACCAGGATGAGGAACAGTTGCTGCCCCTCAACCATCAGGCTCTTGAACCGAATGGTTGGGGATTGTTATTGTCACTGTCTTTTTTCTGCAAGTGAGGGGGTCAGTGATTGTTATTATCACTTTTTTTCCTGCAAGTGAAGGAGTCGTGGATTGTTATTGTTGCTGTTTTTTTTTCTGCGGGGAGTGGGTGAGAGACTTTGGGGTCTAAGAGTTCTGTTTCTTTTCTTTTTTGTGCTGGGATAGGAAGAGATAACTTTTGTTTCATCAGCTCCCATGGTCCTTCTGTATTTAATGGCTATCTGGAGAAGACAAATATCAGAGTTGTATTGTACATGCATACTTTGACAATAAAATGAACCACTGAACTTTTGCTTTCCTGCAACAATGTTTCATGTAGATGTGCTCAAAAGTTGGAAAGGTTTTACCCATGATACTGGGCCATATCCACCACTTTTTGTAGGATTTTCTGTTCAAGGGCATTGTTATTTCCATACCAGGCTGTGATGCACCCAGTCAATATACTCTCCACTACCCATCTGTAAAAGTTTGTCAAAGTTTTAGATGTCATGTAGAATTTTATAGACTTCGCATACTCATTTAAATGCTGACATTATTAGCTAACAATCCAACCGATAGTGGTGGGCTGATGATCAGTCTATTATTGTGTCCAATAGCTGTGAACATTGGCAACTGCTATATTCAAGGAAATCAGGTCTACATGTAACCTCACAGACAGCTCTTAATGGCTATGTGTTGCTTGATGGCATAAAGAATACTTTGGTAAAATGGCCCACTCTTTATTCTCTCTCTCTCTTTCTTTCTCTCTCTGACTCCTCCCTTCCCTATCAAACCCCTCTTCTTTTGATCAACCTTTTCTCAATGAACCTATTTTTCTCACTCACTCTCTTACATATCCCTACTCCTACAGTGACCTATTGGAAAACTGTTATACTACAACAGTCAAAAGTTCAATCATCTTTCTGGTTACACCTAATGGGCATCTTGTCTGCCTCATTTAAGGTTTCATGACCAATGGCCACAGGGACTATCCTAATGTTGAGGACAACAGCAGGGCACTTTTCTTGGTCTGCTTTGAACAGAATCACATCATCTTATCTACATCCAACTGGAAGGACAGAAGGGGCCTTATTTTAGTGCTTCACTGGAAAGACCAAGTTTGAATTCTTTCTTCATTGCCAACCATTATGTGCATTAGCCTGCATTGCTTAGTTTTATTGGACAGTAATTCAATTTGCATTATGCCTTCCTTTCATACAGACTATAATGTTAGCTTATATTACAGACTCAGATCTCTAAACTGGGCTTTGCAGTTACAATGTCTGAATCAGGATTGATACTCAAAAATTTGGGAAGAGATGCTATTGCAAATCAAAGCTCAAAGTTCAAAGTAAATTTATTATCATATACATTATGTCACCACATGCAAACCTGAGATTCATTTTCTTGCAGGCAACCACAGTAAATCTGAGAACCATGATAGAATCAATGAAAGATCAATGAAAATCAGTAATGCATTGTCCACATGGTGAATATATCCTTCCTGACCTTCAGTGGCCACGATAACACTTCATTGTTTAACGTTGATAGAAAATGATGCCATTCACTTGAATTACCAATTACTGACAAGTTACTAATTTTGTTTCTAAATTTAAATTCTTCAATTTAAACAAAACTATCTTGTTAATGAATGAATTATAGGTATTTATTAATTCTGATGAAACGACTTCCATTCAAATAGTGCCAATCACAACTTTGTTACATTGTAAAGCACTTACTTCCAAAGAAGTGCTCAAAGAGAACTCATAATTATGCAATGGGGTTAACTCCACAACAAATTTCCACACACATGCAACATAGATGTTGTTTTCTGATACAGTCCTGCTTCCATGTTGCAAATATGAGTCAGCAGTGAACTTCCTCAGTTCTGAACAATGCAAAAGCAGTGTTCAGGTTTGAAACGAAGCATGTCACCTTTCACTTATCTGTAAGCAGAACTTGGTTTACCTCACTGTAAATTTTAAAAATACTGCAGATGAAGGAAATCTGAAATGAAATAAAGCATATAGTACTGTAAATACTTAACAATCCAGGCAGTAAATATGGAGAAAGAAACAACCTTATTTCTGCGTCAATGACACTCAATGAATACCATGGAAATAGAAAATAAGTATGTTTTAAATTGCAAAGAACAGGAGGAGTGGAAAGAATAAAGAAAATTCTGTGACTGTTAAGATGTCATCATGCTTTTGGATCCATAAATAGTTGGATAGAGGCAGATTGGGAATATACTCTCTTCAATTTCTCTCACTTCTCCAGCAGAAGACAAAAGAGCAGATATGCACACAAATCACAGAGAGGTGTAGAACTAATAGGTAACCATTGTTAGCAATTTTAAATTCCACAAGTCTAACTGAAATTACATTAGTATGGACGTTTCAGGGAGTGGGGGCTGTTGTAGAATTATTAGTATGTGCCTCCAGTGCTTTCTGAACCAGTACAGAACTACTAGAGATGGCACGTACCCAGGTAAGAGGAGGCAGTGCCAGCATGACAGCATTCAGAGATAGTGAATGTAATTTTTTAGGTTTCAAGTTTGCTGTGAAGTTGGATAAATCTTGGTTAGAAGTTAAGTTCGTGAATGGGGGAATGTTAAATCTGGGCAAACCTAGATGTCAACAAGTATCAAGACTTGGATAAAGGAAGTATATTAATTGCAAGAGGGTAACCAAGGAAAGATTAGGTCCAATAGAGACCAAATTATCAATCCGTTCATGGAGCTGGAGGAAATGGGTGAGGTTTTGACTTAATACTTCTCAATTTTATTTATATTTAATTGGATCTTTCTGGGAGTGGGACATTGGGATCCAAACACAAATTAGATGAGGTATTAGATGTATTGATGACCTTAACAGTGGATAAGTCCCTGGGCCCAATGAGATATATCCTAGGCTTCTGTGAGAGGCAAGACGGAGCAGATTTTTGAATCTGTTAGTCCTAGCAGAAATACTAGAAGAACAACAAATCTGGTAACTTTATTCAAGAAGGGCAGCAAGGATAAGCCAGGAAGTTAAGGTTTGTTAGCAAGATCAATGGCAGGCAAATTATTGAAAAAAAATGTTCAGAGGAATCTATATTATGGGTCATAGATTAATCAATAAAACTAGTATGTAGGGAGGGGAATCATATCTGACTAATTTTTCAAAGAAGTGACATAATATTTTGAAGAAGATAGTACAGTTGATTTAGTCCATAACCTGAGTTCACAACCCTTTTTATGCCACTCCCCTTACCATTAACCGAGGGGACTGTGGACCCTAGGTTGGGTACCCTTGGACTATAAGAATTTCAGATAGCCTTTGACAAAGTCCCACCTAGGAGATGTCCAAAATCCCATGGGATCCAGGGCAATTGGTAAATCAGATTTGAAGCTGTTTGGTGATTCAATTGCTTTTGTAAATGAAACCAGGGAGTGGTGTACTAAACAGGAATACATGCTCTTTGTTAGATTATTAATAACGAGGATGGGAATGTAGGAGGTCATAATGAATAAGGTTGCAAATGACATGAATATTAATGATCATTTGGATAATGAGTAGAGTAATTTTTATCTATACAATGATATTGATGAGTTGGTTAAATAAGCAGAATAAGGACAGCTGAAATTTAATCCTGAAAAAATATGCAGTCGTGCATTTTGACAGGACTAATAAAGTTATGTATTATGCAATGAATGACAGGACACCAGGGAATACTGTGGAGCAGAGAGCAGTTGAAGGTACAGTAGCAGCACATTTAGGGTGATTAAAAAGATATGCAGGACACTTGCCTTTATTAACCTGCACACAGACTAGAAGGGCATGGAGGTCATTATGCAACAATAACTAGGGCAGCATTGGAGTACTGATGCAGTTCTCATTGTCATAATGTAGGAAGGATATGATTGCACTGGAGAGATGCAGAGAAGGTTGAGCAGGATGTTGCCGGGGTTAAACATTTCAGCCATGAGCAGAAACTGCATTGGCTAATTGTGACATCCTTGGAGTGGAGAATGCTAACAAGGCAAGTAATTGAGGTATGCAAAATTATGAGGGGCATACAAGAGATACAGTGCCTGTAAAAGTATTCAGCTGCCAATGCTTTGTTCACGTAAATGAGAATAACAACCAGGCACTTTGACCAATTTAGCTGCCAATTTTTTATGTGTGTGGATCACTTAATCCTTTTTTTTCACAGTGAAGCCCAAAACACAGAGAACATTGGATCTTCTCAATTTTATTTATATTTAATTGGAGCATTCTGGGAGTGGGACATTGGGATCCAAACACAAATTAGATGAGATATTAGATGTATTGATGACTGCAGCTTCAACTGCAGCTGGATCTTCAACTTCCTCATAGACAGGACCCAGGCTGCAAAAATAAGGGACAAGCTCTCCTCTACAATCACTCTGAGCACCAGTGCCCCACAAGGCTGTGTACTCAGCCCCCTGCTGTACTCACTGTACACCCATGATTGTGTAGTAAGTTTCCATCAAACTCAATATATAAGTTTGCTGATGACACAACAATTGTAGGCCGTATCTCGGGTAATGATGAGTTTGAGTACAGAGAGGAAATTAAGAACCTGGTGGCATGGTGCGAAGACAATAACCTATCCCTCAACGTCAGCAAGACGAAGGAATTGGTTGTTGACTTCAGAAGGAGTAGCGGACTGCGCGACCCAATTTAAATCGGTGGTGTATAAATGGAACAGGACAAGAGCTTTAAGTTCCTCGGGGTCAAAATCACAAATGACCTGACTTGGTCCAACCAAGCAGAGTTCACTGCCAAGAAGGCCCGCCAGCGCCTTTACTTCCTGAGATAACTGAAGAAATTTGGCCTGTCCCCTAAAACCCTCACTAATTTTTATAGGTGCACCGTATGTGATGCATTCTTCTTGGGTGCATCACAACCTGGTATGGAAGTTGTTCTGTCCAAGACCGAAAGAAGCTGCAGAAGATCGTGAACACGGCGCAGCACATCACACAAACCAATCTTCCGTCCTTGGACTCACCTTACACCACATGCTGTCAGAGCAGTGCTGCCAGGATAAACAAGGACACAACCCACCCAGCCAACACACTTTTCATCCCTCTTCCCTCCGGGAGAGGGCTCAGGAGCTTGAAGACTCGTATGGCCAGATTTGGGAACAGCTTCTTTCCAACTGTGATAAGACTGCTGAATGGATCCTGACCCCGATCTGGGCCGTACCCTCCAAATATCCGGACCTGCCTCTCGTTTTTTTTTGCACTACCTTACTTTCCATTTTTCTATTTTCTATTTATGATTTATAATTTAAATGTTTGACATCTATTAAATTTTTTTTACTGTTTTTACTATTTTTAATATTTAATGTTTGTAATCTAGGGAGCGGGAAGCACAGAATCAAATATCGCTGTGATGATTGTACGTTCTAATGTCAATTGTTTGGCGACAGTAAAGTATAAAGTACATAGTAAAGCAAGAAAAACCAAAAATTCAAAAACTGGAATGTCAGCAGTTCAAAAGTATTCATACCCGTTTGCTCAGAATTTAGTTGAACCACCTCTCACAGCTATTACAGTCAGTAGTTTTTTTGAATAAGTCTCCATTAGCTTTGCACAATGTGATGGAGCAGAATTTACCCATTCCTCCTTGTAAAATTGCTCAAGCTGTGCCAAGTTACTTGGGGAGCAGTGGTGGAAAGCAATCTTGAGTCTTGCCAGAGATGTTCAAGTAGGTCAAGGTCAAGTATCTGTCTGGCCCACTCAAGGACATCAAATTTCTTGATTTGAAGCCACTCCATGGTTGCTCCAGCAGTGTGCTTTGGGTCATTGTCCTTCTGTAAGACAAACTTCCTCTCCAGTTTAATCTTTCTGGCAGAGGCTAGCAGGTTTTTATCGACCATCTCTCTTTATTTAGCAGCATTCATATTCCCATCAATCCTGTCCAGATTTCCAGTCCCTGCTGCTGAAAGGCATCCCCATAGCATGATGATATCTCCCCACACTTTACAGAAGGGATGGTGTTACCTGGCTGCTGCGCAGTATACGATTTATACCTCATGTACCGGTTAGTGTTGAGGGCAAAAAGTTAGTCTCATCCAACCACAAGATCTTCTCACACATATTTACAGTATCTTCTAAATGATGCTATGCAAAGTCTTTATGGGCAAGGATATTTTTCTTAGCCAGGTCTTCTTCCTCGCCACTTTTCCATAAATACCCTTTTTTTTGGTGAGGCCTTAGGGTTGTGGAGCCATGAGCTTCATCTCCAGTTGCAGCCTTTGAATTTAGTAGCTCATGCAGAATGACTGTTGGTGTCACAGTAGTCTCTCTTACAAGTGCTATTCTTCTCTGGTGACTATGTTTAGAGTGGTGGCCTGACCTATGCAGTGTGGCTGTGTTTCATATTTTTTCCACTTTTTTATGATCGACTGTACCAAGGTCTGAGGTATATTCAGTGCCTTTGAGATGGTCTTATACTCTTCCCCAGATTTATGTTTCTCTGCAACACACATCAAAGTTGCTGGTGAATGCAGCAGGCCAGGCAGCATCTCTAGGAAGAGGTACAGTCGACGTTTCAGGCTGAGACCCTTCGTCCTGACGAAGGGTCTCGGCCTGAAACGTCGACTGTACCTCTTCCTAGAGATGCTGCCTGGCCTGAGTTAGTCCTGACGAAGGGTCTTGGCCTGAAACGTCGACTGTACCTCTTCCTAGAGATGCTGCCTGGCCTGCTTCGTTCACCGGCAACTTTGATGTGTGTTGCTTGAAATTCCAGCATCTGCAGAATTCCTCTTGTTTGCGTTTTATGTTTCTCTGACTTGTTCTGAATGTTCCTTGTTTTCATGTTTGTTTGCTCTGTTGAAAATCTACCATACTGTAGGACCATACAGAGAGAGGAAGAAGAAAAGAAACTATAGGCCAGTTAGTCTGATCTCAGTGGTTGGAAAGACGTTGGAGTCAATTATTAAGGATGAAACCTCAAGATACTTGGAGGGACATGATAAAATAGGCCACAGTCAGCATGGTTTCTTCAAGGGAAAATCTTGCCTGACAAATCTGTTGGAATTCTTTGAAGAAATAACAAGTAGCATAAACAAAGGAGAATTGGTGGATGTTGTGTACTTAGATTTTCAGAAGGACTTTGACAAGGTGCCACACATGAGGCTGTTTAACAAGCTACGAGCCCATGGTATTACAGGGACGATTCTAGCATGGATAAAGTAGTAGCTTATTGGCAGAAGGCAGAGTGAGAATAAAGGGAACCTTTTCTGATTGGCTGCCGGTGATTAGAGATGTCTGTATTGGGACCGATTTTTTTACGTTATACATTAATTATTTGGAAGATAAAATTGATAGCTTTGTTGCAAAATTTGCAAATGATATGAAGATTGGCAGAGGGCAGTAGTTTTGAGGACGTAGAGAGGCTACAAACGACAGACAGATTAGGAGAAGGGGCAAAGAAATGGCAGTTGGAATACAGTGTCGAGAAGTGTGTGGTCATGCACTTGCATAGAAATGAAAGGGTTGACTTCTAAATGGAGAGAAAATATAATAATCTGAGACACAAAAGGATTGGGAGTCCTTGTGCAAGGTTCCCTAATGGCTAATTTTCAGGTTGAGTCTGTGGTGAGGAAAGCAAATGCAATATTAGCATTCATTTCAAAAGGAATTGAATATAAAAGCAAGGATGTAATGTTGAAAAATTATAGAGCACTGGTGAAGCCTCACTTGGAATATTGTGAGCAGTTTTGGGGCCCTTATCTTAGAAAGTATATGCTGAAACTGGAGAGGGTTCAAAAGGAAGCTCATGAAAATGATGCCGGGACTGAATGACTTGTCATATGTAAAGTATCTGATAGCTCCGGGCCTGAACGTATTCACTGGAATTCAAAAGAATGAGGGGTGACCTCATTGAAATTTTTGAATGGTGACAGGCATTGATGGAGTGGATGTGGAGAGGATGTTTCCTATGGTGAGAGAGTCTATCACCAGAGGACACCACTTCAGAATAGAGGGGCGTCCTTTTAGAACAGAGAGGAGGAGGAATTTCTTTAGCCAGGGAGTGGCGAATCTGTCGAATTCTTTGCCAAAGGCAACCATGGAGGCCAAGTCTTTATGTATATTTAAGGCAGAGGTTAATAGATTCTTAATTGGTCAGATAATGAAGGGATGCAGGGAGGAGGCGGGAGATTGGAGCTGAAAGAAAATTGGGTCAGCCATGATGAAATAGTGGAATGTACTTGGTGGGTCAAATGGTCTCATTCTGCTCCTTTATCTTATAGTTTTATGGTCATATTTATTCTTATGAATTCATTGAAAATAGATGATCCTCCAGTTTTTTACATCAACAAATTGGATGAGATGGTCAGATAATAGTTAATTGCACTTGAGGAATATTAGCATAGTAATTACAAAGGGGAAGAAAACTTCTTCAGCCTCACAATTTTGATTTTACTTTTTTAGTAAATTGTTGATAGGTTGTGGATTTGTTCTTTTCATTTGATATGATGATATGATTAGCTCAAAAATTCTACTTCAATATATATTAAATTTGGAAATTGAAACAGTAAAATGTGAAAATAGTTTCAGGGCACTGTAGAAAGTGAGAAACCTTTCTCTTTAACATAGATTGGAGAACCTTTCTCAGAAATGCTAGGCTTTTATGTTTTTGTTTCAGATTGCCAGCAATGGCACTAGCTTAGAAGGGCTTATTTCTGTGCTATATAGATCTCTATATATTTTGTATCTCTGTCCCTAAGTGAATGTATTACACCATAGAGAAAACAAGGACCATGAGACCATAAGAAATAGGAATCCAGCACGAGGACTCCCAAGTCCCTTTGCACCTAAGATTTTTGAATTGAGGAAAGGGTTTACGGTTTTATTTCTTCAAAGTGCACTTTCATACACTTCCTGACACTGTATTCCATCTGCATTCCTTTGCCCATTCTCCTAATCCGTCTAAATCTTTCTGTAGCCTCAAAACAACCTGTGTCTTCACATATCTTCATATTGTCTGCAAACTTTGCCACAAAGCCATCATTCCGTCATCCAAATAATTGACATATAATGTAAAAGGAAGTGGTCACAACACAGACCCCTGTGGAACACCACTAGTCACCTGCAGCCAACCAGAAAAAGGCTCGCATTATTCCCACCCTTTGCCTCCTGCCAACCAACCAATGCTCTATCCATGTATTCTCTGTAATAATGTGGATGCTCCTCTCTCATGCCTCTGCAATTCCCTTTACTCCATTGTAATACTGATGTATCTCACTTTAGCTTCTCTTTCTCACATTACAGGGCAAGTTCCATCATATTATGATCATTTTCCCATAAGTGGCCCTTTACCATGAGCCCTCTAATCAATTCCGGTTCATTGCACAACTCCCAAACCGGAAGAACAGATCCCTTTATGGGCTCAACCAAGAACTGCTCTAAAAATCCATCTTTTAACTTTCTCGAAATTCCCCCTCTTGAGAACCAGCTCCAACCTGAATTTTCCAATCTACCTGCATATTGAAATCCCTCATGACTATCACGACATTGCCCTTTTGACAAGCATTTTCTATCTCTCGTTGTAATTTGTAGGCCACATACTGTTTCAGGGTCTGTCTATAACACTCATCAGGGCCTTTTAACCTTGCAGTTCTTAGCTCTACCAACAACAATTCTACACTTTCTGACCCTATGTCATCTCTTCCTAATGATTTAATTTCATTTTCTTACCAACAGAGCCATTCCTCCCCCTCTGCCTACATGCCTGTCCTTTTAATACAATGTATTTCCTTGGACATTAAGCTCCCAGGTATAATCTTCTCTTAGCTTTGACTCAACGATGCCCACAAGGTCATATTTTTCAATCTGTAACTGTGCTACAAGTTCATCCATCTTATTCCGTATGCTGTGCGCATTCAGTCCTGTATTCACCCTTTTCAATTTTGTCAGCCTTTTACACTGCAACTCATCCTATTAACTGCAATTTTGCCCTATCATCAGCCTCTCCCTGCGAGCTGTCTCACTACACACTGCTTCTGTTTGTATATCAACTACTCTATCCTCAGCACTATCACTGCAGTTCCCATCTCCCTGCCGAATTAGTTTTAACTCTCCTGATCAACTCTCGCAACCCTGCCCACAAGGATATTGGGCACCCGCTCCCTCCACCCACCTCCGGTTCAGGTGTAAGCTGTCCCTTTTATACTGATCGCACCTTTGCCAGAAGAGATCCCAATGGTCTATAAATCTGAAACCCCTGCACCAGTTCCTCAGCCACACATTCATCTGCAAAATCATCCTATTCTTGCCTCACTGGTGTGCACACAAGCAGCAATCCAGAGATTCCTACCCTGCAGGTGCTGTTTTTCAGCTTTCTTCTCAACTCCTTAAAGTTTCTCTTCAGAGTCTTTTCACCTTTCCTACCTATGCCATTGGTGCCAATATATGCCAAGACTTCTGGCTGCTCACCCTCCCCTTTAGAATGCCATAGACCCGATCTGAGACATCCCTGACCCTGGCCCTTCAGAGGCTACATATCACCTGGGTGTCCATCGCACCCACAGCATCTCGTCTCTGTTCCTCTGACTATGGAATCTCCTATCACCACTGCAGTCCTCTTCACCTCTGTTCTCTTTTGAGCCAGAGCGCCTGACTCAGTGTTAGAGATCAGACCACTGTGGCTCCCCCCAGTAGGTCAAATCCCTCAACAGTATCCAAAGTGGCATATTTATTGAGGAGAACAGCCACAAGGGTACTCTGCACTGTCTCGCCATTTCCTTCCCTTGTCCTGACAGTCACCCAGTTACCCGCCTTGTGCAGCTTAGGGTGACTACCTCTCTGTCACTCCTATCTATCAGTTCCTCAGTCTCCCATAGGAGCAGAAGGTCATCGAGCTGCAGCTCCATTTCCTTAACACCTTCTCTGAGGAGCTGCAGATTGGTGCACCTGGTGCAGATGTGGTAGGTGGGAGGTTAAATATTCTTTAACTTTCAATGAAAAGACACCAGATTTCCTTCTTTCCCAATTCAATTGCTGTTGCTTCCCAGAGTCATGCTTAAAGATTGCGGTAATGTAAAAGACCCCACTAGTGAAAGGAGGGAAATGTCTTTTCGCTTGAAGTAGCATTAAGTACAGTACTTAGCTGTTGCTGCTGCCAGTCACATTCCAGCCCTATAATAGACTTTCTTATAATGTTATTCATGGCCACTCTCTTCATAGCTTAGTATCTTGATGTATTCATTTTTATATTGGTGACAATTGACGTAACAGCATTCACCACTTCAAAATCTTCTTTTAATCTTTATTTAAGTTAATACCTCAAGGCTCACACCTTGAGCAAATTCAAAAAGGAAATTAGAGTATAATTTGCAATAGTAGTGGTTATCTGAGCATTAATCACAGTACACTTGAATCTCAAACGAGGTGACTGGGGCATGTATTTAATATGTTCTCATCCCCAAAAAAATTATTTAATGTTTTGTGATGGTTGTTTTTATTTAGATTTAGACAGAAATCATTGCATAATTGTATTTGCAAAGAGCCCAAATAAAAGTGGAAAATCATATGTTTTACAAACAAGAAACTTAGAAAACCTACAGCACAATACAGGCCCTTCGACCCACAATGCTGTGTCAAACATGTACCTATTTTAGAAATTACCTTGGGTTACCCGTAGCCCTTTAATTTTCTAAGCTCCATGTACCTATCCAGGATCCTCTTAAAAAACCTTATTGTAGCCACCTCCATCACCATCGCCAGCAACCCATTCCATGCACTCACCAGTCTCTGCGTAAAAAACTTACCCCTGACATCTCCTCTGTACCTACTTCCAAGCATCTCTCATGTTAGCCATTTCATTCCTGGGAAAAAGCCTTTGACTATCTAGATGATCAGTGCCTGTCATCATGTTATACACCTCTATTAGGTCACCTCTCATCGTTTTCATTAATATTTACATAACAAAGATATTTCCTCCTTTTATCTTTATCATTTTTCATTCCAATATTTCCTTACAAAAGTCACATTTGTTAGTTTATCATTTGTGTCATAGCACTTCCTTGTATTACTCTTTTTAATCAAACAATGCAAAGTCATGAATTGTAATTTTTCATTGAATTGCCATTTAATAGCATATAGCTTTCAAGGAACAAATTGTTGGGTATTTTTGGGAGGGGAAAGAAAATAACTGAATTGCTGTTAATTATTTAGCTTGAATAATATCCCAGGCAAGTGACACAATGATCTCATTTGATTGTTTGCACAACAGTACTTGTTTGAACAATTCAAACAAGTGTTTGCCAAATCTATTTTACACAGACTGTAAACCTTTGAAAGCTGTTCTATTGAATTTTAGGTAATGGGTCCTTGCTTAGCACATAAACGGTTTCCCTGTTTTATTCCCTTTTGATGGTACTGGGCTTCATAACCATGAAGTTCTAAACTCAAACAAAGATCTTAAACCCTATTGGTTATAAAAAGCCATGAGTACTCTCACTAAAGGGAGATTATGCTGTAACTACCCAATCTTCAAAGACCAGTTTTCTTCCCTGTTTATTCTCCATGGTGAGATTAGCTGACAAAACCCACTGGGTCCCCTTTCCTTACCAAAGAGAAGATACTTCCAGTTAACAAAGTAGTTTAGTCCGTAATTAATTTACACATTTAAATCCAAATAATACTCTTAAAACACATTTAATCTCACAGAGGATTTCTTTCTTAAACATTTCCAAATTACGAACTATTTCTAAAACACAAACCATTTTTTAAACTCAAAGGTTTTCTGAAACACAGAGCATAAAGCATTTCCAAAACACATGCATAACTCCTATAAATTAAAAAAGGCATACCGCAGTGCAGACGACCAAGTCGTCTATCATAGAAACCAAAACTCTTGTTCACCTCATGTTTCTTCCAGGTTCCTTACCCCATTCCTAAAAAGCCTGAACTACTCTACATTTTTACCCTTTTTCTACCACTTGGGCACCATCATACATATATGGTATTTTCTCAGATATGCTTTTAACGCAAATGGTCTAAAAGCATCTTTTGGAAACACAGAGCTCTTTAATAATGAAGGACTGCAGTGAGCTAGCATCTGCTTTCCCAGACAGAGCATCTTCAAAGCTGTTATATAGATAATACTTTGTTTTAACTTCAAACTGATTACTGTTTTCCAATTTACATTTTAAGAACTGAAGACCGACTTCCATTTATGACCAGACGTTAAACAAACCAATATTAAGTTAGAACTTTACTTACAACTGTTTGTGGTCTCTCAAATGGCAGCTGTTCTTATTTAGAAAGCAAGCTTAGCAAACGTGAGACCACCTGTCTAGGACAGTGAATATCTCTATTAAAGCCTTTATCTTTGAGATGGTACTTTGTGGGCTTGCTATCCATAAAGATCTGAACCCAGAAGAAGATCTTAAGCACTATCCGATATAGATAGATACAGGTACCCTCACTAAAAGGAGGTTATACTAGATCACTTCCCTGTTTATCCTCCACAGTGAGTTTAGCCCAGAATGTCCTTTTGATAAGGAAACTTACAGAACTTCTCTGTTTGAGTTGCCTCACTTCAGGATTCAGGTTATACTTCTGATCTGGAGCTCATCACTGAAGCTTTCCGCCTTGTCTCAGAATTTTAAACTCGCCTCAGCACATGGAAGTTGCTGACAGTTGGTTCTGAATTTAAACAAAAGAAAATTCTTTAGGAGAACAATTTTTTTCAAATCTATTCTTTGTATGTGGGAATCATTCTGTGAGTTGTTTTAGGACTATTGCATTGCTTGTCATGGGAAGACATCAAATCGAATGATGTACAATGTTGCACAATATTGCAGAGTCAGTACTGCCATAATAAAGGATACATCACACACAAAGCAATAACACAAATTTGATGCACATTGCTGGGTTGAGTCTTTCTTCAGGATTACAAAGAAAAAAATATTCAGGCTGCAAAAGGGGACACCAATGGTACTGAATGAGGTGTGGAGGAAACAACATACACTGCTAGTGCTACAGTAAGCTACGTCGTTTTAGAGATGGAAATTCTAGAAAGGGCATTTAGAGATGGAAATAGGGAGGAGCTGAGGGCAATACAGAGGGACCTGAAAGCCAGGATCAGGGAGGCTAAAGACAGGTACAGGAGGAAGCTTGAGTGGAAACTCCAGCAGAACAACATGAGAGAGGTCTGGAGGGGGATGAGGACCATCACTGGTTTTCAGCAAGCTAGCAACAGAGAAGCTGAAGGCAGTGTGGACAGGGCCAACGAACTTAACCTGTTCCTTAACAGAATAAACATTGTGACCCCTGCCCATCCTCCACATGAGCCATCTGTTGTCGGCCCCCAACCAACACATATTCCACTCTCCCCTCCTACCCCTCCTCACAGTCCCCCACCTTGCTCTCCTGACTATACCCCTCCCCCACATGAAACCACCACGGTGGGCTTCACAGCTGAACAGGTGAGAAGACAGCTGAAACGTCTCAACCCAAGCAAGGCTGCAGGATTGGATGGTGTCAGTACCAGGGTGCTCAAAGCCTGTGCCCCTCAGCTACGTGGAGTACTTTGCCATGTATTCAACATGAGCCTGAGGCTCTGGAGGGTTCCTGTACTGTGGAAGACGTCCTGCCTCGTCCCTGTGCCGAAGACGCCACGTCCCTGCGGCCTCAATGACTACAGACCGGTGGCATTGACCTCCCACATCATGATGACCCTGGAGAGACTTGTTCTGGAGCTGCTCTGGCCTATGGTCAGGCCACACTTAGATCCCCTCCAGTTTGCCTACCAGCCCCGACTAGGAGTTGAGGATGCCATCGTCTATCTGCTGAACTGTGTCTACGCCCACCTGGACAAGCCAGTGAGCACTGTGAGGGTCATGTTTTTTGACTTCTCCAGTGCGTTCAACACCATCTGCCCTGCTCTGCTGGGGGAGAAACTGACAGCGATACAGGTGGATGCTTCCCTGGTGTCATGGGTTCTTGATTACCTGACTGGCAGACCACAGTACGTGTGCTTGCAACACTGTGTGTCCGACAGAGTGATCAGCAGCACTGGGGCTCCACAGGGGACTGTCTTGTCTCCCTTTCTCTTCACCATTTACACCTCAGACTTCAACTACTGCACAGAGTCTTGTCATCTTCAGAAATTTTCGGATGACTCTGCCATAGTTGGATGCATCAGCAAGGGAGATGAGGTTGAGTACAGGTCTATGGTAGGAAACTTTGTCACATGGTGTGAGCAGAATTATCTGCAGCTTAGTGTGAAAAAGACTTAGGAGCTGGTGGTAGACCTGAGGAGAGCTAAGGTACCGGTGACCCCTGTTTCCATCCAGGGGGTCAGTGTGGACATGGTGGAGGATTATAAATACCTGGGGATACGAATTGACAATAAACTGGACTGGTCTAAGAACACTGAGGCTGTCTACAAGAAGGGTCAGAGCCATCTCTATTTCCTGAGGAGACTGAGGTCCCTTAACATCTGCCGGACGATGCTGATGATGTTTTACGAGTCTGTGGTGGCCAGTGCTATCATGTTTGCTGTTGTGTACTGCGGCAGCAGGCTGAGGGTGGCAGACACCAACAGAATCAACAAACTCATTTGTAAGGCCAGTGATGTTGTGGGGATGGAACTGGACTCTCTGACGGTGGTGTCTGAAAAGAGGATGCTGTCTAAGTTGCATACCATCTTGGTCAATGTCTCCCATCCACTACATAATGTACTGGATGGGCACAGGAGTACATTCAGCCAGAGACTCATTCCTCCGAGATGCAGCACAGAGCATCATAGGAAGTCATTCCTGCCTGTGGCCATCAAACTTTACAACTCCTGCCTTGGAGGGTCAGACGCTCTGAGCCGATAGGCTGGTCCTGGACTTATTTCATAATTTACTGGCATAATTTTACATATTACTATTTAACTATTTACGGTTCTATTACTATTTATTATGTATGGTGCAACTGTAACGAAAACCAATTTCCCCCAGGATCAATAAAGTATGATTATGACTATGACTATGTTTTGCATTATGGGGATAAACATTCTCAGTATGCCAGTTTGGACTTTTGGCTGAATGCATAAGCCCAGTTAAACTATTCATTCACATTTGCATTTCAGGAATTATATCCCCATGGTCAGATTCAGTTTCACAGTTTGACTTTCTTCACCTATGCTATTTTAATGCAACTACATTCAAGTAGGTATAGAGGAAGTGTCAGGGGTAAATCTTTTAGGCAGAGAGTAGTGAGTGCGTGGAATGGGCTGCCGGCGATGGTGGTGGAGCTGGATACGATAGGGTCTTTTAACAGACTTCTGGATAAGTACATGGAGCTTAGAAAAATAGAGGGCTATGGGTAACCCTACGTAATTTCTAAAGTAAGGACATGTTCGGCACAGCTTTGTGGGCCGAAGGGCCTGTATTGTGTTGTAGGCTTTCTATGTTTCTATGCATTGGAGCATTTAACCAGTGACAGTGAATATGAAGATAGAGAGAATAGCATATGGACTCTGATCATTGATCTTTTGATTAAGTTGCCAGTTAAGTGCTCAGTAATGAGTTTGGTATTTGCCCATTTGTATCCAAGCTCTGCTTCTGACTCAACTGCTGCAAAGGCATTATTCGGAATGGAGCCTGTAACCTAGTGTCCAGGGAGACTTCCTTCACATCTTTCCTCACTGTCAGGTGAGTTTGGCATTGATAATAAGAACAACTGAAAGCATCTCGGGAGCTGTCTCAGAAGCAGCCATTGATCTGAAAAATATAGCATTGTTCCTCATTAACTAACTGCACATTCATCGAGTAGGAACACCTTCTGCTTGGACATTGTATTATGAATAGGAGGTTAAAAGGCCATCAAGGTGTTATCAATTAATCCTAAGCAAACACCGCATTCTGGTGAATAATGTGGCCTCTCATGTTGCTGGTACTGGACACTAGGAAATAAAATGAATTGATGCTTTGCTGCACGCTTGAGTGCTTTGTCGAAGACACCAATGCTTTTTTTGCTGGTGAGGGAGGGGGGATAGTTGCCTTGCTACTGCTTATGCGTGGGAGGGGGAGCTGGAAGTGGGGCTTTAGGGATCCAACATTTAACTGTCATTCATTCTTTGGGGCACTCCTGTTTTCATGAATGTTTGTGAAGAAAACTAATTTCAGGATGTATACTGTGTACATTTCTCTGACATTAAATATACCTTTTGAAACCTATTGAATAAAGTATCTTTGTCTTTTATTTGGTCTAAATAAAATCAATCCTCCCCCTTTCTAATCTAAGGCCTCAATATTATCTTTTTATTTTGCTCCCTAAATGCCAAAGAAACAAAGTCAGCAGTCTGTACATTGACCATTTCAGTGGTGTTTGCTACTTTTATGAAAATACTGCTTGATTATAATTTTCACTATGCATATCTCTTGTGATATGAATCTTGCTCGGTATTGCTGTAAATGGTGCAGATGTAGATGAGTTTGTGAAGCCTGAGGCATTGACAGCTGGTGCAAAATATCATGATTCGTCTGACCTTGACAAGATGATCAATTACAACAGAGCCCAGACAGTCTTCCTGAGAAAAGTCAAATGCTTTTGTGGAGAGTTAATTGATGGGATGTTACTGTACATTACTCGAATGGAAAAGTGTAACCTATTTTCTCTATGATCACTGAAAATAGTCATTTATTTACTGGCAATTAGTGCGAAATGGAACTGGGAGAATAGGAAAGTTTCTTAAATCCCTAAGAAGATTATTCACAAGGTTGTTAGGTCCTCCAAGCTATCAACTTTGCATTATTCTTGACAATGATGTCACTGGATGATTACAACTACCACTAGTTACTCATTGAATGCTTTCACAATTGCTGCATGTCTGAATTATTCATAGAACAAAGCAAGGTTTTCACACAAAAAGGAAAGAAAATGGACTTGCATTCATATAGTGCCTTTATGTCATCCATTCATGCTTTACTGTTCTTGAGGCTTTTGAAGTATCATCAGAGTTATGTGCATTTGTCATAGTAAGTATGGGCACCAGAGTAGCATAGCAGTAGGTGCTGTGCTGTTACTGCTTGTGACGGTGGATTTCACAGTTCAATCCTAACGACCTCTGTAAGGAGTTTAAATGCCTTTCCTGTGGAACGTGTAGGTTTCCTCTGTGTGCCTCCGTTTCTTCCCACTTTCCAAAGATGTACTGGTTAGTTGGTTAATTGGTCATTATAAATTGTCCAGTGTTTAGCCTAGGGTCGCTGACCACATGACTCGAAAGGCTGGAAGGGTCTATTTTGTACTGTATGTTGAAATAAAAATTAAAAAAAAACAATTTTTGTGCATTAAATTCCCAGAATCAGCAATATGACGTTGGCTTAATAATTTGGTTTTGGTGCTATTTAATGGAAGGATAATGAATGGCTGAGACGCTGGGGAGAACTCCTCTGTTTTTCTGCATAATATGCCGTGGGATTTTATTTTACATTTATCTAAGGAAGCAGGCATTGTTTCAATTTAACATCATAATTTGAAGGCATTACTTCCAACATTGCAACACTTCCTCATTACTGCACTCCCTCATATCATTGCTCTGTATCTTCTAGAGTGGGAACTGAGAAAAACCATGCTTCCAACATCACCACAGGAGACCCTTACTCTATCTGCAAGCTCTTCAAACTCCCTCAGATATTGGCACACAGCTGGGCAGTACTCCACCACTACCCAAACCATCCGCTGCACATCGTGCAAGAGACCATGCAGAGTTTCCTCCTCTTGTGCTTTTTGGGTTGCTTTTCACGCCAGGATTCTTGTCAACAATCTCAATTTTCTACATCATGCTGTACTCCTTCAATTGACTATATACAATTTCCATATGTGTATTCTTTAGTTTCTTCATATTTTATGTCTTGCAGTCTCTCAGCTATATTTGATTAAGTGACTCTTTACACTATGATTCATACTATTGACCTCCAGAGGAAAACTGTTCCCTTCTGCATTCTTCAGTGCCATGGTGTCTGGTAGCACTATTCCAAGACTCAAAGATTCTATCAAAAATTACAAGATCGGAAACATCTGACATAAGTGCTAGAAATAACTCTGAGACAAACACCATGGTGCTATGTAATACTCTTGGAATTAATGGTTAATGATTATGAATCACTTATCTCTTCCTAGCCCTACAGACTTAATGATAATGAATTCTTACTAGCTCACATAGAAAATTCCCATTTTCCTGCCTATATCCCCCCCCCCCCGGCATTATTTCACATCCATCAATCTCCTTAATAACAGTTACCTCAAGCTCTCCTTGACTTTATTCTGGTCTTTAATGTTGTTTGCTATACCAAAATTGCTGCCACAAGAAAGCAGCATCTATTAACAAAGATCCCTACCATCTGGGCCATGCCATCTTCTTGCTACTATGCTACTATCATTGCGCAGGAGGTAGAGAAGCCCAGGGTCAGGAACAGTTATTACCTTCCAACCATCAGGCTCCTGAACTAGTGTGGATAACGTCAGTCACCACCACTCTGAACTGCTTATATGGCCTACTGTCAAGAACTCTTTACAGCTCATGTTCTGAATATTAATTTTATATGCACAGTTTGCTTCTTTTGCACAATGGTTGATATATGGCAATATATGGTCATATATGGTGGCATATATGTACTTTGATAATACGTTTACTTTGAAACCTGAACTTTGAACTGTAGTCCAGTATTGACTGCTGTATTTCTGGCTATCTGAGCCCCATGCTTTGTAACTTCCTCATTAAAACCTGTTGCCTTTCTACTGATCTCCTCCAGTAAAACCTTCTGACTCTTAGTTATTTTGAAGAGGTGCCTTGAAATGCATTTTTAGTTCTGAAATAATATGTAAAATTGATTGTGTTTGCCCACCAACAGATAATTTGAAAAGTGACTTTCAGAGTCAGAGAGTCATACAGCACAGAAGATGGCCCCTTACTTGAAACTGTGCCTATTGCTGCCATTAAGTACCTGTTTATACAAATCACACTTTCTAGCACTCAGCCTGCAGTCTTCTATGCCACAACATTTCAAAAGTTTATTTGAATACTTACATGTTGTGGGAGTACCTGCTTGTACCACTGAATCAGGCAGTGAGTTCCAGATTCCAAATACTTGCTAGATAAAAAAGTTCTTCCACAGATCACCTCTATATCTTCTACTTCTTAACTTACCTTGTGCCTTCTGACCATAGACAATTCTGCTGAGGAGAAATATTTCTCATTATCTGCCCTATCTATGCCTCTCATAATTCTGAATATCTCATTCAGGGCCCACCTCAAAATTCTCTGCATCAAGGAAAACAATACATACAGTACATATATTTCTATATACTGTATATATAAAATTTATTTATATACTGTGTGTATACTCGAAAACTTCTATAGATGTACCACGGAGAGCATTCTGACAGGCTGCATCACTGTCTGGTATGGGGTGATGTTGGGGTGGGAGAGGGGGATAGATATTACACAGGACTGAAATTAGCAAAACTAGTCAGCTCCATCTTGGGTGCTCGTCTCTGCAATACCCAAGACATCTTCAAGGAGTGATGCCTCAGAGAAGCAATGCCCATCAACCAGAGCATGCCCTCTTCTCATTATTACCATCAGGAAGGAGGTACAGAGGCCTGAACATGTGTGTATATATATATGCATAAATATACATACACATACAGTATATACACACACAGCATATGCAAACACTGAAACTTCACAGAACTCCTGCCTGCTCCCTTCCACTGCCTGGTGGTCATATATTCCCTCTGTGTCTAGGCTTTTACCTATGCTGCATCCTGAAGGAGCCTTAATTCTTACTTGATAAGAAAGAATTTCATTTCTATTTTGCTCTAATGTCACTGCTTAAATCCCATGTCATTTTTCTAACAACCCATTTCATGTTTGTTTAATAGATTCCTGAAATTGTTTGTGTGTCTCTCCTTTTAGGTTTTAAAGTTTAGTTTTCTTTTTGATCATGTTTGATATTGTTTGTTCAATCATCTATGTTTCATTTTGCATTTAGTACAGTTACAACAGTTTTAGAAATATATTTTAGTATTCAGCGTATTTTAGTAATGAATCCTTAAAAGATTTTATTTACTTTGAGCTGAAATTTTCCAGAGTGTTGAGTCAATCGGTTTCAGCTGTTTTTTTTATGCTAAACAAGAATATGGTCATAGAACTGAAATCATTATCTGATGGATGAATGAAATGACATTCAATAAATGACTAGATGAGAGACAAAGGAAAGATTTTTAAATTGTGTGGAAAGGAGACAGGTTTTCTTGTGGCTGTGATCTAATTTATGTGAAGAGGTGACTAATTAAACATGCTTTCTGACACAGCGGAAAATTTTGTCCATAGGAAGAAGACTGCAAATTCACAAAATCTGTAGCAATAAATCTATCAATGTTTTACGAGAAGATTGATTAAAATTTGTAATCTACATATAATCTAATCAACACACATCAAAGTTGCTGGTGAACGCAGCAGGCCAGGCAGCATCTCTAGGAAGAGGTATAGTCGACGTTTCAGGTCGAGACCCTTCGTCAGGACTAACTGAAGGAAGAGTGAGTAAGGGATTTGAAAGTTGGAGGGGGAGGGGGAGATCCAAAATGATAGGAGAAGACAGGAGGGGGAGGGATGGAGCCAAGAGCTGGACAGGTGATAGGCAAAAGGGGATACGAGAGGATCATGTGACAAGAGGTCCGAGAAGAAAGACGGGGGGGGGGGGGACCCAGAGGATGGGCAACAGGTATATTCAGAGGGACAGAGGGAGAAAAAGGAGAGTGAGAGAAAGAATGTGTGCATAAAAATAAGTAACAGATGGGGTACAAGGGGGAGGTTGGGCCTAGCGGAAGTTAGAGAAGTCGATGTTCATGCCATCAGGTTGGAGGCTACCCAGACGGAATATAAGGTGTTGTTCCTCCAACCTGAGTGTGGCTTCATCTTTACAGTAGAGGAGGCCGTGGATAGACATGTCAGAATGGGAATGGGATGTGGAATTAAAATGTGTGGCCACTGGGAGATCCTGCTTTGTCTGGCGGACAGAGTGTAGATGTTCAGCAAAGCGGTCTCCCAGTCTGCGTCGGGTCTCGCCAATATATAGAAGGCCACATCGGGAGCACCGGACGCAGTATATCACCCCAGTCGACTCACAGGGGACATATCGGGAGCACCGGACGCAGTATATCACCCCAGTCGACTCACAGGTGACACATCGGGAGCACCGGACGCAGTATATCACTCCAGTCGACTCACAGGTAAATCTAATATAATCTAATGTCTTGGCTGAATTTGGAACAAGAATAGGCCATTCATCTTTTAAGCTCACACTGCCATTTAATAAGATCATGGTTGATCTTACTGTAACCTTATCTCCACATTTCTACGTTACACATAGTAACCCTTCATCCTATAACTTTAAAAAAAAATCAAAATCTTGCTTGCACTGTCTTTGAGGAAGAGCGTTCATAAGATTCATGACCTACTAAGAGAAATAAGTTAATCTCATTGCTGTCTACATGGGTGATATCTAGATTCTCAGGCTTTCTTTATCCATCCTGTCCAGATCCATTGTTCTTTACTATTCTATGTTCTATAAGCGGAATATTACATTGAAGTGACAGTGAAATTCCTACAGGAGGAATGGAGATAGGCTAACCCCTATTGACATCAATGGATCTGAGGTTGAGAGGGTGAATGGCCTTAAGGCTCCCATGTGGTCTGTACATATCAGCTGTGTGGTGAAAAAAACACAACAGTGCCTCCTTTACTTCATAACGGCCCAGTGTGGGAACTGTACTTCACTCAATCACAGGAATCTGCAGAGCCCAGCGCATCTGTAGATGTGAACTTCCCACTATTCAGGATATTTACAAAGACAAGTGTGTAAAAAGGGCCTGAAGGATCATTGGGGACCCGAGTGACCCCCCAACCACAATTTATTCCAGCTGCTACCATCTTGGAAATGGTACCACAGCATAAAACCCAGGACCAACAGGCTCCAGGATCGCTTCTTCCACCAGGCCATCAGACTGATTAATTCATGCTGATACAACTATATGTTATATCATGTGGTCTGTACATACCGGCTTCTATGTTATGTTGACTATCCTGTTGTACATACTATTTATTATAAATTACTATAAATTGCACATTGCACATTTAGGCAGAGACCTAACGTAAAGATTTTTACTGCTCGTGTATATGAAGGATGTAAGTAAAAAAACAATTTTTAAAAAATTGAGGTTTAGCTGGTATTTTATATTTATGATTTGGTCATTTGAAATAACTCTGATATACGGTATTATATCCAGTATATTATTATGTTTTTAAATAATTTTCAAAGGAACCTGAAAGCAAAGAGAGACACTACCAGGTAAATCCTTAAGCATGGATTGATTTAGAAAAGTTGTGTAAATTGTTATTTCTGATGTTTGTTTTCTGCAGTACTGTAGGCATTTCATATACCTAATTATACTAATAGGTTGTGGTCAACAAAAAGTCAGATTAAACAACTACGTATTTATCACCTATCATCAAATAATTTAGAAATTTTCTAAAAACTGCAGTATGGAAAATTAGTTTAAAGATCAACTCATGCTAATGGAATCTACTTTGGTTTCAGGGAAAGGAACAAAAATGCTTATTTGCTTGTTCTTAATCAGTATAGACATACATCAATACTGTGTTTGTACAGGCTGACATTTGCTACAGATTCCATATATGAAGAGCAAATAATTTGTACAACACACTTGGTCATCCGATGCAGTTTACAGATAAAAAATCGTTTCGTCATCCAGCCAGACCTTTATGCTACTTAATATGAAGAGCACATTAAATCACATTAAAGTTTTTGTCATTATGTCATGAGCCTTTTTTAAATGTACTGCTGACTGTGTAATAGTGTTACCAGAGGACTCACTGCACAGTAACTTCAATCACTCTTATTCAAACTCATAAAAGCATTTTCACATGACATGGACTTGCCTTAGGCCTAATGAAAATATACTGAGGCTGGGTCAGAATCTGAAAACATATTATAATTGCATTGGCCTTTCTGCTTTACGTTACAGAGCATAGCTGCAAAATGGCAAATCTTGAGTTATTTTTCAATGAGAAAGCTATAAAGGTAATGTAAAATGTGCTATTCTGTGATATGAAAATGTATGAATATCATCAATAAATTAACAAACTTGTGTTCTGTTGAAGGCAGACAATTCACTAGCAATGATGAAGTAAAGTAAAATTCTTGTGCCTTAATGCTCCACAAATACATTGTTCTACATTATTTTCTGAACCTGACCTCAGATTTTTTTTTGTGTAGTAGAGATATTGGTCCTCTAAAGTGAAATAATGTTTAGTGACATATTCATTTCCATCTGTATCCATTTTGCTTCACTTCACTACAAGGACATCATTCAGACACACATCAAAAGGACTGAACTGTAATCTCTTCGATCAGCATTTGAATGTCATTTTATGCTCAGCATAGGTCATGGAGTTTATGTACTATCAGCAAAGACTTTATGAGGATAAGTTAAGCTATGTCAATAGTAGGCTTCCTTTGTTTAAACTCAATAACATTCAATATAGCTCAAGCATTATTTTGTAAAGCAATACAAAAGTTATCTATTGTAAAAGGCAATAAATCTACTTTTGGTTGATTATCATTTAACTTGTAGTGGCACAATTCTAAATTCACCTTGCAAGCAGCATCAAAATTCTAGTTTTATTAAAGATTGACAGAATATATTCATATTCATAGGTGATATAACCAACATTTATAATATTCTTGAAAAATTAATGCTACTGTTTCTGGTTTATTGGACCTTTGTATGATTAAAAATCACTTTATCAAGGAGAGTTCCTTTCAACCTTTGGAGTTCTTGGGATATGGCCATTTCTACTAAGTTACTATTTATTGCTCAAAATTAGCAAATTTTGAAGGAATGGTGGGGAGCCTTAGTCTTTATTTGATGTATTTCATGTGGTGAGGGTTCAGTCATGATGCTCTTAGGAAAGGGAATTCTAGACTTTTAAAACAACCAAGTTTTGAATAAATGAGGTTGTAGTCTGGAGAAGCCCTGGAGAAGAAATCTTGTCAACTTCATATAATGCATTCTGTAAATTCAGTCTTAGTGGAGGAAATCTTTCTCAGATCAGTGAAATTTTATTTTCATTGGTATAGTTAATGATACAAATTCTGTATTAAATCTACTATAGGAAAGGTATGTATGCAAATTTGATAGAAGCTGAAGATAAACCCATATATCATGTGCCCAACTAAACAGTCCATGGCATATTCAATTTACATAGGTTAGAAAAGTCTTTAAGTCAGAATGCTGGCTTTGAAATAAGGATCCGTTGTGTTAAACATGTGAAGAAGGGATAGCTGCAAACCATAACTGGAAAATTGACAATCCATTCTAGAAAGAAATGACAAAGTTTGAAATTGACAAAAATTGACAAAGGCAGCATATTGATCAAATCAATCATCCTAATGTTAGTGATCCAGAATTGATGACAATAATCTGTAATAAAATTAACTGGGATTTTGAAAAATATTGATGAATAATTAAAAGTTACCAAAACTTAACAGTGTCTTTTTATGAAATAACATTGGGCGGGTGGGGGGGGGGGGTTGATAAGTGGATGTTGTTTATATTATGCATATAGCCTTTTAAAAGGCATACGCCAATAAAACAGAAAATAGGCATTCTATTAATTCATATGAGATTAAGGCAACATGGAATCAAGTTGATTAAAGGTCAGAATTATATGTACTAGAGGTAATTTGTTTTATAGACTGGAGGACTGAACACTGCTATGGTTTGCTCATTGCTGAAGCCTGGTCCAGAATAGATTAAAAAGTTTTGTTTGTAGATCAGGTAGTTATATATTGTACAGATTCAACTGTTCACACTTTCCCTGCCTGTTGCTCCCCCTTTCGCAAATGTGAGGCCTCCTGGAAGGCCCAGTCCTCAATGTTTCCAAAGGGCCATGACCACTGCTCTAGAATCAGCAGGCCAGCGGCTGTAAGTTGTGAGGAATTTCTTTAGCCAGAAGGTGGTGTATTTGTGGAATTCATTGCCACAATTGGCTATAGTAGCCAAGTAATAGGGTATATTTAAAGTGGAGGTTGATAAGTTCTTGATTATTAAGGGCATTGAAGGTTATAACAGAAAGCAAGAGAATGGGATTGCGCGGGATAGTAAATCAGCAATGTTTGAATGGCAGAATAGACTCAATAGGCCAAATAACCTACTGTTCATCTGTCTTATGGACATGGTTAATATTCTCCTCCTGCCCTCCCTTCTGATGAATCACTGAGAAAATTAGCCTAAACTTGCTGTTTAAAGTCAGCAATGGTTTCACTATCAGCTCGTGTCTCAATGTTCAGTACCCATATGGGGTAAGAACCTGGTCTCACATCTTTTATGTACAGGTATCATGATAAGTCAACAATGATAGAAGATAAAGAATGACAAACATTGAAAAGTTGAACTAAAAACAGGAAGCTCTGACTGGAAATAGCAGATAGATTAGTATCTGTAAGTGTAATGTTGACCTGCCTTTTCATTGGTTGCCTTGGCTTCTGCTTCTGCTGATGGTTCATAACCAAACAACAACTCTTTCTTTAAAAATTCTGAAATATTTTTATATATTTCTTCACAGCTCAAAAAGAAGCCATTCTTGTGTATACTGTCTCTCAAGGCAATCCCTTCAAATCCATTCCTCCATTTGTTTTCCAGTAACCTATTCTCTTCCATGTGCCCATCAGTTCTTCACCTAGCTACAGTAGGGGCATTTTACAGTAGTCAATCAACCAGCACCTCTTTAGGATGTAGGAAGAAACCACATCAACCATAATCAATGTCCAAAATAAATTTATTATCAAAGTACATATATGTTACCATATACAACTCTGATAAATCTCAATAAATCTAATAACTGTAATAGAATCAATGAAAGCCTGCACTGATAGGGTGGACAACCAGTGTGCAAAATTCAACAAATTGTACAAATACAAAAAGAAGGGAAAAATAAATAATAATAAAAAATAAATAAACAATAGATATCGAGGACATGAGATGACAAGTCCTTGAAATATTTTACTTATAGTTTCTATTCTCCAGTCACGTGTGTAGCAAGCATGACCATAGCCGGTCACAACAAAATGTAACAGCCAGATGATTCTCTCCTATTACTCACAAAAATTCCCTTTCCCCATCATGTGAATCATTAGCTCTGACAAGGCAAATGATCCCTCCTGTCATTCTCACCATTATCTCTTAGTCACTTATTGCAGGCTCCCTTTACTGCAGCCATTAGCTTTACTCACCACCCATTTGATAGGCTTGCTCAATCAGTAGCTCCTGTCATGTCTCCAGTCTCTTCTTGCATATGATTCAGTCAACCAATTCACCTTCCTGATTACCTTCTGTTTGTTAGCCCAGGTACAGCAGGTACGTGAACAAAAGCTCTTTCCACTGGCTCCCTTTTGTTAAGTTCATCGATCCTAAGCATCTCAACTGCTTGGATCTTAGAATCTTAGTTCATTCCTTCAGCATACCTGTGACTACACTGTAAAAAACATTCTTGCCTGTAAATCACCTTGTGACATTCTGAGGTTGTGAAAGGGATTACAAGAATATAATAGTACAAACATCGAATTTTCTATTTTCAAGTAACACTTACTTCCTGTGTTCTCTCCCTCTCTTCTTCCAAATTACCACTGTTTCTCTTCCATTTTTACCTACATCCCCATTTCCATCCTCCTACCCCAACACTTCATCCACCATATTCCCTCTGCTACTTGTTCCCATCTGCCTTTTACTTTCCCCTTGATGGTTCCTATTATCACCTTCCTTGCTATTAGGTTCCAGCACTTATAGCCTTTGTGATCCCCATTATCACCTTCCATCCTCGATCTTCAAACTCCACCCCTCCTCCTTCCTTTCTGGCTTTCATTGACTATCGTCCTTCATCCTTTCTTAGTGCAACTATCACCTACTGAGTGAGCCCCTGAGTCCACCTCTCCTCCGGCTGCCTTTCCTCTCCACTCTCAGTCCTGACGCAGGGTATTGACCTGGAATGTTGACAGGTCCTTGCCTGTCCCCACAGGTGTTGATTCACCCCTTGAGTTTCTCCAGCAGTTTGTTCTCTGTCATCAGAATACAAGTTTTCTTCCAAACTGAATTGTCAGAACTGCCAACTAAAATTAGGCAAGTCAAGGTTAATTTCTTTAGCCTATTTTATGCCTCATAATTTGCAACCATAAAAAATCAATTATTTTATTCATAAGTGATAAAAAGACAAAATATAGTGACTTGCACTGATATGCTTTCAAAGAACATACAATATAGTGAATATAAGAGCAATCATAAAATTTAAGTAAGGGACATATCAGCTTAAACATACTTTTTATAATTAATAATGTTGTTACATCACTTTTCACTTTGTAATTTAATATTATTAAGTTGCACTTGTGACAGTTTAACACAAATAGGAATTTTAATAAACACCCTGTGTATAACTTTTAAAATGAAGCTCAACAGATGGGAAGGATTGAGAAAACTTTCCAGTATGATTCCTATTTGTCTTGCACGAGGCGCATTTTGCAGCTTCCCAGTACTATTCTACAAATGTTGAAAGTGACATCATTCAAAGCCTCAGGGGTCAGAGCAGCTGTAATATTAATGTGGAAAAATGGGAACAAATGTCAACCACACCCATTGAGTCTTTGGTCCGAACATTTGGCATAGCATGAGCTCACAATTACTGATAAACAGATTATTACAGACCTTCCTGTAAAGGTACTGTTATTCATTATGGATCTGTTGAGAAATAAATTATGACTAACACAAAAAAATTTAGTCCTTTAAGAGAGGTTATATGCTTTAATAATGTAACACATACAAAGTGCTGGAGGAACTCTGAAAGTCATACAGCATCTATGGAGAGGAATAACCAGTCGATGTTTTGAGCTTGAAACGGCGACTGGCTATTCCCCTCCTTAGGTGCTGCCTGATTTGCTGATTCCACCAGTACTCTGTGTGTGTTGCTCAAGATTTCCTGCATCTGCAGAATCTCTTATGTTTAATATTTTCCTTATTCTTGTTGAAAATGCAAAGAAAGTGTAATCATCAGAAAGCTTTGATTACACTTTATATCCAGGAAATGAAGTTATTTTTTATTATGACTTTGGCTCTGTAGGTTGTTTCAGATGTCAATGGACAGAATATTGCCTTTTTCTGCTGATGATAAGATTGAGATTAAGCTTCAGAGCAGCACATTTGCTGGTAATAAGCAATGGGAGAACAATTTGAACAGTGCATCTGTAGTATTTGGCTGACAGGACACTGCTGGCTAATGAGTAACTAGGTGATGTCACTCATCTCTTTTAAAGGGAACAAAGTGGTACCAAGCAAAAGTGATGACAATGCCGAGCGAAAGGGCCAGATTGTGAAAGGGAGCCTCTTTTTTAACAGCCTGGATATACTGCTCATCGATTCTAAACATTGAGTGACTCTGGTGACAGTCACTGGCTCTGACTCAGTGGATGACATAAGTACGCTACTTCACTGACAGGTTACTCACCACAAACGGCTTAGGCACGGGATCTGATTGTATTGTTGTTAATGCCTTTATTCAGTTTCAAAGGGAAACAACAGCTAGTTTCATCAGTTGTGGTCCGGTTTGGTGGAACAAATGAGTAATACACCATTTCAGTCTCTCTAATCTCCTTCCAGAGGGTGGGTGTTGATGTTGGGTGGGGGTTTGTTCATAAGGGGATGGCGGGGGGTTTCAGTTGTCGCTGGATTTCTGCCAGCTGTTTCAGTACTCTTAAACTCAGGTTATTTTTCTGTGCTGTCACATTTTCCCTTTGCATTTTGGCAGCACCTTTGGAATCCACCCTTCAGGTACCCAGTGCACGGTCTGGTTTGGTGCACTCTCCTGTAAGCCTTTGCATCATTTCAACAGACTTTGGGCAAGGGTTTTAGACCAAGAATTGGAGTAATTGATGAAAACAGCTTGACGGACTTAAACAACGGCATGACTGAAACAATCAGTGTAGAAACTGGTTCTTGCTATCCATAGTGAAATCCAGACCATAACCACTGTGACTCAGACAACTTATGTCCAGCAGAGTTACAAGCATGGAATTTATTTTAATCAAACACCCATGGAAGGATGGAGATATTTGTCTGGATCATTCTGATTTGTTACTGTGGAAACGCAATGGACCAAGATCAGTCTGAGCAAAACTAATTACTCAGAATGCTTCAGTAAACTCTGCCATCATTAGATACACTCTCTTCAATCTTCTTAGAAGCCTTTCCAATCTTCCCTTGATGCCAAAGGGAGTAGGAATGCTGTCTCCCTACTCCTCCCCTAGCTTCATGTTCATAGGGTACCTTCTGTTTGTGATGTCAGCAAACGGAGGTTCCTGTAGATATACAACAGAATCTCAGGTGGGGTCCAGGCCCAGAGCGTATTGATGTGATAGTGTGAGGAAAAACCCGATATTTGGGCAATTTAAATGCCAGAAGAGATGAATTGAAAAAGCAGGATGTCAGGACAAGAGGTGATACTCAGGCTGGTTCTGCCTGCTGCTCTGTGATGTTTACTCGATTCTGTGCTGAACTGAGGCGGAGGCTGTGGCCCTGCTCCGGCTGCTCTGAGTTCCGTGACTGACAGCTCTGTGATGGTTACTTGAATCTGTTCTGAACTGAGGCGGAGGCTGCAGTCTGCTCGGGCTGCTCTGAGTTCTGTGACTGAGGCCTGTGTGATGTTTATTCAACTCTGTTCTGAACTGAGGCGGAGGCTGCGGCCTGCTCGGGTTGCTCTGAGTTCCGTGACGGAGGGCTGTGTAATGTTTACTCGATTCTGTGCTGAACTGTGCTGTTCTGGCTGCGGCCCTGCTCGGGCTGCTCTGAGTTCTGTGACTGAGGGCTGTATGATGTTCACTCAGCTCTGTTCTGAACTGAGGTGGAGGCTGCGGCCTGCTCGGGCTTCTCTGAGTTCTGTGACTGAGGGCTGTGTGATGTTTACTCAATTCTGTGCTGAACTGAGCTGTTCTGGCTGCGGCCTGCTCGGGCTGCTCTGAGTTCTGTGACTGGGGCCTTTCTGATGTTTACTGGATTCCGTGCTGAACTGAGGCGGAGGCTGCGGCCCTGCTCGGGCTGCTCTGAGTTCCGTGACTGAGGCCTTTCTGATGTTTACTGGATTCTGTGTTGAACTGAGGCGGAGGCTGCGGCCCTGCTCGGGCTGCTCTGAGTTCCATGACTGAGGGCTGTGTGATGTTTACTCGGATCTATGCTGAACTGGGGCAGAGGCTGCAGTCTGCTCCAGCTATTCCAGACTTCATGTCTGTGGCCTCACTTTTGTTCTGAATGTTATTTGCTTACTTTTATTGTTTGCTCTATTTTTTTCTCTCTGCACATTGAATATTTGATGATTTTTTTAATGGGTTCTTTGTTTTGTGACTGCCTGTAAGGAGACAAATCTCAAGGTTGTGTAATACATATATACTTTATTAAAAATATATTTGAACTTTGAAATTTGGATGATAACAGCTCAGATGAAGGGCATTTGTCCCCTTATCCGGTACTGGGTCTGTGTAAGAATTAGTCTCATTACTCCATCCTTCCTCCAAATCTCTGCGATTGTTTTTATAACATATAGGCAGGAGCTGAAAGATCATGCGAAATAGATAGACAAAGCCTGAGATATAATTTGTAGCAGTCATCAGTTTGACTTTGGTCCATTTTACTTGTACAGTAACAAAGCAGAATAAGCCAGACAAATATTTCCTCCACGCTCCTTGGTCCATAGAAAGCTCTTTCATTCTTTTTCTGAATTCATCTTTCTCTTCTATCACTGAATCAATCTCAATCTGAAGCTTCATAAATATCAGACTTGAATCTTTTATCTGATCAAATTAAACTCCCCTGTCTGTCTCAAAACGGTGCTTCTGCCACATCCCTCGTCTATACCTCTGTTGCCTCTGTGTTTGACTTCTCATTACCTTGTCTACCAATGTAGACAAGGTAATGTACCCATGCTACAGAAGATCAAAGCAGTGCAGTTTCAGCCTTTATCACTCAGATTCATACAGTGAAATGCTAGAAAGTAGAACAGTAGCAAATTCAGAATCAGTTTTATCATTATTGACACATGTCAATAATATGATGCGACAAAGAAGATCTGTGGCAGAGAGAACATCACAATCGCCACATGGAATGTAAGAACGCTGAACCAAGCAGGGGAATTCAGGGAACTCACGCATGAGATGGCAAGATACAACTGGCACCTCCTCGGGCTCTGTGAAGCCAGATGGAAGAACACTGGAGAAGTGCATACTGAGGAAGGATATGTACTCTATTATAGCGGAGAAGAGAACAAACATGAAAATGGCGTAGGGTTCCTAGTCAACAAATTCATCAAGAATGCTGCTCTAGGATGCCAAACAGTGTGAAGCAGGCTCATGACCATCCGCCTGCGGGTGAAGCCATTCAACATGATAGTGGCACAAGTCTACGCCCCAACAACAGACTATGACAATGAACACATTGAAGAATTCTACAAGAAACTACAAGATATCATTGACAAGGTGGACAAAAAAGATATTTTGATCACTCAGGGTGACTGGAATGCCAAGGTGGGCAGAGACACACAAGATGAGTGGGGGGATCTCATCGGCCCCTCATGCAATGATACCTCCAATGAGAGGGGACTACACCTGCTGGAATTTGCCAGTTATAACAACATGATGCTGTTGAACACACTTGGAGAGCACAAAGCATCCCGAAGATGGACCTGGTATGCCCCCAACGGTCAACACCTCCAGATTGACTACATAATGGTGCAAAGGTGGCACAAATCTGGTGTGAACAGACTGAAGACCAGAACATTCCCAGGAGCAGACGTGGGCAGTGACCATGACCTTGTCATGATGAACATCAGAGTGCGCTTGAGGAGAATCAACAAGCCAAAAAACAGCCGGCTGAGATTTGACCTTGAAAAATTGAAAAACCCCGCCATCTCTGAAGAATTTCAGGCAGCAATTGGGGGGAATTTTGCACCAATATTTCTCCTTGATGAAGACCTGGAGACCACCACAAGTAATTTTAACACAGTGATGACAGAAACAGCAAGCAAGATTCTGGGGAAAAGCTACCACAAGTCTAAACCATGGGTCACTAACAAGATACTGGACATGTGTGACACAAGAAGAAAATTAGAGAAAGATAAAAACACAGCAGAGGGAAGAACAGAATACAGGAAAATCAACAAGGAAATCAGGAGGGAAATGAAGGAAGCAGAGCAAAGATGGATAGCCGAACAATGTGCAGACATTGAAGACAGCTTCTCCAACAATAACACAAAGAAGGCATTACAACTGGTGAAAGATCTTACCAAAGAAAAACAAGCCAAAGTGAACACCATCCAAGACAAAAATGGCAAAACTCTCACAGAAGAAATGGAGATAATGGAAAAGTGGACAGAATACTGTTCAGAAATGTACACCTACCAGAGCAAAGGGGATCCAAGTGTGCTGAATGTACAGGAATCGTCCAGTGAGGATGACTATCCAACCATGCGTGAAGAAGTTGAAGCCGCAATATGATCACTGAAGTGTGGGAAGTCAGCAGGAGTTGACAACATCCCTGCTGAACTGCTGAAGCATGGAGGAGAGGCCACGGTAGACATGTTTACCACCATCTGCAATAAGATCTGGCAGACAGGTGAATGGCCGACAGCTTGGACTCATTCGTTGAGCATTGTGCTTCCCGAGAAAGGCAATCTCCAACTTTGCCAGAATTACTGTACCATCAGTTTGATAAGCAGGGTAATGCTCAGAATCATCTTGAACAGACTGAGACCTCAGGCAGAAGACATCATTGTTGAGGAACAAGCAGGCTTCCGTAAGGGCAGAAGCACCACTGAGCAGATTTTCAACCTCCGCACCCTCTGTGAGAAACATATGCAGCACCAGAGAGAGTTCTACCACGTCTTCATAGACTTCAAGAAGGCGTTTGACAGAGTCTGGCATGATGTTTTATGGACCACTATGAAGAAAGTCAACATGGGGCAGAAGCTGATTCATACAATCCATCAGCTTTACGCCAAGGCAACCAGAGCAGTGCTCGCTCAGGGCACCATCGGGGAGAGGTTCCCTACCTCTGTAGGAGTGCATCAGGGCTGCCTTCTCTCCCCGACTCTCTTCAACATCTTCTTTGAACAAACCATGAGTGTTGCCCTTGAAGATCATGTGGGCACAGTCAGCATCAGAGGGAGGAACATCACAAACCTAAGATTTGCTGACGACATTGATGGACTTGCAGGAAAAGAGGATGAACTGGCCAACCTGATCAGCCATCTTGATAGAGTCTCCACAAAGTTTGGAATGGAAATAAGTGCCAAGAAAACCAAGCTCATGGCAAATATCAACAGTACCATCACAACAGACATCTCAGTCCATGGTCAGAAACTTGAGACAGTGCAGCAGTTTACATACGTGGGGCTATCATCAGTGATGAAGGATCAAGACCAGAAGTCCTGGCAAGAACCCTACACAGACAATGACTGCACTATCCAAACTCAAGACAATATGGAGGGACAGCAACATCACCATTAAGTACAAGATCAGACTCCTGTGTGCATTGGTATTCTCCATCTTCCTGTACGCATGCGAGACATGGACGCTCACAGCAGAGCTACAGAGGAAGATACAGGCATTTTAAATGAGATGCTATCGCAACATCTTGGGCATCTCATATTTGGACCACATCACAAATGAGCAGGTCTGCAAGACCATCCAGCACAACACTGGCGCCTATGAAGACCTTCTCACAACGGTGAAGAAGAGAAAGCTGAGATGGTACGGCCGGGTAACAAGATCCAGTGGCTTTGCAAAGACCGTTCTACAAGGAACTGTGGAGGGGAAAAGAAGGAGAGGTAGACAGAGGAAAAGATGGATGGACAACGTTAAAGAATGGATAGGAAAAACATTTGCGTTGACCCAGACACTGGCACACAACCGCGACAGGTGGAACAGACTGGTGCAAAGCTTGTCATGATGGTGCCCTGATGACTCCACCAGGAGTTAAGGGTGCAAGGCAAGGCATATGTCATGAACTTGGTTATTTTGCAGATTTTGTGGCAGCAGTACTGTATAATACATAAAAATTACTATAAGAAATACAGTATATAAAAATAAACTAATAGTGTAAAAAGAGAGCAGAATAATGAAGTTGTATTCATGGTCTTACGGATCATTCAGAAATCTGATGGATTAAATTCCTTATAAGATCAGTGCTGCTGATTAAAGATAAATTTCTTCCTCTAAATACCTTACTCAGAAACAGTGGATATATTAAAGGGAACAAGGCACATGCTGGGAAAAAATGTTATATGAATGCCCACAATAATTACACAATGTTGATGCTTATAATTTGTTACAGAATCATAATAGATTTCATCTCACGTCATCTTACATACCTACCAGATGTGAAGATTTCACTTTCAATCCTCCACAAAAGCATAACCGGATAGCAACTGGAACATTAGTGAATGCAATAACAATCTCAATCATTACTGGTAATTAATCATAGAAATCTCATGGAGTATCAACACAGAAGTCCTATGTTTCTACTACCACATTTATGCTGCTATGGTCCCATTGTGTAGAACAGTTCACAGCAAATTTGTCAGTATTAATATTTATACTGGCAATTTTTTTAAAAATTAAAAAATGCATTTGTGGATGTTGAGTTGAATCACAGATCAATATTTTTCTCAATATAATCACCACTGTATATACTGTCTGATATTAAACACAATTGATTCAAAATTCCTTGGGTTGTACTTTTACTGCCTCGGACTTCCAAGTAACCAGCAGTGACACCATACCCCTGTGACAACAGAGGATGTGGAGCTAGCAGTAGATTGGCTGACTGTTGCAAGAAGCAATCTGGATGCATTTATTAGATGTTCCTGATTCATAGTGCTATGTTTTTATTCACAGAAACAACACTGTAACTGGCCTTTCTGCAGCAACAAGCCCACGCTGCCCAGTGATGCGTATCTGACCATTTAACCTACTAACCTGTACATCTTTGGAGTGTGGGAGAGAGAATAGGAGCAGGTGGAGGAAACCAGTGTAGGTACAGGGGCAACATATAATTCAACTAGACAGTGGTGGAGTTGAACCCTGGTTGCTAGCACTGTAAAAGCATAGGCTAACTGCTATGCTGTCATGCTGTCCCCACCCACCAAAGTATCAGCATCATGTCTAGATTAGCCAGTCCTTTGAGGATCCTTTGGGATATGTCAATCTGCATCATAAAGGAAAGCCAATTGCTGGATTACTTGGAATGTCTACTACAATATCTATCTTGGAAATGTACTTCTGCTGTACATGAAGTGAACAGACAGCTCCAACTCCTACCATAGATGTGGCTGGGTAAAGGCTGTAGGTTCCATCATAGACATTTCGTTGGAACGTGGAGATAATGGAAGTTAATATTCACAAATTAACAATGGCATGAAAGGCATATCGTGAAAAAATAATCCGCAGCTAAGCCTTTATTACTAAGAATTCTTGTTGCAATGCTACAATACCAGAATGTGCAGTGTTTTTTCTATGGGCTAGTTGAATGTCGCACATTCTTCAGGAAAAATAGGCAGGTAGAGAAAGAAAGTGACCTAGGCAGAAATCTATAGAAAATCATAAAGCTTGAGGCACTGGAATAAGTAGAAAGTTAAGTTGTAATTAGAGGACAATTTACCAATAAGCAAAGTACGCCAGAATATTATGATAATTTTCAGTCCTCTCTCCTAGTAGGAGATACAGATCCTTAGAAAGGGCGAAGAAGACGACTGTAGGGTGAATTTACAGACTGAAGCACCATTCATCGGTCGAATAAAAGAGTGGAATTCCATCACCTGAGAAATGATAACATTGACTTAAACTTAAAGGAATTGAAGATAATTGGCTGTTCATTAACCTGACAATATTGTTTACAAATGAACTTGGATGGAATTACACCATCATATACTGAATCCACATCAAAACTAATTTTAAGTATAGCTCACCAAATTGGGTTAGTTGGACAAAAAGTATGAAGAATGCAGCAGTTGTGCTCTGTCTCTGAAGAAAATGAAGAAAACGAATTTAGCGATCCTAATGATGCCACTGGATTGAAGTTACCAACTAAACCATTAGGGGATAATTGATTTTTGGTTTCATAAAGGGACCTAGAGATGTAAAATAAGGTCAGGTAATGCAGTTGATTTACTGATCCAAATTGTCTTACATTGCCAGAGAGCAATTTATCATTTATAAGATATAGCTCACAGGCTGTATCACTAACAGAATAATTGCTATAAAATGAGAGACTAACTATAATCAGGATTTTGTAGTTGATGATGAACATACTTTAAAGATTAGCTATCAATCTAATTCTGATCATACCAGTTTATGCCCTTCTCCCAAACACCCTCAGCTGCTTCCCTCCATTATTGGAAGACACATAGATTCCGTTTGGTCAACTCAATGTTGCAGCTGCCAAAAGAAAGATCCAAGTGACAAACGGAATCGCCACAGTAATTTGAAATAGGACACTTCATAGTTCATTCAGAAAATGGCCAAGATTTTACAGTAAACACAAGGAAGATTTTACAGTACCTTTGCCAAGGACAGTGAAGGTAGCAGACAGGCATTCTTTTCGATAAAGGTATTGCTTTAACAATGGACTTATTGACATGAGAATTGTTACTTCAAGGACAAGAGTTTGATAAACTCTCACCACTTTCACCACTTTCACCAAATGGACTTATTGACATGAGAATTGTTACTTCAAGGACAAGAGTTTGATGACTCTCACCACTCTCACCAAATTCTCTGAGATCTCCATACCTCCTCACCTAACTCTTCAGGCTCAGACGCTACTGGAGATACTTCTGGTCTACCTGGCAAGTCCTTTCCCGACCTGTCAGTCATGCTCTCCGTCCCATGTCCAGGTCCCGCTTCCTCTCCTTCAGGGTCCTACTGTAACCCAGGCTGTCCACAGATACGCCCCCACCCGCACTTCACCTGACTCAGTGGGAGAAGGTCGGGAGGCTCTTCCTCAATCACTGGGGAGTTAGCGAAAGGCAGCATATACCACACATCCAGGTCCTCATCCTCCGAATCAGTATCCCTCTCAGGGGTGGGGGCCGGCCTAACCTCGCCTGCTGGGGGCCTGGTAGTCACCATGCGTTTCCACAGAGTCCTCTTACTAGGTGTAGGCTCCAAGTCGGACTCTGGGTCTACCTGCAC
This sequence comes from Mobula birostris, assembly GCF_030028105.1. NCBI lineage: Eukaryota > Metazoa > Chordata > Chondrichthyes > Myliobatiformes > Myliobatidae > Mobula > Mobula birostris. The sequence goes on from NC_092377.1 coordinate 51,612,109, forward strand.
CGCTTGACCCAGGGCAACAGGTGGTTCCGATGGAGAATGTTGACAGGCCCATTCCCATCCTCTGGTTTCACCCGGAAAGCTGGTAGGTTTGGCATCTGACTCTCCACCACATAGGGTGTAGCCGCCCAGCATTCAGCCAACTTATACTTTCCAGGTAGCACCAAATTCCTTATGAAGACTCTGCCTTCCGGCAGGAGTTGGGAAAACCTCACCTTTTGATCATACCTTCACTTATTCCCTTGATTCTGCTGGGCAGCCGTGACCCCAGCTAATTCACAAGTCCTTTTCAACTCTCTTCTCATGTCAGACAAGTACTTTAGATAAGTCTTCGGTGGTAAGTCACCCTTGTCAGTTCCAAAACAAAGGTCAATGGGCAACCTTGCCTCGTGCCCAAACATCAGATAATATAGCGAGTACCCAGTAGCTTAATTTCGCGAACAATTATAACTGTGAACCAGATGCCCAATATGTTGTCTCCACCTGCTCTTCTTGCTGATCTCCAGGGTCATGAACATGTCTAGCAAGGTCTGGTTAAACCTCTCTGGCTGGTGATCACCCTATTGGTGATAGGGTGTAGTCCTCTACTTCTTGACTCCAAGCATGCCCAGTAACTCACAGATGAGTCTGCTCTCGAAGTCCCATCCCTGATCACTATGTATTCACCTGGGAAGGCCATAACACTTTTGCCACCATAGACACCCTCTGGTCCTTGGTAGGAAAAGCCTGAGCATATCTGGTGTAGTAGTTCATGATGATTAAGACATTCACCGTGTTTTTGGCATCGGGTTCTATTGACAGGAAATCCATACCCACCAGGTCCAGCGGCCCTGCACTCTGAAGGTGGGACAAGGGAACTGGCCGCATAGGCAGTGTCTTCCGCCGTATGCATCGAATGCATGACTTGCAGTATTCTTTGACCTCCAACTTCATTCGGGGCCAGTAAAACCGGTCTCTGAGCAATCCATAGGTCTTTTCCACTGCCAAATGTCCAGAATCATCATGAAGTGATTTCAACGCCATCCTCCGATACTTCGTGGGCAGAACCAGCTGGCAACACCGGGGTCAGTTTGGGGGTGACATGACCTGGGATAAGATCTGGTTCTTCAACTCCAACCGAGGCCATTCTCATAGCAATGGAGGCACTGATGTGTTCTTCGTCCTATCCGCCTGAGCTATGTTTCCCTTTTCGACCGCTGCCCAAATGGTACCAATGCCCGGGTCATCTCGCTGAGCAGCCGCCACTTCCCCAGAACTCAATACCGGCAGCTGTTTTGTCTTCAGAGCAGTCAGGTTACAATAAACTTGGAGGATGGTGTCATCAGAGGCCCCCAACTGATCCACCGCTCGCTCCTGCCCTTCCTTTTCCTCTGCCTTCACGGTGATGGCAAACTAACACAGGGCCTTCACCCCCGGGGCAGGAATGCTTTCCCACTCCTCATCCCTGACCAGTCCCTCATGCACCCATTGGGACAAAGCATCAGCATCAATGTTCCTGCTTCCCGGCTGGTATTTCAGACTGAAATCATAGGCAGACAATGCCGCCAACCACTGATGCCTGTGGCATCCAGTTTCGCCAAGGTCAGGATATAAGTTAGGGGGTTGTTGTCCGTGCTCACCTAAAAAACTTGGCCCCATAGAGGTAATCACTCAGCTTATCCACCATTGCCCATTTCAACGCCATGAATTCCAATTTGTGCGTGGGATAGTTATTCTCGGAGTGCTGACAAACGCAACAGGCCTCAACCCGGAGCCCTGATCCTGATACAGAGGACGCCCCCTAAACCCTCTCGGCTGGCATCCGTGTGCAGTACATACGGTAATCGGGGGTCCGCAAAAGCCAGTACTGGCGCCTGAGTCAGCAGCTCCTTCAGCGACTGAAAGGCCTCCTCACATTTTGCATCCCATCTCGGTCCAAAGGGCTCTGATGGGCTAAGGTACTGTCCACGCTCCTGTCCTTTGATCCCCCTCCCTTTCTTCCCCAAGTGAGGGTATCCGCACAGAAGCTGATTCAAAGGGCGACTCACTTTCGTGTAGCCTTTCACAAAACTCTGACAGTAACCACAAAACCCAAGGAACGAGCGCAGCGCATTCACAGTATGGGGTCTTGGCCAAGTGGTAACCGCCTCGATCTTAGCTGGGATGTAGTTACTCAATCTGTGAGACTATGTGCCCAACATAGCTAACAAACGTTTGGTAGAACTGGCACTTGTCTGGGGAAAGTTTTAACCCTTCAGCTTTCAGGCAGCCCAGCACCTTCAGCAGCCTCGCTTCATGTTCTTCCAAGGTGGATCCAAATTCTATGAGGTCATCCAGATATACCAATATCTCAAGCAAGTTCATATCCCCACTGTCTTCTCCATGACCCGCTAGAAGGTTGCAGGAGCTCCTGAGATACCCTGGGGCATCCTTTCGAACTGGAAAAATCCCAGGGGACATATAAATGCCATTTTCTCTTTATCGGCCTCACTCATGGGGATCTGGTAATATCCACTCCTCAAGTCCAGCACGCTGAACCACTTCACATCACTCAGGCAGGCCAGCGCGTCTTCAATCCTTGGGACAGTATACTGGTCAGGGATGGTGTGCCTGTTCAGAGTCCTATAGCCCACACACATCCATACCTTACCATTCTTTTCTCGGGCCACTACTATTGGGGATGCAAAGGGGCTTTGGGACTTGGTGATGATCCCAGCTTCCTTCAACTTATACAAATGCTGCCGAACATCCTCCACCTCTGCAGGGGCCAGTCGCCGCGACCTTTCTCTGAACGGGGTATCCTCTGTCACCTGTATAGTGTGATGAGTGCTCTTGGAACAACCCATATCAAACTCGTCAATGGAAAAGACACCTTCCAGCTTCAACATCTTCTCTACCAGCCTCCTCTTCCATCCCGCAGGAACCAGTGAATCCCCGAAATTGGATGACTCAGAGGTCAACTTTTCCCCTTTTTCCAATAGTTTCTCCCCGGCATGTCTCACAGGGGCACTAGACATTACCGTCACCGGGAACAGATGCGCCAGGGGCGTTCTCCACCTGTAGGTGACCTCCCTCTTTGTAGTGTTCCGGACAATCACTGCCATCCTGCATTCCTGTACAACCGAAGGCTTCTGCAATTCGGGCCTCACTAGTAGCCCAGCAGGTAATCTCAACTCCCCCTCATCGTCTTCCGGAGTGTCCACTAAGAGGGCTTTGCCCTCAGGCACTCCGGGAAATCTGGGGGTCTCCATCACTCTTGCTGCTTCCCCTGGCCGTACCACCATTGGCTTCGACTGGGTGAACCACACAGTCCCTTGTTTAAATTCGGTACCCGGCTCAATGCTGCCACGCACTTCTTCAAAAACAGCTCGACACCCCGGGTGCATGGACAATGTTCCCAGAAAGCTCTTGCCAGCTTTCTACTTGCAGGCCCCCATGAGCCTCCTCACATGAGGGCTGTTGGTCCCCACCAGAAATGAAACGTCACCCTTCTCAACAGGGTCCCGACAAACCAGCACTAATGTGTCAAGGACCTCAGACATGCCCATATCGGCCTCCGAGAACTCCAACTTCACTGACAAATAACCGTCGTATGGGTAATCACTAACACTAAGCCCCCAGATCTCCAGTGCCCTGAATAGGATCAGTGGTAGATACTTCAGATACCGGTTGTAAAACAAACAGTACAACAACGTGACTTGTGACCTGATGTCGAGTATGGCTTCAGCATAAATACTCTCTACCCGTAGCAACACACTGGAGCATGGTCCCACTAAACCTTCAGGAATTGGGCCTTTCGCTTTCGGGGGTTCTTTGGTATATTGCTTGGAACGTTTTCTCCCAGTGACACCAGGCCGTTCCCTCACTGGGTTTCCTCTACGTTTTCCCAACAACTCTCTCTGCTTAGGTACCTGAGGGCTCACTCTCTTTCTTGCGTGACACTTGCTGCTAGCAGCCCTCCCCATTGTTCCTCCCCTTGGGGAATCTGCACCCCCCCACCCCATCAGCTCCATCATATGAGGGAGTGGGTCACACCCGCTGATAACAGCTGACATATCTCCGTTCTCAACTCTGCCACAATCTCCGCTACCGCTCCCCGGGGTAGGCTATCTGTGGTCACTTCACCACAGGGGACCACTACCGAGGACTGTACCCTACTGACAGAGGCCTCTCCCACCTCCAACACATTCTCCTCTTCCCCTACCTCTCTGATCAGCTCAACAAAAGATGGAGGGGGGTGTGTCTTATGAGATTGTTGGAGACCCCAAGCAATTAGGTCATAGGACTGGCCGCCCAGCTACCTGGTCCACTCTTAACTGATCCACCTCAGCCGCCTGAATGACCCTTCTGCGCCACGAGCAATTTAGCTGCTTCTCAAGCCTAAAAATAAAAGCAGAAAGCTTCTCCCCCTCTCCTGATGCATGTTCTGAAACCCCACCATGAGCTCCATTGGGCTTCCAGTCGAGCCAAAAACGCTGTCCAGTGTTTGCAGAGAATTGACAGCTGTCGCTACGGGATACTGTAACCTGACGGCTATCACAATGTCAGCGACCCGCCCATTCAAACTTTCAGTCAATCTCTGTCGCTTTTCATCATCCGAGCACTGCCACTCATCTAACAACTGAGAGGTCCGCTCAGTCCAAGTCTCATACACCTTCTTCCCTTTAGGGGTGGGTGTTCTTCTGGAGAATAGGCGGAGCCTGCCAGAGCTGGGACTTTGAATCTAGTTTTTCCATTTATTCGCCAGAGAAGTAAGGGCGGATATTAACTCAGAATTCTCACTCTTCACTGGGGGACGTGGACTAATTAGACATTCCTAATCCGACCACTCTTTCCCCTCACTCCTCAGAAACAAGAGAATTCTGTCTTTGAAATCTCTACCCCGCCATTTTATCAAACTTCCACTCACAATCACAACTTTAACAGTACTTAACAGTGGAATTAACAATTCATCCAGAGTACAAATATCTGCTCCACTGGTTCATTGCTCAGGGTAATCACACAGCATCCAACAGAATCAATCCCAAACGTAGCCCCAATAATTGTAACTCTTGCTTCGGCTAGCAGCTAAATATAGGGGGTGATAGCCCCTGGCCCGGCCAAACTTAAGAAATCTCATTTGGGTGAATGCTGCACGATGTGTCCCCTGTTACAAATCAGTACTCTGAAATAACAAACAGTACACAATATGCGATTAAATGATTAAGCTTTATAATTCTTACTTTGACTATATGGTTAGTAGAGAAATGAAATAAAAGAAAAAAAGGGCCTAATCTTATTAAACAGTCTGTTGCACAAAGTTGGAGCTCACAGATAAGCCGATCGTTCACCATCGACCTCCTCCGGTCGTCGCTGCCCTTCGGACCCTCGCTCCGAGTCCACCCTGTCCGGCCGTCTACCAAATCTCTCCATTCGCATCTTCTCTCCTCACCTGTCCCCGGAAAAAGCTCACAAAAAAACTCCTTCCAGATTCACAAGACGGGGCACCAAAATCCTAATTGGCTAACATGCACAGCCACATTCTTGTTATCTCCAGTTATAACCCAAACATTGCTGCTACAGAGAAACAGTTACTTCAGCAGTGAACATTACAGAGAAGCCATTTCATTAGCCTTAGCAGTGAAACATTACAGAGCGTTAGACATAAGTCGGAAAAAGGTAGCAGTCCTGAAGGTTTAGGTAGAACGATGAAAAGCAGGGCCTCCAGCATAGTAATCTCTAGATTGCAGCCTGTGCCACACACCAGTAAGGGTAAGATGAGATGATTTGGCATATGGATGTATGGCTGAGGAATTGGTGGAGGGGGTAGGGTTTCAGATTTATGGATCATTGAGATCTCTTCTGGGGAAGGTATGACCTGTGCAAAAAGGGCAGGTTACACCTGAACCTAAGGAGAAAACAATATCCGTGCAGGCAGGTTTGCTAGAGTTGTTGGGGAGAATCTAAAGTAATTTGACGGGGGATGGGAACCAGAGTTATAGGGCAGAGGATGGTTCAGTTGGGACAGGCAGATGAAAGGGCATTATTGCAGTCACTAGGATAATTTGAAGTGTAAACTGGGGCAAAATTGAAAAGAGTGATGAATACAGGACTGCACTGTTATATTTAAATGCATGTAGTATACAGAATAAGATAGATGATTTTATAATGCAGATAGACATTGGCAGGTTTGACATTGTGGGCTGAAGGAAGATCAGAGTTGGGAGCTTAACATCGATACACATAGTAAAGAAAGGACTGGCAGGTAGGCAGAGAGGGTGGCTTGGCTCTTGGTAAAAAAATGAAATCAAATTCTTAGAAAGAGGTGACATAGCATCAGAAGATATATAATCCTTGTGGGTAGAATTAAGAGATTGTAAGGGTAAAAAAGACCCTGATGGAAATTATATACAAGCCTCTGAACAGAAGCCAGGAAGTGGGATACAAATTACAATGGGAGATGAAAAAGGCATGTAAAAAGGATAATGATATGAAAGTCATGGGGGATTTCAATATGCAGGTTGATTAAGAAAACAAAGTTGATGCTGGATCCCAAGAGAGGGAATTTGTAGAATGCCGATGAGATGGCTTTGTAGAGCAGGGAAAAGCGATTCTGGATTGGGTGTTGTGCAATTAACCAGGTATGATTAGGGAACCTAAGGTAAATGAACCATTTGGAGGCAGTGATCATAATGTAATAGCATTCACCCTGTTATTTTGAGAAGGAGATGCAAAATTCAGATGTATCATTATTACAGTGGAGTAAAGGTATTACAGAGGCATGAGAGAGAAACTGGTCAAAGTTGATTGGAAGGGGACACTAGCAGGGATGATAACAGAACAGCAATGGCTAGAGTTTCTGGGAGCAAATTGGAAGGCGCTGGATAAATACATCCCAAGGATGAAGAAATATCCTAAAGGGAGGATGAGGCAACTGTGGCTGACAAGGGAAGTCAAAGACAATATAAAAGAAAAAAAGAGAGCTTATAATATAGCAAAAATTAACAGGAAGTTAGGGGATTGGGAAGCTTTTAAAAGGAGGCAGATAAAAAAAACAATAAGGAGAGAAAGGATGAAATACGAAGGTAAACTTGCCAGCAATAAAAATGAGGATATTTCAAATATTTCAATCCAAAGCATTTTTCAGCTATATAAAGAATAAAAGAGAGGTGAGAGTGGATAGCAGACTGCTGGAAAATGGGAGACAAAGAAATGGTGGACTAACTTACTAAGTATTTTACATCCGCCTTCACTGTGGAAGACATTAACAGCATGCCAGAAATTTGAGTGTTATGAGGCAGAAGTGAGTGTAATTTCTAATACTAAGGAGAAGCTGCTTGGGAAGTTGAGAGGTCTGGAAGTAGGTAAGTCATCTGGACCAGACAGACTACAGCCCAGTGTTCTGAAAGAGGTAGCTCAAGAGATTGTGACGCTTAAGTAATGACCTTTCAAATTGCAAATATCACTCCACACTTTAAGAAGGGAGGGAGGCAGAAGAAAGGAAATTATAAGGCCAGTTAGCCTGGCTTCAGTGGTTGGGAAGATGTTGGAGTCCATTACTAATGATGAGGTTTTGGGGCACTTGGAGGCACAAGATAAAATAGGCTAAAGTCAGCATGGTGTCCTTAAATGGAAATCTTGCCTGACAAACATGTTGGAATTTTTTGAGTAAATAATAGACAAAGGGAAGGCAGTGGATGTTGTTTACTTGGATTTTCAAAAGGTCTTTGATAAGCTGCTGCATGTGAGGCTGCTTAACAAGATAAAAATCCATGGTTTACCAGGAGAGATACTAGCATAGAAGATTGGCTGATTAGCGGGAGTCAAAGAATGGGAACAAAGAGGGACTTTTCTAGTTGGTTGCTGATGACGTGTGGTGTTCTGTAGGGGTTGGTGTGGCAACCTCTTCTTTTCACATTATATGTCAATAATTTGATCATATGCTCATGTCTGCAGATGATACAAAGATGGGCGGAGGGTTCTGAAGAAGGACTTGGACAGATGAGAAAATGGACGAAGAACTGACAAATGAAATATAGTATAGGGAAATGTACGCTCATGCACTTTGGTTGAAGGAATAAAGGATTAGTCGATTTTATAAATGGAGAGAAGATTCAAATAATGAGAAGTGCAAAGGGACTTGGGAGTCCTTTTACAGGATTTGTTAAAGGTTACATTGTGGGTTGAGTCAGTGGTAAGGAAGACAAATACAATGTTAGCCTTCATTTTGAGAGGACTAGAATATAAGAGCAAGATAATAATGCAAAAGTTTTATAAGGCACTGGCCAGCCTGCACTTAGACTATTATGAGCAGCTTTGGGCCCCTTATTTAAGAAAAGATGTGCTGGCATTGGAGTGTTCAGAGGAAGTTTACGAGAATGATTCTAGGAAGGGAAGTCTGAATGTATGAGCATTTGTGCCTGTACTTGCTGGAGTTTTAGATGAATGAGGGGGGAATCTCATTGAAAGCTGCTGAATATTGAAAGACCTGGATAGAGTGGATGTGGAGAGGATGTTTCCTAAAGTGGGTGAGTCTAGGACCAGAGGGCACACCCTCAGAATAGAGGGATGTCCATTCAGAACAGAGATAAGGAGACATTTCTTTCGGCAGAGGGTAGTGAATTTGTGGAACTCAATGCCATAGATGGCTGTGGGGGCAACTCGTTGACTATACGTGGTCTATCAGCAGCGTCAACAGAGCTTTACCAAGAGGGATTTCTTGCAGGTTGGCGGCGATTATTTAAAAAGGGAGCTTCGAGAGTGTTTGTCCATTGCACGTAGCCTATCGGCGGCATCAACAGAGCTTTATCAAGAAGGATTTCTCGCAGGTCGGCAGCAGTTATTTAAAAAGGGAGCTTTGAGAGTGTTTGTCCATTGTACGTGGCCTATCAGCGGCGATAACTGGAGCACTAATCGTGAGTTAGATAGCAGGGAAGGTTCAGGCATAAAAGGGAGAGACTGCGTAGCGGAGCGGTCATCGACGGAGTGATCTGAGTCAGAGTGGTGGGGCTTTGGCTCATTCGGGTTTCGGCGATAATAGGTCAAGGTGAGGTAAGTTACCTGTGAGGAATAAAAACAGGAAGTATGTCTGTGAGGCCGGTGCTCTGTACTGGTTGTCAGATGTGGGAAGACCAGGAAACTCCCAGCCTCTCAGACAGCCACATCTGCGCCAGGTGTGTCAAGCCGCAGCTCCTTAGGGACTGAGTTAGGGAACTGGAGATGCAGCCTGATGACCTTCATCTGGTCAGGGAGAGTGAGGAGGTGATAGAGAGGAGCTATAGGCAGGTAGTCACACTAGGGCCATGGGAGACAGACAAGTGGGTCACAGTCAGGAGGGGGAAGGGGAAAAGTCAGATACTAGAGAGTACCCCTGTGGCCATTCCCCTGAACAATAAGTACTCCTGTTTGAGTACTGTTGGGGGGGGTCATCCTACCTGGGGGAAGCAACAGTGGCTGCGCCTCTGGCACTGAGTCTGGCCCTGTGGCTCAGAAGGATAGAGATGGAAGAAGCCAGCAGTAATAGGAGACTGTATAGTAGGGGGGTCAGACAGGCAATTCTGTGGACGCAAGAAAGAAACATGGATGGCAGTTTGCCTCCGAGGTGCCAGAGTCCGGGATGTTTTTGATTGTGTCGTCAATATCCCTGAAGTGGGAAGGTGAACAGCCTGAGGTCGTGGTACATATTGGTACCAATGACATGGGTAGGAAAAGGGAGGAAGTCCTGAAAAAAGACTTTAGGGAGTTAGGAAGGAAGTTGAGAAGCAGGACCTCAAAGGTAGTAAACACGGGATTACTGCCTGTGCCACGTGACAGTGAATATAGTAATAGAGTGAGGTAGAGGATAAATGCATGGCTGAGGGATTGGAGCAGGGGGCAGGGATTCAGATTTCTGGATCATTGGGACCAAGTCTCCTGGGGCAGGAGTGACCTGTACAAAAAGAATATGTTGCAGTTGAATCCGAGGGGGACCAGTATCCTGGCAGGGAGGTTTGCTAAAACTATTGAGGAGAGTTTAAACTAGAATTGCTGGGGGGTGGGAACTGAACTGAAGAGACGGAAGAAGGGGTGGTTGGCTCACAAATAGAGAAAGCTTGGAGACAGTGCGAGAGGAAGGATAGGCAGGTGATAGAGAAGGGATACACTCAGACCGATGGTTTGAGATGTCTCTATTTTAATGCAAGAAGCATCATGAACAAAGTGGATGAGCTTAGAGCGTGGATCAGTATTTGGAGATATGATGTTGTGGCCATTACAGAGACCTGGATGGCTCAGAGACAGGAGTGGTTACTTCGAGTGCCAGGCTTTAGATGTTTCAGAAAGGACAGGGAGGGATGCAAAAGAGTTGGGGGTGAGGCACTGCTGATCAGAGATAGTGTCACGGCTGCAGAAAAGGAGGACGCCATGGAGGGATTGTCTATGAAGTCTCTGTGAACAGGAATGGGTCAATACCTCTACTGGGTGTTTTTTATAGACCACCCAATAGTAACGGGGACATTGAGGAGCAGATAGGGAGACAGATTCTGGAAAGGTGTAATAATATCACGGTTGTTGTGATGGGAGATTTTCATTTCCCAAATATTGTTTGGCATCTCACTAGAGCAAGGGGTTTAGATGGGGTGGAGTTCATGATGTGTGTTCAGGAAGGTTTCCTGACACAATATATAGATAACCCTACAAGAGGAGCAGCTGTACTTGATCTGGTATTGGGAAATGAACCTGGTCAGATGTCAGGTCTCTCAGTGGGAGAGCATTTTGGAGATAGTGATCACAATTCTATCTCCTTTACCATAACATTGAAGAAGGATAAGAACAGACAAGTTAGGAAAGTGTTTAATTGGAGTAAGGGGAAATGTGAAGCTATCAGGCAGGAACTTGGAAGCATAAATTGGGAACAGATGTCCTCAGGAAAATGTACCGCAGAAATGTAGCAAATATTCAGGGGATACTTGAGTGGTGTTCTGCATAGGTACATTCCAGTGAGACAGGGAAATAATGGAACCATGGTGTACAAAGGCTGTTGAAAATCTAGTCGAGAAGAAAAGAAAGCTTATGAAAGGTTCAAAAATGTAGGTAATGATAGAGGTCTAGAAGATTATAAATCTAGCAGGAAGGTACTTAAGGATGAAATTAGGAGAGCCAGAAGGGGCCATGAGAAGGCCTTGGCAAGCAGGATTAAAGAAAATCCCAAGGCTTGTTACAAGTATGTGAAGAGCAAGCGGATAAGACATGAGAGAATAGGACCAACCAAGTGTGAAAGTGGAAAAGTGTGTATGGAACCGGAGGAGATAGCAGAGGTACTAGATGAATACTTTGCTTCAGCATTCACTACGGAAAAGGATCTTAGCAATTGTAGGGAATATTTACAGTGAATTGAAAAGTTTGAGCACATAGACATTAAGAAAGAGGATGTGCTGGAGCTTATGGAAAGCATCAAGTTGGATAAGTCACCAGGACCGGATGAGATGTACCCCAGGCTACTGTGGAAGGTGAGGCAAGAGATTGCTGAGCCTCTGGCAATGATCTTTGCATCATCAATGAGGATGGGCGAGGTTCTGGAGGATTGGAAGTTTGCAGATGTTGTTCCCTTATTCAAGAAAGGGAGTAGAGATTGCCCAGGAAATTATAGATCAGAGAATCTTACTTCAGTGGTTGGTAAGTTGATGGAAAAGATCTTGAGAGGCAGGATTTATGAACATTTGGAGAGGCATAATATGATTGGGAATAGTCAGCATGGCTTTGTCAAAGGCAAGTCTTGCCTTATGAGGCTGATTGAATTTTTATGAGGATGTGACTAAACACATTGATGAAGGTGGAAAAATAGATGTAGTGTATATGGATTTCAGCAAGGCATTTGATAAGGTACCCGATTCAAGGCTTATTGAGAAAGTAAGGAGGCATGGGATCCATGGGGACCTTACTTTGTGGATCCAGAATTGGCTTGCCCACAGAAGGCACAGAGTGGTTGTAGACAGGTCATATTCTGCATGGAGGTTGGTGACCAGTGGTGTGCCTCAGGGATCTGTTCTGGGACCCCTCCTCTTTGTGATTTTTATACATAACCTGGATGAGGAAATGGAGGGATTTAGTAATTTTGCTGATGACACAAAGGTTGGGGTTGTTGTGGATAGTGTGGAGGACTGTCAGAGGTTACAGCAGGACATTGATAGGATGCAAAACTGGGCTGAGAAGTGGCAGATGGAGTTCAACCCAGATAAGTGTGAAGTGGTTCATTTTGGTAGATCAAATATGATGGCAGAATATAGTATTAATGGTAAGACTCTTGGCAGTGTGGAGGATCAGATGGGTTCCGAGTCCACAGGACACTCAAAGCAGCTGCGCAGGTTGACTCTGTGGTTAAGAAGGCATATGGTTTATTGGCGTTCATCAATCGTGGGATTGAGTTTAAGAGCCGAGAGGTAACGTTGCAGCTATGTAGGACCCTGGTAAGACCCCACTTGGAGTACTGTGCTCAGTTCTGGTTGCCTCACTACAGGAAGGATGTGGAAGCCATAGAAAGGGTGCAGAAGAGATTTACAAGGATGTTGTCTGGATGAGAATAGGTTGAGTGAACTCAGCCTTTTCTCCTTGGAGCGGAGAAGGATGAGAGGTGATCTGATAGAGGTGTATAAGATGATGAGAGACATTGATCGTGTGGATAGTCAGAGGCTTTTTCCCAGGGCTGAAATGGCTAATATGAGAGGGCACGGTTTTAAGGTCCTTGGAAGTAGGTACAGAGGAGAGGTCAGTGGTACGTTTTTTACGCAGAGAGTGGTGAGTGTGTGGAATAGGCTGCCAGCGATGGTGGTGGAGGCGGAGACGATAGGGTCTTTTAAGACTCATAGATATGTACATGGAGCTTAGAAAAATAGAGGGCTATGGGTAACCCTGGGTAATTTCTAAAGTAAGTACATGTTTGGCACAGCATTGTGGGCCAAAGGGCCTGTATTTTGCTGTTGGTTTTCTATGTTTCTGTATTTAAAACAGAGATTGATAGGTTCTAGATTCATCAGGGAATGAAAGATTATGGGGAGAAGTCAGGAGAATGGGGTTGATAAGGATAATAAATCAGCCATGATGGGATGGTGGAGAAGACTCAATGGGCCAAGTCGCCTAATTCTACTCCTATGTTTTATGGTCTTATGGTTTTATGACATTAAGATATAGCCAATTTGCACAAGGAGCTCTACCCATGCACAATGTTACCATATGGAGTCAAATTTTTATCCAAGATTTTCCAGCCCCCATTGGACAAAAATTGTAAGGAATAGACCATTGCATAGGTAATGATTGTATGGTGGTTTCAGAAACACCAAGGAAGAATATTTCATTTTCGAGAAGTGTTCAGGAGACCGCATGAACATGATGCCAACCTGAAGAAAGATAAACATTCATTTTTCTGGTATTGCTTGGTTTGAATCTGATCCAATGTCTGTCGATCAGTGAAATGGAAGCCATCACTAATATGCCAAACCCAAAAAATATAGTAAAGCTAAGGTCATCCCAAGGGTTAGATTAGTAAACATACAATTCCTTTCAGCTTCTACTGCAATGCCCATATCATTGAACTGATTGGTGAAAACAGATTTGAAATGGATGTGAAGCAAAGAGTAACAAGTTGCCGACTAAGAATGAAAGGGAAATCTAGCAGGTTCAACTCTACATGTCTTATAATGACGTAAAGTCTGGTTGAAGTTGACAGGTGAGGGAGTTGGTGCAGTAATAAGTCACATGATAAATGATGGAAAAGAGAAAGGGATGATCACCAATGTTCCCTCTAAGGTGTGTGAGTGTGCACATGCACAAATCTTTTGCTACAAGCACACAAAGGAATTTAAACTACACCTAAAAGTTTGTCACCCTATACCTTATTGACACGTTAGTATATTCCACAATTGTACAAAATCATGTTCCCTCCCCTCACTATCATTCAGGGCCCTAAACAGTCCTTCCAAGTGAGGTGACACTTCACTTTTGAATCTGTTGAGAGTCATATACAGCATCTGGTGCTCCCGGTGTGGCCTCCTTTATATCGGTAACACCTGACATAGATTGGGAGAACGCTTTGCCGAGCACCTACTGAACAAGTGGGATCTTCCAGTGGCCACCCATTTTAATTCCACTTCCCATTCCCATTCCCATTCACATATGTCCATCCATGGCCTTCTCCACTGTCATGATGAGGCCACACTCAGGTTGGAGGAACAACAACTTATATTCCATTTGGGTAGCCTCCAACCAGATGGCATGAGCATCGATTTCTCAAATTTCTGGTAGTGCCTCCCACTCCCCACGCCCCTTCCGCTTTTCCCTCTCTTACCTTATCTTCCCCACCCATCACCTCCCTCTGGTGCTCCTCCCCCCTTTTCTTTCATCCTTGGCCTTCTGTCTCTTTCACCAATCAACTTCCCAACTCTGTTTCATCCCTCCCCCTCCAGGTTTCATTCATCATCTTGTGTTTCTCTCTCCCCTCCACCCACCTTTTAAATCTACTCCTCAGCATTTTTCTTCGGGTCTGTTGGAGGGTATCGGCCAGAAACGTCGACTGTACTCTTTTCTTAGATACTGCCTTACCTGCTAAGTTTTGTGTGTGTTGCTCATATTTCCTTTTCCAGTTTCTGATGCGGACGGTGTTGATAACATGGAGTTTGCGATGATTTGTCTGCAGATTTTAGAATTGGCTTATTTATACTGTTTTTAATTGAAGAAATTATTCAGTGCACACATGTTGTTGTCACTAGGCAAAGAAATTCCACAGCACAAGATTTTTGCGCAGATTGATCATTACAAATTAGAGGGAACATTGGTGATCACAACTGCACATCCATTGAGATGCAAGCTCTTGTACTTGCAAGTGTCCATTATCAAGAAATTGTTGAGGTGTCACTCAT